>NW_025091285.1:261051-861051 GCF_018340605.1 Aspergillus pseudoviridinutans | reverse complement strand
GAACATTAACCTCTCTTTGCGCAATCATTCGACAGGCTCCGAGACAGGTCCTTGTGTGTCATCCTGGGCGGTTGAAGCTTCCAAGCTCGGCTCCCGAAGAGTATCACCGGCTGCAGGGATGACACCAGCTCTCGCTATTCATTTCAAGTCTTGCTTGGAAAAGCCAACATCAAAGCGACGGATGCAATTTGGGAGTATCAAAATCCCTCGTTGTGAGACCAGGCAACATCTTGGACCGCAGGTGGCCTGCATGGGGTTGTTATAAATGGTCCCTCATCTCTGCAAGTCCTCTCGTGACTCTCCAAGAGTCAGGGATGTCACTATGACTGCTGCAACATTCAATAACTCCATAGCTTCCTTGCATGCTGAGCATCTCTCATAATGACACTCAGTGACGACCCACAGAATGCCCGTGCGAAAGCATTCAGGCGACAGTTGGGGTGCGCTCTCAACTGTGTCAACGCTGATCCCCTGGTGATATCAGGGTATCCTGTAGCTTTACTTTTTGAAAGTTAGAGGCAGATGGTAGTGTTGATTCTCATGAAACCACAGCTTGTCTGAATACTGTAAAAGGGAGTGGAGAAGACGGAGCCTATGTCGCTGGTCTTCTTGTCCTTCCATGAACGTCGATTCACTGTATTACAGGAGACAAGGGACTAATAAGTCAGCGACAGCCAAAGCTGCGAAGTTCCGAAGGACTGCGAAGCCGAAATTTGAATTATTGAAGTCGAGGCCAAAGAAGAGAAAAAATGGCCAGGCCTCCTTTCTCGGGGGTAGGTTGTTGAATCAGATAAGAGACGGCAGTTATGTCCGAAATTGAGAGTTGTTGTATGCAGTAGATACATTCACCAACTCATCATGCGTCCAGTGGGTCAAGCGCGTGGGAGGTATCCTGTATTTGTCGCCTGGGGCAGTGTCTGTTTTCTTCTTCGTCTGTCGGCTGAAAACGTGCGAAAGTAAGGTGTGGCATTCTCTTGATATGTTAAGGCGGGGCATGCATGGCATGAAGGTGGGGGATATCTAACGTTGTTGTCAAGATTGCCGCACCATCGCTGGTAACAATTAGCACTTCTGACAAAATAATTAGCTGATTCGCTGCAATTGTCTTTTTGGCAGGTGATCAATCTACTAAACATCTTCCTCAATACGATGTGCAGATGCTTTGATGTGGGGGCTTCACATTCGGAGTCGAAAGTCAAAGAGTCTCAACGGTCTGAGATGATGCCCTCTGATGCTAACTCGGACCATTTTATGCGAAAATGAGATAAAAGTCTCATGGGAAAAACCGTCGCAGCTGTCAGGTAGGATTTCCGCCCTCTTACCTTGCCCTCTGTTTTATCTCTTAGGTGGGGGGCAATATCTTGGCCTCTTCAACAAAAGTAGAAACACGATGACGTACCCAGGGCCTTAATGAATGCCTGTTCCTGAATTTCAAGCATTACCTGGAGGTCCCTTACCTACCAGGATGGAATCGTAGTCAATATACCCCGTCTGTTCCAGAGTATCTGTACATCGGAATGTGAGCCTAGGTATATATACCTGGTAAAGCGTATTTAGGTACCACGCCATGGGTGCAAAGGAAAAAACTATGCAATGGCTGAAGTGGCTTTGGGCTCGGATGTATCGCTTCCTACTGCCAGGCTATATCTCATACCCAGTCCAATTTGCGCATACGTTCTCTCTCTCCATCGCATCGGATGGTTACATTCTATCTATGCCCATGTCCATGTCTCCATCCATAGGACGGAGGATCCATTCCCACGCGTCTAAAACTAAGGCCTGTTGCAAGAGAACTGCTAATTAAATGCCCGAAGCAGCGTTGAAACATCGTACCAGCCTTTTCCCGACATCGGGCTAATGCGGATCTAATCTTGCTGGATCCATCATCACTCATCCCACTTTCAATCCAGTACGTACTGCTTTGTACCTTTTGTTTCTTCTCTGTACACAACGGTAGGAAATCGATGATCTTCACMGCAGCGCAATTTGTATTTTTACCTCTGAGTCCGTACTGCAGCTGTGGTCAAATTCTTCCTGTGACTACTTTTGCCTGAGGCCAGTCCTCAAATCTGCAGAGGCTCAATTTCTAACCTAGTACTCATTGATCTATAAGTTATGCAGTTTTCAGATCATTTCAAAAAAGGTTCGTCTCCTATCTTCCTAAGTTGTAAGCCGCTATTGCTTCAGTCATTGAGCTTTTTTCTTCGGTAACCCGCTCAGGGTATGTGGAACCCAGGACGAATTCGGGCCCGCTGTCAAGAGCACCACGCCTAGCATCAGCCTGCTTTTCTGATGTCGATGGGTCCGTTGTACCTTAGGAGGATCTAGTTTCTAGTCTAAGTATTGTAATAATAGTCATTCTTCAACTTTTCTGTCTCTCTTATTTCTTTCCGAAAATTACCAGGAAATGCCCATGCGAAAGCACCTTATGACGCTATTTCATATGAAATTTACTTAGACCATGTTTATGCGTCCTAGCCTGCCCACCGTCAGTCAGTCAATATATTCTCCAAAACTCAGTAACTTTTTTTTTCGCTCGCGGTTACCTTGATGATCCTCTATTTATATTAGATCAGCTGCTCCTCCCACGGCTCTCCGATCATTTTCGAGATCTTCACTTCGCAAGTTTCTGACTTGCTTCCACCTAGAAAATATACCTTCCCTTTGCCTCCTTCCCCGCCTTAGTGGTACCGTCCCCCAAGTATAGGTACCTACATCTTCCTTTCTTTTCTTTCCTGTACAATCTTGATCTATGGAATCTGTTGAACGGAAGTCGGGATCGAGCTATTTCAGCGTGCGCAACATGCAACCCGAGCAGCGTCTTTCTATGGATCCTCCCCGGTTGAGGTCAACGCCCCAGGATGAGCTTCATGATCTTCTGTGTGTCGGGTTCGGACCTGCGTCCCTGGCCATTGCGATTGCCTTGCATGATGCCCTGGACCCTCGACTGAACACGTCCGCTTCCAACATCAATGCACAGCCCAAGATCTGCTTCCTGGAGCGCCAGAAGCAATTTGCGTGGCACTCAGGCATGCTGGTCCCCGGTTCCAAGATGCAGATCTCCTTCATCAAGGACCTGGCGACTCTCCGGGACCCCCGCAGCAGTTTCACTTTTCTTAACTACCTCCACCAGAAGGGCCGTCTGATTCACTTCACTAACCTCAGCACCTTCCTGCCGGCTCGGTTGGAGTTCGAGGATTACATGCGTTGGTGTGCGCAACAATTTTCGGATGTGGTGGCTTACGGCGAAGAAGTGGTCGACGTGATTCCCGGAAAGTCTGATCCCAGCAGCTCGGTGGTCGACTTCTTCACTGTACGGTCGCGCAACGTTGAGACGGGCGACATCAGTGCCAGGAGGGCCCGCAAGGTGGTTGTTGCTATCGGAGGCACCGCGAAGATGCCTCCCGGATTGCCGCAGGATCCCCGGATCATGCACTCGTCCAAGTACTGCACAACACTTCCGGCCCTTTTGAAGGACAAGACGAAGCCTTACAACATTGCCGTTCTGGGAAGTGGCCAGAGTGCTGCGGAGATTTTCCATGATCTTCAGAAGAGGTATCCCAACTCACGAACAACGCTAATTATGCGGGATTCTGCGATGCGGCCTAGCGACGACTCGCCTTTGTGAGCACTCTCAAGTAATTCATATCCCTTTCCATTTACTGACGTTTGTCCAGTGTGAACGAGATCTTCAATCCTGAACGAGTCGACAAGTTTTACAGCGAATCTGCGGAAGAACGCCAGCGCTCCCTGGCCGCTGACAAGGCTACSAACTACAGTGTTGTGCGCTTAGAATTGATTGAGGAGATCTATAACGACATGTACCTGCAGAGGGTGAAGAACCCCGACGAGACTCAGTGGCAGCACCGCATCCTCCCAGAACGCAAGATCACACGGATCGAGCACCATGGCCCTCAGAGTCGGATGCGTATCCACCTCAAATCATCCAAGCCGGCGTTGGAAGGCGCAGCAGACAATGTCAAAGAAACACTGGAGGTAGATGCTCTCATGGTGGCTACGGGCTACTATCGCAACGCGCACGAGCGCCTCCTAAGCAAGGTTCAACACCTGCGACCTACGGGACAGGATCAGTGGAGCCCTCGTCGAGATTACCGGGTTGAGATGGACCCGAGCAAGGTCAGCTCACAGGCCGGCATCTGGCTTCAAGGTTGCAATGAGCGGACGCATGGCCTTAGTGACAGTTTGCTGTCGGTACTGGCTGTTCGCGGTGGGGAGATGATCCAATCGATTTTCGGAGAGCAGCTGGAAGGAGCGGCAGTGCAGGACTTCCGGCTACGAGCCATGCTGTAGGGCGGAAAAAAGTGGACGAAAAGCCGAATTGCATCAGTGACTCTTCGAAGGCGTTACGCTAAGCGAATGCCAAGGTCATTTCTCTGACAAACACGAAACGGATTCGGGAAGACGGAGCAGAAACGAGGAAAAACCGTGGACACGACATCCGATCTCACTCTCCGACATTGATGGAGTACTCCTGTCATGATTATGACCATCATATACAGTATTATGGCGCAGTCAAGAGCTCGGGTTCATTAAGCATTGTAATGGTTTCATAGAGAGTCAGAATACATATATGATTTACGTATGTACTACCAGAAAATGAATCAAAATCTTCGTGAACCCAAATTTGAAAAATACGGTTCGATGTCATAGTGCGACTTCAAATCCGAAACGGAGCTACGTACTGTAAGATAGAGAGGACTTTGTATCAGTACTACCAGAGATGACGGAATGAGGATGGAAACATGCCCGATAATCTGATCAGATAAAAATTTTCACGCGTTATCTGATGGCGCCATCCCACGGTTCTGTGCCGATGGGCCCGCCCATTGGTCGCTGGTTTCTAGGCCGTGGAACGGTGGCTGGCTTGGACTAAGTGCTTTTTCTTGATCATGCAGCCTCAGACTGCTCACTACTCACACCGCTAGAAATCCGGAAAGATCTGATTTCATACCTAGTGGGCTGCTGTAACTTGTAAGATAGATATGTGGAATGCAACGGCCTTGTATAAACAGGTTACACAGTCGGAACTGGAAGTCTTTGCTTTTGCTCTTCGAGGCCTGCCTCCCGCTGATTGATTACAGCACAGCAGACCCCACTTGCTCCTGAGGCTGTGGCCGCTGACCTGTAAGCTTGAAAGCTAAGAAGCGTATTAGGTAACCGGTTAAGTCAGTGTACGTACGATCGGCAAGTCCTCCATCGCTTAGCGCGCCAGGAAATAGGGATGGGTGCTTTAGCAGGTTGCAGACGTTCGAGTAGAAGACATGGCTCGCAGATTGGTTCTGCGTATGCATGGTTTCTGGTTGCAGGAAGGGACTCGGAAGTCGTAATCATGCAGGGCCTCGAGTCGGCACAAACAGATTGCCGTTTGACTCTTGGGCGTGGATTAGGGCTAACTGAATTGCCAAAGAAAACAAGTGGTGTGGTCTTACTACATTGGACTAGTTACTGATTGATTAGGAAATAGGAAATAGGTCGTTGATTGATAACCTTGAGACGCCCCTCTTTGCGTCTTTGCCTTTGTCTTTGGTGCTCCACTGCCCAGACACTTGCCAGTCGCCAGAGAAATTAGTGCCTGCCGTGGCCCGTACTCCTTTGTGCCGGCATATTCTTCTGGCCGTGACGAGGACCATCGTACCACCTGCTCCAAGTCCGCTACACTACGCTACGCTACGTTTATCCTCGGCGACTCTCCTACCCAGCCGGGATGGCCACGATGATCATGATTTACTCGTGTCATGGTTTCACCCACCTGCGCGTATATGACTGGCTTACTGGGTAGTCCTTGAATTTCTTTTCCTGGGATGTTTCGCAGACCATGTTCGGTCTCTGCAGAATAAGTCAGCTAGACTAGGAAGTGATCGTTCCGAGTCTGCTCATCCCCTGACAGACTTTGTTACCTGGCCATCCCTAAGCATCGGGTAATGATCCTTGGACCCACAGCTGTGTCTAAAGACACATTTGTACAACCAGCATGCGAAATAAAGTAGAGAATACCTTCCGCCCACTCATCAAGTCAAAATTAAATTCCCACTTTTCAACAAAAACAGTCATGTCAGAAGCGGGAAATTTTCAATTCATCCCGCGTGCCGAGATAAGATCTTAGCGTCTCCACTATTTTGCACGAAGCCAGAAAGTGGTGCACACACAGTGCAGCAAACAGACCAGCGACATCGGATCTCTGGGATGGACCTTATGGACGACAGAGGAGGTACCGCACATTACGTTCTAGGAGAAAAAGAAGAGAGTAGTATCCCATTTGCGTGCTTCATCCTGGACAGCGCTGTATGTGCAAGCCTAGGTAGAATAGCACTGGAATCCGATAAGGGTATTCAATGGCTGGGTAGAGGTAGAATGGATACCAAGGCTCAGGGAATCCGAGAAATAGATAGCCTGACCGACAATTCATGTTAAAATTATCTGATGAGATTGATAACCCTGAGACATTTAGGCTTCAGCCCTGTGCCACTGCTACCTACCTTAGGTTTCCACTGTCAAGCCGCCGTAGAATGAGGGAAGGAACCTTCCAGGTTTCCCGTACGGTTCGTTACGGGGAAATTATACGTCAAGGCCTCCGGTTTCCGGAAGTACGGTATTTCTTCACGAATGAGCTAGCCATTTATGTCATCTTGTACTTGTAGTCGTCCAAAAGAACTGAGGATTGATGTAGGGCATGAGTTGACAATTTCAAGGCAATTGGGCTGCATTGGGGGATGACTCGAAGCGAAATTCCACATGCACTGTGCTCTTGTCCTACATATCACATAACCATGAACCCAGTCTTGTTGCACCATCGCAACGTCAGTGAAAGTGATGTTGTCAAACTACGCAGAAAAATGAAGAGCTACAGGGGAGCACTAGTCATCTAATCCAATCTGTAATTCATTATTGAGCAAGTGCTTGTCCGGAGCAACCCAGCGCATTCATCGAGTCAGCATCCACTTAAGCAAGGCCTCTATGCAAAGTATAATTACAGGTGAAAAAAGGCAAGTTATACCACGAATAATCATCAGACTCCGTCAGACATGAAAATGCAGAGCTTCGTCGGACATTCATAAACTGCTGTCGGAGACTCTAGAAGTCATACAAGATGTCAAAAGCACCGTAGTAAACGCGATCAGACGTTCTGTTCCGGATCGTCATGTGCGACGCTCCGGTACCCGCCACCACTGTACATGCGCATCGGGGCCTCGTACATCTGGTTATAGTTGACGATTTCCCCGCCGAGCATCGCAGTGCCTGGCTCCCGCTTGCCAAAGTACGGAGCAGGATCGCACCAGAAATCGCGGCAGTTGGTGACGATACCGCGGGAAAACGGGTTCTTGGGCCGATCAGCGCGGGGCCTGTCTCTAAGACCGTCACGGGCAGTGGCGAAAAACGTGTCAATGCCGAGCAGAGATGACCACTGCTGTAAGCAGCCATGTCTCCGTCCCCGATGCGAATGGCCCCTTGCGAGCGCAGGGTTCGGGCCTTGCCCCGTGGCTGACAGGCCAGCGGCCTCGAGCGATGTCGTCCCCGCAGTGATGGCCGAGGCAAACGCACGAGAGCTTGGGTAGCTTCGATCTATCGAATGGCCCCTCATGTTCTCGTATGTCGTCTGATTTCGAGAAATTTGGACGAGTTGAACAGCACAGAGCATAGTAACCCAGACCAGCTGGATGGCGATCCAGAAGTCCAGAACAAGGGTGAATGTATCCCGCAGCACAAACCCACAAAGTTCTTCATTGATGATGTTGCATGCAGGCGCCGCAGGTGCGGGTAAAATGTTGATGTCTATTTGACCCTGATTAAACGGATTCCAAGCCTTCGTCCCGGGGTACAAAGCTGATACTTACACTTATATGTCAGCTGCAGAAACAGAATGATCCCGATTTCCAAGCAGATAATGTACAAAACGAAATGACGCAGATTATTTGCTCCCACGCAATTGTCGATCCAGGGACAATGGCTGCATTTCAAGTTAGGACTCTCATGACTAGGGATTATCGCGCACATGGGTGGGACTTACTGGTCATGCTTTGCAACGCAGCGCGAACAGCGTTTGCAGTGCTTGCTTCTCATCGGCTTGCGAACCATACAAAATACACAGAAGTTCTCCTCGTCAAACTTCCAGTGCTCAAACAACTCGTTTATCACGGCTCTTTGCTGGTTTCGACTACCTGTCTTCGGAACAAAACCGGGGTCTTCAATCATTGAATAGATGTAGAAATATGTTGTGAGGCAATAGAACACCGCGAACAATAGATTCAGGACCGGCGACGTGGAATAGGTTGCTGAGGGTGTAAACAATTAGTACGGTGCAGTTAACAAGGTGCAGTATACCTACCTGGCAACACGCTGAAGATATATGTAGCACCAACCCAGAACAAGGTTCCCGCAAAGACACCTGACAGATATGGCTGGTTACGAGTCAGCAGCGATCAGGCCAAGGATCGACTATCAGAATCCGGGCGCAGGAAACCGGCGAAAAGAGGGCCATACCGTTTTCTGAAGCACCCTGTATTCCGGAGGGGCTTGACTCGCCGCCTTTTGTGCTACCCACTGCAACCCAAATGTCGCTACAAGCATTATAGGTATAGCAGCGTAGATGACCATGTGGCTAAGGATGTATACAGCCGCATAAACCATCAGGAATGGCCACAGAAAGAAGAACTTTGACATCACGCTCTTATTCCGCACCCAAGACGTGAGCCCCATCGACAGAACCTTGGTGTTTCCATCAACGTCGTAACCGCACTCATCAAGAGCACGATACCAGACACGCGTCGTGTTCATCTCACCGGCCACTGTGGCCGGCGACTTGCCATCTCTGGTTTTCGCAAACCTATCCGCACCGTACTCGATGAGCTTCTGCACACATGGCAATGACCCTTTCACCAATGCCCAATGTAAGGGGGTCAGCCCGCCGTCGTCGACGGCATTCACGTTGGCGCCCCAGCGCAGGAAAAGATCCACGCAGGCAGGATATCCCTTATACGCCGCCCACATCAATCCGGTATGACCCTGCTGATCGATGACATCAACTGGTATCTCCTGGTGTAAGAGGAGCACCAGCAAGAACGCATTCCCATCAATGGTGGCCAAATGTAAGATGTTGTAACCTTGAACGTCAGTCAAAAGAGGATCGGCACCGTGCTGGAGGAGGAGGTGGACTATATAATAGTGACAGCGCTGAGCGGCCCACATGGCCGGCGTTGCTACAGAATCACCACCTTTGGCGTTAACGTCGGCACCATTGTCCAGCAGAAACTTGCACATGGCGTATTGATTATTGATCGCGGCCCACTGTGATCCCAGACGAAGCCGTTAGTACAAATCCGAGTGTAGTGGCCGACCGAATTAAGCAGAAACAGTGAATTTGCACTCACATGAAGCGGAGTAATCCCTTCCTCATCTTGGTAATTGGCAGTAAACTTCTTCTCGTCAAACAACCTCTGCATGGGCCCGATTTCTCCGATACGAGCGATCTGCATGATGTCTTCGCCCAGGGGTATCGAGCCCTTGGGAGGGCTTCGATCAGGCCGCATATTCTTCAGTTCAAGACTGACATCTTGTTGAGTGACCTTCGGAGGTGTTGTTGTGCCTTTGCCAGCGGGTATAGACGCAGGGCTCGTGCTCATGCCTGCAGAGCTGCTGCTGCTTTGCGGTTCCGTAGAAGTAGTTCCGGAAGACATCCCTGTCGCAGTTATTGGGGCGCCGTTTCGTCAGAGGGAAATTTAACTCGATTCTGACGTTGAGGAACGAAAGGACGCTGGGTAGCGAGGTCTGTACAGCGTGAAGCGTTCGGAGATGACGACCGCAGACCTTCGGGCTTATAGGTACATTGCGATATTTATAAAGTATTCCCACAAAACTTGATCAATATTCTCCAAGATAGTAATCTATGGAGCTCTGGGAGGAAAGATAGGGGAGGGGGAAAAAGAACGGATGGAGGAAATGCACAAAAATACGGGGATGCGCTGATCGGAGTAAGTCCCGCGCAAAAGCGCAATGGACGCTAACGATATTGATTTACACCAACCGACTTCTTGGACAATCTTTTCTCTTATTCTAAATAGCTTCAGGCAGTTTCTCACGAGTGAGATATTTTATCTTTGATTGAGTCAAAGATTTATAGTCGTACTATACCTCTTGTTTTTTGTTCCTTTCTACAGATAACGTCAATCTGCTATGTCGTGTACCACAGCCTGACCAGCGATTATTCAACCGGAAAGGTCATTTAGGCAGCCACATTGCGGTGTAGAATTTTCAAAAAAAAAATTTTTTCTATGGAGTAATTATTATGAGGAGATTCATTTCTTCAACGGAGAAGAAAGCACAAGAGTATAGAGAAAATGATGATGAAGACGAGGAAGCTGTCGAGAGGCGAAGAACAAGCCATTGGGGTGGTTACTGGCGTCGTTCCTGAGTACGCAAGTCTATAAACAAGTTCTCGAAAGTCCCAAATTCCTAGCCGGGGAATTCCAAAACACCCCTAGCTCATTCATAGCACAAAGGTCTCTTGACGACGAAGGGACAATGCCGAATACAGCTAAGCCATCTCTGTGAGAACCAGATCCATGCTGCTTCGAAGAGATTGTGCTTGATCAGCCAACATCTGAGCATCAACCCGTAGCTCGAAGTCCGTCAGAAAACAAAAGCTGATTTCCAGCCTGGAGAGCTCCCGCTCGCTCACGCCCCCAACCTTGGCAACGCGGCTGTGGGGATAGCTGAGGTCTTCGAGCGCCTTCATGGCCACTCGAAGGCCAGCCAGCACCAGACGGTGCATATTTTTGCCATTCACAGATATCACTCTGTCGACCGTGGCCAATCTCGTGATGTAGATACTTGTAGCGAGGTACACAGCTGTAGACATCGGGCAATACCGATGGAGTCGCAGTAAGTAGTCGCGCAGGCTGATAGGTGGTTCTCTTTTCGAGAGAAACCTCTTGGACAACATGCTCTGCTGAATGCGATCCCGAGCATTCTCTTCATGACTGATTGGAAAGCAGTGTAGTTCGATGATCCTGGTAGGCGTGGCTTCTCCGCTGGATAAGCTGTCGCTGCGTGTCATGGCGGCCGGCGCGGAACCCGCCGCCAGAACAGGCTCGACGACTCTGCCAACACTGGGCCTGGCGAGAAATTCGACATTGACACACAATAGCTCGAGAGCCGTAGCCGGCAAGATGTCGAAGGCTTCGCCAGTACCACCGAGACCCATCTCACCTTCTTCTGCCTTTGACAAATTCGAGTCCCTTTGCGCATTTGAGTCAGGAGACACGTGGGCTCCCTCACCATGGGCGCGACATCCGTTCATTATGGTAGCCGCGGTCAGTTGACAGAGTGAGGGTGGCGGTTCTGAAGACAACCCCGAAAGCTGCAGGTGATTATAAGCGCCTCTGGTAGGAGTACCATTGTGGGACCGAGCCCGGCGTGCAATAGTCGGATTAAGTCGAGCCTATTAGCGTCTGACCGTAGGACGAGCAGTGAACAGCGGTGAAAGGCCAACTTGCTGGAGAGCAAACGCTTATGACTATCACGGCACGAGGAGGAAGTAACACTTGCCCGCAACACCTCTATGTTGAGCGAGACATCGACGAGGTCGTTGGATAAATGGCAAAAGGCACGATCGTAGAAGCCTTACAAATCCTGACAGTCAATATCCGATTTTATAATTGGGTAGTGTGCCAGAGCTACTCACCCAGGGTAAAAAAATAATATATCTTGGACTGAAAAGATGATACAGGGGAGGGAGGATGCCGAGGCAGGGTGGAGATTAAGGATAAATGAAGAAAGACTCGCTACCCATTAGTATCACATCATAAAATCATCATTTCTGTGACATGGTATGTATGATAAAGGTTGACTAGAGAAAAGGAGATAATAGTCAGAAGGGTCAGCAGCCCATACTCAGGATGGAATGAGACTATCGGACATTATTTCGCCCGGCTTTTCCCCGTGCCAGCTCATCCACAGTCCACCATCCCAACAAGTTATTTAAGCATATGGCATCCCAGAAGCGTTTTGAGTGGCTTTGAATGGTGCTTTTATAATGACCATCTACAACATACGCATGTATGATGAAAGACCGGGTGGGACTTGCAAGTTGGGGTAATGATCCTTTATTACCTATCTACGGTACCTTCTTTATCAGCTTTACCGATTACACTGTGATCGCTCGGCAAGTGGTTTGCTTTGAGAGATTTCGCACAGAGATTGCAAATTTCTATTCATGTCGACGTTGGCTTCATCTATCAAATGCATATGAACATGTTTAAGAAAAGCTTCTATGGTGCACGAGACGCCTTCTAAGTAACGCTCAACCTTTCTTCTCATCAATCGGCAACTTAAAACTAAACTGGCAATGGTTTGCCTGCGGCTGTTACAGACAGATGCTCAATGTTCTTCTCTCAGAACCAGCGCTCGTTATGACGCCGCTCATCTTTGCTTTTCTCGGCCGAATGGAAGAATCGCAAACGACCAAGTCTACCGTTAGATGCTCTTCGATGAGTGCGCAACTCGACATCACTCATTGGATTCCCGCGTTCGTGGCGTTCCCGGCCCTCTGCTAAAATGCGCTCGCCTGCTTCTGAGATGATACGGTTACCGTCTTGGATGATTCGCGGACGGTGGCGGTTGGTCTCCAGATGCCGCTGCCTCATCCTTCCAGGATAAGGAGAATGAGCTCGTGGATGTGGACTGCTGTCTCGCGAATGGCTCGCCCTATTGCTCGTGTTCTCGGCGTCTCTTGCAAAACCGTTGCTGTCTGGATAGGCTCGATGAGTTGGCGCTCTTGCGTCTATAGATTCTCCTTGATGGGATCCAGCGGAACGGTTGCGAGCCCTGGTGCTGTTTACATGCTTTTCATATTCCACATCGCTGGAGAAATGAACTTGTCGACGTTCTGAATTCCTGCGCTCTCTGTCTTGGGATGCAGCCGCGTCATGGTGAATGTCCACTACACAGTTAAGACTTCGGCGTGGCCTCCGCTGCTCCGGCTCACGTTCAGTAACAGGCGTTCGTGGTCGAGGAGGTCGTTGCTCACGTGACGGTTGTCGTGACCGAGCCTGGCGAGGTACATCAGTAGCGTCATTTGCTCTCTCCCTGTTGATCGAGGTCGGAGAACTTCCTATCCGTGGTGAAATGCATCGGATTCGGGCCGAAGCTGGCCGCTCGTTGCGTGGTCTCCTCTCCTCGACCTCTAGGAGGTCGATAACAATGGGACGAGGTGATCTCTGACGGCCGCGGCGCTCGTGCGATGTCTCTCTGTCACTTGGCTCGGAAGACCTTCTGAAAATCGGGATTCCGAACGAAAATGCCCGGGTTCGAGCCTCTGACGATCTCCCCTTCGGCGAAGGATGTCTATGTTCCTCCTGCCACCTTGTCTCACTGAGGTTTCTGGGCTCAATGGTTCTGATCCTTGGAGAAGCCATTCTTCTGGGACTTCTCGGCTGGGTCTGTCTAACGTGGTAGAATTCGCCGCGATCGTACAGTCGAGCGCGGTCGCAAGTCCCCCTGCCGTCGCTGAACAAGCATCTGTGGATCACTTTCCTCGTTCGAATTTCCATTGGATACACGTCAGTGTATTTCTCTATCAAGCACATTCCTTCTACCCTGCGCCGTATTGCGTTGGAGGGCTCCCAAAGTCCTTGTGATGAGAAATGGGTATTTGATTGCTTCTCACGCCAGCTGTCAATCCAGAATGATGTTGAGCCTTGATATATAGGATCAGATATGCGCACCGAATGCTATGACCGTATCGAGCGAGTATCTTGCTCGAATGAAGGGCTAACAATGAATAGAAGTTGCGCATTCTTGTAACAGACAAAGACAATGAGCGCTTTGCTACTTTGCGGTTGCAAGACAAGTGAAGATGCGAAACGGCATTGTTATCGATGAAAGACATGTGGTCGAAGTCATGAGTTCAAAGCACCTGATAATCAAAGGAAGAGGGAAAATGTAAGGAGGACTAACAAAGGATCCTCGGGTTTGTTCAACATCAAGACACATACGAGTGGTTCCCCTTATTGTCCTACGGAGAAAGGAAGATCTTTGGGCATCTTGACGCCTGAGAACCGAGATACTTATAAGTATTTCGACCACAAATGAGAAAACTTGTAAGAGCAGGCTAGACCATGCGGCGGAAGAACCCTTGGAATCCTCCAGGCACATATGCGGGCTAGTCTACGGCTGCAGCCTAAGGCCAGTCTATTCGATGACTGTGTTCTAAGTAACTCGCAATTTCTGGCCATCGGCCGTAGCCTCATCAAGCAGTTCTGAGTGTCGCTGGTAAACGCTCGTAAAGAGAGACAATGAGGTGTGGCTGGTTTAGGTCACAGGGGCGCAGTTCGAGTCAGCCGAACAGGTTGAAACCATCAAGACTAAGCGAAGAAAGCAATGGAAATGAATAGTGACTAGAGGCAGATGACGAAAAAAGCTGCAACAAATTCGTACAGATTTCCGAATCGAACAAAGATATCGAGGTTTGGCCTTGTTTTCTCCCCTAAAGAGCCTCCTGATGCAGGTCCAGCAGCTACACAGCTTACAAGGGTTCCTGCAGACGAGTGGCTGTTCTCTTGTGGATAGTGATGTAATTCCATGCAACTACTGCTAGTTCCATTGTGTTTTCGCAACAACGGCCTTACAGACCAAAGCAACCATTGAACTTCGTAGTAGATGATAGCAAAGATGTTGGTGATATCATGCTGTTGAGCTGAAGGGATTGTGGCGCAGATGGTAGGCAGGGCACCAGCCACATCCATCTTGTCAAATCAGAATCATAAGAGAAGTTTTGGATGTTGCAAGTGCCAGTCCAAGCATCAGCCCAACAGAGCCTGGGTCTCAACACCATAATACTACTCCATACACTTATGCGCATCAGATCACCGCGCCACCAACATGATCGCAGGCTTCTCAGCGTCCTTAAAGGATTGATGCCTGATCCCTACGTTCATGTGGACAAGCAACCACAGAGCTGAAGAGGCATACCTTATGGAATTCGCCGCTACGTTCTGCTAGGTTCATTCCTTCCGAGGACGGCAGGAGACGGGAGTTTAAAAGTCTAACCACGATGATAAGCGCAAGGCTCCCTCGCTATGCCCACTTTTCCATGAATTTCTCCTGGCTCCTGTCACGCTGGTAGAGTACGTCCAAGTTGAGCCGTTCGATCCCCTTCTGAAGTTGACCCAATTGTAACTCGAGATCACCAAGTTTCTTGTCTTGTTCCACATCCAAAAGCGAGGTCTTAAACTGAGAATGTTCGCCCAGCGCCGATGCAAGAAGTTGAGATGCTTGGTCACTTGGAATCAATCCAGCCACCAAGGGTAACTTAGCACCGACGCTAATATTGCGTAGGCACTCAACAATGTGCTGTTTCTTGTCAAAGAGAGCATTTTCGCCGCAATCGTCTTTCCCTTCTTGCTCCTCTAATTGGAACACGGATTCCACCGACAGACCAATGCGGCGCAGAACACCCGCGATGGCCTGGAAATCCGAAGAATCCATGCGCTTCTCTGGAGCGGTGGGGATGGATAGCAATGGAGTAGAACGCCTCCTCATACTCAATGTCTCTCGCCTTGAAGAAGGCTTTTCGACAAACTGATTACCTATTTCCGTCCTATAGGAAGCTATAAGAGCCTCGAGAGTCGCGCAATATGATTCGCGACTCTGCAGGAGCTCCCCAAGGCTCCGGATGGACGACGTCATGCCAATGACGGTATCCAGGATCTGTGAGATCATCAGCCATTGAATCGCGCACAGATTCCGACGAACAGGCCACCAACATTTCCAAGCCTTTTGTGGGAGGCCATTCGCAGCTGACCATGGACATTCTGAAGTGCACGTAGTATGGGCTCGTTGAATAGCTGCCTTGTGGACATCTCGGCTAATATGTCAATCTCTGGGTACAAGGACTCTAGTTCATCACCCAGGGTCACTAAAGCCTCCTCTTCCGCTTCTGATGCTCTGTCAGCCGTATCTGCCCCGCCCGCTTTGATAGTTCCAAGATACAGTCTGTCGAGGCGGCAGTGTATCTCTTCCGCCACGTATTCCGCAAGTAGTGAACCCAGCTCTAATGCTCCCTTGGTTATAGAGGCATCATCACTAGTAAATTGTACTCCGGAAGCGCATTGCTCCAGATCTGCAAGTATCCTGTCATCATCCTTTACCCTGGCTGCCAGCACAGACAGGATCTTTCTGCCGTCGTTCGTTACTMTATCCAATTCGGCTTTCAAGCTCGCTTCTAGCTCACGCGAAAGGTCACTAGACTTGGGAAACATCAGTCCTCAATCGTTCTGCGATGTTCCAAATATAGGTTTATTACCGAAGCTGCAATATGTTGCCTTCCGCTTTCATGCTTTTGATGTAGCCGTTCTATGTCCCTTTGCTGTCGAATCCTTCGTTGTTCTTGCAGACCCGACTGTCTATTCAGAATTTCGAATTGTGAGTTCAGTATCTCCGTCTGTGCTTGGATCGCGGAGGTGGATGTTTTCAAGGATTCGATCACACTGCGAAGGTCATCGTCCAAGACTGGTCGTGTCGCGGCAAGATCTGGATCGGAAATGATGTTTTGCAAGGCGTCCGAGTTCTCCAATGTTGTGAATCTTTGCAGATACGATTAGCGACAATAGCCTATCCGCCTCAAAATAGAGAGCATTAGGATTGAACGGGGTGGGGAAGGGAAAACATACAGTGTAAGCTCCTCCTGCGAAAGCAGCGTGTCGGGTCCGAGGTGCTCCTCCACCCATTGAATGTTCTCAACATTCTTGTGGTTGTCGATCAAAGCAGACTCGACCTCATTCCGATTGATTGGAAGTTTGCGATCTTTGAGAGCGCAAATCACTCTGTCCGCCGGATTGACTGCGGTCTCCTTTTCCATTGTTTTGATATACTTAGGTGCGGAAGAGGAGCCGTCGTGGAATCGCGCCTAAGCTTCTCTCCTAAGGACCTCAGTACCATGGTTGTACTCCCACCCTACGAAACGATTTCTAGGACAATTGTCATAGACTGCATTTCCTTTTCCTTAACGATAACATGGTTTATTCTTTCGACTTCCTTGCGGATTTCTCATAATCAAGTACGATACCAAAGCTATTAATGCAATTAAACTGTCTTTCCAACACTCAGCTAGATAATCTAAAGCTTCAAAAAGCATCCTATTACAACCCCGCAACTCCAAGCATGCTCATGCGCTAAATATATTATTCAAAACGATACACGATTGAAAAGAACAATCAACATATGTCAAAAGATGTCCGCGACTGAATAAATTATTCGGCATGATGGCCCGACTCGGCTTCCACTTTGGGATAGTACCAAGTTGTAACAGCAATAATGACATACACAAGCACGCAGAGACCTCCCTCAAGGTAGTTGGACTTTCCATCGCGCAAGAAATTTCCAACCACCAAGATTGACAGGACGACGAGGACGATCATGAAGATTTCGAAGTTGAGGCCCATGTCTTTGTCAAGGCACCAGCCCACAATGACTGCCAGCGGCGCGTTCAACAAAGCTGTCTGGATTGAAGGGCCGAGACAGTGGAAGAGTGCGAAATTGATCTGATTGTCCCTGGCAGATGTTAATTTATCGGAGACGCAGCTGAATACATCTTCAAGTCGAACTCACCAGGCTTCGTCAATAGCGGTCAGATGCTCTGCTGCCTTCTCGACCAGAGGAACCAAGATTAGACCCATAAAATTATCCGAAACGCCTCTTTCAACAATGTGCTCGATTTCTTCGACCAAGAAGACTGCCGACATGCATACGAACGTGAGTGAAAGTGCTATAGCCACTAGACACTCGGTCAGAGTGAGCTTCGTGCGCTGCAGTTCTTCCTCTCGATCCTCGTCGCAATGCTCGTCATTCTCAAGGACTTCATCGAAAATACTGTGATGACTATGCAGATTATAGAACAGAAACCTATGCAACTGTGTAAGTGGAGTCGATCCTTAAAGGCAGCCCAGGAACGGAGTGGCTTACATAATAAAGGCGACGAGAAGAATCAGAGAGGTAGATCGACTGATTACTAAAGTGGAATGATCCAAAGCTTGTTGAGTGATGATCGCTTTGGTTGAAC
Source organism: Aspergillus pseudoviridinutans (assembly GCF_018340605.1). Lineage (NCBI taxonomy): Eukaryota > Fungi > Ascomycota > Eurotiomycetes > Eurotiales > Aspergillaceae > Aspergillus > Aspergillus pseudoviridinutans. The sequence continues at coordinate 842,978 of NW_025091285.1, read as the reverse complement.
TCGAGCTTAGGGCCGCGTAGAAGGCGCTTGGAATCAACAGACCGAAACCTGCAACGAGCAGAAGCCCAGACCCGACCTCGCTTACAGCTTCATGAAACGACTGTTCATGGCGTTTAATACCTCCAAAGAAGAAGCACAGCCCCAAGCAAAGCAACAAATTCGCAAGAATCGAGCCCAGGATAGCGGCCTGGATGACTGGGATTAAGTTTCCCCCCTGGTCATTGTGGATCAAAACCATGAAGAGCACGATCTCGACGACCGAACTCAATGTAGTTTCCAACAGCACTCCAAGAACTTTGGGCAGCTTTTTTGCCAACTCTCCGCCTGCAAAGCCGAGCAAGTTTGCTGAAGGGACCATGGCAATATAGTTCAAAGCGAAAATCCAAACGTGAAGATCCCGCCGAGCGAAGTGTATGGCAATAGCGGCTGGGACAAAAGGCCAAAGGACGTTGACCAGCATCGAAAGTGTACAGGTACTTTTGAAGCATACCGCGAAAAAGTGGCCTGGATGAAACCCACTGCGGCCACTCTCACCAGCGGAGTCAACTCGAACTATTCCATTGCGGCGAGCACTCTTCTCGTTATGTGTAGGAAGTATGGACTGATCCTGCGACGACCATGCTGGTTGGAAATGCTCCGACCTTAGGTCCCCGTTGTTTATATCTTGCTGTACCCGTTCGTTCTGAAATGAGGATCTCGTGTTGGCGCCCATGATGATGCACGGAAGCCCACGCTCACTCACTCTGAAGCAACTTCAAAAGGGGAATTTCTCAATAGCTTTATGCGGATCAGACGATTCTTCCCAGAGTGAGCGCTATTCTTTGCTTGATCTGTGTGACGGATGGAATAATGAGCGAGGACAGGTAAACAAGAAGGAGGGAAAATATGAAAAACGAAGCAAGCGAAGTTGAATTGGGCACCTCAAGCAAGATAAATGGCCTTCAACATAAGTTGATATTATAGTGCTCCAATGGTAAATTATGGTACCGCTCAAGCTAGGAGTGTTCCTGACAGAAAATGGTTCTTCACAGTGACCCTCACTTTGAATCAAGTTGAGGATAGTACGTAAAGAAATATTTCCGAAAATAGATATCTTTGACAACCCAGGAATGGAGTTATTGATATCATGCCAAAACAGATCCTAGGGTGAGCTGGCATTGTGGTCTTGCAGCAGGATTTTCCTCCTCTGGTTGCAAGGTAAATAATAAGTACTAATCACAATGGCTGGCTGAGCTTTGACTGGCCGGAGAGACGAACGAAGATAAGGTAACCTATTGACGACGCTTGGTAACAGCAGCAGGAGTGAGTGGGTATCAAGTTTCATTTTGATTTACGGAGGACAACCCAACTGCTGGCATTCAAAGCTGCAAGAGGGCTTGGCAAATGAAGCTATCGACCTCAAAAGGGGCTTAGACCAGATATCATGATTGTTTACTTCTTTCTCTTGGCTGGAAAAGGGGTTGTTGAGCTGTCTTCGTCGTTCAATATAATTTACTGGTGGTACCAGGCTTTGACTCTCTTCATAATCCAGGCCACTTTTTCGCGGTATGCTTCAAAAGTACCTGGACACTTTCGATGCTGGTCAACGTCCTTTGGCCTTTTGTCCCAGCCGCTATTGCCATACACTTCGCTCGGCGGTTCTGCAAGCTGCTGTAACAAAAGACAGCAGAAGAGTTCATAAAGCTACATAGCAAATGTTAGATGTATCCTACAAAATCTTGTTGTTATTATCATCATGATGAATATCCCCTGTATTCCGCGCTATGTTTTACCAGTACCCAAGTAGATAGGACCTACCTTAAGGGTGCCTGTACCATGGATGGTCACTATTAATTACCTGGATACTTGGGCCAGCCTCTAGTAGGGAAGAACAGGAATGTGGATATATCATGCACAGCCACTGCAACTTGGTTCTATCTTCGTCATCCTATCTACATTGACCACGAAGTATTTACCAATTCAAGAATCCGAGCTCAATCTTCGTTCTTCTAGGTACGACGGTACGTACCTGATACCTTTACTCTTAGGTATTCACGGCATGAAAATTACCAGAAGAAGTTGCATTGCATCCGTTCCAAGTGTCGCAGGTTGATTTAGCAGTGGTACTCCGTACGGAGTGAGTACCCGAGTGTGGTAAGCAGTTCGAGGTGTGCTGTCCCAATTGACCTCATCAGCCTGACGTATTTCATATTAAGAATGTCGGTCATGCATAGGGGGAGCAGATTGAATATACCGTGACCCATCTGGAAGTGCCATAATTCCATTTGGGACGCTGCAACCAGAGATCGTTACTACTCCCGGATAGGTCAGGCACTCAGGGTCCCCAGGGTCCATTAAGGGAACCAACTGTCCCCGTATCTACCGCTCTGTAGATCATGGACACTGCGTTCGACTGGTGGTAGGTACATCAACGCTATCGTCGGACATCTCAAGCTCTGAACCAAATCATACGAGCTTCATTCTCTGAAAAACTCCGACAACACCCTGCCTTCAGGACCTTTACGTCCACGTCGTAGTTGAGAATCCTTGAGTAGCGCACAACCAATAATGTACTTGTTCTATCGAGCTCTGGGGTTGAGGCTGAGTCGAGGACCTATATAAATGATACTTCCCAATGAATCTACCATCAAATCGACTCCCATACGGAGTAGACTAAATAAGAGCAATAAGTTCAATTGATAACACCATAATCCTAAAATATCGCCGGAGGCGGCGACAGGCGGCTATCGTCGGGAGGGGGGAGCTTTCTTCTTACGCGATTTTTTCTCATCCTGCGCACATCTGCTTTTCCTCACTCTCTATTCGGAATTCAATCAGATACGGTTTGTTTGGCTTCTCATAAACTTCTCTCACTTGAATTAATTGAGGCCTGATATTCTGGTTTTTCTCTGGCCTTCCTGAGGCCTATCATTCATACAATGTCGTCCAAAACGTCCCCGGCCGTCCCTCCAGTGGCCCTCGATACGATCACTCAACACATCGGCAATACTCCACTTGTGCGCTTAAATCGCGTACCACAGAGCCTTGGAATTGAAGCGACTGTATATGCGAAGTTGGAATACTTCAATGCCGGAGGTAGCGTGAAGGACAGAATCGCCTTGCGCATGATCGAAGAGGCGGAGAAATCGGGGCGCATCAAGCCTGGTGATACCCTGATTGAACCTACCAGCGGTAACACGTTAGTTGCGCCGTTTTCTTTACCTCCTTTTCTCTCCGTGATAGTTCGGAACATGGTCTAAAAATTCTACGTTGTCTTCAGCGGTATTGGATTAGCTCTTGTTGCTGCCGTCAAAGGTTGGTCCTTCTCCCTTTTGTCCTTGTTGGTAGATTACGAATCTCATAATCCTCAAAGGCTACAAGACTATTATCACACTGCCCGAGAAAATGTCTGCTGAGAAAGTGTCCGTACTACGGGCTTTAAACGCTACCATTATCCGTACGCCTAACGAGGCTGCCTACGACTCCCCCGAGTCCCATATCGGCGTCGCCAAACGTCTCGAGAAGGAGATCCCCAATGCGCATATCCTAGACCAATATGGAAACGTGAATAATCCATTGGCACACGAGCTCGGCACCGCGGAAGAGGTCTGGGCTCAAACTAACGGCCAAATCAGTGCTATCGTCGCAGGTGCGGGAACCGGCGGCACTATTACTGGGCTGGCGCGAGGCCTGAAGAAGCACAACCCCAATGTGAAGGTCATTGCGGCTGATCCTCATGGTTCTATTCTCGCTGTTCCGGCCGCTCTGAACAAGGAGCATGAAAATGAGCCCTATAAGGTTGAAGGTATCGGGTATGATTTCATTCCGCAAGTGCTCGACCAGAGTGCCGTGGATAAGTGGTACAAGACTGGGGACAGGGAGTCATTCCAATACGCTCGGCGATTGATCGCCGAGGAAGGTCTTCTTGTTGGTGGGAGCAGTGGAAGCGCGATCGCAGCGCTGGCACAGGCCGCAAAAGATCACACCTTCAGCAAAGACGATGTAGTGGTTGTGATTCTGCCTGATAGTATCAGGAGTTATCTCACAAAGGTATCAATCCAGCCCTTGGATATTTCTATTGGTCAAATCTGACAGGTCATAGTTTGCCGACGACGACTGGCTTGCCGCAAATGATCTGCTGCCCTCGTTATCCTCCGAAACTACATTGGTGTCGCAGAGTGTGCAACCACAAGCACCAAAGGATGAGTTCGCTGGAGCGAAGGTTAAATCCTTAAGACTGAAGCCCATCACAACCGTCTGGTCCAACATCCCGTGTGAGACTGCTATCGAGATTATGCGCGATAGAGGATTCGATCAACTTCCCGTCCTTGCACCCTCTGGAAAGAAGCTTGTTGGACTGGTCACTTTGGGAAATGTCCTCAGTCGACTGACCCACGGACGCGCCACGAAGAAGAGCTTGGTCGCAGATGTCATGTTCGACTTCAGCAAGATCTCAGAGGTCGTCACCGATCCTAGGGACCTCGGTCTGGCAGATTCCAAGCTCAGTGGCGACCAACAGAACGGAGCTGATGTCTTACGGCCACAAGCCAAAAATCGCAAGTTCATGGAAATTACTATGGACACTCCTCTGAGCGTCCTCAACCGTTTCTTTGAATGGAACAGCGCCGCCATTGTCACTGAGAGGGACGAGCATGGAACGATGAGGCCCCTAGCGGTTGCGACCAAGGTCGATTTGCTCACCTGGATGCTCCATCACAATGAGGACTCTTCTTAATACGGTCCCGTTCCTTTTTCTTACGAGGTTTCCACGTCACAACTATGCGTATCATTAGGATGAGTCGTTTGCTTTAGGGAGCTCAACCTCATCTCTCATGAATTTGCGATATCAGTGTGCATTCGATTATATAGAGACATTCATCCATAGATTGGGTTCAACACGATCATGGGGGCAGGGTACGGAGTTAATTAGGTTATTTCGAATTTGAATACACGCATTGAATCAACCAATGACTGAATCTCGGACCCCTGATTTTTACCTCTTTGCAGTGGTCACTGATTCGTAGGCTCACATTGCTTCAATTCGGTTCTAATCGCATTGATGCGGACACCCTGACGTATATCCCCGCATCGGTTGTTCTTTGTCTTCAGACACTCTTCGACGTCATGCGTTAACGTCGAAACATGGCATGGCGCGAAATTCTGGGAGGATGAAAGGAATTTTTATCCCATTTGCGACCTTTGTTATTCCCTTCCTAGACTCAGACGAGCTTTGAGCTTAAACAAAGCACTTGTGTAAGATGTCGGGGTTCTTTACATACCGAAACTTCTCTTTACAGGACACGCCTCCTTTGGATGGGAAGGTAGCTGTGGTGACGGTGAGTATGTACTCGTCTTGAAGAATGGATAGCAATCTTAGTGATGGATCTGTAAGGTGATGAATGCTGATGACTCTCGCTTCACAGGGAGGCCAAGCTGGCATAGGGGAAGGTGGGTAGCAAATTCCTACACCGATGGGTAGCATATGAGTACTCATTCAATCATTCCATCCTAATAATTGGTCCAGAAATTGTCGCACAGTTACTCTTGCACAATGTTAGGAAAGTCTACATTATAGCGCGAAGCAAAAGCAAGTATCTCAGAGCACAAGAGAGCTGGCGTCAGCGCCATGGCATAGTCCTCAGCGAGAATGACGACAGGATGGAACTCGTCCAGTGCGATCTGGGAGACATCAAATCCGTAAAGGATGCAGCGGAAGAGATTATAGCTAAGACAGACAGACTGGACATCTTGATATGCAATGCGGGTAAGCTGTTTCTCTCGACTGCTCAACCGCTTTCGTATGCTGAAGCCTGGCAAAAGGAATGGGCGTGGCACCTCAATACAAAAGGTCACCTCAGAATATCGAGATCATATTTGCTATTAATTGCGTTGGCCATCAGGTTTTGGTGACCCTCCTGCTTCCTCTTCTGAGACGCACAATAAACCAGGGCAAGGCAGAGGAGGCCCGGATAGTCGTCACCAGTTCATCATTCCATTCATTCTGCCGCAAACTAGATCTGAATTTGCTCACATCTCCAAATCGCCCCAAGCTTGCAATGGTCGACGGGCTATGGCGTTACGCTCGGTCCAAGCTAGGTAACATTCTCTTCACAAGAGAACTTGCCCGTCGGCTCGAACAGGGGACGGACCCCGCAGATAGGCACATCTACGCCAATGTATTCTTTCCAGGAAATATCGTCACCGAGCAGTGGAATTCCTGGGATGGCTACTTTGGAAAAATAGGAGGCTCTATATTGAGACGCTTGTTCTCACTGATTGGACAGAGCACGCAAGACGGTGCTGCAACAGCCATTTATCTAGCTGCGAGCCAAGCGATTCGAGAGACTGGAACGCGTGGCCATTACTTCATACCTATTGCAACACCTTGTAAAACAACTCCGATTGCTGCCGATATGAAGCTTGCTCACGAACTTTGGGTGAGTCCTGTGTGCTGAGATACTTTCCGCTACTGTCAACTCGATAATCTTCTCACATAACTTGTCCTCTATTTAGGACTGGATAAATGCCCGAGCGACAGAGACTCTAGGTTCAAACTGGCAGAGCGAGGCTGGCTTGGGTTCGTCCAATGGCATCTAGAGCCACAATGGCCCATAACCCAATTTTTTGCGAGGAGTCTTTCTATAGTCCTGCCAAATGAAGCACTCCTATCGTCCGGGTGGATCTCACTGGAGGGACCGTAGGTTGCCCACCAGCTACTTATATACTTTCCCAAAAAGATTTTCAGTCTGTTAGAGAGGCCGGGAGAGTCAAGCCCCACATTCATGAACCAGCATTCATAGGCATTGTCCAATCCATTCCTCCCATCTCCTCACACCGGCTCCAGTATTGCCCTCCTCGTCGCCTTTTACAGCTCCGCCAACGACGTCGACTTTCACACCAACTTCGTCTTCTAGTAGTTTGAAGCTGAAAGTATCCTGCGCATCGATGCTGCCCAAGGTATCATCTTCGTCCTCAACTGTACCAGTGTCCTCGCTGGCATTCATGAGCCCCTTGCTCTTGGATTTCCGGATCCTATCGATTTCGGTTTCCAGTTTTTCACGAACAGAGCCCGGCGGCAAGGCGGTGAATAGGTCTTGTTTGTTGGCGGCCACGAGAACAGGGATTTCCGATGCTACCTGGGCGGAAGATTTGCCTTTCTTCAATGCGCGTTTCTGAAGAGCGAGAAGAACATCGTGCAAATAGGATGCGGTGTCTCTCAGCGTGTCTTCATCTGTCAAAGCTGCAGTGTCTACCATAAAAATGGCACCGCGCAGCTTTAATTTCTTGTCTTTCGCAGTTGCCATTGACACCAGTTCTGAAAGGCCGTGGGCCTCCCGTAGTTTCCCATGGCCAGGCGTATCCTTCAAACGATATCTAACAGGATTTCTAGAGACATCCTTCACGGAATAATCATTGACGGAGCGGTAGCGATTTGATGCAGTCGGCACTGAGGCAGGGAGGCTGACGATGGCTGAGGTAGACGTTTGAGAAGTGTGCGTGATTTGGGTCGCTTTAGACAATCGAGATGTCTTGCTTTCAAGCTATCAAGTAACATCAATGACTGTCGATTGAAAGTAGCGTTCGCACGAAACTGCGAAGCCATTTCGAAAATGCTGATCTTACCAATGACAACAATGCGGTTTTTCCTGCGCCGCTAGGTCCGAGAAGCAGGAAATTGCTCAATGGCGGAGACGCAACGGACCGGTAGAAGATGAAATGCAACAGAACGGGCAATCCAAAAGCGATGAGAGTTGTGACTACAATAGCGACGAGATTACCGTCCAAAAGGCTGGTGAAAATCCGCTCAGCCAGACCCCAGTCTCCGTGGTGTGCCATCTCTGCTTATGGATGCTTATTTAAGAGGAATAGTATCAACGATGATTGTTTGAGGAAACAATGATCAAACCACTAAAAAATCATGAGGAATAGTATCAGGTCAAAATGCGCACCATCCTCGACATAGAGCAAGTTTCGAGCTATGCGTATTGCAGAATGGTCGGATCTCTAGCTTGTTGCCAACAACAGCGGGTTCTTTTGAGTAATCATGGCGCCACCGCATTTCCATTGGACTTGATGCCTTAGTTGTTAGGTTTCGGCAATGAACGGTTTCTTATCGATTAGAGACTTATCGATAAGGAGACCGGCATGTATCAGAACTATATACCTCTCTACAAGGGGTCACATAGATGGTCACATACCTCCGGCATGCAGGGATGAGGTCTGCCTCTTGTTTATTGATTTGCTCAGTGGATTTAGACCTTACTTAGATCTCTAGCTATCCAGCTGCTTTTAGATTATTGTGCACTGAATGAGAGCTACACCCTCAATATGAATATTCTACTGTCCCTCTCCATCTTACTGCTACTCCCATGTACATTAGCAGATGTTGACTTCACCGTGCCGACCATTGGCACGAATTTCAAGGCTGGCGACGTTGTTACAGCACATTGGCGCGAGTCAGGCCAGTCTCCACGAATTTCGGAACTGTCGCAATATGATCTTTACCTCTACGCAGGAGGAGATACGGCTGATACCCAGGTGAGTTTCTGGGCATTACAGAGAGTTCATAGTTCCCATTAACGGAAAGAGGGGCAAATAGCATGAAGTAGCTGTTCTGATCAAAGACGGTCTATTCGCTCGTGGGAATTCGGTTTCCATCAAGATCGATCCTGCTGTCGGAGGCAATGAAGCCAACGCATAGTAAGACCTTGGCCTTTCTTGTTTGTTTAAAGCCACTGCATTTGTCGTCCCGTACTGACGCAGTTCAATAACCTGCAGTTTCTTGAAGATGGTTGCATCTGGTCCTGAGGCCTTTGCCATCAATTTCTCAAATCGCTTCACACTCAGTAACATGACCGGGTCGTTTCCACCTCACCTCGTGGAAGAGATTCGTTCTCTCTCAGATCCTGAAGGATCCGCTGTCAAAGAAGATCTACGAAAGAGAGTGGTTGAAGCAGCTTACACTGTACCCTACCCTTTGCAGAGCGGTCCAACAAGGTACGCTCCAATGGCCAAGGAACCCGGGAGCACTATCCCCGCGAAGACGAAGGCTCCAGCGCCACAGTTCTCAGCAAGTCTCTATACAATCGCAACGACTTGGCTTCCTCCAGCGACAGTGCAAGCTACGCTCTCTGCAACTGCAACGTACTCTGTTGTCAGTGTTGAGAACACAGTAAGTGGATTATCGCATGGCCTCTGCAATAAACGTGCTTCTTCTAATAGACACTTTCCCTAGGCGTCCCCTGCACCGCATCCCCACGATGCCGCAATGAAAAGAATACTGGAAAGATGGAAGGACTGACGAAGCAAATCGAAGAAGACATGATATCATAACATTTTGAGCACATCCAAGTCACAGGTGCCAGAGGCTCTGCCTCCTATTGGCCAATTTGGCGCTGTTGAATATCCTTCTATTTCGGGTCTATAATAAAATCAGCCTAGAATTGATAAACACAATCACACTCCGTCATTCGTCCACTTCATCTTGATGGCCGCTGAATGTCGCTCAAAATGCAATTTCAAACGTAAAAACAGAAAGGTATCACGGCGATATGTGCAAAAGGAGGAATCATTCGAACCATGTCGACTCGGTTTATAGACCATTTCGCGTAAAAGGCCTTGTCATTGGCCGAAATCGTTCGAAGGTTGCGAGGTGCTATTGGCGTGGGGAATCGTCCGACCGAAAAAAGGATATATTCTCCCGAAGAGCAACGTATTCGCTATCAGCGTATCCCAGCAAGGATTGAATATGTGTGCTTCTATGACCCTTAATGCGTGCAATCTCAGCGCTACCGTAATTGACTAGTGCGCGGCCAACCTCCTTGGGTTCCTGCCCGTGGTGGAGGAAGTCTCCGTTGAGGGAGTCGGGCGAGAGCCGCTCAACAACAACCAGTCGCACGGCTTCCTGTTGACCAAATTGGCCGTCTACACCGACGACGCCTGCTGGTAGGAGACTGGCTTTGTTTAGAAGAGCGCTATATGCTCCATGGTCGATGTACAAACTTCCATGTGGCTTGAGACCATGCAGCAGCCAGAATGACCGGGATTGAATTGGCGCGTCTGAAGGCAGAAAACGCGTGTGTAGAGGTAGCGACAGCGGCGATTGTGACTCTAATGGCGCTCCTTCTACTGTTGAAGATTGCGCCGGAATGCCTCGTTGCGTTTGCTGGAGATACCTCACGATCTCCAGAACATTGCCCGGTTTGGAGCTCTTGGTAATCACCGTCGTCACTCCAGCACTGGTTGCTAATTTTGCAGCTACAATCTTTGTGCTCATTCCACCAGTTCCGAGAGATGAACCAGCAGACGACACATCCGCTTCTAGAGAGGAGATGTCGGAAACCACCTCGATGGGCTTAGCATCCGGGTTGTGACGTGGGTTCGAGGTATATAGGCAGTCAACATCTGTCATCAAAAAGAGGTAATCGGCCTTCACCATGGCCGCCGTTATGGCCGATAAAGTGTCATTATCACCGAATTTAATTTCCTTGTGAGTTTCGTCAGATCAATGGATCATTTAAGGAACAGAGGGATGCTTACAGAAACCGCCAGCGTATCGTTCTCGTTAACGATGGGGATGACTCCCATATCGAACAGCTGGGCAAAAGTGTTTTGAGCATTGATGTATTGTGTTCTCTAAAGCCGAAATTAGATATCTTGGGTTCAGCAGTTGTAGTGAATAAGTCCTCACATCCGCAATGTCATTCCTGGTTAAGAGGATCTGCGCTACCGGAAGTCGAAGGTGCGAAAATAAACCGTCCCACAGGCTCATGAGTCTGCATTGTCCGACAGCTGCTAGCGCCTGAAAAATGCAACCGGTCAGAACCTTTACCCTTGCCGGATTTGAGAATCGTTCGCTTATACCTGTATCCGAGGAAGATATTTCGGTCTCTCGCCCACATCCATCCTCCGCAAACCAACGCCAACAGCTCCAGAAGAAACGAGGACTACATTGTGGCCATCCTTATGCAGCTTTGCGGCTGTCTCGACGATTAAGGTCAAGATCGAGAGAATGGGCTCATGAGTATTCTCATCAACTATGGAGCTCGTCCCTATTCAACTGGTGAGTCAGCCATTCTCAAACAACATACAGCATCATCCAGAAATGAGAGAAAAAACAGATCCCCGCACCTAGTTTTATTACAATGGTGAGACGCTGCGACGGCATTGTTACGACTATTATTGGAGGCTTTCAGAGGCAATTAGGAACACCCATGACCCAGAAAGTCAACAATTCAACAGATCATTCTTGGGCCTGAAATCCTGATGACACTTCTCATCTTTAATAAACTCTCAAACAATCCGATTCCGGACCATTTGTTTTGCCGCCCGTCACCGCATATGCGGAGAGCCCTGACGAATCTTCTTCTTTCCGCGCTCTAAAGTAGATCCACTGGTAGATAACGGATCTCTGATACAGCTTCGAAAGTAGCAACTTGGCTTGAGAAATGTCAGATTCGCAACCTGGGTCAACTTCTCCTACCGGCGGCAAGTCTGATAGTGGATATATACCTGGAGATGATACATGGACCCAATGGCGCAATATATTCGCCATCTTGACGGGAAAGATGACGGATGAGGGAAAGGAACAGTTCCGGATCGCACGAGATATCCGCAATGAAGCCGCAGATTGCAAGCGCTGCGAAGATCAAAGAGACTACCTATTACAGTACAGTGAGTTCAGAACTCCTCGAAGTTTCATGATTACTTCCCACTGAATTGCTGTCCATGTTTATCCACTTGTCATCAGCTCCACTGAACTGGGTCTCTATGGAAATTGGCTGACAAACATATGCTTGTCCAGGTCCGATCATACGGTTTTTGAGCGACAACATTCGACAGCTAGGGGGGGATCTTTCCAGTCACAATATCTATTGCCGTCGCTGTACTAGCAGAAAGGCTGGGGGCTTTGATCCAGAATATGGCATCTTGCTTTGCGCGAACGAGATGAAGGACCAGGGGCACCTGGAGGACACAATGGCACATGAGATGGTCCATGCATATGACCACCTAAGATTTAAGGTGGACTGGACGGATAATCTGAGGCATGCAGCTTGCACAGAGGTATTGAGCTCTCTCGCGAGACCCAAGCCAGCATTAACTGACTTATTGCAGATCCGAGCAAGCTCACTTAGTGGTGAGTGCAGGTGGGCGCGAGAATTCTTCAGACGTGGTCAGTGGAAGTTCACGCAACAACATCAGGAGTGTGTAAGAAGAAGGGCCGTCTTGTCAGTAAGGGCTAGACCTGGGTGCAAGGATGAAGCCCATGCGGAGAAAGTGGTCAATGAGGTTTGGGACAGCTGTTTCAGAGACACGAGGCCCTTCGATGAGATTTATCGTTGAGACTTGTGGTTTTCTTATGAAGATACGTCAAGCCTACCCTGCCTGTCTGATTTTGTGCATGAAATCTGCGCTTTGCAATGTATTATACTCAAGTTCCGGAGGTTACAAATAGAAGATACCAGATGACGCCGAGCTAAGAGCCGTGTTGGTTCAGATCTTGAAGGAAAAAAAAAAAAAAAAACAAAAAAAGAACACAAAGCACCTTCCAACTCCATACACACAGGCTGAAATGAACTGACTGGCAAGGAAAGGAGGTACAACACCGCAACTCCAGAAATGCATGGGTCTAACCATCATGCTTTAACTTCCTTTGAAGAACCAGAACTCCGTTTCGTGACCCGGTCATCCTTCAAGCAATGTTTAAGGATCCAGGGATGTCGCTGGATCTCATCAAGGGAAATACGCTTGTCTGGGTCTAGAACGAGCAACTGTTGGAATGTTAGCAAGTGTACTCGCCTCGAGCAGTAGGATTGGCATACTCTCTTGATAAGATCCTTTGCCTCAGGACTGACAAATGAAGGCACCGTCATATCCGCCCTCGCAATTCGTCTTTGCGTCATGACGGGAGTGTCTTCAAAGGGCGCTTCCCCAACCAAAAATTCGTAAGTCAACACGCCCAAGCTCCATAAGTCAACCTTTTCGCTGTAGTAGTTGTCTTGTGAGTTGGGCTTGAGCATTTCGGGAGGAAGATAGTCCAGCGTCCCACACATCGTCTGCCTTCTGTTATTGGGAGCATGGACACTCCACCCAAAGTCACTGATCTTGATTTCCCCGTGGATTCCCACAAGTATGTTCTCCGGTTTGATGTCGCGATGCATAACGTGCTTCTTATGCAAGTACTTCAACGCGGCAGCCATCTGGGCAATATATTGGGCTGCCTTCCACTCGGGAAAGCGATGCTCCTTTCGGAGGTGCTTGTACAACTCTCCTCGGCCGGCGAACTCCAGGATCAAGAATATCCGCTTGCTGTCATGGAAGTGGCCGTAAAGTCTGAGAACATTGGGATGACGTAGGTTGCTCTGTATCTCAATCTCGCGTCTAACTTGCTTCTGCACTCCGCCCTGCTGCAGCTCGGATTTGTGCAGAACTTTAAGAGCACAAACGAAGCCGGACGATCGCTCTTTGGCCAGGTAAACTCTACCAAATTTTCCCTTTCCCAAGGGCTTGCCAATCTCAAACATTCCCAGATGTAATTTCTTGGGGCCCGGCTGCTCGTATAATGGTGTTGTGTGTCGCGGTTCTCCATTCTCATCTGTGTCACGGTGCGGCAACGTGCCCTGAGCTCCTTTGAGAGGGGACGAGCCGGCGTGCATCGCATTCACTTTGTTCTCATTTGTGTTTTGCAAGGCAAGCTTCAACAAGGTTGACCGACTTGAGCCACTGTTAAACTGCCCAGCGGCTCCGAGGCCTGAGAGGGATACCGCTGTCGACAAAGAGCCCTGTCAAGCCGGATTAGCAGGCTGTTCCCCTCTCCCCAAAGACCATGGCAAGAGATTTACCTTGTGCTTTGGGTATGTGCTGCCATTCTTCCCAGGATCAACATCATCTTTGACAGAGAGGTGCTCAAAACGAGCCTCTAGCGCCTTGGTAGCCATGAGAATCTTGGGATGAGATTATCAACTGCTTTGGGAAGAGGAGAAGCAAGTAAGACCGTGCGATTCAGAGGAGCCCTAACGGTTTATGCAATCATAATTGAACTGATAATGAAAGATCCGAAGTGTCAAATAATAAATAGTAGTCGGGAGTCGTGTGAGAAAGAGAAGAGGAACATCCAACCATCCACTTGTTTATCTAGTTATGCTCCTTTGACACATCACCACAGCAACGGATCGGACCGCCTCTTTCTCCGACACCGCGGGGTATCTATTATTGGCGACGAAGTTGAATATATATCGTTCGATTTAGCGGCGTGTTTAAATGGATGACAGAAATATACACCTCTTGTAAGCGGATACTGAGGTGCTGATTTGCAGGTGTTCAACAATCAAATTTCAATTTTTGGTACCTGAAAGAAACAAGAGAATGGCCTCAGCAGGCTCCGCATCTGCTATGAATGCCTCCGCAGTTTCGCCAGAGCTTCAGAGGCCCAATGTTATTTCGGTGAAAGGATTCAGAATAATCACTCAGAAGCTTCCTATTTTGAAAGCAGAGCCAATTGAGCAGATGACGAAAAGGTTGGGCATTGCGCCACCGGAAATGATCTTCGGCGATAACTATATCACCATCGAATCTGAAAAGAAGGATTGGGGCATTACTTTCAATGCATTTGACGCGCTGGATCGTGTAGACAAGACGGGCACCTCTATGCTCAGAGTCGCACATTCAAAAGAATGGCAGAAGAGCAGGTAAGCCACCTCCGTATGGTGCGGCCGACCCTAATCTACCTAACACGAAACAGGGAGAGAGCCCATGAAGGTATCAAAGACGTTGTCAAACCGTTTGATTGGTCCTACACCACAGATTATATGGGCACTGTCCATCCCGACAGTCGGCCTTTTGAGGCAACGACGAAGCCTATACCTATCGAGTTACTGAAGCGCCCAGATCCGATACTGTTCTTTGATGAGGTCATCCTGTATGAAGATGAACTGGCTGACAACGGCATTGCTATGCTGTCCTGCAAGATTCGCGTAATGCCAGACAGACTTCTCCTACTCTCAAGATTTTTCATGAGGCTCGATAACGTACTCTTCCGGCTTCGAGATACCAGATTATACGTCGACTTCGAGAGTAAGGAGGCCATTAGAGAATATCAATCTAGGGAATGCGATTACGAAACAGTCCGCCAGGTATTGTGCTCTAAATGACTCATCTGTCCCCATGAGAGATCAGCCTATTGACGATATTTTTACAGTCTCTAGCGACGACGAGAGACGATGTACCGGCAATCATGAGAGACCCAAACAGGCTCTCTGAGATTCTCCCCCTCATAGAAAAGCGCTTGGAAAGAGTGATTCTGGATGCATAGCACAAAGCACTATAGAACCTGTGCAACTACCTATTGGCCGCCGTGGCAGGATGGTTGAGTTGATCGACATCACTTCGCGCTCCCTCGAACTCCTCTTTCTGAGCGGCCTCCGCCATAGTAACGGCTCATCCACTGTCTCCCAGGAGAGACTCACAACCAGTTAAAGGTACTTGAACCCCTGCTTCAACAAAACAGACAACTTGCGAAGTGTCTTTACTGTTGATGATTACAAATTCAAAGGCGGGCTTTGTATGTCATCGTAGTCACGAATGATCTAGACTAGCGGGCGGGAAATTCTATTGGGTCTGTCTGCGTCGGTGAGGTAGTCAATATTGAGCAAACAGTGCAAACAGAGCTCCCGCGCTCCACACATCATCAGTCTCTACTCAGAACGAGCTTCATCCCGACGCATATATGCCAGCCATTGAGCGAATTATATTGGCCGGATTTTTTCGATCAAAAATGCCTTCCAAAAGTTTGAGTCTGACTTGGGTCCGAGCACTAAGCAAATCGGAGTGTCCACAATCTCAAGTATGCTGCAGCACAATTTTCCGAAGTCGACTCTGAAAAATTGCCAGACTGACCGTGGAACGAACTGTAGGCGCATGCACTCAACCTGCCCGTAATTTCGCCCCCAAGTCTTCGACGATCGTTATACATATCTGCGCCTATCGCATCGCAACGTGTATCTCCAGGCCTTGTGCCCTTGCGCTCTCCGGCCCATCCGAACCGCAATGCCCGTTTGGCCCAGCAGACTTTGGGTTCAGTCCCAAATTGGCGGGCCTCTTCACGATTATCAAGGGCTATAATGCCTCGTCCTGGAACGGCTGCGGAAACATATGTCGCATACGGCATGACACAGAAATTATTTGAGGTTTGTTCCAGTCAAGCCGACTACAGCATTCCTCAATTATCCCAGAAAGGGGCTCAAGTTCCCAAAACTGAAGCCGGGGAGGACCTTGGAGTTGGAGAGGGGTGGTGGTACGAAGGTATGTACTGGACTTGAAAGTCTAGTGCGCTCGTTTTCTATCACAGCCGCGGGGGGCTGACTTAAATTCGTCCAGATTTGGGATTGGTTCCAACCTTCTCGACTTGGTCGCAGGTTACTTTTCTGCACATGTACCTTCTCACCGTCCGACTGCGCGCTTTGCCGTCATATGAAAGCCTGCAAACATACTCCCGGCACTTGATAGACCACTTCTCACATAATGCGGAGCATCGCATGGATGTTCTTCATGGTCTGACAAGTCGCGCTATCCGGAACAAGTTTCTCAAAGATCTTTTTATTCAATGGCGAGGCGTCCTTGCTGCGTACGACGAAGGCCTGGTGAAAGGCGACGCCGTGCTAGGGGCTGCTGTGTGGAGAAATCTCTGGAAGGCAAGCCACACCGGGCCGCATGGTGAAGATATGGATTGGACTAAGGTAGCACGGGTTGTTGCATATATGCGCCGCGTTATATCGGAGCTCTCCCAAATCAACGAGGCCGATCTAATTCTACATATCGGCCCCAGGCCCGGTGGAAAGCCTGGCATCTTTGGTTATTCGGAATTGGATAAGCAGTTGGTCGATGGGAAGCGATGACCATGTAAATCAAACCTCCGTGTATTTGTTCGAATGCAAACCAGGACTATGCACATCCTGAGTCTTAAGACTAACCACTCTTCCTAACTCAAGAACATACACTGTTCTCCATCATCTATTTTATAAAAAGTCGTGATGTACTCATACCATTGTCTCTTCAGCTGTTCTGCCACAACACCAGTTCGGCTGTTGATGGCCGAAGAAGTTAGGTACGGCCATGCTGATTTTGCAAAAGTCACGCTCGCCAGACGTTTTCGAGGTAAATTCTGTGCCTCTCCTGAGTCGAGTGACTGAAATTACCGGATGAAGGAGAACATGCGTAAAGTGACCAGTGTTACACCTCGCTTTATTCGTCTTTCTTACCGAAAAGGTCCTTTTCAACCATGGCACGGCAAATAGGATGGTAGAAATCCCTATGCTTTTCAAACGTCTCGATTGCGCGCTTACGGTCAAACTTTGCCAATTTCCGATACCTGCACCCAAGGTTAGCTTCAGGACGACTTGCTCGAAAGCAGCATCTGTAGGAATAGCTTACAAGGGTCGGACAAATTTCATTCGACCAATCTTGCCGAGTAGGTCTGCTGTCGGTTCAAGCACACTTGCATCGCCTGCCTGCAGACCCACTTGGAAGTACAGGTTGGCCACCTCGATATTCTGGCTCCCGGCAAGTCCATATATTTCACCCATCAGCTTAGACAATTCAGGGGTGAGCTGACGCTCGGATACGAGAATCTGTTCCAAGAAAACCACGACTTGATTCGCGGTCAAGCCTCGGATATCCTCTGGCTGAGGCTTGAAGGAAGAGTCAGGCAAAGATAGCCACTTTTTAGCTAGATCATAGACAACATCAACAAGCGACGTGTCGAAATCTGGCTTTGGAGGCAGTCCAGGGGCATAGAACCATCTATCCCAGTCAAGCTCGTTGAGTGCTGTCGAGGCTTCCGAATCATCCTTGAAGAAATCCAAGATTGTGCTCTTGAATTCATAGGAGTCAAGTGATTTTCCCTTGTATTTATTGAAGTACTGAACATGGTTAGCGGAATGTCCTTGTCAAGGCAGGCCTGTCAACATACGTGAGGGATGAATAGATCAAACTTGCTCTTTCCAACCAGATTCTCTAGGTGGAACAGAAAGTTGAATCCCTTTTCGTACGGAATGCTTGAGAAAGCGTCATCCGGGTCCATGCCCTTCAGGTTGGTGATAAGTTTGGTGAAGTCATGCTCATGACCGAAATGCTCTACAGAGTCTGTGAGAGCCTTCCACCCAATGATGGCCGAGAAATGACGATAAGGCTCGCCGTGGCTACAACCGTTAGTGACGAGGAGCCAGAACGCTAGGCAGAAGAATACTCACACTGCAGCTACGATCTTCGTGCGGTTAGCAACAATTAATACGTCTACCTTCTAGAAGTCCAAGGAAGGAGACTTACCCGCCTCTCCAGGTAAGTAGTCCAGCCTTCATTCAACCAGAAATGCTCCCACGAGGCATTGGTGACAAGGTTACCGCTCCAGCTATGCGCAAGCTCGTGAGCAATAACGTCGATATTTTCCCGATCCTGCGCAGTAGATTAGAACTGTCAAAGCGCCTCCGAAGTAATGAAGAGTCAATGCAATACCTTTGAGATAATACTGGGGGTGGCGAATGTAAAGATTGGATTTTCCATTCCCCCGTATGGAAAACTCGGGGGCAGAATCAATACATTATATTCTCCCCAAACGTAAGGGTAAACAATTTTCTGTGCGCAAGTCAGTCAAATATCTAGCTTCGTTCGGTCATTCAGACACACCTCGATTGCATTGATAAATTTCTCCGTATCTGCTTCGAGCTCCCATTGACATTCGCTGAGCTTGTCGGGACTAGTCGCCACGACGCTGCGGGGTCCGATTGGGGCTTCAGATATATCACTTAAGGCCTTATGTCAGATGAAATTCGCCGAGTAGTTCCAACGAGTGGCAAAATCGTAAAGGAAGAGCGGAACAAGTAAGTTGGGTTTTGTTGTTGGGGGGTGGGAAGAGGAAATGACTCACCCGCTAGCTAACGCGAAAAGATAACTTGGGATTGGGACCTTCTGGTGGAACTTGTATAAGGTCTTACCATCGGACTTCGGAGCCTCAAACGAGCTTCGAACGGGGAGTCCGCTGGCAATCACCGGAAGAGGCGAAGTGATGTTGAAGTCCAGCGTACACTTGACATCTGGCGTATCTTGACAGGGAAAGATGGACCGGGCGTGTATAGCCTGGCACTGGGAGACTGAAAAGAGCTCATGTCAACATCTGTTCGTTCCTCTGCTAGACTCATGTGCTACATCCAGGATTCTTGCGTAGCTCGTTTGAATCTTTTTTCAGGAAAAGTCCGCCAATGGAGCGATTTGACTTACACATATAAGGGTGCTTCTTATTCGATGTTTGAGCAGGTGTCAGCCACTGAAGAGCAGTACACTTCTCAGTGGTCTTGACGGATATCTAGAACTCATTAGACCGGGACATATATCGCCCAAGAATGGAGATTACGGCAACATACGTCGACCTCAATAGTGTCATTGAGCTTCACGCCTTGATCGAGCTTGATTTTCAGAGGGGTGCCGTATGGTTCCAGTCGAGGAAGAAACTCCCACTCGGATGGCTGTCCGTTGACTCTCACACCACCAATATCAAGATGGTTGGTGTCCAGGATGATATGTTTGGACTCGCCATGGGTGGTAGAACGGAACTGATGGATCACATTTCCAGCAAGCTTCCTCTGATCAAAAAGGATGTCGAAATTTGCGGTAATATGAGTAGACACCCAATTATTGTAATTGCTCAGGGTATTTGGATCCCTGGGGGGGTTGACAACGGCCGCCATGTTACGTCTTTGACTGAGAGAAAACCGTAAAGTCCACCTGGCTTGAACGTCAGAGATGAATGTTGGTCTTGAACCAGTGCAGATGTAGCTTCGCGAGAAGCTTAGCTGCCGAAGCTGAAAGCGAGGCACACCAATCATAAAGGATTCCCTGGGTTCTTATGGATACCTTACCTGAATCGATCAACTGACAGTGGACATTTGACGGGAGGTTATATCCGGACGCGGCCACATGCGGAAGGTGGAAAAAATTCATGTATTCCCGTTACGTACAGTAATATCCATGGAAAGATAGAGAGATTGAGGGAATTGAAAAGGATGAGGTAGGGTAGAAATAGATAGCAAACTTCATCTTTGAATCTGTCTCTCTATGATCTCCTCGCCTCTCGATGTCTTTGGAGAGTAATGCTGGCAGGTATCTGATGATGCCATACCTATGTGTACACACTCAATACTTTATCATTCACAAATAAAGTGTGTCGTTTCTCGTAGCTATGCTATATTACTATTATTGTTAAAGGACTTTGTAGCTACGCCGTGTATCACTGTATTTGCCTTTAGTACGTCTGCCTACGTGCCACCGAAGGTAGCTCAGGTGTTCGTTGCAGCAGCGCGCCGGTCGAGGTAAAACAGACATATGTCAAACGCGTGTCAACCAAGGTTCTCAAGTAAGTTCTCAAGTCTCGTGCATTATCTCTATTCTGTATGTCTAATTAATATTTGGAGAAGTTAGGTCAGCACAAATGCATCGCGAAACTAACGGAAGTCCTGACATGCTCAGGTAATAATAGAAGCTTGGGGTAGAAAGGTATTCTGTACGCTTTACCTACGGGTAATCCACATGTACAATCGAGCTCCCAGAACATGATCTAGCTGTCAATACTTTTCCCACTCACCGCGCATCTATCGTCAATTGACACTCACTGTGTAACTATATGTGCCCTTTGTACTTCCCTAACATATATAATCAGTTCTTGATTTGAACGTCATTACTACCTTCGCTTCATGAAGTAGCTCCAATGGATAGCCCCCGAGTTCAGGTAGGCGCGCCGGAGGTCGCTCAGGCTCCTGAGAGCACCCTAAACACTGAGACTCCCGATGTGGATATGAATGAGACTCAGCAGGGCGCGGTGAATGAATTCCAAGCAGATGCGAGACAACAGGATATTTCTCTGCCTGACTCGCAGCCAGCAAGTTCAGCACCAACAGAAGCGCCGCAACCTCCCAAGAAGAAGCCGGGCCTTCATTTTCTCGAGTAAGCTCATATCTTCGGGAAGCTTCAACAATGCAAACCCAGCTGGCGCACGCACGGCTCACATCCCTTAGCTACCTGACGTCGCCTATTGTGGAACTCGTTGTCGGGAAGAACGAGCACAAGACTTCGTTAACAGCGCACCAGAGCTTGTTGTTGGAATCGCCATTCCTTGCGCAGGCTGTCGCCGCATTCAGCGAATCAGGTCCGGTACGCGCTAGCTTCTTCCTGAGCAGTATTCTGGATGCTTTTACTAATACAATATCTGGCATGCAGCGGCGTATTGAGCTTCCTGACGAGAACGTCGAGGCATTCGGTTGCTTCCTACAGTTCCAATATACCCATGACTACTCCGCATCCCCCGCCGATCTATCCGTGGAGCAAGACGTTGTAGGGGAACTGGATGATAGTGGTGAGCTATTGTTGAAACATGCGCGTGTCTACACTCTAGCAGAGAAGCTTGGCGTGCCTGCGCTCAAGAGTCTGGCACACTCGAAGATCCACCGTATCAACAGTACCTCTCACGGAGAAATCGCGTACGCGCGTTATGTCTACACACACACACCGGTCGACGATGTCACTATTCGGAAGCCGGTTGCCTCCTTCTGGGCCACCAGAAGCCATGTGCTGCGCCACGAGGCTGAAGATGAGTTCAAGAAGCTGTGTCTTGAAGTGCCTGAGTTCTGCTTTGATGTACTCAGTCTTGTTCTTGACCAAAAAGAGAAGCGTGCCCAGGATCGAGCAGAGACAGAATCGGGCATCAAAGGCAGTGGTAGGAAACGTCTCAGGAGCGGTATCTAGATGGCATCCCCTCTTGAGGTGACCTATCGAATATCCTACGTTACCTATTGTCCAGTATTTTGGCGATTGTATCTGCATCTGTGTAAAAAAGGACTCGAGTGTACTCACCTTTTCTTCTTCTCTTTTACATTACCCATAGCTACCTGTTCAGTACAATATAAACAATACAATGTCGAGACAAGAATGGGTTCTCGTGAAGAGCTTGTGGCAGCTACCAACTAACAGCACTACTATCATTGCAGGCAAAACGCTTAGGAGACAGCTAGTGTCTCTATTTCATCAACAGCCTTTGGCGCCGTGGTTAGATTATCGTATCCGTCCTTGGTCACAAGAACGTTGTCTTCAATGCGGACACCCCCCACGCTCCAATAACGCTCGAGGACGTTGGTATCGATGTATTTGTTTGACTCGGGGGACCTGATGTAAGGTTCAATGATAAACCGGCAGAAATATACCTATAGTCGCAGCGGGCGTCAGTGGATCAGTCTAGGGAACATGGAAATACCCCAACTTACGCCTGGCTCGACGGTGATCACCGAGCCCGCAGGCAAACGACCTCTGACGCGAAGGTACCGGAACATGGTATCCTTATCCGCGTAATTTGGGTTGCCGCCGGTATCATGAGTGTCCATTCCCAGATAATGTCCGAGACCATGCGGGAAAAACGCGACACTGACTCTCTTTTCGAAAATCTCGTCCTCGGCGCCTCGCAGAATGCCTAGCTTAAGGAGGCCTCGAATTGCAACACGGTGGGCATGGGCATGCACATCCTCCCACTGAACGCCTTCCTTAAGCATTGCAATACATTCTGTCTGCATTTGCAGGACAATGTCGTAGATCTGCCGCGTTTCTGCAGTGAATTTCCCGCCTACGGGAATGACGCGAGTGATGTCTGCACAGTAGGTGCGGTACTCTCCA
Source organism: Aspergillus pseudoviridinutans (assembly GCF_018340605.1). NCBI lineage: Eukaryota > Fungi > Ascomycota > Eurotiomycetes > Eurotiales > Aspergillaceae > Aspergillus > Aspergillus pseudoviridinutans. The sequence continues at coordinate 820,295 of NW_025091285.1, read as the reverse complement.
CCGGCATCAATAAGCACATTGCGTTTCTTTTGATTTGTCACAGGGTCGATCAGTGTATCATCATTCTTCCCATAGTGAAGAGTGGCACCATTCTCGCCGCAAGCGACGATAGGGTGATAGGACTGCTCTCGAGCGCCATTAGCGATACAAGTTGCAATAAAAGCACCCTCAATTTCACGCTCGTTCACGGCAGTTTGAGACGCCTTAATAGCTGCAATGTGCGCCTTGGCAGAAATATCATTTGCTTTTCTCAGCAACGCGACTTCGTACTCATCCTTGACCACTCGAGACTGCTCAATAACTCCCTTCAGCACGGACGGGTTCACATCAGAAAAGCCGTGAAATTGTGTGCTTTCGGAGACCTGATCAGCAATGGTAAAAGCAATAGCCTTGCCGTCATGGCTGGACGCAATTGATGCGAGCGTGCTATTGAGTTCAGTTGTCACCAACACGCGGTCGACGTCGTATTGGTTCTGAGCCTCCTCGGTAGACATGGGAAGACCGGACCAGATCACATCCTCTGGGTCAACTGGAGGAATGAACAGAGTAAGTTGGTCCGCACTCATATCGTAGACCAGAGAAGAGTCCGGTAACAGACATCCGGATAGGTAGAAGAATGGTCGGCGTTGTCTAATATTGAATGCGATATGTCAGGTCTATCTTTTCAACTGCTGCGGAGGTCAGAATAAAACGTGATTTCGTACCTAAAAGGAACTGGCTCGTCATTGTCTTCAATCAATCGAGTTTTCTGAGCCTCCAGGTAGACGATTCCAGGACAACCATTTCTGAGAGACTGGAGACGTTCGGCCACACGGCGCGCATGCGCTTTCGCCGGATACTTGCCCGCGAGAATTGTATCTACCGTAGCCATCACGCTTTGACGCTAGTTAATAAAACAAGTGAGAAAGAACTGAAGCCTTTGTCCTATATATCTCTCCGGTGGGACGTGGCCCATATCAGAATTGAATCTCAAACCTGCTCGCTAATCGGCTGTTGCGGGGTCTTGCTATGCGGGGCCCAGGCCGGTTAACGTCGGTATAGGCTCTCCGAATGAGGTACTATCCAAATCGTAATTCGAAGGTCGGAGTAACCCTGTTATCGAGTACAGAACGGGCAATAATTTGAGAACCAGTATTCCGTGGTCGAGACATTAGGTAGACTATCGGGTCTATTGTATATCTTCATGCAATATCTTTCATAAGAGCAACAGAGCTATTCACCGTTCTGATAGACAAGCTATACATTCACCTGCATGGGCTGGTTTGACTGCCTGACGTTACCACATCCTCAAATTCCATCTCCCATCTGTCAACCTCCTCAAATTTCTTGGCTTGCAATCTGAGCTCCTCGCTCAGGTAATTATTAGCTGGTATTGGCACCGGCGATGATTCTAGATCGAATGCATCCGTGTCGAGTGGTGAGGACAGAGGCGAGGACAACTCGATTGCTTGGTTCTCCTTGTCGACATCAGCAGTCTGATTTCTTTGTGGAGCATCAGCTCTCTTTTGCCTCGAGCCCTTCATCGCAGCTAAGTTCGTATGTGCAGAAGACTTAGTTGGACTCATGGCTTCACCATTTAGAGCTGTGACTGCACCTTGCTTCCTGTGCTTGGTGGGAACAATCTCCAGTGGCTTTGGCTTGTCCTTTCGCCGTTGTTGTGCTCGCGCTGGCACCCTAGTGGGCAAGTATGACAACTCATCTTCATCCTGGTCGATAGAATAGTMCTCTTCGCTTTCGTCATCAAGAAGTACATGATCGGGTACTCCATGGTGTCTGCGATGTTTACGACGTCGCCGAGGAAGCAATCTGTCTTGTAGACTTGCGGTGGACACAGTGAGCTTTCCACTCAATTCTCCTGTGTTACGGCCTTTCGTATGCTCTAGCGAGTCTGCGGGTGGTTCGGCAGCCATCAACGTTGAGTGGCTACGCTGGGGACTTGACACTGGGCTGCTGCTCAACGGTGATGCCACCGTCCGATTCAATACTTTCGAGTTTGCCAAGTGGTGTGAAGCCTCACGAGGGGTGCCACGCTCTTCATCACCAACCCCAGGGCTTATTGAGCCAGCAAGTGAGTCTTCCACGACGTCCAAAGGTGACTGAGGAACTTGAAGCTCCTCCCCGGCGCGCTTGCGCTTGCGCGATCCTCCGCTGGACGGGTGCGAACGGTCGGAAAGAGGCGAGGAAGATGCATGTCTAATAACGAGGGATTTTCCTCTGGAAACATTCAGGGGAGTTGACTCATCCTCTGGGCTCAGTCCACCAAGAAAATCATCATCGTCAAGGTCTCCAAAATCAGAAGATCCGTCATCTGCCTGCATCATCTGGAGAATACTAGCTTGCCGAGGTCGTCTCCTAAAATTGCTCAATATCGAAGTCTCGAATCCTGGAGTGCCAGGTATTTTGGAGCTCATATCAGCCCCTCGTCTGCCAACTGATAGCGTAGATGAATAGCCTCGAGCTCTCGTGGGTGGCCGGCTGCCCGTAGCTCCACGTTCCCCCATAGGCGAGGACTCAATTGCCTGTTCTTGCTTCTTGGTCACGGGTGTCTGACCCCTCAATTGTCGTGCGAATTTGATATCATCGACACTAAGTGCCGGCTGTGCCTCCAGCCTCTTGTCATTCTCGGTTCCCTGTAGTGGTCCTGAATTGTTGGCAGTACTCTTGGTTTCGGGATCCTTGGTTTTCTGAGATACCTTGGGCGAAGCCCGGACACGTCGCGATGTGAGACGATTGCGCTTTGTTGGTGGACGTGGCATCGTTGTGTTGTATCGGATCCAGACACTTCAGATGCGGCGAGATGAAGAAAAACAGACGGAAGGACAAGGCTTTTTTCCTTGCACAAAGGAGTGCACGGAGTTACTTGTTTTAAAATGATGTGGGATTATTGTGTATAATCAATAATCGTTGAAGTCTCTCGTACGCGTAGTTAGCGAGGTCTGTTTGGTTATATGAAATGTAGAACGCGTCTTCAGGGATGGGGTGCAGAGAGATAAATGGCGCAATGATTCATAGGATCATGATCTTCACTACCTTAGGAAGGGAGTTGCTAGCTAGGACACAGAGGATCTTCTCTGGTTCATTAGTACTTCTCCCCATCTGGCTCGCGTCACTGATTGGGGATTGTTTTGGTGGTTTCGACGCGTCGGGTGGTCATGCACGTGTCTGGATCACTTTCAGTTGATGAGATCGGATTGGAGCCCGTTAAAGCTACTTTACCATTTTAGGATATCCCATGCTTTTTATCAAGCCCTCGAGGCTGGGTCTAGCTCTGGGGACTGTTACAAGGCTTACCATAGTGGCACTGATTAGCCTCTGTGAGGGTAAATCCGTCGCAAAGATGGAAAAGTACCCTGGGGTCTGGGCAAGCAACCAATATGATTAAAGGGTCAACCCATTACAGATTACGGACAGAGCACATCCTAGGTAGTCGTACCGATTTATGTAGATATTTTGCACTATCTCGCTTTACTGAAATTATTAGAGCTTCCATGACTTAGGCAGATGATGTAGTGAGAGTGCTATCTATCTATCTATTATTATCATCGATCGTGGATTATTGGTGTCATCTTGAACTCCGTAAATCTCCTATACAGAACTCTATACGGAGAACATACCGCAAGGTACCTGAGCAATTTCGTCCTGTAGATACCTAGGATCTTTGAGCTTTCAACCTTGCAACCTCAATGACAACGCTAAGGTAGGAGCATGACGGTTGATGTATTCGTAATACCCGTTGACTTCGGCACTACGATGGAAGGCTCCTATCCTGCATACCTACCACGCATGGATACTTGGATAGAGGTACCGACCTAATTCATTTATGAGAACTGTTCTACGGAGTAATATCTGCTCCAATATTCTCCGTTGACCATCCAGCACGTATCAATGACCGTCTCTAGAACTAGTTGCCAGTTGCTAAATATCAATGAGTTATAGTCTCACGTTTGCCCTGAACAGGCTCTAGTCATGTATCCCAATCATTCGAGGCAGGTTCCTTTTCATCAAATCCCAAAGGTTTTGAACAATGCCGGTTCCACTACTCGGTCCTGCAAGGCTAATATTATTTTACTCTTCATACAGTAGCTACCTAGGTGGCCGTGGCCCTGACAGTCCATTTAATCCAGCAAATTGAAGCGCGTGTACATCACGGATTGTACCTCGTATACGACTCACGACCTACCTAGTCGAGGCGATATTGCGCCGTACTTGAGGTAATAATAATAATTTAATGATGCCCAGCTACTAGATAGAGTCCTCGGCTATGGCCCATAAGGGGTTCCTGATATGGCCTTCTCCGCATTGCACTAAGATGAGACTGCCTTCTGATTCGGTTGTGATTCTACGCTTCTTTGTATCTAATGATATTATGGTAGGTATTAATCTACTACTGTATTATTATTGGGCCCAGTGATTCAGTGAAACCTGGCTCCTTCAAACTCCCAAGTCATCAGTATTGTCCTTCCCCCGCTCCCCCAGATACTAAACACTACCAGGGAGTCTAATAATACAATTAAATGCACAACTATGGCTTGCCTTAGACTCACTCAGGGAAATGTCAATCTCGCTTCTCCAGGTCTCGAGTCGTCTGCTCAACCAGGTATTTTGGCCTTTCCCCCACTCCCTGCTTACTTCTCAGGGCTCTTCTTGTGACATCTCACTGATCGTGGCATTTCAGCACTTGGTTTGAGAAGCCATTCGATGCGTATCGCGAAAGCCACTTAAGGGCTGCTTAGCGCTTGGTGAAATCTCACCATGGGCTTCTAAGCGTCGCATCATCATCATCATCATCTACATTGATTCGTCTACCTCTGTCCTAGGATCTTGTTTTCAATTCTACGTTCTTCTAACGCGTCTCGGGGATGTTCCAAGCCGCAGGACAGAGAGTCTGATCTTAGATGACAGGCAGTGCCACTATGAAAAGCCTACTCAGCCCTTGCAGAGAGTACAGATTCATGCCATTTTTGCTTTCTTCCATATCTCCAAAGTCTGGACAGGCGACTTTCTCTCATTGTGATATGAAAGAACCTTGGCCATTCACATCATGACGCCCTCTCCAGAGAGAGACTTGATCCTCGACTCGGCCACCGCAGGTGGCACTGCGGAATTTCAAGTCAGCAAGAAAAAGCGGTCCAACTCTGAGCTAACGGAATATCCTCGGAGACGTGCGACGATCGCAGTACGTATCCTTGACTTCTTCTTTTCAATTTTGCCCTCCCCTTTCCCATCGTCACCTGGGTATTGGTTGACCCATGAGGAGCACCACAGTGCCAGATATGTCGCTTACGAAAGACTCGATGTAACGGGGCGCGCCCGAGGTGTCAACTTTGTACAGACCTGGACGCAGACTGCGTTTACAGGGAACCAGGCATCAAACTCGACGCTGGCGACAAACTGATCATTGAGAGGTTGAATAGAATCGAGGGTCTACTTCAATCTACTCTGGCGGGACAAGCAACACATTTCCCGTTGTCTTCAACGTCCCCTACCACGAGCAATGATACGAATGTGGGCAGCGATGATGCGGTCGCCAAGGCATCCACTATCGCCGCCATGTCTGGGAGAACCTCCGTTGCCGGACTTGGATCCTGGGTGAACCCACCAACGAGCATCTCAACGATGCCCAAGGTGCACACTACTCCCGCACTACACCTTCTACAATGGCCCCTTATTCGAGACCTGGTCGCTGGTCCCTACGATCCGCAGACGTTACTGCAGCTTGAAATGGCCCGCGAGCCGCTTAGGTTTCCTTCAGCTGCAGGGTTCGACTTGTCTAATACAACAACATATGTACAGTCTTTTTTCGAGCGGGTCAATGTTTGGTACGCTTGTGTGAACCCATACACTTGGACAAGCTATTACAGTAAAGCCGTGTCTCTGGGATTCCGAGAGGGACCCGAGAGCTGCGTGGTCCTCTTGGTTCTGGCTCTCGGCAGCGCCAGTCACTACGGAAGCATCTCGTTCATTCCTTCAGATATGGATCCCCCGGGACTACCTTACTTTGCAACAGCGTGGAATCTTCTGCCATCGGTAATGATGCGCAACTCTGTTCTGGCTGCTCAGTGCATCATCCTTGCGTCTGCCTATTTATTCTACCTGGTCAGGCCGCTGGAGGCTTGGACCCTCCTCTCCAATGCTAGCATGAAATTACAATTACTCTTCGGGGACCCCGCCCGTGTACCCCTTCAGTGGAGAGAATTGAGTGTGAGAGTGTACTGGAATGCTCTCTTATATGAGAGCGACTTGCTGGCAGAGTTGGATCTGCCTCACTCGGGCATTGTGCACTTCGAAGAAGTTGTCGACCTTCCCGGTGGTTTCGAGGACGAGGAGGACGAAGAAGATGATGAAGCTGACACTGACGATCGTCAAAACAGCTTAGTGGAGGGCTCGGTAGGCCGCGAGGAACTATGGTATTTCCTTGCTGAGATCGCTCTTCGGCGACTTCTGAATCGAGTCAGCCATATGATATACCAGAAAGATAATTCGCTGACCCTTGGATCACTTGGGCCCATTGTCTCGGAGCTGGATTTCCAACTTTCTCAGTGGTATGAGAGTCTACCTCAGCCAGTCCAGTTTCCTCTTAACCACACGCCGATCTCCAACCCCGTCCAGACAGTCCTCAGATTGCGATACTACGCTTGCCGGACAATCATATACCGGCCATACATCTTAGCTGTCTTTGAGAATGAGCAAGCTGCAACTGATCAAGTAGTAAGGGAATGCTGCCGGCGGTGCTTGGAGGCCACGCTGCGGCAGCTGGAGAATATTACCAGTCACCGCGAAGGCCATCTCCCCTATCTCTGGCAGGGCGCGCTCTCTATGGTATCGCAAACATTGTTGATCATGGGGGCCACGATGTCCCCCGGACTCTCTACTCTATTGCCTCCGGGATTCCGAGTGGATGCGATAATATCCAGTGTGATGGCCGAGGTTGAGAGATACGCACACCTTGCGCCAAGCCTCAAACTATCTGCAGAGATCATTCGAGACGCGGAGAAACGACGGCAAATTTGTCTCAGATCGACGAGTCGACGAGTATAGAGGGTCAGATGAACTACTCTAGGAATCAGTTTAATTCAGGCTTCGCTGTTTATCATTGCGACAAATACACTCAATACTTGGTGACTGTTTCAGGACAGCTGACAGGGAAGCTAGGGTCTGATGCTCAAATAAGCCATAATTCATTCTTCTTTTTAGTTCATGCTTGATCCCAGTCCMGATAGTTTGACTCTCTGTCTCCTCACATCGTCTCTGAAACTCCCGCTCTTGCGCTTCCCTTGCACTTCGTTCTTTTACCTAGCACTTGCTCAAGACTCTTCAGTAATCGCAGACCTACTCAAGTGACAAGCTCAGTCCAATAAACACAATTTTATACCCCGGCTCTCTTGTGGGTAATATATGCATGAGACGCGACGAATTGAGAACCCCCAGCGAGAGAACATCACTGCTGATATAATTAATTGCCTCCAGCGCTTGAAACAAAATGTGAAAATCTGGGCAGATCTCTAAACTTGCTACCATGACAAACGAACAAACACATACAATCCTTCATATCTTGAAAGCAATATAGGGCAATGGTATCGCAAGAGAAAATACAGTAACAGGGTATGTAGAAGGACATGTTCTCCAGACAAAGCTGAGGTTATGGATCAGGATAGTCGACGGTCGTTCATGCATTAGTGAATTCGGCGGAGGAAGGGGAGGGACAGGGGCAGTTCCATTTGAAATTCTAATAAGGGAGAATTCAGTATGGGAGAGGTGTATCAGAGTTAAAGGAAGGGCAGAAGAATTAAAATAGCAGGAGCTAAAAGGCTGAGATCGTCGATGGTGAACAAGCAGTAAAATAAGCTAAGGCTCGAACACCTTTACACTCAGATCAAAACCCATTCACTTCCTCTCTTGATGAACTTATCAAGCATCATGCCAATGTCGTTCAAAGCGAATCGGCAGATATAGAATCCGAAAAATTCAGCAGCATKGCGTGTACTCAATTCGAGGCCGACTAATGTGGGCGAGGAATGTTTGAGACCGGGGTCTTCAACTTGCTGGGCAATCTGGTCTACAACACAGAGCCTCCGTTAGCATAGCAGGATTGACAAGAAGAATGAGAGAATGTACTCACCCAGCACCTGCGCCGCGTCGCACAGTCGGGCGAGCGCAGCCATATAATGTGCGTTGGGTCCACTGAACTGGACCTGTGGTGTAACACGCTTGGCAGCTTGAGAAGTTGGCAACGAAGTCATGGGGATCGAACTGATTGTTAAATTATCTTTGCTGGTTTCTTTGGGATGCACTGGTGTAGCGGGAGCACCGAAGCCTGAGTTTTTGGAACGCAATTTTCGCCATGAAGTTAGATATGACGACTTGCCTGAACTGCTGTTGACTTTTTGCAGCATATTATCAACACCATTTGCCACATCCTCAGAGCTTTGAGAATATTTGAACATCGGCATAGCCCCTTGCACGCCGACTTCGCTGCTTATCTTCTTTGACAGAGACACCTGCACCTGGTCGAGCACAGCTTCCAAGGATTGCATTTCCTCCAGGACGGCGTCGGCGTCATAAGTGTCCACCTTAGCAAGCTTAAGTAACGCCGCCGTCAACAGGTCGCAGTTGGACACTTTTTCTTCGACCGCCCTAAGTTTCACGTTTTTAACGCCCCACACATCATGGGGTACAAATAGTTTCGTAGATAAATAGCCCCCTCGCGGATGAGCGATGGTCTGGTAAATACATCTCAAGAGCCAGAATGGACGTAAAAGAAATGATTCGGGACACGGCTCTAAAGGAATAGGGGCGTTCGCAGCCATTGGATTGGGGGATCCGGGACTTGTCGGTGAGTGGATGTGGCTATCGAACAAATACAGGCCTCCACTGTTCAGACCGGACGGCGCAAAAGTTGCACCAATAGGTGTAGGTAGAGAAGGAGCTGCGCCAATTGCCGTTCCCTTTTGCAGGTCCGGGAATGCACCGCTTGATGGCGTTTCCGGGGAATTGGCAGACAGATCAGGCGCTGGTACAGAGACATTCCTCGGCCGGAACGTCTTCAGACCTGAATTTAACTTGCCCAGGTTGTCTGGGGCTGAAGGGACCTTGCCAATCAGACGGGCGGGTGATGGCACCTTCGATATCCTGCCATACGGCTTTCCCTCCTGCGTAATAACTTTCTCTAGTACTTCAATGGTGGAACCATCGTCAGCCAGTGATGCAATTGAAGCATTCCTTCGGTTGAGATGCACGGCCGATGCGGAAACGGAAGCTGGAGCGGGAGACTTAGTAGTGGAGCTTGCGGAAGAGAGTGTTTGAGATCCGTCTTTCGGGAGAGGGGGTGGTCGAAACATGTCCGTGCCCGCGGAGTCTTGGGTGAGCGCATCACCGCCAATCTTAGGACGAGAGCTGGTCTCGATTTTCAGTTCTGTCGGGTTTTGGCCTGACATTCGTCGTGCTCGCACGCTTGGACTCGCTATTAGCACAGAAGACTGTTTGGGCAGGCCGAAAGGAACATGAGGCGAGGAGACTTGGTCGAACTCTAATGGAGTAAGCGCGCTCTGACGTTTCTCTGATTGATCCTCCAACACAACGTCATCTTCCTCCAACGGAGCCAAAGTCACGCCGGGTGTTGTTGTAGCTGAATTTGGGACAACCGAGCTCTCCCATGTCCTAGCGGACAACACGCTTGAATCTGACTGGCGCGGAAGAGCAGATTTTGACTGGAGATCAAATGCGAAATCATCCATAACGTAGCCACTGGTCATTTCATCCAACAATCGCTCCTCTTCTTCGGCTTCGTCGTCAGGATAATCTTGGACCAAATCACTTGAATGGTCGAGCCTCGTCTGCTCGAGTATGTGGCGAAGATCGTGGCCCTGAGTTATTGCTACTTCCGCTTCTCTCTCCGCTTCCCTTACTCTCTGTTTTGCCAACTCAACGTTCCTGCGAGCGTTCGCTACGATCTCATCGTCTGTATCGTAACCGTCCACCTCTACCGCTGGTTCCAAGCCTTCATCATATGCAGCCTCAACGGCAGCATCTAATGCAGCATCAAATTCGGCTTCAGTACCATGGCTGAAGCGGTGGCTTCTTCTCCGCCGTAGATACACAGATGATACTCGGGAGTGCTGGGAAGAAGGTGAAGAAGCACCAGACTCGTCGATAGTATCGAGCCAAGAGGTTGACTCGTAAATGTCCCTGGCGTGAGTGCTCAGTAAGGTCAACTCAGACTGCGGATCCCTGGAAGACGAGGGTTCCTCATCCTGACCGGGTCCTCTGGTCAAATATGTATCCTGTGGAGGGCCCAGTGCGCCCTGAAAAAATTTCTCCGACGCTTGCCTGGACGAATCAGACTGAGCCGGTCTGCCGGAAACGGGTGACGGTATGGCATATCTTGACTCATCCTCCAAAGGCGACGGCAATAGCGACTGACGCCTCGGAGGGATCTGATTGGGCACCATGGTTCTAGATCCTTCAGAGATGGGATGATCATGAACGAAAGATCTGGACTGCAAATAGTCGTATCTCTCCTCAGTATGCAAATCATCCTCGTCCTCTATGGGTTGTGACATTGCTCCGTATGACTCCTGACTAAGGGGACGTTCAGGAAGCGCTTTGCTGTTAACTTCGCGGAAGGAGAAGTCCATACGACGCAGCTCGGTCACGCGAAGCATATAGGTGTCGCGCTACAAAATCCGTGTTAATAAGTTCTGCAGGGGTAGAGAGGGCAAACTCACAATCTCCTGAAGCTTCATTCTCTCGTCTTCTCCTCCGCTGCTTCGCAACATGACTAGTTGTAGAAGTTGACAAGCATCGTTGTAAGCTTCCATTGCACCTTCGAAATTAGCTGCGTTGTCTAGAAGGACTGCAGTATTAGCCTTCTGCAACGCTTTAGAAAGCATTGCTTTCTGGGAATAGCCCCGCCTCCGTCGTACAGAGTCATATCCCTTGGCCGATGCTGGGCGTGAGCTGTCGCCCACCTCTTGAGAGCTCGCTGGATCATGAGACAAATTATGCTCGCCAGAGCCCATGCTGAGTGAGCCTGACTTTGCCCACGGGTTCTGGAAGAGAGCTGGGGAGGCTAACACAGGCTCCGATGTCTCAAGATTTGAGTTGAAGGGGACAATGCCGCTATCATTCGCCGCCAACTTGGTTATCGTACCAGCATCTGATGATCCAAGTCTGGACGCTTCGGTATGGCTTGCTGACGTCGAAGGCTGGGAGACACGAAATGCCTGTGATTGGCCACGGTGGTGATCGGGAACGTAACACTCAGGGCTAGAGGTGCTCGCCGGGCTTGCATTTGCCTTCGGAGATTCTATATTAATAGGCGATGAATTTCCCCGAGAACGGTTGATAGGCGAATCCTTGCTAGAAACGGTCGACTGAGACCAGCGATTCAGGCTACCGAGGCCTTCTAGGATCCCATTATGATCAGTTTGGATTTCGGAAATCGCGTTGGTCGTACGCTCTGGTATCAATTCGGGCATTGTTGTAATGATTGTTTCGGAGCTTGTGGTGTTTTTAGGGACAGTGAGTTCGCCTTGGTTCAACGATGTCTTCCACGGGAACGTCTATGTAGCCCTTTCTCATTTCCCAACGGCCGCCAAGCGAGAAGCGAGAGATGGCTATTTTGTGAGGCAACAACAAGTAGGCATATATAGATTGTAGAGGCCTGAACTTAATATATATATTCCTCAGTCTTGAGCGCCTTGCTCAGCACATCGTCGTTTAGCGCAGGATCCAATGCGTTCACGAACAGCGCATTGCTTCCAGGTGACAGTCAGCGAGCAGCGCAAATCAGAAGCAACGTCCACTTTAGGATAGCCGGTCGCAATTGCAGTTCAAGTGGAGCGGCAGAGACCGGAGCAAGGAGATAGTTGGCCAGGCGATCAAAGTTGTCACTTTGGCAGGAATCGATGGGCGGCTCAGAAACATCAGAGGCGTGGTGATGGTGTGTTGGAAACTCGGCACGGAGATATATCAGGGACGATAAGCTGGAGAAAGAATTGGAATTGTGTCAATTGCTGTTTGTTGAGGAGTGGGCAGAAGCCAGACGACAGGATTGCTCAGAAGCTGTCTATAGGTAGCGTCAGACGTACCAGCTTGTTTAGCAGATTATCGAGCATAGAGAACCGATGCCGTATAGTTTTGCTCAGAAATGATCAATTCGAGATTGAAAGAGAAATCTAGCTTCAACAAGAACGTCCAACTACAGGATGGTGCGGAGAAATATACGAAATCTCAAGACATGATTATTGATAGTCGCATCATTATCGGCGATGGTAGGCGGTTCAGGGGAGAGCAGCGGAGGTCTGGTTTGGTGGTTGGACAATTTGCGGAGCGGAAAAAGGGGCAGTGGGGTATCGATATCTGGGCCATCAGAAGGGAAAACTGTGTAAGTACACTCAGTGATGTTATTTAAGCTACTGAAATCAATCAGAATCTATTACACTAGTTACTGTTCTGTCTCATGCAAGCTTTCCTTAGTTTAATATTTACTCTGTAGCTTGTTTTCTTTTTACCTACGTTGTGTTCTAATGATGGTCCGTCATTGCCAAGAAAATAGGTATACTTCTGTAAACTACTCGACATGGATACCTACGCACCTTAGGCGTGTGACGCTACTGCATATATGACTCGTGATTGATTCTCGAGGTAGGTGTAGATGTTAGATGTTATAGATGTATATTTATCTATTGTTTATTATTGTCATTCTGCCACTGGTCTAGATGGTAGAAATGTTCAGTGCATTCTATAAATGTCCTTAATCTGCAGGTATTACGGAGTAGTACTATGACTATCAGGTTTGTACATTAGAGGATCTGAGAGATTGGCATCTGACTGTGTCCTTAGATACAATACCTTGCGCATGGACAGGGATAGCCCATCCTTTTCTATAAAAAAAGCATAGCGTCGCAATGGCGAAGAGTTTCAGGCTTAGCAGATATTCAGGTATCATCGTTCTTCTGCCTCAGCTGAAAAACCCCGGCATTGGCAGGTGTACTGGGCACGAACAAGAGTTGAAAGTTGACGGTGAAGTTGATATGGACTATCTAAGCTGGGCTATCAAGCGACTGACTGTTCTCTTCGCCCGAGCGTACACTACCACGGTACAAATGCATCGCCGATAATTTTCAATCTCGGCAATCGGGTGATCCCCTATGTAATGGACGGCAGGTTGCAGGCTCGACGCTATCCGATGGAGAGACATTCGTGTCCACGGACATATTGGCAAGACCATTCCAACACTGATTGGAAGTTGAACGGATAGAAGACAAAGGTCACCAGAAGCCTAGCCTCTGCCGTCTATTTCCCTGCGTTGGAAGGTGATCAAAAGATGGCATTAGCAAGAACGATGAAATGGTTGTCGACACATGTGAAAAATAGCCAGCAATTCTGGCGAGCGAAGGACAGGCCCTCATAACTGCAAAATAAAATTATTGCGTTATTGATGGAACTTCTTCCGGCCCTTGTCATTAGTGAGAAAGGCATTCAAACCAGGACGTCAAGGCCGAATATATGGATTTTCCTATGTCGAACCCATCTCCCATCGAACCCACCTGATGTGTAGTAATTGATCGAGCCCGCAGGAGAAGGCTCAGTCATAAATACATCCTATTTGTATGTTCTCCGTTAGGAATGTCAAATTGTATGCTAATACAGGCTCATCACTGAGAAGAAATCCAGTCTCATGCGAGCCAGAATCGTAGAGGGCCTGGCATCGGTGTTGCAGTCAACAGATCCCTTTCTCTGCACATAATATCTTCCAACTTGTCTAGAACAATTGACCTGGAAAATTGTTTCCTACACCTTTCGAGCGAGCAATTTGTGACGGAGACAATATCCGTACTGAAGCCTAATCCGCAACAACTTCTTGAGTGTATTTACTCCAATTGCCTAGGCAACTGGAGAGAGTCAACAAATCTGAACGAATTTCGAGATGTTTCGGCACTCCGGCTCCCCCGCAAGAAGATGCTTATAAGTTGGCTTCTGGGCCAGTAGGCTGGCTACCTTCAAGAACGGCAACAAAAGGCTAAACCCACCACGACGCTGTAGGCGGCGACGCGGAGCTCAAGGGCATTCTAGCATCTGAACCCCTGAAGACAGTACCTAGAATGGTGGATGGGCAATTGAGGCCTCGGCAATGCCTGCTTGGGAGAAGACTGAAAATGCCTTTCAAATCACTGAAGGATAGAAGATCACGAGCCTGTGTATGCCTACACCACGAGAGCAACAGGGAAGGTTTTCGCAGCGCGCCCTCCCCAATCTTTCCTTCTCCTCTTTTTCTTTCAGTTCCACTCTGCTGCTTTTTCGGCGCACATCATCCTTTGCACAAATATAAACAGAGAAATGTGTATTACTCATCCATTGTGGTTCCTGAGCCAAATAAAAGAGCTTGTCCTGGTTCTAGTCTTCCTCACTGGTTGCTTCAATATTCTTCTTCATTGAATATTTGCTTTCAGGTTCCGTGCTGTGGTCTGTTTCGTTGCTATCGTCCCCGTTCGGCTTTTTATTGGCCTGAGGATAGTCTGGCCGCGGCACAAACTCCCCGCTCTCTTTAAGCGCCATTTCAATATCTGGTAATAATGTTACAAGAGCAGAGAATTGATCGATAGGTAAAGAAATGCCCTACAGTGCAAGTCAGTTGAGGTGGGACAGCGCCTCCTGGTAATCTCATTTTACCTTCTTCCCCGGGAGCTCTTGCCCGTCCTTCTCGTAATACTCTCTAATGTTGACGAGCGTCTTCCCTCGAAAGGAGGAGATAGTGATACGACGCATTTTAGAAAGCTCCCAGAATTTGTCTCCATTTGCGTCAACTTTCCAGCTCACTGCTTTATGCATGTTGTGAGTCGACGATGCAGAAACACTCATTGATACTTCGGTTTTTGCTTTCTTCTGCTGGAAGTTTTCATTGTTGTTGCAATCATCACTGACACTTGACACGCGCTTCCTGGACCCAGAAGGCATCCCCAAGATCTGCTCGTGGGATAACTGAGAAAGAATCGTGATGGATACTGCAGTAGTATGAATAGAGACCACTACAATTCAATTGTTTTCACAGTGGTTCGAAAAGCGTAACTAGTGATTCTCTAGGTAAGAAGATTCAATCAATGGACGCGTGAACGTTAGACGCGTCATATCATTTGAGACAATGGAGTAGCCAAGAACTAAGTGGGTCGTGGACTCCCAGCTGGGCTTAACCCCTTGAACTCTAAAACTATGAGGTCCACTTACAGTATACATAACGTTAAAACTTGTAGTTCTACTAAGTCTACGTCTTGTAGATAAACTCAGATGGTAGACCTATTACCCTACTATGAAAACACGTAGAGGTATCTTTCCAACTTCCGCAAGCAAATATTAACGGTATCTAGTAATGTATATGTTCAGAGCTTTAAGGGACAAGTATCAAGGGATTTAGGCCATTTTTCTACTTCAGGTATGCAGTGTGTAGCCATATACCATCTGAAGAAAGACAAGTGAACCCCTAGCTGATATTCAAAATATTGATAACGGATCATATGCTCCTCCTTACAACATTTTGGTTGGGTAAAGCTGTGTAGCTTTTGATATAAGAGTGCCAACAGGTGACGCAAAGTTTGAACGCTCGAATCTAAATATGCGAAACGCCATATAAGTTCATATTCACCTATTCAAACTTCATCTTAATGAAAATTCCTAGGCAGCGTCTTCCAGGAATCATCTGGCTGAAAGGGGCGGAAATAATCATCAGGCTCATTGAAAATCACATCATTCTCCGACGGATCAGAAAGTCAGAGCTCTCAAAGCTTGCAAAAGAATAGAGTATACAAAACCGCGCGCAATCATTTCGACCTGTAGGCAATCAAAGACCCTCTCGAGTGATTCACGACTAGCAGCGGACCCCATGACACTTGTAAGCGCCTGCGGCAGCCCCTTAAGGACGAGTGTTCTTCTTGCAGTTTCCCTCATACGCTCCTTTTCCGCGCTACTGGGCGACTGAGGCCAAGACTCTAGTTCCTCCTTCGTCGGCAGGACATTCTCGCGGAGCTTGGTCAGATAGAATGCGATTGATGCATCCGAGGTATTAGCATCAATCATGGACTCCTGCAAGAGAGAGCGAATCGTCTCTAGACTTGGGCTTCCAGGGCGTAAAATATATGACTTCGCCGCGTTGAGAAGTGTTCTCCTGATGTTCCATGCAGATGACAATGAGTATAGTTCATTGATAACCGCAAACAAGAGCTCCACAGCTATTTGTGTCTCCTCCTGGGAGATAGGGCTTTCTTGACGCCGCATAGTAGTTTGACCAACTGACGCTTTCTGCTCTTCTTTCGGTCTTATGCGGGAACCAATGTTATCTCCACCGTCAGAGTCAGACAACGGCTCCTGAAGATGATGACTCTCGAGTCTTGAATCGCAAGGTGCAAGATCTCGGGACCTTGGTATAGTAGAGTTAACAACTTCTCCGCTTCCAGGGCTGAGAGGGACTTCTTGGGAACTTGAAGTCTCGGGGGTAGGGACAACAGCTAAAGGATAACACTCTGTCTTATGGTTCTCGCTAACAGGTCTCTTCGGCGCGATTACACTGTCAGAGACTATACTCTCGTAGTTCATTTGTGAGATGGACCGAGTTGATAGAGAACGGCCATGGTTCCCTTGATCTCCTTTGGAGCTTAATGATGTTTTTTTGCCGTTTGTTCCTCCAAACACCCCGGTGACACCACCAATGACGGCTTTACCACCTTCAGTAACGCCCTTTGGTGCGTTAGTCAGAACGCCTAGCATACCTTTGCCCATGTTTTCGAGCGCCACCGAGGTGGGAAACGGAAACCCAGATTTAGCCGAGGCATCGCTGGCACCAGCATCGAGGCGCTCATCCTTCTCCAAAAACCGTTTCATTCTCTCGCAATCTGCAAGCGCTTCATACCGAAGGGCATCCTTAAGGTATCTCTCCAGATTACGCACTAGGGCCCCCTTTGTCTGCCCCTTCCAGGGTGGCAAGACAGGGTGGCCTTCCGTGAAATCCTGTATTTTATTAAGCCTCGCTATCGTTCCAAGGGTGCCGTGTAATGATTCAAAATCTGCATAATTTCTGAAAATCATCCACCCAGTGCGACGTGTGGCTGCTGGCTCGATTTGGATCAGATAACTCGATGTAGGCTTTGACCGAATTGATGCTGTCTCACTAGCTTCAGAAAGCTCMTCTATTGAAACGGAAGCGTAATGAAGAGCCGTGACAGGTGAAATCTTAGATGGAGAATCCGATAAATGCGAGACTGGCGGTGACATGCATGGGTCTGGAGGTTGGACTGGAGGATAATGTTCCGTGGACACTATCTCTGTCAGATCACAATCATTTCGAATCTGTGCGGCGTCTTTGGCCTTCAGTGTATGAATTGTTGCCTCTTTGTCTTGAGACCCGACAAGCGACTGGCGCGGCAACATAGTTGACTGGGAATTTGAGGACTGCACAGCTTCAGGGGAAGAGAGACAAGCGGTCCGAATCTGCAAGTCCTGTGTCTGAACCGTAGCGCTTTCTGGTTGACAGATCGGAACCTCAACAACCTTGGTCGTAGGAAGAATTCCATAACTATCAGATTGTAGGGCAGGTTTCTCCTCAGTATCTGA
Organism: Aspergillus pseudoviridinutans; assembly: GCF_018340605.1. Taxonomy (NCBI): domain Eukaryota; kingdom Fungi; phylum Ascomycota; class Eurotiomycetes; order Eurotiales; family Aspergillaceae; genus Aspergillus; species Aspergillus pseudoviridinutans. The sequence continues at coordinate 802,694 of NW_025091285.1, read as the reverse complement.
CTTGCTAAACGGAACTGTTGTAGACTTGTTCTCGTCGTGAGCGCCTTCGACCGCGACCACTTGTTCCTTGGCCCCCTCGACCCCMGCATCAATGGCGTTCAATAACTCCGATTCACCTTCTTTTAGAAGATGAATGATCCAGCCATTGATCGTCTCCGATCGAGAAAGATTGGAGATTGCCGACTCTAATACTACACCGGCTAGAATCTCGCGAAGGAATTCCCTCAGCACCGAGCATGCGTACGCTCCTGGTTCCAAAAAGCTGGATAGGATGTCATCTGCTACCATTCTTAATTTCAATCGCTGCTGCTGCTCCGACAAAATGCTCGCTAAACTGCTTTCGGGATGTAAACTCAGGTACCGTTTGACTGCATCTTCCGGCGTTAAATGGCCCTCGGCTTGGTGGAACGCCGCTGACAATTCATTCAAGAGCACGATAACCATAGAGGAAGAATTTGTGAGAAACTCCAAGAATGCATCTGCCGGCCGTTTGCGAGATAGGTGAGAGGACAGAGAAATAATAAAGTCTCTCAACAATTTCCGGCACGAGAGAGGGAACATTTGCTCTGCTGGCAATATGGGTTCATACCAGTGACTTGTATTCTGTCAGAACGTGCGGAGACATATGCGATGCAAACATACGTTACATAGTCCTTTATCACAGCATTGGTCAATGACCGCAATGCTGCCGCTGTCTTGGGCGGAAAACCAGAGAAATCTAGCTCAGGCTCAGACATCTGCTCAGCAGCTTTCGCAATATTTCCGCCGTTGTTTGATTTTGGTTCTGAAAGTTTGCGACTCGATAACTCCAGCAATCGGTTCGCTATATTCAGAGAAAGCTCCTTTCTCCTATAGACAGTGTAAGTCCCCGTTGAATCCCCCCTAAGGCCAGTATCGGCTGCCTCCCATGATGCATGCAGAGCAACACCGGCCACCAGCCCAATCAAAAGCAGTCCAATCCTGCCTAGGAGAATATATGTTACTATCGCCAAGGACACAACAAACCAGGTCAAAGTTGAATTATCGGACGATGAGAGGAAATGTAGCATGTAATCAACTGGCCCCTTTGATGGGGTAATGGTAGGTATCAAATCACTTGGTCGATTAAAATCTTCATGACGCGAGGTCACAAGACAGTCAGTGGCATCCTGGGCATCAGAGCAAGTCTCGCTCAAGGGAGACGGAAGAGGCCTGTCAATGGAATCATCCATAATGACTTTCCTCGGGTGAAAGTGGCATTAGCCACGTTTGAGACAGGTCTAATTAACGACTTGGGGGTTGTAGAAACGATCAGTTGAAACAAGCTAGGGTCTTTATGATTGGTATAGTCTAAAAGCTGGGCCAATTCCTTGGAGCCAGAGACTTCATTTCCACCCATCGCGTTTATATACAGAGCTTCTCCAGTACGAGCTCTAAATACTCGGTACATAACGATACCTTCCCATTTTTGGTCCTAGATAGTGATTATATAATATGTCACGCATTCCTAAAGCCTTTATGATAAGGTAATATCATGTGAGACCATCGGAACAAATGAGATGATGCTGACTAATTATCATCATGTGTCTTCCCATAGGTATCAGATTTGTACTTGTTCATTGGTTCATTGTTCAGGAGTTTCGATTTGGATGCGACCAGGAGGTGGAATTAATTAGAATCCTATAGCTTAACGGACTAGACAAGTTTATGTGCCCATTCTTTATTGCCTCACCTCAGGATGAGACGGTGAGGTATCTAAAGCTATCGAGAATGGGTCTATAATCTCCGCTATCCGAGTGAATCCAGCATTCAAAGAACATGTAATCATGCCAGATGCAAAGAAGATGGCGGGCTTGTATAAGTACTCGACGCATAACCATTTAGGTATTGTGTTATGTTTCCCCAATGCGCAAGACATTGTCGGCGAGTTATGGATAATCAAGAGAGTTGTCCTCAAGTGGTTTTGAGATATTTCGTATGTGAACCTTTGGCCACGATAGTCATCTTCCCCGCCTCAGATTTTTTGGAGATAACTACCGTTGTGAAAGCAAGCGTTTTCCCGACTTTATCCGCACAGCCTTCAATCTCAACCCAATCCCCTGTCGTGGCCGTTGACAGGTAATTCACATGGATGTCGGTGCTCACACCTGTAGAGTCATGGCCACAGGACGCGATGGCAAGCCCACCAGCCCAATCAGTAACACATGCAGAAAAGGCACCGTGCAGGGTGTTTTTAGAATTCAGATGATGAGGAGCGACACGAAGGCGAGCATTAACTTTCCCCTTTTGCGCGCTATAGATTTCAACATCGTTGAGAAGGAACGCGTATATTGGGCTGTTAACACGGATACGGTCCCAGACATTCAAGACCTGATGGAGCTCAGTGTTCATAATGGATGTGGTCTGTTAGTTGTCCTGACTGCGGCATTGATAGGGGGGAAAATCATCCAAAAAGCGTCGGGCGATAGATAACTGTGAGAATATTTTTTCATGGCTGTCGACGAGTGGGTTGATTCGAAGTTATGTTTATGCGTTAGGGTTATCACCTAGCGCATGCCTAACAAGGTAAAGTCTGCAATGTACTTAGGGGAAGATTACTCTTAGCTAAAAGCCTAAGTAATCGTCTGGAACGAGTTGCACGAAACCAACCCGATTTATTTCTGGTTCGATCTTACTCAAACTCGTATCCTTTCAGTAGATCCATGACTGATTAGAAGTTCGTTTCGTCTGTTCATCAGCAGAAACAATACTTCCACAAGCCTGTGACGGGACTCGGAACAACGCTTTGATGTAAGACACTTGTCGCTCTTGATTCTTCATCAAAATAGAACACCCGACACAATGTGATTTTGATAGTAAACCTTGAATCTCTCAAATGCACGGCATATTCTACATGCTGCGCAGCATCATCCTGGAGCCATCATAGGGGCAGTACCATTGCGATTATTGTGCACGACATCACCAATCCTTTTTAGGATCCATCTATTCCACGTATACCGCTGAAAATCTTGACTGCAATCGTTCCGGACCAACTTAGACAAGCAAACCCTCCCGCACAAAGGCTTCGGTGTCGCCAGTGTAAGGCAACCTATTCTCACCTCCAAGTGGTACAAAATATAAGCAAGGCTGGTTTACCGCTTAGTCCAGGCTTTGCTTGAGATCGGAAGCAGATCGAGCGTAAATATAGCGAGACGAGATCTCCACCAAATTCGAACAGGGGAAATATCAGTAGTTGACCCTCCGATGTCGACCGTTTCTTGACAGCATTTGGGAAAGCATAAAGTGGTTGACATCCTCGTCAGCCCAGTATGTCAAATGGCTGGCAATGCTTGCAATCAGAGATATATCGAATGCACCCCTATTGAAATGTATTAGCATCCTGGGGGTGTGCTCGAGGATTTCAGACAAGAACGTTACGATTCTCGATAGCTGGAGCAAAAAAGAAATAACTTACTCCTGGATGCTATAGTCAACTCGTCCATTAGTATTGAGTGCCCTCATTTTAGCATCTTCCATCTTCAACCTCCTTAGGTCCTCGCTCTCTTGACCGACGGCGGACTCACTGGCCGCGGAATGTAAAATGCCATTGTGCTGACTAGTCTTGGTTCTGTTGGTCGCTTCGTAGAGTGTTTCTAAGTTCGAGTCAATCAGTGTACGGTATCTATCGCCAGACCCTTCTTGACCGTCAACGCCCGAGCCAGCGCGAGAGGAACCACCCTCTCCAAGAGAAGAGTTAGGCAGTGATCCTCGAGACATTTGAGTCTCGGTAGCAATCACTGTGGGTTGTAGTGAAGTTTCCTCCGAACCAAGACCGAGGCTGCGGTTAAGCAGACTGCTTGCGACCCCAGTTGCGAAATTGGTCCATAAGGTTCCCACACTCTGGCCAACACGACTGCCAATCATGGAAAGGCTTTGCCCAGAAGCTGCCCATAGGCTCTTCTTTACCGATGGCAAGGGCTGCGGTTTGAGCGACGACATTGCTGGCGAGATTAGCGGCTCAATTCGATAACTAACGGGATCAGAAGGGTGAAATATGTTGTACAGTTGCCGACACTTCGGTGATGACACGATAGTCGGCCCTTCACCTGACGCGGTGCTCGCCTGAGCTGAAGCGCCATGGCCCTCGAAGGAAGAAGACGTTGGGCTCCGATGATCACACTCCTTCTTAGAGCTCTTGGTGTTTGCTCCGTCGACCATAGATCGCCCAGCAATGGTGTTTCCTTTGATCATTTGGAAGAGGGCAATTGGAGACCCCAAGCAGAATAATTCTTCGCAATCAAAGTCGAGCAAAATGTCCCGAGAACCGTTTCGGGCCATCCTCCTCTCTCCGGACTTGGGACTCTGTTCGAGACAGGGAGTCGACGGTTGGTGGCATAGGATATCGAACAGGATCGCGCTACCAAGTGAATGACCACAGAGGCTCACAGAGCCCTTGAATGTCGGATTTCGCTGCTTGAAGAGTTTCAGAATCCGATTGCACTCCTGCTTAACTATGGTAGAAATGTGTTCACAATAAGCACTTTGATAGAGGAGTACGTCCATTGCCAAATCAGAAATGAGATTCCGGACTGCAGGGACGCTGTCAAGGGTAATATCATTCAATCCGGGATAGGAACTGTCGTCATGACAGTCCGCATCGGCCAAATCAAGTTCTTTACGATTCTGCCTCACTCCTCTGTAGGGAAAATCAAGGAGGTGTCTCCAACAGCTAAATCCAATTAGTTGAAAAGCTCTTTCGAGTGAATTCAGTGCAAGATGGTAGTCATAATCCGCAGTTGAGCACTTGACAGCTGCCGAGGGTGGGTTGACTCACACTGGAAGTACCTGAACGCGGCAGTTTTTTTGACTGTCTGGGGAAGCAGAGTTCAAGGCTTGCAGATCAGGAGAAGCCTTATAGACGCTCTTCATGGTCTTTCGAAGAACATTCACATCGTGAATGAAGTTGATGCTTTCCAGCCGCAACCCAAGTCGTTGACCTATCCCATGTGTGACAAGGACCAAATGGTCAATCTGCCGCTCTCTGTCCTCTTCATCTGCTTCCCTGGAGTCTTCCATTTCTTTCTCTTCCTGCTTCCGCGCTTGCTCCTCCAGCTCAGCTGTATTTTGAGGTTCACCAGCAAGGGACGACATCTGCCGTTCCAGAGTTGACCTCGGATCATCCCGATTGATCACTGTCTTTCTCACATCCTCATTAGGGAGCACGTCTGAAGAATTTTCCGAATCGGACTTGACCTCGTGGTCTGTCGAGGCTGCAGTAGGGGTATCGGAGGAAGGTTTTGTACCAACGCTATGATCGCGACTCTTCACAGCCGACGTTTCCTTCTGTCTTTTAGTTTCGACAAAACCACGCACCACTCTCGTACCCGGTATACCGCCCAATTTCTGGTACACGGTACTGCTCATTCGTGACATGAAATCGTCATTCGCCAACAAAGCTGTAGAAGAATCCTGATATGTCACTATGCAGTTCATGTAAGCACCAAAAAGACGATAGTGTCGAGGCTCGTTCACTCGGACAGAAGTTGCATGTCCAGCCTGATCAGTAAGTGGCCGCGAAGCACGTTGCTCTGGTTCGGGTGTGTATTGCGACCCAGACTTGTTCACATCTGATCTATCTTCATTCTGGGGGCTTGGGTTTGCAACGGTCTGCGGGAGTCTGCTTTGGTCATTTTCCAGGCGCCATGGCTTCAGTTTGAGATATCCTTCCTCAAGCTGGGTGGCCAGGTTTTCTTCGCACGGCTTGAAGGCAGACCCCTCTTGGAAGAACCACGTACCCCGGCGCACTTCATAGGTAGGACCTATCCAGTACGCCGGTGCGAGCTCCCTTCGCTCGATGTCCACGTCAAATAGGTTGTCCTCATTGACAGGCACCGTAAATAAGTCTTTTCTTGTTTCTTGAAGGAATCCACTCTTTCGAGTTTGTTCTTGAGCAATCTCAACGTCCGAGAGCTTTTGGAAAGTGGACTCAATGGCCTGAGAATCTTTCGACGAAAACGGGACAAACTTTTTGGGCGCAGGTAGGGGTTTCGGTTCTTCCTTCTGGTGTTCTGAGAGTGGTGGTTTCCGTTTTGGTGAGTCAACAGCGTAAAACCACCTCACCCTCAGCGGGGGACAATCAGGAGGGTAGTGGCGCAAGCTAAGTCTATGCCTGTTTGTGACTGTATGATCTTCGCCTTGGGATCTAGGAAGAACGTCTGGTCCGTCGGTGTTGAGGGGAGTCTTGGTGTTTCTTGATGCATTCCAGGAAGAGATGGCTCCAAGAAAGGACCCCCTCTGACTTTCCCTGGACATGGAGCCCTGGAGAGCCCGAAAGATGGACGTGCGGGCCAAGGCGATCGTAATGCTACTGAAATCCTTAGTTTGGATGAGAGAATAGAGACGCAGAATGAGATGCCACTAGACGCCCCCGTATCGATGATTAAGAGTGTTAGGGGTCAGGTATTGGTATGGGAGCTTCTCCGGCAAGCCAAACGGCGCAATATAATTAAAATGGCTGCATCAGAAAAAGAGCAGTCACTAAGGTAGGTTATCTTCTTATGTAAGGGACAAACACATGGCGTCTAGCAATGTCTGAAGTGCCAAGATGGCGCCCTGCTGATGGTGTGCGTCTATGAAATCATCGGATCCTCTCAGAAAAGAAATAGATATCCAATGTAGAGAGCCAGGCGAGTATCTAAATGTATGGCCCCCATGCGTGGTAGGATATCAGCAAAGAGCTTCCCTATAGCACACCTGAAAACAATTATGAAGCAGATTATCCGTAGGTAAGGTAACTAACTAGCCTTCAAGGTATCCTAGGTACCGTAGAGGTAAGGTAACCACAGCACTGCATCGATACTGATAAAACGAGAGACCATGGCCACCTCTGAGATCACCAAAGGTTCCCTTTGTATGATTACAACTGTATGGTATCCCTCTGTACCTCTCTACTCCGTACGTATTAGCAGATGCCCACTTCATGCGTCATTGTTTGACTGGTCATGTGATGACGTCGCCAGCATGAAATAGTCATTACCAACGGACAAAAATGCATGATAAGTTTCAGCGAGAGTATCGAACTTTGAAGTGAATCTTAACTTTTTTTGTTCTATCTCGTAGTAATTACTCACCAGTCAATCACTCAGCTGTATCAACTTCCAATGTCATTTGAAGCAGGTCAATGTCGTTGTTGCCTCAAGTAATCCATAAATGTTTCCATAAGCCACAACCCCACCCCGCTTTCTCACATTCCGCTTCCAGTTCCAGGGGTATCCGGAGATTAGGTATCTTTACTCATGGTCACTCGTCTACAGGCTGCCTGAAACCACGCAACGCTCACCTCGACCGCGCTGATTTTTGCGATACTCTCGTGGCTGGGGAAAACTCCATCCGTGCTGCTCTGTCGTCCTGATCGCATTCTCCCACTTTATACGAGAGGTACTCTCATTCTCATTCCGTTGCCGTCTTCACATCCTCCTTGCACTCGTCTCAGGGCCAGATCTATTCCGGTCTTCTTAAGGCTCCATCCACAGGACGAGCATATTGGCTCATCGAGAAGATGAACGTTCTCAAGCTTCAGAGGTTCGTACTTAATACTTTTTGTTTATCATGTGCCTTGCAGTTCTTTTCAACGGAAGACCTTCACACAACGTGTTTTAAGGCTTTCTCACATGGGTCATTTCTAGGAAATATCCACACTTTGACCAAAGTGAAATTTTCTCCCTTCAGGATGCATTCAGGAAATTGGATGTTGACGATAAGGGTTATCTGGACGAGGCTACTGTTATCAAGGCCACCCAGCAGTCCGAACGTCAACCGTACGACGTCGTGCGCCAGGCTTTGAAGGAAGTCGATCTCGATAGCTCTCGCCGAGTCGAGCTCGAAGATTATGTAGATGTTCGTGTTTGTATCTTCACTGCTACCGGGACCATGAGGAGCTAAAAAGTATTCTACAGCTCATTTCAAGACTTCGCTCTACTTCAGCGCAAAATAGAGCAACTGCCGGCCCAAGTGCGGCTCCAGGAATACCCGAGATCGGGACGGGTGTGTCTCGGCACGTCTCCAAAGGCAGTGTAGGAGGACGAATTCACGTTCAGGGCTCTTCCGCGAACGTCACTCATACTATCAATGAAGATGAGAGAACAGAGTTCACCAGACACATCAATGCTGTCCTTGCTGGAGATCCCGATATTGGCCATCTGCTACCATTCCCCACTGACACCTTTGAGATGTTTGATAAATGCAAGGACGGATTGGTCCTAGCAAAACTTATCAACGACAGCGTCCCAGATACCATTGATGAGCGTGTCCTGAATAAGCCTGGGAGAAAGATCAAGGAACTAAATGCATTCCATATGACTGAAAATAATAACATTGTGATCAATTCGGCCAAGGGAATCGGCTGCTCTGTTGTTAACATCGGAAGCGGCGACATCATAGAAGTCCGCGAGCACCTGATCTTGGGTTTGATTTGGCAAATTATCAGGCGAGGCCTTTTGGGCAAGATCGACATCAAGCTTCATCCCGAACTCTATCGGCTTCTGGAGGACGACGAAACGCTGGACCAGTTCTTGCGCCTCCCTCCGGAGCAAATCTTGTTGCGTTGGTTCAACTACCATCTGAAGAATGCAAAGTGGGACAAGAGGTGAGTTTCGCCGCTTGCAATATAGCAATTTACTGTGAAACACTGCAGCTCGCTTACCTGTTCCAGGGTGACGAATTTTTCCTCCGATGTCAAAAACGGTGAAAACTACGCTGTCCTCTTGAATCAGCTGGCTCCTAATCTGTGTTCGAGAGCTCCGCTTGAGACTCGGGATTTGCTTGAGCGAGCAGAGCAAGTTCTGGCAAATGCAGAAAAATTAAACTGTCGGAAATTCCTAACTCCCTCGTCTCTTGTTGCTGGGAACCCCAAACTTAACCTTGCATTTGTTGCCAATCTGTTCAACACGATTCCTGGTCTCGACCCAATAACTGAGGAGGAAAAACTCGAGGTCGAGGATTTTGACGCAGAAGGAGAAAGAGAAGCTAGAGTGTTCACCTTGTGGTTGAATTCGCTCGATGTCCAGCCCCCCGTCAACTCGTTGTTCGATGATCTTCGAGACGGTACCATCCTACTTCAAGCCTACGACAAAGTGATCCCTGGCAGTGTCAACTGGAGACATGTCAACAAACCACCTAGTTCAGGTGGCGAGATGATGCGATTCAAGGCTGTGGAAAACACAAACTATGCAATCGAACTGGGAAAGCACATCGGGTTCTCCCTTGTAGGAGTACAGGGTGCGGACATAACCGACGGACAACGTACACTTACGCTGGGACTAGTTTGGCAACTGATGCGGAGAGATATTACAAACACCTTGTCTAGCCTCGCGCAGCGGATGGGCAAGCGTGAGATCACTGATGCCGAAATGATCCGGTGGGCAAACGACATGTCCCGTAAAGGAGGCAGAACTTCGTCAATACGCAGCTTTAAGGATCAAACCATTGGCACGGGACTTTTCCTTCTTGATGTTCTGAACGGAATGAAGAGTAGCTATGTTGACTACGACCTCGTCACGCCCGGCCGATCAGACGAGGAAGCGTACGCCAATGCCAAATTGAGCATTAGCATAGCAAGAAAGCTAGGCGCAACTATCTGGTTGGTTCCTGAGGATATTTGTCAAGTTCGGTCTCGCTTGGTCACTACATTTATTGGTAAGTCAGGTTCTGCTCCACACAGATCATGCCTACTAACTCATCCAAATAGGTTCTCTGATGGCCACATACGAAAAGATGCAGTGATCAGCTTGGTACAATTTTGTTGCAGTCGAACATAGCATGAAACATGTCCTATCCGTGGTTCGCTAGAAACTCAGATATTTCAGGCCACCTTTATCATGTACTTCATAATGTAACTGCGTTGAGATGCAATTGTTACCTTAGCTGTACGTCTACATGGATTATGATATTAGATGCGAAATAAGCTCTTCAAGCCATGTTAAGTAGTGATGGTTCTTTTATAAAGGTTGTCTCATCTGAGAGCAACGTAGGGAATATGCATATCTTAAGGGCCTACATTGCGAACATGAATCTTACTAGTGAATAAGGAGGCCTATTTAGTAAGGTAGACTAGAGTTACTTTAGGCATTACCAAGGTAAATATTATAGCCAAATGATGGATATTCACAAGTAAATAGTTATCAATCCAAGGCTAATATTAACATTTAAAGCATGAACGACCCAGAACTAACTACCTATCCAGTGATTATTCATGCCTGGCTAGAAAGCAGTTACATGTATTCACTAGGGTAATTAAGTAATATGTAAAAGAATTGATCTCCTAGACAAACCCCCAGTAAGGAGGGCATTGGAAGATGTTCGTAGAGTGAGAGGGCTATAGCCAAGACATACCACTCAACCTTACTGATAAACCACTTCTCTGATGTAAATGGCAAGACCAAGCATCATGTATTCAGTATGAATCCTGAGTATTCTAATTCCCATACTAAATAGCAACATGGGATACCTATGCAATAGGCTCTTAAAGTGTTAGATTTCCACCAGCACTAACCACGCAGCTAATTAGACTGTACTATTGCGCATTCAATTACTTCTCTATGAGCTGTGCTTACTCTGCTACCAACTGTACCTATAACTATAGTCACCTTTTGATGTTCCCTACTCGGATAATCTGTGTGATTCATAGTGCAACAAGTACATGGAGTAGAAAGAGCTATTACATCATGTAATGCCCATCGTCATGTCCTAGGCCCTAGGGTTTAACTCTTGTACAGTTGAGGCAGTTACAGGCTTCTCCTACGAATATTCAAAGCAGGGGGTGCATCTCTAAAGTAGAGAAGTGTGTCACTACGATAAGGGGGTTTCGTCTCATTGCGACCCTCAGGAGATATCTGGCTCCACTGGAAAAGTTATAATGCGTACGGTGGTAGCGTTTTCGACCACTCTGACGGGGAAACGGGTTCCTGCCAAATCAGCCTTGAACTTTCATGAGCCTTGAAATCATGTATCGGATAGCCAATGATTCATTAGGAACAATGACAAGAACAAGCAGGAATTAAGCGCATTGACCGATGATCGAGTCATGGCCGGGTTGACGAACCTCAAGCCTCACTCTCATATCTTTGTGTAAAAATGGAGGAACCGTGAGTACGTGGCGCCTTCGGCATGAGCTCGAGATGTCAGTTCTCATGCTACGGACACTAAGAACGACCAGTATGGAGCAATGTGGATGATCAAACATCGAGCACGTCAAACATCCATTTTATGATACACTGTTTCCATACAGGAATTGATACTTACGACTACTTCTACTGGACTATGACATCATGAGTCGGTAGCCGAAACGACAGATCGACGGAAAGGATCTCGCGAAGCTTAGCCGTTCGTGATGGATGGTGAAAGGATATGGATGGTGAAAGGATATGGACGGTGAAAGGATGGCAATCGTTCTCTTATTAGAATGCGATCAAGACGGACGATGAACGCGGATATCGGGGACACACGTAGGGACGACTAAATTGGCGCAAGTAGAATTAACGATCGCTCGACGTCCGGTCGGAAATGATTCGAGCTGCTGACCACAATAAATACCAATGGATGAACAAGCGAAGACAAGCCATGATCCGAAATAGGAGGGGAGGTAAGTGAAAGTGACAAAAATCAGAGATGGGGATGGGGAAGAGCAGAGAGCACACAGAGAGCAAAGCAACCATGAACGACCATCCGTCCATTTCTTCCCTTTCCCTCACATCGTCTGGTTGTTTTTGCTTCCAAAAATCTCCACATAGTTCTTCCCTTCTGGTTCTCTCTTGTTCACGAAGAGAATGTGACTGGGGAATGAGCAACGAAAAAAGAGAAAGAACAAAGGTATAAAGAGGTGAGAGCAAAGACATGCGAAAGTAAAGAGAACGTAGGAAAAGAAAGTTACCCAGTGAACCGGTGTCTATTACCATTCCCGGATCGGAAATCTGATTCAAACTAGTGTCGCCACGCCCTCGATAACCGTACCTCGAACGAAACATTAATGCTGTCGCGGTTCTTCCTTGTCTCTAATCCGTGATCGCAAGCTGACCAATAGCTATGCCATGAGCGCCGAAGGGTTAACCTACTCGGCAGTATCTAGCTCGTCATGAGCCGAAGTTAGAGGATCCAGKGGTGCTGCCAGAGTTAGCTGCAGTACTCATCTCTGTCAACTGATGGATTGAAAGCAATGTACCTTTCCTGTCTTCACCGTTCGGGCCATTCTCGCGATCGTCTTCACGGCGCTCTCTCTCATCGTCGCGACGTTCTCTGTCTTCCTTGACGTCACGGTCCCTTTCATCAGGGCTTCGCGAACGGTCACGAGAGCGTTCTCGGTCCCTATCGCGACGGTCATAGTCTCGATCACGACGGTCATAGTCTCGGTCGCGACGGTCATAGTCCCGGTCATGTCTGTCATAGTCTCTCTCATATCTTTCATCCCTGCGAGGGGAATAATCACCTCGACTACGGCGAGGAGATGGAGAGCGACCTCGACGAGGGGGAGTACGATCACGGCGTCGGTCACGACCGGATTCAAAGCGCCAGGAGGCAGACGGAGGAGTACGCGCCCACTAAGGGCAAATTAGTCTGAAGGAAAAATGGCAGAAATCGAGGAAACGTACCTCTATCTTGAGCAGATCATCGCGGCCAATCCGCTTATTGTGCATCTCGTGATATGCATCGTCCGCATCACGGCGGCTCTCGTACTCGACGAAAGCAAAACTAGCCTCGTCAGAACCATGGATAAGTATGAAAATCGAGGATAACGTACAGTCTGCTAGACGGAGTACGCGGTGCTGGGATGTCGCACCGAACGAGGCGTCCATATCTGTAAAAGTATTAGCTCCGGATGCGTCATGTAATAACAAACAAGGCAAATTGGGGGCAGGGGAAAGAGCATGAAGCGCAGTGTTTGTCTAGTCAGCAGGGAGTTGAAGGGGGGGAAGTAGCAATGACGAATCGTAAATGAGGAAAAGCCGCTTTTTCTACTCTCAAGATGTGTAGAAGCCTGAGTCCAAAGGCGTCGAACGTCACTGAACGAAGCGCGAAGGTGGGTACGGAGATCGCAAGTTTCTCAGTGTAGCAATCGACGAGCGACACATACCGTTCGAATTCGTATGCGAGATCGCGAGCCCGAGTTCCGTGCCCGAAACCAGTGACATACAGGGTGGTGCCTGCGCGAGACATTTTTTGAGAACGTTGAATGAAGATATTCTTTATAGAGCCCCAGTTGCTCAAGTCTGAGCTAGCTAGATTCACGTTGGGAAGATTCGTGGAAAAGAAGGCTGACCAAGGAGAAATGCAAGAAAGCGATGGTAGTTGAAAGTTGTAGTGAGGGAAGTACAAGATGAAAAAGGAACTACGGCGAGGTGGATGTACCACAAGCGAACACGCCATACCTATGGACTACTTAATGGACTACACCCACAGATGGCATTCATTTTAAGGAAAATTTCAAGTCCCTATATCTCAAGTGAAAGACACAATCCGAACTTCTCATATTTAGAAGTATATAAGTATAAACTTTGGTCCGGACTATACTCTGATCATGCAACAACTTTGCGACTCTTGAGCTCTGCGACGGCTAAATAACCCAGAACAAGTATCTGACATGCCGTAAGAAGTAGACTACAGGTACAACTGCCAATTGGCGATGGCGATGGTAAACCTGGACCGGCCACTTAGGTCCGGCTGGCACCATCTGAACGGATATCAAGAGTGATCAACAGTTGTCCCAGGTCTCTGTGGTCGTAGATCAAGTCCGACACTCCGCGAGAGGGCTGGAATACGGAGTAGCTCTCGTAGAAGTCGATCGAAAGTCTTGTTTATCCTATGATGTAAATTTCCGGTATGTTGGTAGCCTTAGGCCACAATTACAGTAATTACCCACAGGACCGTTTTGATAATAGGTCGACACGGCATGCACCCCATATAAGGAGAGGTAAACCTAAAGATAATCAAGATGTCTTACTTTTTGTGTGGGTTCTATTATATCTAGTAGTTGTGCATGGGGTATTCAAATGATCTGAGCCTTTTTGAGGTCTGTATCAACAGGTCTACGGAGAAAACATCTATCTCACTAGTGGGAACGAGGGCGTGTGTTTTCGTTGATTTAACCTTAATATCGGCGCCTACTAATGCCTCAGTACAATTCACATTGGCTTCATTGGGAGTTGACGTTTTATAATTCATTCTTCCATCACGGCAGTCATTTAGTTTGCGTCCTTCTCCGCGGCATTCATGCTGCTTTAGCTAAATGAAAAGCTTGAGGAGACTTGATCAGCCTGCATTCAGGATTTCTTAGCAGCATCTGACTATAATTGCACCTGTGCCCTTTACGACTCTTTTGGACTTCATTCTTTGCCATTTCTTGATATATACATTTCTTTTGGTGTTTGTCGTCCTCTTTAAACGTCGATCGTCCTTTTCGAAAGATAACCCCTCTATTTATAAAGTGCGCCAGGGCTTGGACACGGCGCGTAAAAGTCGAGACACTTCGCTTTTACAACGAGCCATCTGTGGCTACGAACTTGAAAACTGAGCTTTCTGTGATAAAATGAGCTTAGATCGCGACCAACACAGGCGAGATGCTGGCATGGAAACGTCTGGGGAAACCGACTCGTCCGAGCTTGGTCAATTGTCACCCTCAGGTCCAGTCAATGTGAGTTAAAGCGCTGCTATAGCTCCCATACCGCGACTCTTCACCGCTAACATCTGTTTTCAGGCACCACCGCTGAAGAGCACACCGGTTTTGACCAAAACCAAAGAAAGGATATCCGACCCCGTTATCGCAGCATTCATTGCTGGAGGGGTAGCCGGCGCTGTATCGAGGACGATCGTATCACCACTCGAACGCCTCAAAATCTTGCTTCAGATTCAGACTGTGGGCAGAGAGGAATATAAACTATCCATATGGAGGGCTCTCGTGAAGATTGGAAAAGAGGAAGGCTGGCGAGGCTTCATGCGTGGTAACGGCACAAACTGCATTCGCATAATACCTTATTCAGCCGTCCAGTTCGGGAGCTACAACTTCTACAAAAAGGTCGATCTCGGAGACTGATAGCAGGATAAACTGAGTTGTGGCCTAGATGCTGACCTTTATCGTTTTCCAGTTCGCGGAGCCTTTTCCAGATGCTGAGCTGTCGCCAATCCGGCGCTTACTATGTGGAGGAGCTGCTGGCATCACTTCAGTCACCATTACATACCCTCTCGACATCGTCCGAACGCGACTCTCTATTCAGTCCGCATCTTTCGCTGCTCTCGGTCAGAGAAGCACTGCCGAACAACTGCCTGGAATGTTCACAACTATGGTTCTGATTTATAAGAATGAGGGTGGTTTTGTTGCCCTCTATCGCGGTATTGTCCCCACAGTCGCTGGCGTTGCTCCAT
Source organism: Aspergillus pseudoviridinutans (assembly GCF_018340605.1). Taxonomy (NCBI): domain Eukaryota; kingdom Fungi; phylum Ascomycota; class Eurotiomycetes; order Eurotiales; family Aspergillaceae; genus Aspergillus; species Aspergillus pseudoviridinutans. Next base: position 787,328 of record NW_025091285.1, on the reverse strand, counting down.
ATGTAAGTGAAATCAGAAGATTGATGAACAAGTGCTTATGAGATTAGGTGGGCCTCAATTTCATGACATATGAGTCTGTTCGCAAGTATTTGACTCCTGAAGGGGATAAGAATCCCAGTCCCTGGCGCAAGCTACTAGCAGGTGCCATCTCAGGGGCTGTAGCTCAGACTTGCACATATCCATTGTAAGTATTCAAGGAGACATTGCTTCTCTATTTTTGATAGTCGCAAATTAATACGGTCATAGTGATGTCTTGCGACGGCGTTTCCAAATAAACACGATGTCGGGAATGGGCTATCGGTATACATCAATTTGGGACGCTGTGAGGGTTATCATCGCGGAGGAAGGCCTGCGCGGGTTTTTCAGAGGAATAGTGCCTAACCTTCTGAAAGTTGCTCCGAGTATGGCTAGCAGTTGGCTCAGCTTTGAGTTGACAAGGGACTTTCTTGTTGGATTTAGCGATGAGAAATAATCATGACTGTTGGCTTCATGGAAGTTGTTAGCTGACAGCCATTCTTGATATTTATAATAATCATAGTAGAGTGGGAAAGTTTCATTAAAAGGTTAGGCAGATGTAACTGGTTTTAGCAGGAATAATACGCTCATGTAGGTATAGCTTGAGTCAGTGGACACTACTGCTTCACCTTGTGGAATATGACGCAGGTAAGGTAGTATGAGTCTTCCTTAAATGATGATATCCATTGACCAGGGATCCCCACCAATTGTATATTGTATATATATTCTTACAACATGGCCAAGCTAGTCTTTACACTCTTGCCATTCTCTTGCTCTGCCCTTGTAAATACATAGGGGGTAGATGAATTTCTTCTTAAAAAAAGTATCTATGGCTCAGCATTATACATTTTGTAAACAGGTACTTAGGAAGCGAGCATATTCCCAAGGTAATTCATCCAGGCCTCTAACTTTGAGTTTACACCTTATTTTACCTCTCTAGTGCATATAGAGACTCTAGTCACACAGTTAATCACAGGGGCACCATTGCTTACCTATAGAGTTAAGTACCATACCAAGCTTTCTATTGCTCTTATACTGCTCTGTATAGATAGCCGAATGCCAAGTTTATTCATATGCTTTAGAATGACTATTGATCCCATGTAGCTTTGGCTCTTAACGTGGTCTAGAAAGGTCCTAGGATCCAATGACATGGGAACAGTTTTAAGGTACCTAGGCACAAAACACACCCTGATACATTCATTTTATGGACTATAGTGTCCAGCCTGGATCAAGAAACCACGGGGGGAAGTATGTAAAAATGTGCACAGTAGAATAATCCTAGGCTAGATGGAAGGTGGTACCTTAGGAAAGGACAGGTCACTCGACAGAAGAAGAACAGTACACTAGTGGAATGCAGGCCTCACAAACAGGAGAATAATAAAAATCTGATTAGAGAGGTATGTCTAGAGGCCTTTAGCAGTCTACTCGGTACTGGACCATAAGGTACCTCTCTAGTCACTGGACAAATAGCACCAATAGACGTGGGACCCACACCTAGTTGTAGGTCACGAGCTCTAAATTCTAGATTTGTACTAGTATAGGGCTCAACCCGCACACACCGTCTATCTGAAAATCGTAGATCAAAAACCTCAACAGATTTACATTGTATACGGGCGCGACAGCAAGCCAACACCCAAGGTGTCCTATTAAAATACAGCAGCCATGGGTATGTATATCCGCTCAAATATCAATATTGAATGCGTTTAATTGTTTCAATTATCAACGTCCACAAAAGACAGGGAGTTGCTAACAGTTGTATCACTTCAGGTATCGACCTGGACCGTCACCATGTGCGCAGCACCCACCGCAAGGCGCCGAAGAGCGAGAACGTCTACCTGCAGGTCCTTGTGAAGCTCTACCGCTTCCTCGCCCGTATGATAAATCTTTGAATTCCTGGCTTATAGAGATGGTCACAATTGGAGACTGATTTGAGTTATCTGTTCTGCTAGGCCGCACGGAGTCCAACTTCAACAAGGTTGTGCTGCGCCGCCTTTTCATGTCGAGAATCAACCGCCCTCCCGTCTCCCTTTCGCGGCTCGTTTCCAATGTCACCGATTCTCACAAGGGCAAGACCATCGTCGTGATTGGAACCGTTACTGATGACAATCGTCTTCTCACCGTTCCCAAACTCTCTGTGGCCGCTTTGCGATTCACTGCTACTGCGAGAGCCAGGATTGAGAAGGCTGGAGGTGAGACTCTGACCTTGGATCAGCTCGCACTTCGCGCACCTACTGGAGCCAACACTCTTCTCCTCCGTGGCCCCAAGAACGCCCGTGAAGCTGTCAAGCACTTCGGCTTCGGACCCCACAGCCACAAGGTGAGACCATACCTCACTATCGTGTGTTAACCCAGTCATACTGATACTTGAATTAGAAACCTTACGTTCGAAGCAAGGGTCGGAAATTCGAGAGAGCTCGCGGACGTAGAAGGTCTCGTGGCTTCAAGGTTTAAGCAGGCATGTCAAGGAGTTTGACGATGTCCCGTGGGTTGAGTTGGTGTTGTCACATAAACCTATTGCCAAAAGTACTTGCACAAGGGCTCTTGCTTTCTTGCTATCAGATGTGGAGGAGCTTCTAACCGAGTAGGAAACGTGGCCGCAAAGCTCGCGCTGTTGAATCCGGAATCTCCGGAAACGCTGTGCCTAGAGTAAATTACAGTGAAAGGAATGAATTTCTTATTTGTGCCGGTCGATATCGCAAATCATTCATGAAGCCACTAAATAGCTAGATTCTCATGTTTCCACTTTTTACCTCCCTCTCCTTCGAAATAATCACCTGCCCTGTGTCCCTGACCCCTAAGCAGATACTTGTAGATGGTCAATCCATCCAAACCCACAGGCCCTCGCGTATGGATTTTATTAGTACTGATGCCAACCTCGGTGCCAAACCCAAACCTCATTCCATCTGCGAATCTAGTCGATGCATTCCAGAAAACCCCAGCGCTATCCACACCACTCATGAAATATTCGGCAATATCTTTCGACTCTGTCACAATTAGGTCTGTGTGTTTCGACGAATGTGAGTTAATATGGGAAATCGCGTTCTCGACAGCTGAGATTGGTGACGTTGTTGAAGGAATGGTCTTGACAGCTAGGACAAGATCCAAAAATTCAGTGTCGAAATCAGAGTCGACTGCATCCTCTAGTAAATTTGCGGACGGGGAGGATATATATTTCAAGAGGGCAGATTTCGATTGAATGTCGCAACGAAGACGAACTCCCTTGGCCAGAAGGGCTTGCGCGACACCGGGGAATACAGTCCCAAGGGCATCTTCATGAACCAACAAAGACTCCAACGAATTACAAGCAGCGGGATAATCTGTTTTAGAATCGACAATGACTTTGACAGCAATTGCTGGGTCTGCATCAGCATGCAGATATGCAGAACAAAGACCATCAGCGTGACCGAGAACCGGAATCTTGGTGTTCTCCTTGACAAATCTGACAAGGTCGTTGGAACCACGGGGTATGACCAGGTCAATCAAGGAATCCTGCGCTAGAAGTGATGAAACAACGTCTCTAGTTTTAACGAGCTGGACTGATGCCTCGGGTACGCGTGTTCTTGAGATCGCTTCAGATATCACTTTCGATATGGCGATGAAGGACTCGGTTGACTCCTTTCCACCTTCACTCAAGTCAGCAATGTGGAATTTGCTATCAATCATGCACAAGTACCTTTCAGAATGGCAGCATTTCCTGATTTTATGGAGAGTGCCGCGATATTCGCGATCACCTCGGGACGGGCCTCGAATATTATCAGCAAGACACCAATAGGACAGCTCACTCTCTCCAGGATGAGACCATCGTCCAGTAGCGTCCTCAGGGTCACTCTTCCCACTGATAGCCTCGTTAGTATGATGTGTATTCGACCAATTCATGTACACACCTGGGTCTTCCAGATCCCGTACACTAAGAATCCCCTTTAGCATGTCGTCATATTTTCCAGGTTTCGACAGGTCGAGCCTCTTGAGGACACTGTGGCTGAGACTGCCGTTATTAGCCGCTTGGCTTGCTATCGCAACATCCCTTGCGTTGGCATCAAGGATGATTTCTCGATTTCTCGACAGAGCATCGTGAAGCGCTGTCAACGCATCGTTGCGGTCAATTGTGGACAAAGTTGCGAGTTGACGAGAGGCTAAGGACGCAGTCCTCGCGATGTCAACCGCGGAGGAGTCAGTGAGCGACATTGCGAGAACCTTTGACGTGTAGCACAAAAGAAAATTTAAGCCCTAGCAAGGTGACAATCAGATAGACTATAGCTCCGACGCTACTATGACTCAAATGTCAAAATAATCCTACAGATGTGGGGCAGGGAAATACCCGCTGTTTACCACTCTACAGTGATAACTAACAAGAGGTGTCTAATTCCTGATACCTTCGTGTGCTACCTATTGACCAGCTGAAATATATTATTCATGATACCTTTCGTCTGTAGTTGTATCATTGCTCAATACACAATCAAGCAGGTTAATGACGGACTACCCTAGAAGTAAGAGAGGTAGGTTTCGGAATAAGTTCTTGCGCTAAAACTAATTAGAGGGGTTTGAACTTCTCCGTATTAATATTGACTATATTATTAACAAGAAATCCACAAAGACAAGTAGAGGCTGTGAGATTGCCTCGAAGCCTGCATTATAGTTATATCACATTATATAGTACAGTAGATTGTTATCAGATGTATGGTTATAACACAGAGTACTGCAAGGGAACCACACCAAAGGCTCATGATCACATAACATGTATCATGGTTTGGTGGTGAATACCACTATCACTTGGTATGACAACAGTCTACTCACTATCATTTTGCAAGTTGGCATATGCCAATGCCACCTGAGACCCACGCATTCTGATATCCTTACACTCAGAGAGCCAGATTGTCTTTCTTGTCCCCAATCTGTAAACGGTGATCAGATGAGTTGAAAGATGACAGAGATACTGTCGCGCCTCACTGTGGTGTCATCCCTCCAGCATGCCTCAAATGAGGAAGACTATGATCGCCAACTTTACGAGCTCATTGCCTATATAAAACAACCTACAAGACTTAACGAGATCACAAGAAGTGCTGATCTATTGCTGGATGTAAGCAGATGCAAAACTATGCCATTTTGTGATGCCATTGTCAATATGACCGGTGTCGTCGCTCGCTTGCACCCCTGACAAACCTTTACAGGGTCTCAATCCGTCTCTGCATTCGGTGGCCTATCTATTCGTTTTCCATGCTCGAGTGAAGGTCTTGGGCGAACGTCTGCCAAAGGATGTCCAGCCTGGGGGACACTTGTGGAAGAGGGCTATTGAGTTTCTGAGGGTGTTCGACCCAATCCAAGTTCGCTACGCTGGCCAGGAATGGAGACGACTTATTGAGCTTGTAGCCAACGCCGCACAGGCTTCTTCAAAGGCAAGACGAATTTATTCATTCACCAGTCATAGTCATAGCCATTTCTTCTTTTGCTAAACATGACAGGAATAACATAGACTTTCCTAGCAGTCCAAGCGGTTAGAGATGCAATACTCCGACTTGATCCGGCATCTGAAACTTTCACATCGACACATCTCCTTCTTATGAAACTTTGCCTACTCAGCAGATCGTACAGGCACGCATTGCCCGTCCTAAACAAGGCTATGTATCACTTTCCTGCCGGTCCCAGTCATGCTTATCAGGCGCACCGTCAGGTCTTCCTCTGCTCTGAGCACGGGTCAAGCGCGGCGTACATCACCCATGCTTCCGGATTCACTGCACAGGTGACATATAGGGACCACCTGCAATACTTTCTATATGGCGCTATGATATACATGGCACTTAAGGAGTGGGAGAGTGCGCTTCATCTCTTGTGCATAGTCGTCAGTTGCCCTGTCGCCAATACTGTCAGTAAGATTATGGTTGAGGCATACAAGAAGTGGCTTCTTGTCAGTCTACTGGCGAAAGGGAAGGTGTGTATTAAGAGAGCCAACAATCTGCATGCCATTGAGAGTATAACTTACAGGTTTCCTCCAATCAACAGATTATATCAACGCCTGAGATGATCAATCCGCATGTGATGAAGGTCTATCAGTCATTGATATTGCCATATGTCTCGCTGGCGGATACCTTTGAAAATGACGACACAGAGAGGCTCTGGGCCGAAGTTGACGTTGGTCGGGCGATATGGCTCGCTGTAAGCTGATGAAAGACCCGTTTGGTGTTTCCTATTCTAACACACAGTCCAGGATAACAACATGGGTCTAGTTCTCCAGGTTGTTCATGCGCACAGGAAGTCTGTTGTGGTGAAGCTAGGCAGTACATTCTCAGCCGTGGCCATCGCAGACATCGCGCAGCGAATAGCATCAGATCCGGTCCCCTCCACCGAGGCTGAAACATCTATATCGTCTATGGTGATATCCGGCCTGGACTCGACTCTCTTACACTCGAACAGTAACCACAAGCCCACAATGCTTCATTTCCACGCTGGAGGAGCATCGAACTCTTTTGGGGAAGAGCATATAGCATTTCTCCTGGATTCAGAGAGACTCTTGTTGTCGACGCTCGCCGCTAACCTCGGTCAGAGCAACCATGATTTGGAGCTAAGCAGTGAGCATCTCCAGTTCCTCCGAAGGGCTAAGAATGCCTCTCAGCACAGTTCTGGCCAGTTTGGGATGAAATTCAAAGATGATATCTCCAGCTGGGATGTAGATGAGGACATAATGAGTGGCCTGCATTGATACCTATAACCTATGATTTAGTAACATGCAGTTCTATCACTTTTTAGGAACTATGAGTGTGTTAGCCATTAGCCTCTTTATTTAAAATTAGTTGACTGGCTAGTTTTTATTTCATTATAAGATAGTTATCTAATATTGCATGGTATTACTTATCATACTTATAGTTGGATTAATCACTGATTATCATTTTCCTGTGAGTATACTAGGATTATAGGATATGTTTTATTCTTACATAGTTTCTATAGAGGCAGAATATGTATATCTCTTTATAAACTGCTATGTATCCATCTCACATGGCACTGTATATTAGTTATCCAGCTATATTAGCTAGTTAGCTTATAAGAATAACCATCTTCTCTAATATACTAGTCCATGCACACAATGCCCTATTAAATTGTAGCATATCCTGGGCTTCCAAGAGTCAATTAGAGATTAACTATCTAATTAGTCTCATTATTTATTTTAATAATTCTAAACTATTTAATAATAAGTAGTATTATAAAGTTTTTCCTATACCTATTAACTAATTCTGCTATTAGCTAAGTCTATATTAATATGTTATAGCACCTTCAGCCTTCCTATTAAGGAAGGAAGTCAATGTACTAATTTAAGCACTATTTCTAAGTTAAATTATCATAGGCTCATAGCTCTTTACTATACTTGTCAGAGCACCTAGGGAATGCTCTTTATTAAATGATAGAGAGTATAGTAATAGTAAATTAGTAATACCTTTATAGTTAAACTAATTACTAATGTAATGTTAGCTAATAAGGTCTGAGGTCAACTACTCAACTAGTAAGATTAGTATGAAGGGAGTAAGATAACTATATATTATCTAAGGAGAACTTATTACTAAATTATAGAATACTTAGTAACTTATAGAGATATCTATAGTCTATTATATTGGGATATTCGTCATTGCAGTAGGGGAGGGAGCTTCTGGAGCCTCTGAACCATGTAAGGGTAGGGGGTAGGCCAGCAGCCGCCCCCGTACATCCTTATTGATATTGAGGGATTCCCATCCCTTTTATATTTAACCTAAACTATAAGGAATGGAGAGGTCTAAATACTAGATATATAATTAATAATAACTACTAGATATTATTACATATCTTATAGATATTATTAAAATTATATATATATCTATTAATATCACATCCTCCCCTACTTAGATTAAACTCTATATAGAGTTCTTAGTAATTATATATAGAACTTAGTCAGCACCTATAATATAACCCTAGATTTAACTATTACTAAGATATATTATATTACCCAATCTAGTATTTAGATATTATTATTTCTTTATTAACTATCTATAGAATTACCTAAATTATTTTTTATACTTCTATTTTAAAATTAGAGTGGTAGTAGCTTAGTATATTCTTTATTTAATATATAAAAGATATAATTAGATTAACTTAATAATATTTAATAAGTAAGTTACCTAAGTAATTAATAAGTATTATATAGTATTTAAAGAATTATAGTAAATATTATTATTTATAATATATATAAATAAATTAATAAAGGTAGAATTAACTAATAAGTATAGATAAATAAGTAAGCTTTTACTATTAGTATCTATTTTTTAGATATAAATATTCCTAACTTTTCTTTATTATATATATATCTATAATTAGTTTTTAATAGATCCTTTTCTTATCTTATATTAAACTTTTATTAATTAGATTCTTAAATAACTTAGTCTTACTAAGTATATCACCTTCCTAGAATATCTTACTATATAATATATTTTTAGTTCTCTTAAAGATATATTATTTAATATTACTAATTAGACTAGGGCAGTCTATAAAGTAGAATAAGAAGTTAATTATAGCCTTATTTAGACTTAGTATAGTTATACTATTCTCCTTAATCTAGTTTATAATATTAATTAGATAATAAGGAATAATAAATTACTTTAAAAAGAGCTAAAGAATTAGTACTATTAAGATACTATAATTTTTTAAACTTATAATAAAGTTATAAATAAGCCTTATAATTAGTATATAAAGAGTAGAGATATTTTTTAATTTTATATTACTACTCCTAAAGTATCTATTAATAGTAAATACTATATATTATTTATAGGAGCTTATACTATTTATATCTAATATTTAAAGAGTATCTAGTATAAGTTTTATAATAGTAAATTAGCCTATTAGTCTAGAGATAGATATATATATATATCTATTTAATTTTTAATTTTCTTTTTACTCTATACTAATTTATATAGTACTATTCTATAATAAGAAGGCCTTTAAGCTTTTAATAATAGTAATTATATTTACAACTAKCCTATTACTAATTCTATTAATAATACTTATAAATAACATACTATTAATAAGACTTTATTCTCTATAATTACTACTTCTATTAAGATAATTAAAATATTTTTAAAGTAGCTAACCCCTAATATAATTATATTATCTTTAGTTAGTAATACTTATTCTAGGTACCTCTAACCTTTTTATAAGAAATAGGGTAATAATAATATATTTCTTTTATTAAAGGCTAAGTTTTCTACTAGTACTAAAGCTAGTTTAATTAATAGTACTCTTCTTTTAGCTATAAAGACTATAGATATAATAATTAATCCTTACCTAAGTAATCTTTATTAATATAGTTTCCTTTAGACTAATAAATTTAATATAATTTTATATTATTCTAAGAGTAATATTTTATCTCTTTCTTTTAGTACTTCTTTACTAAATAAGACAAAGTATTATATTTTATCTATAACCGACCCTTCTACCTAAGTTACAGGGTCGCCCGCTAGGGCGACCCCGCCAGCTCAACATAAGTAGCCATCTCAACATAAGAATCAAAAGATATGTACATTTCTAACTAATATAACCATAATAGAAGACTATAAAATTAATTAAAAATTTTCATAAAAAAGTATAGACTCTGTTGTATATACCTATATAAATATTATTACTTATTCTAATAGTATATCTATACTATCCGCATATATAAAGTCTATGTTCATTATATATATTTCTAGTATATTAGTCTATAATATACTAGATATCATCTCTGTAATATGTAAGTACACAGAGAATTACTTATATAATAGTATAGTAAAGTCACAGGCTCCATACTTTTATGAGAATAAAGATAATACTAGAAGTCTATTTCTACATATATATATTAGTACTAGACACTATTAACTTTAAGGAGAAGCTAGAGAATTTTTTCTCCTTATAGTATTTTATAGAGATAATAGTACTAAAGGTAAATACTAATTTTTATAAGTATTCAGGCCTCTAGAGTTGAGATATCTACCTTTGAAATATGGGCTTTTGTATGGGAAAATAGGCTTACGTTGAGATGGCTCCCTACGTTGAGGTGGTAGGGTCGCCCTAGCGGGCGACCCTGTAACTTAGGTGGAAGGGTCGGTTAGAGCCTTTACCTACTCTAATTAAATATTAGAAGAAGAATTGTCTTAATAGAGATATCTTATCCTAGCTAATTACTATAAATATTTAGAATAATTTATATTAGCTTTAGGTAGTATAATATAATATAATTTATTTTAAAAGGATCTTTAAAAAGTAAATTATAGTTCTTATTAAGAAGAAAGCTAGCTATAAAGTAAGCTACTCTTAATAAAAATGAAAAGAAGTTAAATAATCTTAATATAACTCTTTAAAGTAAGATTATTACTACTATTAAAAAAAATATTAAAGATAACCTTAATAATCTTTAGGCTAAGGTAGAGGCTAAGATAGTTAAGTATAGCTTTTATTAAGGAAGTTAATAAAGTTAAGAAAGTCTAGTTAACCTTAATAAACTCTTAATAATTTAATAAGTATAATAAAAATTTCCTTAGTTAAAGCTTATTTATAGTTTTTTTCTATAATTAGTTAAACTATTCTAGAGTATTTAGCTTTTTAATTAAGTAGGTAATAATCTTTTCTATTTTAATATTTTTATAATACTAGATAATTTATCCTTCTCTAATTACTCTCAATAAACTAGAATTATATTATAAAAAATTTATTAGTTTTTATATCTCTTCTACTAGTATTTCTTTAGGTTTAATTATTCTTTTATAAATTATATATTATTTCTCTACTTAGTTTATTATTTAAAGTTAAGTTAATTTTACTATATTATTTTTTAGAAGGCATCCCTAGGTATAACTCTTCCCTAAATATATTCTTATATTAGGTAAGTAGGGAATTTAGGTATTATAGATTTATTAGTACATTAGTATTTTCTTTTAATTCTTAAATAATAAATAGCTAGGCCTCTTATTAATCTTTATAAAGAGTATATTAAAGCTATTTAGTAGATATAAAATTAAAAAATACTTCTAGATTAGATTCTTCTAAATCTAGTTTAATCTAGTTTCTAAGGTTAATAGGATAGATAGCAGTATACTTTATTCTATACCCTTTTATAACTATCTATCCTATAATCTAATTAATATTAGGATTAAAGTATTTTAGTTAATCTTAATCTAGGATAATATTATACTCTATAGTTTTAAGAATCTATAGGGTAATAATATAGCACTATTTACCTAACTTAAGTAGAATCTAAACTTAATATAATATATATATAGATATCTACTATTTAGTAGATAAATTTATAATTAATTAGATTTTATTAAAATTAAAACTATAAGGAAGGTAATAAGTTAGCTAGATATTTTAATATAAATATATAACTAGAGCTATAATCTAATAATATATAAAGATAGACTAGTATTTAAGAGGCTTTAAATATAGTAAGGAAATAAAGAATATTAGATCTAAGAGTATTTAAATAAGTATTAATATAGTTATAATCTTCTAATCCAAAATTAACTTCTATAATATTAAGTTATTTCTCTTATAGTAATTAATTCTCTTTATATATTAGAATTATTAAATACTTTATAGTCCATAATATTAAAAGTTTTTAATAATTAATTAACTAATACTTCTTTATCTAGTAGTCCTTTATATTTCTTAATTACTTCTTATTATTAGATTTTAACTAGTTTAGGGTTATATAAGCTTAAATATTATAGTCTTTCTATCTATAATTAAAATGCTTAATTAGTTTAATACTATACCTTCTATTTATATATTCCTTTTTAGGGGTGATTAGGGGATATAATAATAATATTTAAGTTAATATCTATTAGATTAGTTTAGTAATTATTTTTACTAAAGGATTAAAGCTATACCTAAATATATAAAATAATTCTCTATTTATACTTTAGTATAAAATTATATAATTTAATTACTTTATATATATCTCTTATATTCTTTTTATTATTTATTCTCCCCTTCTATCTCTCTAAAATTATCTTAAATCTACTATTTAAAAGTATCTAAGGTAGTAATAGTAATTATTAGATTATATTTAACTTTTTACTTATAAGTATCTTACTATTCTTTAGCTTAGCTTATAAGATAATACTTAACTACTATAATTTTCTTAAGTTTAATAGTATTCTTCTAAGTAAGAATTTATTTATTATAAAAGTAATTATTAATCTACTAAAGCTACTTTACTATAGTATCCTTACTAATTATTATATATAAGGATAGATTCTAGATTAGATATCTTTTAATATAGCTTAAGTACTATAGAAATAATAGAAGAGAGAGCATTAAAATTAGAGGTAGTAATTATAGCTTTTTTAACTTTAGCTAAATAAATATAATTATAATAATAGTACTTATCTTAGAGAAGTTTAACTAATTATATATTTAAATTAACTTAGCCTAAATATTATTATTAGCTATATCCTAGGTAGGAGGATTAAACTATTACTAAAGTTAAATATAATCTGTCTTAAAGCTATTACTATTACTAGTAAACTAAGTTTAAGAGGTCTCTATACTAGAAGATATAGATTTAATATTATTTATTTTACTATATAGAGAATAATAATTAAATAAGAAGTAGAATTTAAGAGTATAATAATTAAAATTAATTTAAATTTATTAAAGTAGTTTTAATAGCTTAAATTTAAGTTATTCCTCTTTATTAAATACTTAATTATATTATTTATTACTATTTAGAAATCTTAGGGTAGTCTATAATATTTCTTATTATAATATTATATTAGGGAAGAGCTAAAGATATTTTATAGTAAGTTATTACTATTATAGGTATCTAGATTAGTCTAAGGGGGTTAAAAATAGTAAGTCTAATGTAATTTTACTAGCTTAAAAATAATTAATATAAGGGGACTATTAAATTTATATTAGTACTAGTACTTCTAGTAGTTATAAGATTATATCCTTATTAATATCTTTAAATATTCTAGAGATTAAGTATTATATATTTACTTAATCTAGATATACTACTAGATAGGATATTTATTATTACAGTAGGGGAGGGAGCCTCTAAACTATATAAAGGTGGGGTGTAGGCCAGCAGCCACCCTATATAGATATCCTTATTAATATTAAGGGATTCCCATCCCTTTTGTATTCGACCTGAACTATAAGGAATAGAGAGGTCTAACTACTAGATATATAATTTATAATAACTACTAGATATTATTGCACATCTTATAGACATTATTGAGATTATATATATACCTGTTGATATCATAATATAACCTTATTAATAGTCTGTACTATCTATATTAGTTATATATAGTAGTTTTATAGTCTATTATAGCCCTTAATAATTACCCCCCTTCTCTATAGGCTTTACCCTTAAAGCTATAATATTTCTTAATTTAGAAATATCAAGACTTTATTAATATTATCTCTCTATAATTATTTATAATATAAGAGTATATCTCTTATTAAAATAATATATTTTTTTTATTATTATAGACTATAGTATTTATTTAGCTTTATTATAGATAAATAATTAATAGTAATTATTATAGATCTATAAAGATATATCATATTTCCTATAGTATAAGTAGATTTATAGGCCTTTAAAGAATTTTTCTTTCTTTTTTTCTTTTATTAGAACTACTAAGATACCTAACTAGTATAATCTTCTAATTAGTTTAGTAATATAGATTCTTTTTTATCTTCTATAGCTTCCTTACTTTATTTATTACTTTCTAGCCTATATCTAGTAATTAAATAATTAGTTTTAGATAGTAAGTTCTATATTAAGCAATAAGTTTAATAAATTAGATTAATAATAATTTAGATTTATAGGCCTTACTTCTCTTATTTAATAGATTTTTATTTAAATTAAATAATTTCTTATATATATTCAATAACCTTTTATCTAAATTAAATAGCTTTATTAATATCTCCTTTTATTTATAATTCTATTATTCTTATAATTTAGTATTTTCTTTATTTTATAATTCTAATGTTTCTAAGATTTTATTATCTCCTTTATCTTATAATTCTATTATTTTATTATTAAGATTATCTAATATTTATTAAATATAAATTCTTTATATTATACTATAATAATTTTATTTAATAATATATTTTCCTTCTTTATTATAAAAGAGAGGAAGTCTATAAAAAGGAGAATTAATATTATTAATATTAGTAAGACTAGATATATAGAATTATATATTAATAATATCTTATAGACCTCTCTATATTCTATAGCTTTAGATAAAGATCTATAATTTCTAGTATTACTACCTTAACTACTATATAGCTAATAACTATATTTAGAAGTTATATTAGTACTATACTACGCATTAAAAAATATAAGTATATCTATATAAGTATTTCTTTCTTCTATATTACTACTAATCTAGCTATATTTTATTAATATTTAATATAATTTATAGTTTTTTATTATAGATTTTCTTTATATTATAGTTATATCTTATAGATTTTAATTAAATTAACTCTTTCTTCAATAATTTTAGATTAAATTAGCTATTTCTTTTAGATTTAAAATTATATAATTCTTTTTTTATAGATTTTACTAATAGTTTATAGGTACTAAAGAGTAAAGTATATTATATTTATACAATATTTATTATATACCCTTCTCTCTAGAAACTAGAGATTACTACTACTATTAACTATATTAAGATAATATTAGCTATATAGACTATACTAATAATCTAGATTATTATATTTATAATTTTAACTTCTATTTTCTTTTCTCTAGTTCTTACTTTATCTTCTCTAGTTCTAGCTTCTTTACTATCTTCTTCTCTAGAGTAGTTTATTATTCCTTTTATAAACTTTATTATCCCTCTTTACTTTAAGATTCTCTATAGTTTACTATATAATTAATTAGCTTAATTTTTAAATAGTATATAGGCTAGATAGATAAGAGAGTATGTTTATATAGCCTATATACTATTTTTCTATTTTTTTATATATATAGTAATAAATTAAGGCTTTTTGCTATATCTTTAGATTACCTCTTTTACTTTATAATACTTATAAATTATAGAGTTTTAGATATAAAGTAGTATTTAAGAGCTTTTATATTAATAATATACTCTTTAGATTCCTATATATTATTAGAATCTAGCTATCCTATCTACTTAACTAGATATTAATATTTTCTGTATTATAATTAATATCTAGGATCTTTTCTACATACTATTCCTAATATCTATCTAGTTTAATTAGTCTAAGCTTTAGATCTATATTAGTATCTCTTTAGAATAGATTTAGTAGTAAAATATAGAATATTAAATATAATTTATAGAAATATAATAGGAGTTTCAAATTATAAGCTTAATTATCTATAAAATTAATAATCTAGAATAATCTTATTTATTAATAGTTAAATTTCTTAATCGTTCTATATTAATATTTTTTATATAGAGTATAACCTAATTACTAATATAGGAGATTATATCTCAGACGTTCTGCCGGCGAGCAGACAGCCCTATGATCATCTAAGGGCTATCTACCTTAGTTAGATAGCTTTAGCAGTATCTCTCTCTTCTAGATAGCTATATATAATTCTAAGAGCTTTATTATTTACTTCCCTTAAGAGGTTATAAGCCCTCTGCTTTTATTTTTATGTTTATTTTAGTCTATTATTTATTAATTTTATTAGTTTTCTGTTTTCCTTAGTATTTTGATATTATTTTATATATTTCTATAAACTTTTATCTATTGGTAGCATGTCCAGATCAAACAAATACATGATGTTTGATTCCTAGGAAGGTTTGGAAATTTTAGCAAGGATTTGATCTAGTTAGGATAATACTGAAAGATGCATAATAATATAGACTTAATAATTACTCTATATTAATTACTTTCTAGCTAGCAAAACTACTTTATATTAACTATTTTTAGCCTCCTTAGGCTAATCTAGATACTTATAATAGTAATAATTTACTATAGGATATCCTTTAGCTCTTCCCTAATATAATATTATAGTTATAGATATTATAGATTATACTAAGTCTTCTAAAAAGTAACTAACAATATAATTAACTATCTAATTAGGAAGAATAAGATAAAATTAAGTTATTAAAATTATTTTAATAGTATTAAAATCTATTAATAACTATAATTCTAATTTTACTCTTAAATTAATTATTATTCTTTATATAATAAACTAAATAATATTAAATCTATATCCTCTAGTATAGAGATCCCTTAAACCTAGTTTACTAATAATAGAAATAGCTTTAAGATAGACTATATTTAACTTTAGTAGTAGTTTAATCTTACTACTTAGGGTATAGCTAATAATAGTACTTAGGCTAAGTTAGTCTAGATATATAATTATTTAGCTAAACTTCTCTAGGATAAATATTATTACTATAATTATATTTATCTAGCTAGAGTTAGGAAAGATATAACTACTACTTCTAACTCTAGTTCTCTCTTTTTTATTCTCTCTATAGTACTTAAGCTATATTAAAAGGTATCTAATCTAAGATTATTTCTATATATAATAGTAAGTATAGTAAGGATGCTATAGTAAAGTAGCTCTAGTAGGTTAATAACTACTTTTATAATAAGTAAACTCTTACTTAGAAGAATACTATTAAACTTAAAAAGATTATAGTAGTTAAATATTATCTTATAGGCTAAGCTAAAGAGTAATAAAATATTTATAAATAAAAGGTTAATTATAATAATTATTACTACTACCCTAGATACTTTTATATAGTAGATCTAAGATAATTTTAGAGAGATAAGAAAAGAGAATAAATAATAAAAAGAATATAAGACATATATATAAGATAATTAAATTATATAATTTTATACTACTTCCCTAGTTAAAGCTACTAAATAGATTAAATCTAGAATTTCTAATAATATATTAATTTAAAAGTTTATTACTAATTTAAAACCTATTTTATATACTTACTAGGTAGAAGACTATAATAACTAACTATCTTTAATAAGATAGTTTATTATTTTATTAAGTATAAGTAGGAAGTTATTTTATATATTTAGATATAGCTTTAATCTTTTAGTAAAACTAATAATTACTAAATAAAAATAAGGAGTTACTCTATATACCTAGATATAGCTTTAATTCTTTAGTAAAACTAATAATTATTAAGTAGATTTAATAAATATTAATTTAAATACTATTACTATATCTCCTAATTACTTTTAAAAAGAAATATATAAATAGAAGGCTTAGTATTAAATTAATTAAATTTATTTTAATTATAGATAGAAAGGCTATAATATCTAAGCTTATATAGCTCTAAACTAATTAAAATCTAATAATAAGAAGTAATTAGGAAATATAAAGGATTACTAGATAAGAAAGTATTAGTTTGTTAATTATTAAAGATTTCTACTATTAAAGATTATAAAGTATTTAATAACCTTAAACCACTAAAGAATTATAATAATTCTAATAATAATAATAATAATAATAAAGTGAATTAACTACTATAAAAGAGACTACTTAATAATCTAGAAGTTAACTTAGAATAAGAAGATTATAATTATATTAATACCTATTTAAATACTCTTAGATCTAATATTCTTTATTTCCCTACTATACTTAAAGCCTCTTAAATACTAGTCTATCTCTATATACTATTAGATTATAGCTCTAGTTATATATTTATATTAAAATATCTAGCTAATTTATTACCTTCTTTATAGTTTTAAGTTTAATAAATATCTAAATAATTATAGATATATTTATTAAATAGTAGATTTATATATATATTATATTAAGTTTAAATCCCTCTTAAATTAGGTAAATAATACTATATTATTACTTTATAGATTCTTAAAATAGTAGACTATAATATTATCCTAGATTAAGACTAGATAAAATACTTTAATCTTATAATTAATTAGGTTATAGGATAGATAGTTATAAAAGGGTACAGAATAAAATATACTACTATCTATCTAACTAATCTTTAGAACTAAAATAAGCTAGATTTAGAAGAATCTAATCTAGAAGTATCTATTAAACTTATATCTACTAAATAACTTTAGTATACTCTTTAAGAAGATTAATAAGAAGCCTAGCTATTTATTATTTAAGAATTAAAGAAGAGTATAGAGATACTAATAGATTTATAATAGCTAAGTCCCTTACTTACCTAGTATATAGATATATTTAGAGAAGAGTTATATCTAGGGATGCCTCTAGAATAATTAATATAGTATTATATTAATATAGAAGATTCCCTGCTAATTAATATAAACTCTTATCTATAGTTACCTAAGAAGTTTAATAAGATAAAAATATAAGTTAAAGAGCTATTAAAGAAAGTAGTTATTTATTCTTTAGCTTGTATATAGAGCTTTTTTATTATTATTATTCTAAAATTAAATAAGAAATAATAAATATATATTAATTATTACTTACTTAATAAGATAATTATTAAAAATATCTATTTAATACTATAAATTTAAGAACTCTTAGATTAAGTAGGTTAAAATATCTTTTAAAATTTAATCTTCTCTTTAGATATTAGTAATTATAAATAAGTAAATTATTAATTCTAAAGATAGCTTTTAATATATTATTTAGTAAGTTTAAATTCTTAGTAATACCTTTTAGACTTTATAATATATCTATAATATTCTAAGTAATAATAAATAGTATTATATAAGATTTTAACTATATATAATATATCTTAATAATATCTTAATCATTTTAGATTTAGATAAGGAATATTAGAAATATATTTAATAAATACTTAACTAACTCTAGGAATATTAATTATATATAAAACTCTCTAAATATATATTTACTAAGAGAGAACTAGACGAATTCTATAATTATATTATTAGTAATAAATTTATATAACTAATACCTATAAAGACTAAGATTATAAAGATATAATTAAAATTAATAAATATTTATAAAGTTTAATAATTTCTAGGACTAGCTATATACTATTACTAATTTATATATAAATTTATAAGAATTATAGCTTCTCTTTATAAACTCTTAAAAAAAATTAAATACTTTATTTTATAAAAAGAACTTTTAATCTATAGTCTAGAATACTTAATATTAGTAGGTATTTATAATACTTAAAAATATAATAGTTTATATATCTATTCTTAAGATTACTAATCTATTTCTATTATATTACATTAAAATTAATATATCTAAATAGGCTCTTTATATAGTATTATTATAATAAGATAAGAAAGGATAGTAATATCCTATAGTATTTAATAGATAAAAGTTTAATAATACTAAAAACAACTATCCTATATATAAAAAGAAACTTCTTATAATTAAGGAAGTACTTTAATAATAAGACTATTATATTAATAATAGTAAGCCTATTATAATTATAATAGATTATAAAAGTCTTTAATATCTTACTAATATAAAGATATATTTAAAATATCTTATATATTAGACTAAAGAAATTTAAATATATAATCTAGTTATATAATATTATAAGGGAACTAAAGCCATTATCCTTAATATAATAAGTTATTAATCTAATTTTATTAAAGAAGGTCTAGTAAATATAGTATATATATCTATATTTAGTTTATCTACAATATAATTATAGTAGATAACTAGTAAAGAATATCTTTATACTCTACTTAATCTCTTTAAATTAGAATAATATTTATTAATTATTTTATTCCTAAAGGGTAAATATTAAGGGCTACGGTGGACTATAAAGCTGCTGTATGCAGCTAATATAGATAGTATAGATTACTAGATTATGTAATTTATTATAGATATTAAGTTACTAATTATTTTATAACTTAGTAATTAGTTCTCCTTACTTAGGTAATATATAGTTATCTTACTCCCTCTATGCTGATCTTACTAGTTAACCTTAGACCTTAATAGCTAATCTTATAGTTCTAATTACTCTTTAAAATCTAATTAGTCTATTAAAATATTATAAAGATAATAGTTAGCACTAGATCTTCCTCTAAAACTCTAACCTAATATAATAAATTAACTCTAGCTATAGGAAGAGCAGCTTAAATAATTCTAATTTAGAATGAATTAACTAACCTTATAGAACTAATAACTAATTAACTAGATAATAATTAGGATAGTATTTATCTACTAAGTATAAATAACTAATTTATTCCTAAAAGGGTAGAATAATTAGCTACACCCTTAGAGTTTAACTTTTAAATTATAAGGAAAGATAAATAATTAATAAGTATAATTCCTAATAATAATAATAAAATAACCTATAAACTCTTAGAAAGGAAATATTAATTTAGGTAAAAGCTTAAGTAGATAGAAATTAGGAGATATATTTAGGAGATAGAAGCCTAATTATAAGAAACCTAAGAAGGAACTACTAATAAAGAACCTATATCTATAATATACTAGGAGGTTAATAACCTTATTAGATAAGAAGTAGAGAATACTAGACTAATACTAATACTAATTATAGAAATTAAGGTAAAGATTATAGGGCTAGAAAGACTAAAAAAGCTAGTAAATATTAAATAATTTACTATATATTCTATATAGAAATATATTACCTTCTTTAACTATCTAGAAGTATACTTTAAAGAATACTAAGATTAGTTTAAGAGTAAAGAAAACTATATCTATATAGCTTTAGCCTAATTAATAGATATATACTATAATAAATAGTAGATTTATAAGGCTAAACTTACTAAAGTACTAAGATAGTTAGATTTCTAAGACTTCTACTTATATCTGGTCTCTATACTAGAGTAGCTTTATAAGAAAGTAGCTATTTAATATTTCTCTACTACTTAGCTAGAAAACTAGAGTATATAGAAATTCTTTATATTTATTAATAGTATTTATAGTTAACTAGTAAAACTACTACCTAACTATATTTATAAAGACTTTTTATATATCTATATTTTACTAATTATCTAAAGTAAAGCTACTAGGCTTACTAATCTACTAGAACTATTAGAAGTATATATTTCTTACTTAGTAATTATTAAAGATAGAATCCTAGTATAATAGAATATCTTATAGAAAAGATATAATAAAATACTAACTAGAATAGAAAACTAATAGAATTCTAGACCTTATAATAACTAGGCAGGCTATATTAAGGACTATAGGCCTACAAATAATAAAAATTCTAATAATAACTACTAATCTAAATCTAGGAAGTAGAAATACTCTTACTCTCTAAAAAGAGAATATCCTAAATTATATTACTATAGATATAGAGAAATAGCTACTAGCTAAGATATTATACTAAGCTATAGATTCTAGAGTACTTAAAAAACTAAGTTATCCTATACTATATACTATAGTAGTACTAGATATTAGAAAAAATTCTAATAATAGTAGGATATTAGCCTACTTTATCTATATCCTTATTAAAGGAAGCTACTACTAATATTAAATATTAATTAACTATAAGGCTAAGTAAATATTTATTAATTAATAATAAGTAAAGGAATTCCTATTTAATATAGAAAATCTACTATAGCTAGTATAAGCTATTAATAATTATAAAATAATAATTTACCTCTACTTCTATACTATACTATTTTAATCTAAGAAGAAAAAGCTATATTAAATCAAATATTTTAAAGACTATAATTACTAGTATCTTTACCTAGCTATAAGATAATAGATAATAGTACCTAGTAGTATACTAGTTATAGAAAATATAGGATATAGAAACCTATTATAATATATATAATAGGGAAATACTAGCTATAGTAGAATATATTAAGTAATAATAGTACTATATTAAAGGTAATAATAATATTATTAAAATTCTTACTAATTATACTAATCTATAGGCTTTTCTAATAATAAAAATACTTAATAGATATTATATAAGATAGGCAGAATTTTTATCTATATTTAATATTAAAATTAAATACTACCCTAGGAAGAATAATCTTATAGATATACCTAGCTATTATCTAGACTATACTATTAATCTTAATAAATATATAGCTAACTTACTACTAGAGAAGCTTTAAGCTAAAATATAAAATAATTTATTACTAAATAAGTAAAAACTAGTAAATATTAGTATACTAGTATAGAATTAGGAGCTAAATATAGACCTAATAGTTAATATACCTAAGAGCTATATTAATAATAATATAGATATTCTGGATATTCTAGTATTATATACTATAGCTAAAGTTGCTATAACTATTAGTATAAGACTACTTATACTTTAGAATTAGGATTAATTATAATAAATCTACTATACTAGGTATAGGTAAAATATCTAAAATATATTAAGATACTATATAAGGTAGTAGGAATAACCCTAGAGTAGTAAGCTAGCTTACCCTAGTTAAGATCTAAAGATAGACTTATTAGATTTAGAAATTATATCTTTATACTAAAGATACCTATAATTTATTAAGAGATTCTCTATTAAAACTATAGTAATCTATAAGGTAGATATTTTAGGGAGAACTATACCTTAAATATTATCTAAAGCTAATACTAGTGGCATAGTATTACTATAGATATTAAGGAATATATTTAATAGTATATAGTCTATTAGTAAATTATAGTATATAGGTATAAGCTATATAAACTTTTATAACCCCTATTGGTTTTAAAAAAGCTAATAAAATAGATTAATATAGACTTTATTACAGATTTACTACTATCTAGATAGGAAAATAAGATCTATAATTTAATTCTTATTATAGTAGATATATATTTTAAATTTATAGTCTATTATCTATATAGAAAAGATATAACTATAGAAAACCTAGCTAAATTAATCTATAGTAGGTTTATCTTAAATTTTAGAATACTATAGAATCTTATTAGTAACTAAGGATCTTATCTCTTTATATTAGTATTTTAGTCTAATTTATATTTTCTATTAGTAACTAAATACTACTTATTAATAGTATTCTATCTATAGATAAATAGTTAGATAGAAAGAAAAAACTAAATACTAGAATATTATCTCTATACCTATATTAACTATTACTAAGATAACTAGATAAGATGGCTACTATACATCTAGTTTATTTATAATAATTCTAATTATTCTATACTAGGTATTCTATCTATATAGATACTTATAGGCTTTAGACTAGGACTATAGATTAATATCTTATAAATTATTAGTAATATTAACCTAAGTACTATAAAATATATATAAGATCTCTAGATTATAAGGGAACTCTTATCTAACTATAAGTAGTAAAAGAAGCTATAAAGTAATATTATAATTAGAATTACCTAGATACTATCTTCTATATTAGTAATTAGGTTATACTCTATATAAAGAATATTAATATAGAAAGACTAAGTAAGAAGCTTAACTACTAGTAAATAAGACTACTCTAAATTATTAATTCTATAGATAAGTAAGCCTATAAGCTAAAACTCCTATTATATTTCTATAAACTATATTTAATATTCTATATTTTACTACTAGAACTATTCTAAGAGGATATTAATATAGATCTAAAACCTAGACTAATTAAACTAGATAGATATTAAGAATGGCAAGTGGAAAATAAACTAGATAATTAATTATATTATAGAAAATATTAATATCTAATTAAGTAGATAGAATAGCTAGATTCTAATAATATATAGGAACCTAAGAGTATATTACTAATATAAAAGCTCTTAAATACTACCTTATATTTAAAACTCTATAATCTATAAGTTCTATAAAGAGGTAATCTAAAAGGTATAAGAAAAAGCCTTAATGTAACTACTATATATATAAAAAAATAGAAAAGTAATATATAAGGCTATATATATATACCCTCCTATCTATCTAGCCTATATACTACTTAAAAACTAAGCCAACTAATTATATAGTAAATTATAGAGAACGTTAGAGTAGAGGGGGGTAATAAAGTCTATAAAAGTAAAGTAATAAACTACTTTAGAGAAGAAGATAGTAAAGAAGCTAGAGCTAGAAGAGATAAAGTAGAGGCTAATAGAGATATAGTAGGGGCTAGAACTATAAATATAATAATCTAGATTACTAGTATAGCCTATATAGCTAGTATTACCTTAATATAATTAATAGTAATAATAATCTCTAGCTTCTAGAAAGTGGGGTATATAATAAATATTATATAAATATAGTATACCTTACTCATCTATAATAAAAAACTATAAATATATTAAATATTAATAAAATATAGCCAGATTAGCAATAGCACAGAAGAAAGGAATATTTATCTATATATATACTTTTTAGAACTATAGTACTAGTAGGACTTCTAAATATAACTATTTACTATATAATAGTTAATATAGTAATACTAGGGGTTATAGATTTTTATCTAAAGATATAGAATATAGGGAGGTCTATAAGGTATTATTAATATATAATTCTATATATCTAGGGTCTTATTAGTATTAATAATATTAATTCTCTCTCTTGCAGACTTCCTCTCTTTTATAATAGGGAAGGGAAATATATTATTAAGTAGAATTACTATAGAGTAATATAAAGGACCTATATCTAATAAATATTAGATAACCCTAATTATAAAATAATAGAATTATAAGATAAAAAAGATAATAAAGCTTTAAAAGTATTAAAATTATAAAATAAAGGAAAATAATAAGCTATAAGATAATAGAATTATAAAATAAAAAAAATACTAAATTATAAGAATAATAGAATTATAAATAAAAGAAGATATTAATAAAGCTATTTAGTTTAGATAAAGAACTATTAAATATATATAAGAAATTATTTAATTTAAATAAAATCTATTAAATAAGAGAAGTAAGGCCTATAAATCTAAACTATTATTAATCTAATTTATTAAACTAATTATTTAATATAGAACTTACTATTTAAATTAACTATTTAATTACTAAATATAGGTTAGGAAGTAATAAATAGAGTAAGGAAGCTATAGAAGATAAAGAAGAATCTATATTACTAAACTTATTAGAAGATTATACTTATTAGGCATCTTAATAGTACTAATAAGAGAAGAGAAAAAGAAGTTATTCTCTAAAGATCTATAAATCTACTTATACTATAGAAAATATATATAATATATCTTTATAGGTCTATAATAATTATTATTAATTATTTACCTATAATAAAGCTAAAATAAATACTATAACCTATAATAGTAATAAAATATATTATTTAATAATAAGAGATTCACTTCTATATCTTAAATAACTATAGAAAGATAATATTAATCTAGAATAATAAAGCCTTTTATATTTCTAAATTAAAAAGTATTATAGCTTTAAGGGTAAAGTCTATAGAGAAAGGAGGTAATTATTAAGGACTATAGTAGACTATAAAGCTACTATATATAGCTAATATAGATAGTATAGATTACTAGATTATATAATATACTATAAATATCTCTATAAGTTACTAATTATTCTATAACTTAGTAATTAGTTCTCCTTACTTAGGTAATATATGGTTATCTTGCTCCCTTCACACTAATCTTACTAGTTGGCCTCAGACCTTAATGGCTGACCTTACAGTAGTTAAACCATTCCTTAATAATCTTTAGATCCTTATATTAAGCTTAGCTATAGTTATATTATTAAGAATATTAAGTTTCAATCTTCTTATGCTGATTAGTAAAGGTAGATACCTAGTTCTTGCTAATAGATTTGAATCCAGAGGGATTATCTACCTAAAGAAGAATATTAGCTATTTCTTATATATAAGATGGCCTAGGAGGCACTCTATATGAATCCCTAGATAGTATCTATTCTACTAATAATTCTTCTTATATAGGAGATAGCCTATAGCTATTAGTATATTACTTAATTTGATATTAGCATCCATTAAGCTGGTTATAAAGGGTAGATCTAGGCACATTAAATATCTCTACAGTATAGTGGATATTAGAAATTTCCTTTTTTTTTTTAAAGCAGATATTACAAGGAGGATCCTTCCCTCTTACTCCACTGAATTTCCAGAGATTTGACATGATTTTGGTGGCATGGTAGCTGTTTAGATAAATTCAATTAAATGCAGTGAAATCGAATGGGAAAGTGGTGACTCAGTCAGGTTGGCAACTTGGTTGGGAATTATGTTATCTATTCAGCTCTATAATAGTATATATACTAAGTAGGCATGATTATTTAATTTAGTAGGGACCAAAATATTTACTTTAGAACTTCTAGGGGGATTTATTTTAAATAAGGACCTATTAGCTAGATATAAGTTAGGAATCTTTTATATTACTATCTTAAATTAGATTTTATTTAATTATATAGGCTAATAACTTCTTATTAGCTAGGGATTATATATAGTTAATATATTATAGTTATATTTTAATATCTTAGGCTGTTAGTTAATTAAGTTATAGATAAATAGATAATAATAAATATATATTTTAGAGAAGATAAAATAGTAATAGTTTTATCTAGATATAGATATATACTTATACTATAAAAATAGCTAGAGATAGATACTTATCTTATAAATATATTARTTTAYCTATAAGATATTTTATTAATATCTTTTCTAGTAAGCTATTTATATTTWTATTCTTAYTATTAGTTYTAGAATAATTTAGAGTTATTATTTARTACTTTAYTTTAAGGATTTTAATATAAATTAYTATAACTTAGAATAGAAAGTTAGTACTATTATCTAAGAGWAGTTCTTTAAATACTCTATAATTAATAAAGATATCTTTATAGAGAAAATAGACTAATATTTTATCTTTAGTATTAGGTATTACTTTAGCTATTATCTAATTAGTTATATAATTAATAGCTATAATAATCTATTAGTTATTATTTAGAGTTATTAGAAGATATYTAATAAAATTAATTCTYTATTATWTAAATAGATAGGTATCTTTCTTAACTAAGTACTGTATAGCTTTATATTTAAGATTTAATCTTAGAGATTTTATAATTTAATAATTTAGATAGTTCTTAGTAGTATCTTAAATATCTTTTTACATTATTAGCTACTAGGTATAGGTATAAATTACTATAAGTAAAGCTAGATAGCTAAGATAACTAAAATTATAGAGTTAGGATATAAAGTTTTTTTAAAAGAAGATCTTAAGGTATAGTATTTTAATAGAATTATTAAGATAGAATAGTCTATTAGTAGATTAGTAATTAATATATTTTATTTTAAAAGTTTAGTACTAATATTTTAATTTTTATTTTAGTATTATCTAATATATTTAGGTCTTTACCTTTCAGGAATAAAATAATTAATAGATATTATTTAGATTTAAGAGATTAAGTAGAGTTTAAAGGTATTCTTTATTAGTTATCTATTATAATTATATTATAGATAGACTAAATATAGATATATATACTATATTTACTAGACCTTCTTTAATAAAGTTAGGTTAATAATTTATTATATTAGGAATAACTACTTTAGTTTCCTTATAATATTATATAATTAGATTATATATTTAAAATTCTTTAATTTAATATATAAGATATTTTAAATATATCTTTATATTAGTAAGATATTAGAGACTTTTTTAATCTATTATAATTATAATAGATTTACTATTTTTAATATAATAGTCCTATTATTAAAGTACTTCCTTAATTATAAGAAGTTCCTTCTTATATATAAGATAGTTCTTTTTAGTATTATTATGCTTTTACTTATTACATACTATAGAATACTACTATTCTTTTTTATTTTATTATAATAATACTATACTAAGAGCCTACTTAGATATATTAGTTTTTATTTAATATAATAATAAAGAATTAGTCATCTTAAGAATAGATATATAAATTATTATATTCTTTAGTATTATAAATACTTACTATTATTAAGTATTCTAGACTATAGATTAGAGCTTCTTTTTATAAAGTATCTAATTTATTTAGAAGTTTATAAAGAAGAACTATAATTCTTATAAACTTATATATAAAATATTAATAGTATATAGCTAGTCCTAAAAATTATCTAACTTTATAAATATTTATTAGTCTTAGCTATAATTTTATAATCTTAATCTTTATAAATATTAGTTAAATAAATCTATTACTAATAATATAATTATGAAATTCTAGTTCTCTCTTAGTAAATATATACTTAGAGTTTTATATATAATTAATATTCTTAGAGTTAGTTAAGTATCTATTAAATATATTTCTAATATTCCTTATCTAAATCTAAAAAGATTAAAATATTATTAAGGTATACTACTATAAAGTTAAAATCTTATATAATATTATTTATTATTATTTAAAATATTATAGATATATTATAAAGTCTAAAAGGTATTACTAAGAATTTAAATTTACTAAATAATATATTAAAAGCTATCTTTAGGATTAATAATTTATCTATTTATAACTACTAATATCTAGAGAGGAGATTAAGCTTTAAAAAATACTTAGTTTAATTTATTTAATTTAGAAGTTCTTAAATTTATAGTAGTAGATAGATATTCTTAATAGTTATCTTATTAAATAAGTAATAGTTAATATATATTTACTATTTTCTATTTAGTTTTAGAAAAATTATAATAAAAAAGTCTTATATACTAGCTAAAGAGTAAATAACTACTTTCTTTAATAGTTCTTTAACTTATATTTTTATCTTATTAAACTTCTTAGGTAACTATAGATAAGAGTTTATATTAATTAGTAGGGAATCTTCTATATTAATATAATACTATATTAATTATTCTAGAGGCATCCCTAGATATAACTCTTCTCTAAATATATCTATATACTAGGTAAGTAAGGGACTTAGCTATTATAAATCTATTAGTATCTCTATACTCTTCTTTAATTATTAAATAATAAATAGCTAGGCTTCTTATTAATCTTTTTAAAAAGTATACTAAAGCTATTTAATAGATATAAGATTAATAGATACTTCTAGATTAGATTTATCTAAATCTAGTCTAATCTAGTTCCTAAGATTAGTAGAATAGATAGTAGTATATTTTATTCTATATCTTTTTTTTATAACTATCTATCCTATAATCTAATTAATTATAAGATTAAAGTATTTTAGCTAATCTTAACTTAGGATAATATTATATTTTATTATTTTAAGAATCTATAAAGTAATAATATAGCGCTATTTACCTAGCTTAAATAAGATTTAAATATTTAAATTTAATATAATATATATATAAATCTGCCATTTAGTAGATAAATCTATAATTACTTAGATATTTATTAAAATTAAAACTATAAAGAAGGTAATAAATTAGCTAGATATTTTAATATAAATATATAACTAGAGCTATAATCTAATAGTATATAGAGATAGACTAGTATTTAAGAGGCTTTAAGTATAGTAGGGAAATAAAGAATATTAGATCTAAGAGTATTTAAATAGGTATTAATATAATTATAATCTTCTTATTCTAAATTAACTTTTATAATACTATATAGTTCCTTTTATAGTAGTTAATTCTTCTTATTACTCTTATTATTAGAATTATTATAATCCCTTAGAGGTTTAAAATTATTAAATACTTTATAGTTCTTAATAGTAGAAGTGTTTAATAATTAACTAACTAGTACTTTCTTATCTAGTTATCCTTTATATTTCTTAACTACTTCTTATTATTAGGTTTTAACTAGTTTAGAGCTATATAAGTTTAAATATTATAGCTTTTCTATCTATAATTAAAATAAGCTTAATTACTTTAATACTAAGATTTCTATTTATATATTCCTTTTCTTAAGTAATTAGAAGATATAGTAATAGTATTTAAGTTAATATTTATTAGATTTATTTAGTAATTATTAGTTTTACTAAAAGATTAAAGCTATATCTAAATATATAAAATAACTTCCTACTTATACTTAATAAAATAATAAACTATCTTATTAAAGATAATTAATTTATTATAATCTTCCGCCTAGTAAGTATATAGAATAGATTTTAAATTAATAATAAACTTCTAGATTAATATATTATTAGGAATTCTAGATTTAATATATTTAATAATCTTAACTAGGGAAATAGTATAAGATTATATAGTTTAATTACCCTATATATTTATCTCTTATATTCTTTCTAGTATTTATTCTCCTCTTTTATCTCTCTAACATTATCTTAGATCTACTATTTAAAAGTATCTAGAGTAATAATAGTAATTATTAAATTATATTTAATCTTTTACTTATAGGTATCTTATTACTCTTTAGCTTAGCTTATAAGATAATATTTAACTACTATAATCTTTTTAAGTTTAATAGTATTCTTCTAAGTAAGAGTTTACTTATTATAAAAGTAGTTATTAACCTACTAGAGCTACTTTACTATAGCATCCTTACTATACTTACTATTATATATAGAAATAATCTTAGATTAGATACCTTTTAATATAGCTTAAGTACTATAGAGAGAATAAGAAAGAGAGAACTAGAGTTAGAAGTAGTAGTTATATCTTTCCTAACTCTAGCTAGATAAGTATAATTATAGTAATAGTACTTATTCTAGAGAAGTTTAATTAAATAGTTATATATCTAGACTAACTTAGCCTAAATACTATTATTAGATATACTCTAAGTAGTAAGATTAAATTATTACTAAAGTTAAATATAGTCTATCTTAAAGCTATTACTATTATTAATAGACTATATTTAAGGAGTCTCTGCACTAGATAATATAGATTTAATATTATTTATTTTATTATATAAAGAATATTAATAGAGTAGATTATAGAATTTAAGTATATAATAATTAAAGTTACTTTAAACTTATTAAAATAGTTTAATAACTCTAATTTATCCTATTCTTCTTATTAAATAGTTAATTATATTATTAGTCACTTTTTAGAAGGCTTAGTATAATCTATAATATTTAGAACTATAATATTATATTAAGGAAGAGCTAAAGGATATCCTATAGTAAGTTATTACTATTATAGGTATCTAGATTAGTCTAAGGAGTTTAAAAATAGTTAATCTAAATAATTTTACTAACTCAAAAGTAATAAATAGGAGGTAATTATTAAGTCTATATTATTATATATCTTTTAATATTATTATAACTAGATTAAATCCTTACTAAAGTTTTTAAATCTTCTTAGAAATTAAATATTATATATTTGCTTAATCTAGATATACTACTAGATAGGATATTTATTTATTATAGTAAGGAAGAAGCCTTTAAATTATATAAGGGTAGGGAGTAGGCCAGTAGCCACCCTATATATATCTTATTAATATTAAGGGGTTCTTATCTCTTTATATTTCAACCTAAACTATAAGGAATAAAGAGGTCTAAATACTAGATATATAATTAATAATAACTACTAGATATCGTTATAATCTTGTAGATATCATCTAACTCATATATATACCTGTCAATATCATACTAGTATATAATACTTATAACTTTAATTATTTATTAGTATACTTAGGGGATAAAATATAAGTTTACAAAATAATCTAGCTATTATTATACTAAATATAGGGAGAACTTTCCTTACTATAAATTTAGAGGATAATAGTATCTTAATAACCAGTAGATTTAATTAATTTCTTTACCTCCTTACTATTCTATATTAACTAGTTAAGGGAATAAATAGGATCTAGAAGGATTATATAAGATTACTATATATAGATAAAAAGCTAACTAAGTTTAATCTCTATAGTATAAATAGTATCTAATCTATCTAGGATATTTACTATAATAGAATTAAATAAATTAGTATAATACCCTAGAAGCTAAATAAGGTAAATATAATTTATAAAAAAAGGGTAGTGATACAGCGACACCCTCTAGGGATATAGCGACACCCTCATGGATACAGCGACACCCCCCTTACCTAATTGGGTAGGTAAAAGTCATGTGATAACCACAAAAGTGGATTCTCGCAGGCATGTGATCGGTGTTTTAGGCTTAGCACTAGGCCCAGGGCTTAGGCTTAGTAGTAGTAGGGCATTGCGATTAACTTGGGGATATCATTTTCCTATAGTATTAATAATCCTAGGCTTGTAATCGCCTGCTATAGTGACTTTAAATGCCTATCTTCAAGATTTTAAAAGCCTAGATATTAATGCTAATGAGGAAGATGTGGGCTATAGATATAGCTTGCATGGCTACGGGCGGAGGTGATATTGCAGCTGGTATAAAAGCATCATCTAATTCTTAGTAGAGGCCCTTGGTAGGGGGAAATCAAGCATAATTAGATTATCTAATTAGAAGGAATTAAAACGTGAATCTGATTATTAAATTATAGTAAATTAAATTATTTTTATCCTCCGCTAAGTCTACATTAAATTTATATAGTAAATTAAATTGTTTTTATCCTTTGCTGAGTTCCGCGTTGAATTCGCAGTAATCACATAACTTTTACTTACCTGATTGAGTAAGGGGGTGTCGCTGTATCCAAGAGGGTGTCGCTATATCCCCAGAGGGTGTCGCTGTATCACTACCCTAAAAAAAAGAGATTATAGTAATTACCTAATCTAAATAAATAATAAATAAGCTAGGGGATATTCTATTAAGGCTTATTTATAAAGTTCTTATATATTAAATATAAAATATTAAGGATATTTATATAGGATAAGTACTAGTAGTAAAAGCTTACTTATTTACCTATATTTATTAGTTAATTCTATCTTTATTAATTTACTTATTTATCTATACTATAAATGGTAATATTTACTATAATTCTTTATAATACTTACTAATTACTTAAATAACTTACTTATTAATATAACTAAAACTAATTTAATTATACCTCTTATATATTAAATAAAGAATATACTAAGTCACTACTATCCTAATCTTTAAATAAAGATATAAAGAATAATTTAGTTAATTCTATAGATTATTAATAAAGAAATAATAATAATTAAATACTAAATTAGACCATATAATATATCTAAATAATAGTTAAATCTAGAGTTATATTATAGATATTAACTAAGTCTATAGGTAGCTACTAACTAAGAACTCTATAGATAAAGTTTAATCTAGATAGGGGAGGATGTAATATTAATAGATATATATATAATTTTAATAATATCTATAAGGTGTATAATAAGATCTACTAGTTATTATTAATATTATTAATTATATATCTAGTATTTAGGCCTCTCTATTTCTTATAGTTTAGGTTAAAATATAAAAAGAACAGGAACTCCTTAATATTAATAAGGCATATATAGGGTGGCTGCTAGCCTACCCCCTACCCTTATATAATTTAAGGGCTCCCTCCCTACTGTAATGATGAATATCCCAATACCTAATAAAGAAATTAAATTAAACTTATACTCCTATCTAGAACCTTTTAAGAATTATAAGAAGATATAAATTAAGATTAGAATCATACTATAGAGATAGTAGATACTACTTAGGCTATAAAGTTAGATAGAGATTCCTTACTAATAAGTATATCTAGATTAAATAATTAATTAAAGATATAAAAGGATTATAAATTATAGACCTTTTATACTAAATTAGAATTAGAACTTTATAAGCTAGAAGATTTAATTAATAAGTTAATATCTAGGCTGGAAGTAATATATCTAAACTATTAATTATAGAGTAAAGCCTTAAAGCTAGTATATAACTAGCTTATAGGCTAAGTAGATAAAGATATTACTAATATACTATATATAATAATAGATCTAATTATATATATAGATAATATATAGGAAGTAATTAAGAATATTATATTAGGCTATAGCTATTTAGAATTATATTTAAATTTTAAAAAGATAATCTGTATAACTCTTAGAGATTAGACATTATAATAATTATTTTAGTATATTACTATCTTTAGAGATAGGATAGATATATATAAATAGCTTAAGATATTAATTATATTTTATATAGCTACCCTTTAACAACTAGAAGAGCTATTAAAGGAGCTACTATCTTAGTATAATAGTATTAAATCTAAATTTACTAAGGACTCCCCTAAGAGCCTTATAGAAACTAAATTTTATAAGTATTATATACTAGTAATTAATAAAGAGAATAAATATAAGGCTACTTTTAGTGCTAAAGATAAATCTAATAGATAAATATTAAAGTAATCTAATTAAATAAATTAAATATAATCCTAGACTAGATTAAATTCTAGCTTAACTAATTAGAATATATTAATAAATAGAGATAAAGTAATATATATAATAAATAAGGTAACTATAGGTTCTACTATCTACTAAGCTATAGACTAGCTATATTGTTATTCATTTCCTTTAGGGTAGTAGTAGGAGCCTTTTGTAAGCTAGAGGAGATAGGGAGCAGTTATATACTATAACCTGCGTTCTTTATAAGCTAGGGGTCCTACTTACTACTTATAGATCTATACTATAGACTATTATATATTCTAGATAGTAAGGGATAAATGCAGGATGTAAATAAGAGGGTAAAGAGGTAGAGAAGTAATAAAGGGATATAATATATACCTATTAGTAGATGGGAATCCCCATAACTACTGATGGGATCACAATATCCTATTATCTTATAGAAGATAGGCCTCTAATATAGAAGCTACTTCTAGATATAGTATTAGAAGCTACTAAAGAGAACTACTATAGGATATTAATCTAATAAGAAGGGATATTAATCTAAAACTATTAAAGGAAGTCTATTATATATAGTAGGAGAAGGAAGCTTAATTCTCTACTACTATATAGGAGATACTATTAATAAATTATATATTCCTTATAAATACTATCTATAGGTAATAATAATATTTATATTAACTAATTAGCCTACAAAGCTTAGATATTATTATAACTCTCATATAAATATCTTAGAATATAATAATAGAACCCTATTTAGCTATACAATATTAGATATAGATATATTAATATTAAAAGTACTAAGGTAAGCTAATCTTATAGCTATAATATTAACTTTAATTAAGATCTACTATAGGCTAGGCCATTATAGTAAGTCTAAGCTAAATTTAATAATTAAAAGAGATAATCTTAATAGTAATAAGGTTATTAGATTAAATTAATTCCATTATAAGGTATATTATTTAGCTAAGGTAAAGAAATAAATATTTTATAAATATATAGATTAAGTAAAAGCTCTAGTCCTTCTCTAGTATATTAATCTATAGCTAGTAAAGCTATAGGGAATCTATAGATACTATTACTATCTTATTAGTATTAATAATTACTTATATTTCTAATAGATTAAATAGTGTAAGGCTAAAGAGGATGAATCATCTAATTATTTAATTAGATAGTATAAAGAATATAAGCTTTTAACTAGAAGATATATTCTAATTTAGTATATAGATAGTAGAACTAAATTTAATAGGTTCTATATATAGGCTAAAGATAAAGGAATTATTATTATTATAATATCTATAAGGTCCCTAGAGATAAATAGTATTATAGAGATCTATAGAGGCTATACTAATAATATAGCTAGAGCTATATTAATTAATTCTAGCTTACCTAAAAGATTATAGCTATATATAATAAAGATAGCTATTTATATTAATAATTACCTAGTCCCTAAAGGTAAAGATTATACCCTAATAACTAAATAGTATAGAGGTCTAGGAATAGGTAATCTATTTCTACTATTAAATTATCTATAGCTATTCAGTATTCTAATATATATCTATATCTATAAGAAGGATTATATTTAAGTCTATAAAACTACTCCTTATATATATAAAGTATAATTAATTAGATATAAGAAAGATAATAGTTATATCTACCTTAGCTGGATACCAGAAATAACCCGATTATCTCTATAAGGGATATAATATTTAAAAATAGGTAAAGAGAAGATAATTATAAAGATAATATAGTTATAGTAAAGGAAGGCCCTTACCTAAAAGGTCTTACTAATCTAGAACTAATATCTAGCCTAGATATAACCTCTAAAACTAAATTAACTACTAGTAAAATAATCTAATATATATACTCTAGGCTTATCTTAATAAGGCTAGTAGTTAAGCCTACTAACTAGCTAATTAGAATACTAGAATTACTTATTTAAGGATAAATTTAAATAATTATCTTAGATCCCTTACTTATATATCTAGATATATAAGTATAAGTAAATATCCTACTAGATATATAAACTAAAGTAAGTATTTAGCTAGATAAGTAAGATAAACTAAGATCTTAGTTAATATTAATTTAATTAGCTACTTAATATTAACTTTTACTAGAAAAACCTTCTATATACTTTATACCTTGAGAAATATTAGAAAACTATATATAAACTAAATAGGAAAGGAAATAAGTATATTTTAGAGATAGAAATAGGCCTAGAGATCTAATTAAGCTACTAGTAAGATTAGCCCTAAGCTAATAAAGGCCCTATAATAATATTATTAATATAGATAGATTATCTACTACCCTAATAGCTATAGAAGTAATATAGATATCTAATAACTAAGCTAATTACTTAAAGAGGCTATAAGAAGATATTTAATATCTAGATAATAGCTATAAAGATCTAAAGAATGATTTTAAATAGGTTAAATAGTAATAAATTTATAAATTAATTAAATTACTAGATCTAATTACTAAAGATATTTATACACCCTAGAAATAGACTAAATATTAAGATTTACTTAATATACTAGAAGATCTAGTACTATAAGTACTAAAGTCTATAAGATCTTATTTAATTTTAGTTATACTACTATTAATAAGGTCTAGATTTTATACCTTATATTTACTATTAAGAATATCTAAATAATCTACTAAAAGGAAGCTACTATAATAGCTTCTAAATAAACTAAATAAAAAAATAAAAAGAAAATATAGAATCTTAGGGGGTATAATATAACTAGAAGATAAGAAAGATATAGATATAATATCTATATTCAGATATACCTTTCTATTAATTTCTAAATGTAACTATAATATAATTAGCTTTAGATATATTATAATTCTAAAGGGTCTATATACTTATAATATTAAGATTTCTTATATATATTAAGAAGCTATAGAAGATCTATTTAAATATTACTAGGAGTCTACTATATATATATAAATTAATAAACTATAGGAGAGAAAGGCTTATAAGCTAGTTCTATATTCTAAAGATAATTCTCTAATACTTCTAGGGAATTAGGTTTATAATCTAAAGCTAGATACTAATAATTATATTATAGATTTCTATATAAGATAGGTAGTTTATAGTAATTACTAATAGCCTAGATTAGATTTTAATACTATCTATAGACTAGTAGTAGTAGAAGTTATAATTAAACTTCTTCTTACCCTTATTACTATATAGAATCTAGAAGTTAAATTAGTTAATATAGTAATAGCCTTCCTTTATGCCTATCTTAAGAAATATATAATCTATATACATTAACTAATTAGTTTTAAATAGAAAAAGAAGGTTTCTGGAGTTCTTAAGACTCTTTATAGGCTATACTAATCTACCTTCTTATAGAATAAGTAATTTAATAATAGAATAAATAATATTAATTAGATTTAAATAATTAGTAGAAGATCCCTGTATTTATTAATATAGAGATAATAAATATTTACTAATTTATATTAATAATATACTTCTAATATCTGTAATAGTAGATATAATTAAATTAATTAAATTATAATTAAGAGACCTCTTCCTTATTAAAGAATTAGGGGAATCTTCTTAATTCCTTAGATATAAAATTATAAGGGATAGAGAATATTAAATAATTATATTATCCTAAAATACTTATATAGATAAGATTCTAGCTAAAGCAGGAATACAATAGTATTTTAAAAATTAAATCCTAATATAGCTAGGATAGAAACTAATATGAAAAGAAGATAAAGAAGATTCTTTAAGAGAGGCTATTTATAAGTTCTAATAGTATATTAGCTAATTAAATTAGCTAAATATTAAATCTTATCCTAATATTATCTACTTAATATATTAATTATAATCTAAAGCTATAAAACTAGATAAAGATAATTTAACTACTATTAAATTAATCTTTTAATATCTATAATAGAAACTATATAAAATTAAACTAGGAAGGTGCTCTAATAAAGGTATTAAAGACTATATTAATTTATTATTTTAAGATTACCTAGATAGGAAGTTAACTAAGGCTTATATCTTCTTCTTTACTAGTATACTAGTTAGTTAATATATAAAAAATTAATTAGTAATTACTCTATTCAGTATAGTAGTAGAATACTATACTTATAATATAGTAATTAAGGAAGTTTTTTAGCTATAAAAACTATCAAGAGTACTATATCTAGACATATCTAATTTACTAACCCTAATCTATATAGATAGTAATAATATATTTAATATTATTAATAAGAGAGATTTTTAACTATTAATAAGGTAGCTAGTAAATTAATATCTTTTTACTAAAGATATAGTCTAATAAGGTCTTATTAATTAAATATTAATTAATAGTAAGGTTAACCCTGCTAACAGCTTAACTATGCTATTATATATATCTAATTTTAAATAGTTTAGAGATATATTATATCTAATAAAAGTAGATACTATAGATAATAATTATATTAAGGTAAATTAATTAGATAAAGTACTAGAGCAGCCTAAGTAAATACCTAAAGAAAAAGATTCTAAGTAGTAATATAATTATAATAGAGATATTACTAAATTAGAAAATTAGTAAGGAATTATATATACTAGATAGTTTATTTACTAGAGGCTATCTAGGGCGGTATTTTAGAGGTTCTACTAGTAAGTAGATAGCACTATAATAATCTAAGAGCTATCTACCTTTGTTAGATAGCTTCAGCAGCATCTCTCTCTTCTAGATAGCTATATGTAATTCCAAGAGCTTCATTATTCACTTCCCTTGAGATATTATAGTTAGGAATATTATAGACTACCTTAAGCCTTCTAAAAAATCCTAATTAACTATTTAATAAAGAAGAATAAGATAAATTTTTAAGATATTAAAACTATTTTAATAAGTTTAAAGTAATCTTAATTATTATACTCTTAATTCTACTATCTACTTAATTATCTTTCTTTATATAATAAAATAAATAATATTAAATCTATATCTTTTAGTATAGAGACCTCTTAAACTTAGTCTACTAATAATAAAAATAGCTTTAAGATAGACTATATTTAAGTTTAGTAATAATTTAATCTTACTACTTAGGGTATAGCTAATAATAATACTTAAGCTAAGTTAATCTAGATATATAATTATTTAGTTAACTTCTCTAGGATAAGTACTATTACTATAATTATATTTATCTAGCTAGAGATAGGGAAGCTATAGCTATTATTATTAATTCTAGTTCTATCTTTTTAATTCTTTCCATAGTATTTATGTTACATTAAAAAATATCTAATCTAAAGCCTATCTCTATATATAATAGTAAGTATAATAAGGATACTATAATAAAATAGCTTTAGTAGATTAATAATTACTTTTATAATAAGTAAACTTTTACTTAGAAGAATACTACTAAACTTAAAAAGATTATAGTAATTAAGTATTATCTTATAGGCTAAGCTAAGGAGTAATAAAATACTTATAAGTAGAAGATTAATTATAACCTAATAGTTACTATTACTACTCTAGATACTTTTAAATAGTAGATCTAAGATAATTTTAGAGAGATAGAAGAGGAGTATAAATAATAGGAAGAATATAAGAGATATATATAAGATAGTTAAATTATATAATCTTATACTACTTCCCTAGTTAAAACTACTAAATATATTAAATTTAGAATTCCTAATAATATATTAATCTAGAAGTTTATTACTAATTTAAAATCTATTCTATATACATTACTAGGCAGAAGATTATAATAAATTAATTATCTTTAATAAGATAGTTTATTATTTTATTAAGTATAAATAGGGAGTTATTTAATATACTTAGATATAGCTTTAATCTTTTAGTAAAACTAATAATTACTAAATAGATCTAATAGATATTAACCTAAATGCTATTACTATATCTTCTAATTATTTAATAAAAGAGATATATAAATAAAAAGCTTAGTATTAAAGTAATTAAGCTTATTTTAATTATAGATAGAAAGGCTATAATATTTAAGCTTATATAGCCCTAAACTAATTAAAATCTAATAGCAAGAAGTAGTTAGGAAATATAAAGAACTATTAGATAAGGAAGTACTAGTTAGTTAATTATTAAAGGCTTCTACTATTAAGAATTATAAAATATTTAATAACCTTAAACCCCTGAAGGATTATAATAATTCTAATAATAATAATAATAAAAAGAATTAATTACTATAAACAGGACTACTTAATAGTATAGAAGTTAACTTAGAATTAGAAGATTATAATTATATTAATACTTATTTAAATATTCTTAGATCTAATATTCTTTATTTCCCTACTATATTTAAAGCCTCTTAAATACTAGTCTATCTCTATATACTATTAGATTATAGCTCTAGTTATATATCTATATTAAAATATCTAGCTAATTTATTACCTCCTTTATAGTTTTAATTTTAATAAATATCTTAGTAATCATAGATTTATATATATATTATATTAAGTTTAAATCCTATCTAAGCTAGATAAATAATACTATATTATTACTCCCTAGATTCTTAAAATAGTAGAATATAATATTATTATGGGTTAAGATTAGCTAAGATATTTTAATCCTAATATTAATTAGGTTAAAGGATGGATGGTTATAAATAGATATAGAATAAAATATATTATTATCTACTCTACTAACCTTAGGAACTAGATTAGGCTAGATTTAGATAAATCTAATCTAGAAGTATTTATTAATTTTATATCTACTAAATAGCTTTAGTATACTCTTTAAAAAGATTAATAAGAAGCCTAGCTATTTATTATTTAAGAATTAAAGAAGAATATAGAGATACTAATAGATCTATAATAGCTAAGTCCCTTACTTACCTAGTATAAAGATATATTTTTAGAGTAAAGTTATATCTAGAGACACCTCTAGAATAATTAATATAGTATTATATTAATACAAGAGATTCCTTACTAATTAATATAAACTTTTATCTATAGTTACCTAAGAAGTTTTATAAGATAAAAATATAAATTAAAGAGCTATTAAAGAAAGTAGTTATTTACTCTTTAGCTAATATATAAAGCTTTTCTATTATAATTATCCTAAAATTAAATAAGAAATAGTAAATATATATTAACTATTACTT
The DNA here is from genome assembly GCF_018340605.1 of Aspergillus pseudoviridinutans. NCBI lineage: Eukaryota > Fungi > Ascomycota > Eurotiomycetes > Eurotiales > Aspergillaceae > Aspergillus > Aspergillus pseudoviridinutans. The sequence continues at coordinate 746,290 of NW_025091285.1, read as the reverse complement.
ACTTAATAGGATAACTATTAAAAATACCTATCTACTGCTATAAATTTAAGAACTTCTAGATTAAATTAATTAAGTTAAGTATTATTTAAAGCTTAATCTTCTCTCTAGATATTAGTATTTATAAATAGATAAATTATAAATTCTAAAAATAGCTTATAATATATTATTTAGTAAGTTTAAATTCTTAGTAATATCTTTTAGATTTTATAATATACCTATAATATTCTAAATAATAATAAATAGTATTATATAAGATTTTAACTTTATAGTAGTATACCTTAATAATATTTTAATCTTTTTAGATTTAGATAAGAAATATTAGAAATATATTTAATAGATACTTAACTAACTCTAAGAATATTAATTATATATAAAACTCTCTAAGTATATATTTACTAAGAGAGAACTAGAATTTTATAATTATATTATTAGTAATAGATTTATATAACTAATATTTATAAAGATTAAAGTTATAAAGATATAACTAAAACCTATAAATATTTATAAAGTTTAATAATTCCTAGGACTAGCTATATACTATTAATAATTTATATATAAGTTTATAAGAATTATAGCTCCTTTTTATAAACTTCTAAAGAAATTAAATATTTTACTTTATTAAAAGAAGCTCTAATTTATAGTCTAAAATACTTAATATTAGTAAGTATTTATAATACTAAAGAATATAATAATTTATATACCTATTCTTAAGATTACTAATCCTTTACTATTATATTAAATTAAAACTAATATATCTAAGTAGGCTCTTAGTATAATATTATTATAATAAAATTTAAAAGAATAGTAGTATCCTATAGTATTTAATAGGTAAAAGTTTAATAATACTAAAAAGAACTATCCTATATATAAGAAGAAACTTCTTATAAGAAAGTACTTTAATAATAAGACTATTAGATTAATAATAGTAAATCTATTATAATTATAATAGATTATAAAAGTCTCTAATATCTTATTAATATAAAGATATATTTAAAATATCTTATATATTAAATTAAAGAATTTTAAATATATAATCTAATTATATAATATTATAAGAGAACTAAAGTAGTTATCCCTAATATAATAAGTTATTAATCTAACTTCATTAAAGAAGGTCTAGTAAATATAGTATATATATCTATATTTAGTCTATCTATAATATAATTATAGTAGATAACTAGTAAAGAATATTTTTATACTCTACTTAACCTTTTAAATTTAAATAGTATCTATTAATTATTTTATTCCTAAAAGGTAAAAACCTAAATATATTAGATAATACTAAAATAAAAATTAAAATATTAATACTAAGCTTTTAATTTAAAACTAAATATATTAATTACTAACCTACTAATAGACTATACTATCTTAATAATTCTATTAAAATACTATACCTTAAGATGCCTTTTTAAAAAGACTTTATATCCTAACTCTATAACTAGTTTAGTTATCTTAGCTATCTAGCTTTAGAGTAATTTATACCTATATCTAGAAGTTAATAATATAAAAAGATATTTAAAATACTACTAAGAACTATCTAAATTATTAAATTATAAAATCCTTAAAATTAAATCTTAAATATAAAGCTATATAGTACTTAGTTAAAAAAGACATCTATCTATTTAAATAATAAAGAATTAATTTTATTAGATATCTTCTAATAACTCTAAATAATAACTAATAGATTATTATAGCTATTAATTATATAACTAATTAGATAATAGCTAAAGTAATACCTAATACTAAAGATAAAATATTAGTCTATTTTCTCTATAAAGATATCTTTATTAATTATAGAGTATTTAAAGAACTWCTCTTAGATAATAGTACTAACTTTCTATTCTAAGTTATARTAATTTATATTAAAATCCTTAAARTAAAGTAYTAAATAATAACTCTAAATTATTCTARAACTAATARTAAGAATAWAAATATAAATAGCTTACTAGAAAAGATATTAATAAAATATCTTATAGRTAAAYTAATATATTTATAAGATAAGTATCTATCTCTAGCTATTTTTATAGTATAAGTATATATCTATATCTAGATAAAACTATTACTATTTTATCTTCTCTATAATATATATCTATTATTATCTACTTACCTATAACTTAATTAATAAATAGCCTAAGATATTAAAATATAACTATAATATATTAACTATATATAATCCCTAGCTAATAAGAAGTTATTAGCCTATATAATTAAATAAAACCTAAGTTAAGGTAGTAATATAAAAGAATCTTAACTTATACCTAACTAATAGATTCTTATTTAAAATAAATCCCTCTAGAAGTTCTAAAGTAAATAGTTTAGTCTTTATTAAATTAAATAATTATACCTACTTAGTATATATACTATTATAGAGCTAAATAGATACATAGTAGAGAACCTTATTAATAGATAATAATTAGTAGAAGCTAATATTAATAATAAACTAGAGAAACTATAGATATTAGCTATACTAACTTAATAATTATAGAAGGTAAGATTATTAATTAATATATCTATTAAAGTATATAAAGTACTTTAAGAGGTTAATAACCCCTTATTTTTATATAATAAACTTTTAAAAATAATTTAAAAGGATTAGGAATCTACTAAATATTTAAAAATATATTTAAAGTAAGTAAGAGAAGATATTCTAATAAAATAATATACTTAATAAATAAGGTTTTAAGAATATATTAGTAATATACTAATAGGAACTAGCTAATTTATATATTATTAAAAGAAGTTAACTCTAGGAAGTAACTAGAGTAAAATTAATTTAATTTCTTTAGATAATAAACTAAATAAGGGAATAATATATAATCTATTAAAAAATAATTAAACTTAAAGAGATACTAGTAAGAGAGATATAAACTTTAAGAAATCTTTTATAGTAGTAATTCTAGCTTATTAGAAGTAATTAGAAAAGAATAAGTTATCTAATATTATAAGATATTAAGATAGAAGAGATTATTACTTATTTAAAAACTAAGTATTTAAAAATAGTTAGCTATAAAAAGAAAACTATAAATAAGCTTTAACTAAAGAAGTTCTTATTATAATTATAAATTTACTAAGAACTTATTAAGATTAACTAAGGCTTTTTTAATTTTATTAACTTCCTTAATAGAAGCTATATTTAACTATCTTAATCTTTATCTCTATTTTAATAGAAAAAATTATTATTATTAATAGTAGTTAAAGTAATAATTAAAGAATCTTATTCTAGAATAATATATTTAGATTATTAAGAGACTCTTCTTTAGTCTTTTTACTAGCTTTAAGAATTAAAATTATTTATTTATAACTATAGTAAATGTTATTAAATTATATTATATTTATTATAAATTATTAAGAGAGTCCTAATTATCTTAAATAATAGACTAAGATAACTTTACTTTATTAAAAGTATTTATCTTCTTCTTTTTTAGAGTAATTAAGTTATTAATAATATTATTATAATAATATTTCCTTTTAAGTCTAAAGGAATAATAGAGAAAGAGCTAGTCTTATTAGAAATATATAAAATAATACTAGAATAAAGATAAACTACTCTAAACTTATTAACTATAAGGTATCTAAAATAAAGAAGATTAAAAATATTATAACTACCCTTAGAAGTAATAACTATAGTTAATATAAATTAAGAAGATATAAAGACTAATAAGTCTTTTCTAACCTTTAACTAAATTATAATAACTAGATCTAATCTACTAGGTAAAGTCTCTATAATACTCTTATGTGATATCAACAGGTACACATATAATTTTGATGATATCTATAAGATGTATAATGATATCTAGTAGTTGTCATTAATTATATATCTAGTATTTAGACCTCTCCCATTCCTTATAGTTTAGGTTGAATATAAAAGGGGGTGGGAACCTCTCAATATCAGTAAGGCATGTATGGGCTGGCTGCTGGCCTACCCCCTACCCTTATACTACTTAGAGGCTCCCTCCCCTACTATAATAATAAATATTCTATCTAGTAGTATATCTGGATTAAGTAAATGCATAATGCTTGACCCCTAGAAGATTTAAAGATAATAGTAAAGGTATAATCTTATGGCTACTAGAAGTATTAGTAATAATATAGATTTAATAATTACTTTATATTAAGTGCTTTTAGGCTGGCAGAACTACTCTAGTTATACTATTTTTAACCTTCTTAGACTAATCTAGATATCTATAATAGTAATAACTTACTATAGGATGTCTTTTAGCTCTTCCCTAATATAATATTATAGTTAGAAATATTATAGACTACCTTAAGTCTTCTAAATAGTAATAGATAATATAATTAACTGTTCAGCAAGGAAGAATAATTTAAATTTAAGTATTAAACTTATTTTAATAAGTTTAAAGTAATTTTAATTATTATATACTTAGATTCTATCTCTACTTAATTATTATTCTCTACCTAATAAAATAAATAATATTAAATCTATATCTTCTAGTATAGAGACCCCTTAAACTTAGTCTACTAATAATAGTAATAGCTTTAAGGCAGACTATATTTAACTTTAGTAATAGTTTAATCTTACTACCTAGGGCATAGCTAATAATAGTACTTAGGCTAAGTTAGTCTAAATATATAATTACTTAGTTAAACTTCTCTAGGATGAGTATTATTATTATAATTATACTTATCTAGCTAGAGTTAAGAAAGTTATAGCTACTACCTCTAACCCTAGTCCTCTCTCTTCTATTCTTTCTATAGTACTTAAGCTGTATTAAAAGATATCTAACCTAGAGCCTATCCCTATATATAATAGTAAGTATAGTAAGGATGCTGCCGCGAAGTGGCTCTAGTAGGTTAATAACTACTTTTATAATAAGTAAACTCTTACTTAGAAGAATGCTACTAAACTTAAAAGAGTTATAGTAGTTAAATATTATCTTATAGGCTAGGCTAAGAAGTAATAGAATACTTATAAGTAAAAGGTTAAATATAATCTAATAGTTACTATTATTACCTTAGATGCTTTTAAATAGTAGATCTAAAATAATTTTAGGGAAATAGGAGGAGAGAATAAATACTAAGAAGAGTATAAAAGGTATATATAAGGTAATTAAATTATATAATTCTATACTACTTCCCTAGTTAAGACTACTAAGTAGATTAAATCTAGAATTCCTGATAATATATTAATCTAGAAGTTTATTACTAATTTAAAACCTATTTTATATACTTACTAGGCAGAAGATTATAATAAACTAGCTACTTTTAATAATATAGTTTATTATTTTACTAAGTATAAATAGGGAGTTGCCCTATATATCTAGGTATAGCTTTAATCCTTAGATAAAACTAATAATTACTAAATAGATCTAATAGATATTAACTTAAATACCATTGCTATATCTCTTAATTATCTAAGAAAAGGAATATATAAATAGAAGGCCTAGTATTAAGCTAATTAAGCTTATTTTAATTATAGATAGAAGGATTATAATATTTAAACTTATACCCTCCTAAACTAGTTAAAGTCCAGTAAGAAGAAGTAGTTAGAAAATATAAAGGACTACTAGATAAGGAAGTACTAGTTAGTTAATTATTAAAGTCTTCTACTATTAAGGACTGTAAAGTATTTAATAATCTTAAACTACTAAAGGATTATAATAAATCTAATAATAATAGTAATAAGGAGAATTAACCCCTATAAAAGGGATTACTTAATAGTATAGAAGTTAATCTAAACTTAGAAGATTATAATTATATTAATACTTATTTAAATACTCTTAGATCTAATATTCTTTACTTCCCTACTATACTTAAAGCCTTATAATTACTACTCTATCTCTATATACTATTAGATTATAGCTCTAGTTATATATTTATATTAAAATACTTAGCTGACTTATTACCTCCCTTATAGTTCTGATTTTAATAAATATTTAGACTACTATGGATTTGCCTACTAAATAGTGGATTTATATATACCTTATATTAAGTTTAAATTCCCCTTAAGTTAGATAAATAGCACTATATTATTACTCTATAGGTTCTTAAAATAATAGAGTATAATATTATCCTAGGTTAAGATTAGCTAAAATATATTAATCCTGATATTAATTAGGTTACAGGATAGATAATTATAAAAGGGTATAGAAGGAAATATACTACTATCTATCCTATTAACCTTAGAAACTGGATTAAGCTAGATTTAGAAGAACCTAACTTAGAGGCATCTATTAACCTTATATCTGCTAAATAACTCTAATATACTCTTTATGGGTTAATAAGAAGCTTAGCTATTTATTATCTAAGAATTAAAAGGGAATACTAAAATGCTGATAGGTCTATAATAATTAAACCCTTTAATCACCTAGTATAAAGATGTATTTAGGGAAGAACTAGTTATAGAAATACCTCCTATTTAACTAATAGAATATTATATTAATACTAGAGACTCCCTACTAGTTAATATTAACCTATACCTATAGTTACCTAAGAAGTTTTATAAAATAAAAATATAAGTTAAAGAGCTATTAAAGAAAGTAGTTATCTATTCTTTAGCTAGTACTTAGGGCTTCCCTATTATAATTATCCCTAAATTAAATAGAAAATAGTAAATATATATTAACTATTACTTACTTAATAAGGTAACTATTAAGAATATCTATCTATTACTAAGGATTTAAGAACTCCTAGATTAAGCTAGATAAGCTAAGTTCCTTTTAAAGCTTAATCTTCTCTCTAGATATTGGTAATTATAAGTAGGTGAATTATTAATTCTAAAGATAGTATTTAATATATTATTTAGTAAATTTAAGTAGCTAGTAATGCCTTTTAGACTTTATAATACACCTATAATATTCTAAATAATAATAAATAGTATTATGCAAGACCTTAACTTTATAATAGTATATCTTAATAATATTTTAATCTTTTTAGACTTAGATAAATAATACTAAGAATATATTTAATAAGTACTTAATTAACTCTAAAAATATTAATTATATGCAAAACTCTCTAAATATATATTTATAAGGAGGGAGTTAGAATTTTATAGTTATATTATTAATAATAGATTTGCTCAGCTAATGCCTGCAAAAATTAAGATTATTAAAATATAGCTAAAATTAATAAATATTTATAAAGTTTAATAATTCTTAGGATTAGCTATGTACTATTAATATTTTATATATAAATTTATAAAAATTACATCTCCTCTTTATAAGCTTTTAAAAGAATTAGATACTTTACTTTATAAAAAGAAGTTTTAATCTATTATCTAGAATGCTTAATATTAGTAAGTATTTATAATACTTAAAAATATAATAAGTTATATACCTATTCTTAAAATTACTAACCCTTTATTACTATATTAAATTAAAACTAATGCCTCTGAATAGGCTCTTAGTATAGTATTATTATAATAAGATAAAAATAGATAGTGGTATCCTATAGTATTTAATAGATGAAAACTTAATAATATTAAAAAGAACTATCCTATATATAAGAAAGAACTTCTTATAATTAAAGAAGTACTTTAATAATAGGATTATTATATTAATAATAGTAAGCCCATTATAATTATAATAGATTATAAAAGCCTTTAATATCTTACTAATATAAAGATATATTTAAAATGCCTTGCGCGTTAGATTAAAGAATTTTAAATATATAATCTAGTTATATAATATTATAAAGGAACTAAAGCAATCATCCCTAATATAATAAGTTATTAATTTAATCTTATTAGGAAAAGTCCAGTAAATAAAGTATATAAATCTATATTTAATCTATCTATAATATAATTATAGTAGATAAATAGTAAAGAATACCTTTATACTCTACTTAACCTCTCTAAATTATAATAGTATCCTTTAATTATCTTATTCTTAAAGGGTGAAGATCTAAATATATTAGATAATACTAAAACTAAAATTAAAATATTAGTATTAACTTTTAGACTAAAGATAGAATATATTAACTAATAATCTATTAATAGACTATATTACCTTAATAATTCTACTAAAATACTATACCTTAAAATTCCTTTTTATAAAGACTTTATATCTTAGCTGCATAATTAATTTAGTTATTTAGGCTATCTAGCCTTACTTAGAGTAATTTATACTTATACCTAGTAGTTAATAATATAAAGAGATATTTAAAATATTACTAAGAATTATCTAAATTATTAAATTGCAAAGCCTTTAAGACTAAATCTTAAATATAAAGCTATATAATACTTAGTAAAAAAGGGCATATATCTATTTAAATAATAGGGAATTAATCTTATTAGATATTTACTAATAACTCTAAATAATAATTAATAGATTATTACAGCTATTAATTATATAACTAGTTAGATAGTAGCTAAAGCACTACCTAATATAAAAGATAAAATATTAGCCTGTTTTCTTTATAAAGATATCTTTATTAATTATAGAGTATTTAAAGAACTACTCTCTAATAATAGCCCTAACTTTCTATCCTATATTATAGTAGTTTATCTTAAATTCTTAAAATAAAATACTAAATAATAACTCTAAATTATCCCTGAATAAACAGCAAGAATGAAAATATAAATAGCTTATTAGGGAAGATATTAATAAAATATCTTATAGATAAACTAATATATCTATAGGATAAGTACCTATCTCTAGCTATTTTTATAGCATGAGTATATATCTATACCTAGATAAAGTTATTACTATTCTATCTTCTCTATAGTATATACCCATTATTGCCTAGTTATCTATAACTTAATTATCTAATAACCTAAGATATTAAAATATAATTATAATATATTAACTATGCATGATCCCTAGCTAATAAAAAGTTATTAATCTATATAATTAAATAGAACCTAATTTAAGATAGTAATATAAAAGAATCTTAACTTACCCCTAGCTAATAAGTTCTTATTTATAATAAATCCCTATAGAAATTCTAAAGTAAATAGTTTAATCTATATTAAATTAAATAGTTATACCTACTTAGTATATATGCTATTACAGAGCCTAATAGATATATAATAGAGAATCTTATTAATAGCTAATAATTAGTAGAAGCTAATATTAATAATAAACTAAAGAAACTCTAGATATTAGCTATACTTACTTAGTAATTATAAAAGATAGGATTATTAATCTATATACTAATTAAAGTATATAAGGTGCTTAAAGAAGTTAATAATCCCTTATTCTTATATAATAAACTTTTAAAAATAACTTAGAAGGATTAGGAATCTACTAAATATTTAGGAGTATATTTAAGGTAGATAAGGGAGGGTATCTTAATAAAATAATATATTTAATAAATAAGAATTCAAGAATATATTAGTAATATACTAATAGGAATTAGCTAACCTATATACTATTAAAAGAAGTTAACTCTAGAAAGTAACTAGAGTAAAAGTAACTTAACCTCTTTAGATAATAAGCTAAGTAGGGGAATAATATATAATTAATAGAAGAATAATTAAATCTAAAGGGATGCTAATAGGAGAGATATAAACTTTAATAAACCTTTTATAATAGTAATTCTAGCTTATTAGGAGTAATTAGAGAAGGATAAATTATCTAGTATTATAAGAATATTAAGATAGAAGAAATTATTACCTACTTAATTAAAAGCTAAATACTTAAAATAGCTAGTAATAAAAGAAATTATAAATAAACTTTAACTAAAGGAAGTTCTTATTATATTTATTAATATTATTAAGGGGTTATTAAGGTTAATAGGGCTTTCTTAACCTTATTAGCTTCCTTAATAGGAGCTGTATTTAACTATCTTAGCCTCTGCCTTAGCCTATAGGTTATTAAGATTATTCTTAATATCCTTCTTAATAGTAGTAGTAACCTTACCCTAAAGAGCTATATTAGGATTATCTAATTCCTTCTTAAACTTAATAAGAGTAGCTTGCTTTGCAGCCTCTTCCTTAATAAGAACTATAATTTATTTCTTAAAGATCTTTTTAAAATAAATTAAGTTATATTATACTACTTAGAGCTAATATAAATTATTCTAAGTATCTATAATAATTAGCTAAGGTAAGACATCCCTATTAAGAGGATTCTTCTTCTAATATTTAGTTAGAGTAGGTAAAAGCTCTAAAGATAAAATATAATACTTTCCCTTATTTATTAAGAAGGGACTAGAAGGAAGAAATAGGGTATTACTCTTAGAGAGATACTTAAATAAAACTATACTAAATTCATTAGCTTAGAAGAAACTATATTAGTAAAGGTTAATTAAGTAAGGATTAATTACTGCACCTAAAGTCTTTATAGTTAAGAAAGGAGTACTATTTATTAAACTAGCCTCTGTACTAGTTAAAATCTTAGCCTTTAATCTAAAGAATATATTATTAGGGCCCTATTCCTTATAAAAGGGTTGAAGGTGCCTAGAATAAGTATTACTAGCTAGGGATAATATAACCACCTTAAGGGTTAGCTATTTTAAAAATATTTTAACTATCTTAATAGGAGTAGTAATTATAGAGGATAAAGCCTTATTAATAGCAGGCTATTTATAAGTATTATTAATAGAATTAGTAATAGGCTAGTCTTAAATATAATTACTATTATTAAGAGCCTAAAGGCCTCCCTACTATAGAATAATACTATACTAATTAGTATAGAGTAAAAAGGAAACTTAATAATTAAAAAGAAAGTATATATATATCTATCTCTAGATCCTAATGGGCTGATTTGCTGCTATAAAACTTATACTAGGTACCTTTTAAATATTAGATATAATTAGTATAGGCCTCTATAAATAAGGTATAATGCTTACTATTAGTAGATACCTTAGGAGTAGTAATATAAGATTAGAAAATATCTCTACCCTTAGTATACTAACTGCAAGGCTTATTTATAATCTTACTATAAGCTTAGAGAATTATAGCATCTTAATAATATTAATTCTTTAACTCTTTCTAAAGTAATTTCCTATTCTTTGTTGCCTAATTAATAATATAAATAGAATTAAGGAGAATAATATAATTATACTAAGTCTAAGTAAGGCTATAACTAACTTCTTATTCTACTTTATAAACTGCTCTAGTTTAATTAGCATAATTAAGTAGTATATTATTAAGAAACCTAAAAATATATTATACAGTAAGATATTCTAGGAAAGTAATATACTTAGTAAAGCTAAGTAGTTTAAAGATCTAATTAATAAGAGTTTAATATAAGATAAAGAAAGGATCTATTAATAACAAGTTATAGACATATATATAATGAGGTAAGAAAGTTAAAACTATTTATACCTAAGGGATAAGTGCTAGTAATAAATGCTTACTTATTTACCTATACTTATTAGTTAATTTTATCTTTATTAATTTAGTTATTTATATACACTATAAATAGTGATATTTACTATAATTCTTTAAATACTATTTAATACTTACTAATTACTTAAAATAACTTACTTATCACTACTATTAAGTAAGTTGATCTAATCATGCCTCTTATATATTAAATAAAGAATATACTAAGCTACCATCACCCTGATTTTAAAATAGAAGTATAAAGAATGATCTAGGTAATCCTATAGATAGTTAATAAAGAAATAATAATATCTAAATACTGGATTAGGTAATACCATATATCTTAGTAATAGTTAAATCTAGGGTTATATTATAGGTGCTGACTAAGTCCTATATCTAGGTAATAACTAAGAACTCTATAGATGAAGTTTAATCTAAGCAGGGGAGGATATAATATTAATAGGTATATATATAATTTTAATAATATCTATAAGATATACAATGATATCTAGGAGTTATTATTAATTATATATCTAGTGTTTAGACCTCTCCCATTCCTTATAGTTTAGGTTAAATATAAAAGGGGGTAGGAACCTCTCAATATCAGTGAGGCATGTACAGGCTGGCCGCTGGCCTACCCCCTACCCTCACGCCGCTTGGAGGCTCCCTCCCCTACTGTGATGACAAATATTCCACTTATAAGATATTTTTAAAAAGTAAGTTTAGATTTAAGTATCTTATTTTTAGTAAAAGCTTAGTTAAGAATAAGACTACTCTTCTTAAGAGTAGTAAGTAGACCTCCATTCTCTAAAATTATACTACCCTAGTTAGTAATATATAAATAGAAAAAGGAAAAGGAAGTTTATATATATTAAAATAAATATTCTAACTATAATTTTTATTAATATAATAAGAATAAGATACTACCTTATTATTCTAGATATAGTTAGTATAAGTATTAGAAAAGAAAGTATAGTATTATTAGTTAACTTTATAGTTAGAAGTAGTTATATAGTATTAAAAGATACTATAATTCTTTATTTATTACTTAATACTTATTAATTACTTAGGTAACTTACTTATTAATATTATTAAAACTAAATCTAATTATACTTCTTATATATTAAATAAAGAGTATATTAAGCTACTACTATCCTAATTTTAAAATAAAGATATAAAGAATAATTTAGTTAATTCTATAGATTATTAATAAAGAAATAATAATATCTAAATACTAGATTAGGTAATATAATATATCTAGTAATAGTTAAATCTAGAGTTATATTATAGATATTAACTAAGTCTTATAGATAGCTACTAACTAAGAACTCTATAGATAAAGTTTAATCTAGGTAGGGGAGGATATAATATTAATAGGTATATATATAATTTAGATAATATCTATAAGATTATAATAATGTCTAGTAGTTATTATTAATTATATATCTAGTATTTATGCCTCTCTATTCCTTATAGTTTAGATTAAAATATAAAAGGAATAGGAACTCCTTAATATTAATAAGGTATGTACAGGGCAGCTAATGGCCTACCCCTTATGATTTAAAGGCTCCCTCCCTACTGCAATAATAAATATCCCACTATAATCCTATTAAGTAAAGTAATTATATACTAGAGATAGATTTTAATTATTTAGTTTATCTATTTACTCTATCTATCTATTTAGATATAGTAGGTTATAGAGTATCTTTATTTAATCTTTAGTATTTTAAGGAACTACTACTAGACTTTAGATATAAATTTTAGCCTAAATCTTTATTTAAGATGATAACCTTAGGGATTCCCTAGTCCTCTTTATTAAGTTTAGATAGTAAAATAACTACTTTTTTAAGTAGTCTATATTATATACCCTAGTAGAGCTATTATCTATTTTATAAACTTATTAAGATTATAATATTAAAGGTTCCAGTGTCTGGTAATCTAATAATAATATTAATTATAATTATATAGAAAGGGACTATTAATATTAAAATTAGTTATAAAACTCTATTAGGTTAGTACTACTATATCTACTTCTTTTAATATTTAGGGTAGTAGTAGATATATTCCTTAACCTAGTATTTTATTTAGTTAAATACTAKACTATATAGTAATTCTAGTATCCTATTAATACTAGGATAACTATTACTATTATATACTATTTATAATTTCTTATAAAGTAAGATATATAGTATATATAGATAGTTATTACTTATATATAATAGACTATTATTATAGAGTTTATATAGCAGGATAACTAATATTTAAGAGATTATATTCTTTTAGAGCATATATAGTATCTAGGACTATCTTTAATCTTTTAGAATCTATTAGATATCTATTAATAATACTTTTCTTAAATTCCTCTAATAGTACTAAGCTAATAACTATTATTAATTATAACTTCTTACTATAATGTAATTCCTAGGTGAGCCGCCACCCCCATTCAATTTCCAATGCATTCAAATTTGAATCTATCTAAATTAACCAAAATAGAATATTATTTCATTAGATCTAGCTACTATTGTGTGTAGGGCATCTAGTTCTTTTATACCCTATAATAAAGTAATTTAAATACCTTGGTAGTGCATGTTTGGTTAGTTCTAATAGTAAAGGTGTAGAACTAATAGATATACCCCCATCTCTCTTATTTCTTACCTAGATAAGATCCCTAGCTTCCTAGATATAGAGTCCTTCATTAGGAGTTATCTAGCATCTAGATCTCTTCAATTTCTACTTCTCCTTCTTATTAGCTGTATATAAATTATACCTTTGCTAGTAGAGCTGTGCTATATAACATATTTCCTAGGTGAGCAGTCCACCTAACTGAGCAGTCCACCCCTCATCGAATTTCAGCATATTTGAATCCTAAAGCTATCTAAATTAACTAAAACACTATTAAAACTGCATTATATCTCTCAAAATTTGGTAGAGTAAGAGGGAAGGCTTTAATTAGCAATATCTGCTTTAGAAAAGAATAAAATTTTAAGTATTTACTATGCTGTAGAGATATTTAATATTTCTAAATCTACTCTCTATAGCTGACTAAATAGATACTAATATTAAATTAAAAAATATACTAATAGCTACTAGCTATCTCCTATATAGAAAGAATTATTAGTAGAATAGATACTATCTAGAGATCTGTGTAGAGTACCCCCTAGGCTATTATATATATAGGAAATAGCTAATATTCTTCTCTAAGTAGATAATCTATCTAGATTTAAATCTATTAGTAAGAACTAGGTATCTACATTTATTAATTAATATAAAGAGATTAAAATATAATATACTTAATAATATAATTATAGTTAAGCTTAATATAAGGATCTAAAGATTCTTAAGAAGTAGTTTAACTATCTATAATAAATCTAAATATAATATAGTATCTCTTATAAAGATATCTATAACTTTAATAAAATAGGCTTTATAATAGACTTAATTATAACTACTAAGATAGTAATAAGAGCTAATATACTTAGAAAGCCTTATCTTATTTAGCTAGATAATTAGAAATAGATTATAATAATTAAATATATTAATATTACTAGCTAGATACTTCCTTCTTATATAATCTTTAAGGGAAAGATTTATATTAAGGGATAGTATTAAGATTAGGCCTTACTACCTAATTAGAGAATTAAAGTTAGTTAAAATAAATAGATAATAGATAAGATAGGCCTTTAATAGCTTTAAAAGGTCTTTATCCCTATAATAACTAGCTATATAATTAGAAGATATTATCTACTTATCTTAGATAGCTATAAAAGCTATCTAATACCTAGTTTTAATAAAGCCTATAAGAATAATAATATTATTACTATCTATATACCTTCTTATTCTTTTTATCTTTTATAACTATTAGATATTAGTTATTTTAGTCTATTAAAGCATGCTTATAGAAGCCTTATTAAGTAAAGAATATACTTAGGATATAACTATATTAATAAGTTTAACTTTCTTAAAGTATATCTAGTAGCTTATCTAGAGGTCTTTATACCTCTAAATATCTAGAATAACTTTATAGTAGCTAGAATCTACCCTTTAAAGCTAGAGAGGGTGTGCTTAAAAAACTAAATATCTATATCTTAACCCCTACCCTCCCTCTAAGCTATATAAGTTAATTAACTAACTTATCTTAGCTTACTATACCTTATATACTTCAGCAATTATATAAGTAAGCATCCTTAATTAAGAAGCTTCTAAATAATTAGAGTTGTATTTAGTATAAGTTTAGGTGAGTTCAACCTTAGTTAGCACTGAACTGCTGCAGTTTTAGGTCTAAATTTTAGAACTCAGAACTAAATCAAACCTAATCTAGGTTGGTTATGGTTTTACTACAGAAAACTATAGCTAGGCCTAGCAGGGTATAGCTAGGCCTATACTAACTAACTATGGTTAGATTTGGTTTAATTTTAAGTTGGTTAAACTATAAATTTTAACTATTTTAACCCTTACTATTTCCCCTAGGGCCCCCTTTAGGGACCCCTCTAAGGCCCCCTAATAAGTATGCTTATATAAAATTATAATTTTTATATAAAATATATAGTAATTATAATCATTCTAATCTGCATTAGAAATATTAATTCAATATCTATAGGGTTGAATAGGTGGTGGTTGAAAATTATTTAAAAGATATAGTAGTTGTTAGACCTTAGTGCCCTTATATATATATCTCTATACTACTTTTATACTAATCTATAATAGAAATAATTATTCCCTTATATATCAGCAACCACTAGGTATTTTTAAATTATATTAATATCACTAGATAGCTATTAATTCAGGCTATCTAGTGATATAAATATCATTTAAAAATATTTAAAATTCAATAATTCCTAGGTAAAACAGTGCAGGTTGGTTAAACCTAACTTAAAAAACTATAAAAACTAAAAACTGCGGTTTTCACCTAACCTAGATCAGGTTAGAGGTAGTCTAACTAAACCCAAAGTGGTTCCCTAGGCTTACCCCCGAACCCGCACCGCTGCGAGTTAGTGAGGTTTAGGTTTGATTTTTGCAGGTCGGTTATGCAACTCTAAAAATAATACTCTTAAAGCCCTTTAATACCTTCAAAATTAGCTATACAGCAGCTTATTAAGGGTTGTAAGATGGCTATGCACAGTGCAGCCCTACTAGCAAAGGAGAATCATGATCTACACACAGCCAATAAGAAAGAGAAGCAGAAAAGGAAGCAATCTAGATGCCAGATGACTCCTAATGAAGGACTCTGCATTTAGGAAGCTAGGGATCTTATCCAGGCAAGAAATGAGCAAGGGAATGAGATTGGGGGGTCATCTATTGATTCCGCGCCTTTACCTTTAGAACTAACTAAACACACGCCACTAAGGTGTTCTAATTGCTTCATTATAGGGCATATTAGAACTAGATGCCCTACACGCCATACTAGCTAGATCTAATAAAAATATATTGTTTTGGTTGATTTGGATAGCTTCAGGATTCAAACACATTGAAATTTAATGAGGGGTGGACTGCTCAGTTGGGTGGACCGCTTGCCTAGGAAATACATTATAGCTATCTTATAATCCACAATAAGCTGCTAGATAGTTAGTTTTAAAGAAGTTAAAGGGCTTTAAAATTATTATTTTAGGAGCTTCTTAACTAAGGATACTTACTTTTATAATTATTAGAGTATATAAGATATAGTAAGCTATAAGAAGCTAGTTAATTAACTTATATAGCTTAGAGGTAGGGTAGAGGTAGATATAGAGATATTTAGCTTCTTAAGCACCCTTATTAGCTTAAAAGGGTAGATTCTAGTTATAGTAAAGCTATTTTAGATATTTAGAGGCTTAAAAACCTCTAGATAAGCTATTAGATTTACTTAAAGGAAGTTAAACTTATTAATATAGTTATATCTTAAGTATATCTTCTCCTTAATAAGGCTTCTGTAAGTATATTTTAATAGGCTAAAATAACTAATATTTAGTAGTTATAAGAGATAAGAAGAATAAGTAGATATATAGATAATAATATTATTATCCTTATAGGCCTTATTAAAACTAGGTATTAGATAGCTACTATAGCTATCTAAGATAAGTAGATAATATCTTCTAACTATATAGCTTCTTATTATAAGGATAAAGATATTTTAAAGCTACTAGAGGCCTATCTTATCTATTATCTATCTATTTTAACTAACTTTAATTCTCTAGTTAGGTAGTAGAGTATAATCTTAATACTATCTCTTAATATAAATCTTTTTCTTAAAGATTATATAAGAAGGAAGCACCTAGCTAGTAGTATTAATATATTTAATTATTATAATCTATTCTTAATTACCTAGCTAAATAAGATAAGGCTTCCCTAGTATATTAGCTCTTATAACTATCTTAGTAGTTATAATTAAATCTATAGTAAAGCTAGTTTTATTAAAATTATAGATATTCTTATAAAAGATATTATATTCTATTTAGATCTATTATAAATAGTTAAACTACTTCTTAAGAATCTTTAGATCTTTATATTAAGCTTAGTTATAATTATATTATTAAATATATTAAGTTTTAATCTCCTTATACTAGTTAGTAAAGGTAGAGACCTAGTTCTTACTAATAGATTTAAATCTAGAGGGATTATCTACTTAGAGAAGGATATTAGCTATTTCTTCTATATAAGATAGCCTAGGAGGTACTCTATATAGATCTATAGATAGTATCTATTCTACTAATAATTCTTCCTATAAAGGAGATAGTTAGTGATTATTAGTATATTTTTTAATTTAATATTAGTATCTATTAAGTTAGCTATAGAGGGTAGATCTAGGCATATTAAATATCTCTATAGTATATTAAATACTTAAAATTTCTTTCTTTCTTAAAGTAAATATTACTAATTAGATCCTTCCCTCTTATTCTACTAAATTTCTAGGGGTTTGATGTAGTTTTGGTGGCATGGTAGTAATTTAGATAGCTTTAAATTCAAATGTGTTGGAATTGAATGGGGGGGTGGTGGCTTGCCTGGGATGGCAGCTCACCTGGGAATTATGTTAGAAGGTATAGCTAAATAAGATATCTAAATAGTCTATATTAAGTAAAGTTAGGTTAGGATTATCTTTTATAAAAGAAGGTAACTAGGATAGTATATCTAGAATATTATATTTTTTACCTAGTTTATAAAATAATATTATAATTAGAAATAGTTAGTAGTATTATAAAGCTTATACTAGTTATAGATTTAACTTATCCATTAAGGATATTATTAAATTTATCTATTTAATAATATATAGTATAGCTATATAATCTATAATAATATAAAAGCTAGCTTTACTAGACTTAACTATATTTAGATCTTATATAGTAGCTATATAAGATTAGAAACTTCTAGCTTAGTAACCTAGTAGTTTTTCTTAGATATAATTAGAGTATAACTAAAGAATATAATTAATAGAATAACTTCTAATAATAATCCTTTAGTATAGTCCTAGGAATATAGTATTAAATAATAGACTATTATATATATTATATTAAATATAGAAAACTATAGCTCTATGTCCTTAGTATTTAGATAAATTAATATTAATAGTAGTAAATTAGGGTTTTAATAGGTAAGTATTAGTCTATTCTTTAGATAATCTTAAATACTCTTAAAGGATTCCTATTCCTTATTAGTAATATTATTAAGTAGGGTTTACTTAGTATAAAATCTCCTAGCTTTCCCTTTTAATAGATCTCTATTTAGTAATTATATTTCCCTATCTTATAATAGCTAGATAATAGCTAAGTAAAAAGGAATATATAACTAGAGCTATCTAGTTAAACTAATATAAATATTAAGGTTAGATAAGATAACTAGGAATTCTAATTCTAATATAGCCTTTAGCTTTTTATCTATAGTAGTTATATCTAGTAATAATATATTTTAGCCTAATAGCTATACTAATAAAAAAGTAATAGATATCTTCTAAGAGAATAGAGTAATCTTTATCTCTATATATTTATAGAGAAATTCTAATAAAAATTATTTATAATTATTAAAAGTTTTACAATATAGGATAAAATTATTAATATAGATATATAAGAAATACTTTATAGTTCTAAATATTAAATTAACTTACTATTAAATATAGAGAATACTATTTATAAATCCTATTAGATATATATAAAAATATTCCTATCCTTAATATATAGTTATACCTATAAACTATTATGAGTTTAGGTATAATAGCTATTAGTAAAATATAGCTATTATATCTATAATAAAGATATATATATAGTTAGTATATTCTACTATAATTTCTACCTATAATAGTATAGAATAGATATCTAGAATAATAGCTATATTAATACCCTAAAAATTAATTACTACTCTACTTTTTATCTTACCCTAGACTATATATATAGTTAATAATAAAAGCTAGGGAAGAAGGAAATAGAGGATTCTTAGATTTTAGTAGTTTAGGTATAGATTAAGGTTAAATTATAGGGTTAAGGATATATACTAAGACCTCTAATAAGATAATATTTATTAAAAAATCTATTTATCCTAATGCATATAGGCTATTAAATATTTTATTAATAATCTAATAATATTATAGGCTAATATTATAGATCTTAGCTAATTTTTAATTTAATTTTCCTAGCTATTCTTAAGATAGATTTATATCTATCTCTCCTTAAGAATATTAATTATCTTAGTATTTATCTAGACTATTAGATAGGCTATTAAGATATCTGCTAGTTTACTTACTACTTTTAATAGTTTATAAATCTAAATACTATTATTAAGCTTTAGAATATTTAGATTATTAAAATTAGCTATTACTTATAAAGCTTTTATAGCTTCTTTAGATAATATAATAGCTAAATTATATATACTTAAAGTAATAATATAATAAATATTTATTAGTTTAAATTTAGATAAAGTCTATAGTCTTTTATAGTACTATAATATAATTAATTAATTTATTTTATTTACTACTACTATATAGCTAAAATTTATATTTTAAATATATAAAAAAAGAGTAATATACTTATATTAGAAAGCTTTAAAGATGTAATTATAATTATTTAGAAAATTCTAGATTTACTTAACTAGTATCTTAGTTATTAAGTAAGGTAGTATTATAATCTTTTACTATATATAAATAAATTATAAATCTATATAATATAGCTTTAGAGATATTATTAGTATAAGCTTAGTATTTTTATAAGATATTATTATTACTCTATACTATATAAAATTAATAGTAAATCTATACTTCCTAAATATATTAATACTAATAAGTAGATTATTTTTTAAATCTTTAGTAAGATAAGCTTTAATAGATAATTTAACTATATATTTTTTTTATATCTTTTTTAGCTAAGAGAAATAATAAGAATAAGATAAATTAGATATTAATAAATCTATTTATTATTCTATAAACTAGGATAGGGACTAGATATTATTAAATTTTAATATTAGATAAATATTATAAAAGAAAGTTCTTATTAATAATTATTATTATATAGCCTAAATCTAAATAGATTATTATAATTTATTTATTTTTATATAGATATACCTTAATAGTTATATAATACTAGAAGTAAAATCCTATACTATCTTACTTTTCTAATTCTAATATATATAGAGGTAGCTTTAATAATAAKAAGATTACCTATATTAATATAGAAGGTAGTAAGGCTAGTATAGTTAGGTATATAGATATATAAAGTATTACTAGATAGAAATTCTTATTTATATATATAATATTATATATACGAAATATATAAACTATATATTAGCTATCTTAGCTTTATATTTTTAGTTTTATAGATTAAAATACTAATTATTATTATAATACTCTAGGTCTTCCTAGTAGCTAATAGATTCTATTTTACTATAAGAGTATTTATTATAACTAGTCTTTTTATAATTCTAGTTATCTTTATACTACTTATTATAATATATATAAATATAATTCGATAGAAAATTTTAAGGGTAATTCCTTAAATAATACTAATTCTATCTTAGAATAAATAGTAAAACTAATACTCTCTAGGTTTTATTAGCCTTTTATTTATAGTTATAAGACTATAATATTTAAAATTACTACTATTAAGGTTAGTAAGATAATTAATTTATATATATAAAATATATATAACCTCTACTAGGAAAATGCTAAAAGCTATATTAAGATAATATATTATTAGGATAGTTATGTCTAGGGGAATAGAAGTAATTAAGAGGACCTTAACTAGAGAAATTATATATATAGATAAGGAAATATAGGATTCTTATCTAGATAGCTTAAGAATAGTAGCTATAGAATCTACTATATAAAAAGTTCTAAGTAACTACTTAGGGTATAAGATAATATAGTATTATATTATATTTATTAAACTAATTAGTTAACTTCTTATTAAGGATTTTAATAAAGTAGATAATAGTAGTTTCTTTATCTAGTTTATTAATTAATTATTTTAAGGCTATATTAAGATTTCTCTAAGCTTATAATATAAGAGGAAATTCTATATTACCTTCTCTATTACTATTTTATAAGTACAATAATAAATATAATATATAAAGAGGGAGAGTATTTAGTAATTATATCTACTATTATATAATAGATATTATTAAGCCTCTATCTTACCTAATTAGATAATAGCTAGAAGTATTTTCTAGTACTATATACTAATCTTTAATATTATTTATATAGATTAAATTATAATATATTATATTATTAATCTTAGTATTCTATTATCTAAGGGCCTTACTCTAGAAGTAGATATTAAGATTTTAGCTAATTTTAGTAATTAATTAATCTAGATATTTTAGCTAATGTAAGGATCTACATATCAGGGTAGATAGCCTGTTGACTAGGTAAGAATTAGTGATGATAATCAATAGAGGAGAATGATAGAGAGTAGTAGATTATATAAGAATAAAACTAATCCTTATCTTCTCAAACATCAGATAAGGGAGATACTATTTATCTTTACTACCTATCCTAGATGCTTATAGTAATGATTTAAAAATAGTTTAAGGTATAAAAATAGGAGGCTAAAAATAATTAGGAAGCAAGGGGTAGCTATATAACTAGGTAGCTAGATTATAGCTAAGCCTTTATAATTATACCCCTTTCTATTATAATAACTATCCTTAATTAGAGTTATATAACCTTAAAATTTCCTAAAGGAGTAAATAATATTATAATAGTTAATATAATATAATATTATTAATAGAGATAACTAATTATAGGGTAGATGTAATACTTCTATTATATTAGCTTTATATATTTTAAAATCTATTATATTCTTTATTATTATGTACTATGGTATGGTAGTAAATAATATTATTATAGATAATAACTATAGTATATTTATCTTAATTATATCTTTATTTATATTTTCTCTTCTTTTAACCTTATATATTAATACTTCTCTCTTATAGTGTTATATTTTCTTTATTTCTTTACTTTATTTTTATTTATTAATCTCTAATATCCTTAGATTATTTAAACCCTATAGTTTCTTCTCTATACTCCTTAAGGTCTATTCTTATTTTATATTATCTTTAAGGAGTTCTTACTATTATAGTTTATACCTATTTTCTTACCTTAATAGCAGTAGTTCTGCAGCTATTATAGTATATATACTATCTTTATACTTCTATAAAGAACTTTAACCTATATACTAGTATTTTATTTATAATTAACTATATTTTTAATGCAAAGAAGTTAATTTTATACTCTTAATACTCTTATTATAATATAACTTATATTACTATATATATATTTCTTAGGTTTTATAAGCTCTGCTAACCCTAATAAGATATTAACTAGTATACTAAGAAATATATATAATCTCTCTATAGTACTCTATTAGTATACTGCCTTTTTTAAGACTAATAATAATAATACTATACTATAGGATCTAGTATTATTCTCTAATATTAATAAAGCAGTGATAACTCTGTATAAAGCCTTTAAATATACTAAGTTAGCCTACTATAAATAATATAGAGTAGTAGTTTCTTCTAAGGAGGTTATAGTAGGTTTATTAAACCTATACTATTTAGATAGTGTTTTACTAATAAGTTAGTCTATAGAAGATATTATTTAGTTATAATTCCTTCTATATAGACTATTATTATAAGTTAGTATATATCTTACCTTCTACTACTAATACAGGGGTAGAAAACTAGTATTTTTATTACTCTTAGAAGTTATTATACTTACTATCTAGTAATAAAGGATATACTAGCTAGGGCATAGCTCTTTAGGTATTCTTTAAGGAGATTATAGTAGCTATTATCTATATTTATAGAGATAAAATAGTAGGTTAGGATACTATAGATTATCTTAGTAAGATTAATAATATATTCCCTCTTATTTTAGAGGAGATTTAAGCTAGTATATTAGACTCTTCCTAATATCTATATATTAGTATAACTAGCCCTTCCTAGTACCTTTATACTAGTTAAGAATAGTAGTCTTAGCTTTAAATTTCTATATTACCTCTTATATATTAGTTATATTATTAATATAAGTCTACTAATTATATTCTAAGGGCTAGTCCTTCTATTTTACTAAATAGTACTACTTATTTCTAATAATATAGCTATCTTTAACCTCTTTAACTTTCTATTTATTATTATCTTTAAGTTCTAGTATTAGTAGTAACTAATTATACTTTACCTAATTCTATAGTTCTAAGTATAATATATAAAAGATATTATATATTTAATTATATTTTATAGGTAAAGTAAGATAATATACTTATAAACTAACAGCATCTAGTATATAAAAAGATCTAATAAAAATAGGAGCTAGCTTCTTACTTAGAACCTTTAACTTAAGATTCTTTATTAATAGCTCTACTAGTTATTCTTTTTCTAATATTAACTCCTTATAATATTTATTATAGTACTTTACTTATATTCTACTAGCTTTATACTATTATTCCTTTAATCTTTTTTAAAGATCTAAAAGTTTTTATACTTATATTATTATAGCTAGGATCTCTTCCTCTATAGTACTATCCTTAGTATATATATAAAAGTCTAGATTATAATCTAATAAGATTTTAAATAGGGATTTATTTAGTAATATATTAATTACTCTATTTATAGTAAACTTAGCTTCTCTTAGTAGAGTTACCTAGTTATTTTATTCTTTATTAATAAAATAATAGAGGTATCTTTTAAGGACTTARTTTATCTATTCTATTTAGCTATTAGTTTAGAYATAAAATATAGTTAATARTCTTTATTTAATCTTTATAATATAGTATAGTTTCCCCTAGAATTTACTAGTAAAGATTAGTCCTTAATCTAAAATAATACTATTAGGTAGTCTAAATTTTAATTTAAYTTCTTAATAGAATAGTTCTGCTAGTTCTGCTRTRGTTATTATTATTATAATAAGRAAGAAGAGTAACTATTTAGAGAACCTATTAACTATAACTAAAATACTATTAACTAGATTAATCCTATATAGTACTATTAGAAGTCTAGTTATAAAATCTATTAATAGTTTACTAAATAAATATAATAATTATAGTAATAAATTAAGCTTACTATAAGGCCTATACCTTAGTACTATAGTACCTTAGTATATTAGATATTCTTTAATATATACTTTAATATTATTTTATAGATTTATTTAGTAAAACTTTTACCTTAGTAAAGCTTCTATATAGTTTCTACTAAAATAACTAGCTAGTAGTTTATTATAATAAATACTAATTAATTAGTTCCTTAATTATTTAGTATTAGGCATGAATAACTTGCCTTTAAATTATAAAAAATCTTTAGAGTTAATATTCTAATATTTTTATCTTATAGTATCCTGCTTAATAATAGTAATTTAGTATTAAGTCTTAATATCTTTAGTTTATATTTATTTAATTAAACCCTTAAGGTCTTTAGTAATTTTATATTTATAAATATTTTTCTTTTAAGTAGCATACTTAATTAAGGCTTATAGTATTAAATAATTATTAGTTAACTACTATAGATTATCTTAATAAATTATCTCTTACTATAGATAGTCTTTATAATTATAGAGCTCTAATAATATATTACCTAGCTCTAGTTTATAGTTATCTTAACCCTTAGTCCTTAGTGACTATATAGTAACTATTTATCTATAAATTAGTATAATAATATTATTATTATCAGACTATAGTATTATCTAATTATTATATTATCTTATAGGTATATTAGCAGAGTTAGCCTTTCTCTTTTACTTAATAATAAAATTAAATAGCATTAATAAAATTAACTAATAGGCCTATCTACTATTTAACTTTAGTTATTTTATAAATTCTTATAGATTAGTATAATTAGAAAGGACCTTAATCTAATATATAGCTTCTTTAGTATACTAATACTAGTTATTTAAAGGAGTAAATAATAATAAATAGTTCTTTATCTAATATTATCTAATTAAGTTTAGCTCCTGTAAACTTTCTTAACTAGAAGGTAATAAGGTACTATCTTTCTTATTTATTTAGTTAGGAAAGGATACTAGCTATATTATCCTTTAAAGTATCTATCTCTATCTAAATTAGTAGAGCTAAATTAAAGTAGTATAATAGTAGTACTACCTAAAAGGCTATAATAAGTCTTTAAAATATAAGCTTCTTAATAAGATTAAATTTTACTAATCCTAGTTTCTTTCCTTTCTTTATTCCTCTTAGAAGGTTAGTTAAAGGTAAAGTAATTAAAGAATAGTTCTTAATAAATTATTAATAGAAGTTACAGAAGCCTAAGAAGACTTAAATATTATAATAATTATAGGGTTCCTCTTATATAATAATAGTTTCTACCTAACTTATATCTATAGATATACTATCAGCTAAAATGATATATCCTAAGAATTTAATATAATCTTAGTAGAAGGTATATTTAGAAGGTTTAGTATAAAGCTTTACCTTTTATAGTTTCTCTAAGACTTAATAAATATATTTAGTATATTCCTCTCTTATCTAGGAGAAAATTAGGATATTATCTAGATAAACTATATAAAAGATATTAAAAATATTATATAAGGTAATATTAATATAGTTCTAGAAGGTAGCTAGCATATTTATAAGGCTAAAAGGTATAATTATATACTTATAATAACTATATTAGATATAAAAGGCTGTCTTTTACTTATCTCCTTCCTTAATCTAGATTTAATAGTAAGTATCTTAGATATTAATCTTACTAAAATATTTAGCCCCTAAGATTTAGTTAAGAATCTCTAATATTAGAGATAATAGATATTAATTCTTTACTATTATCTTATTAAGTCCCTAGTAATCTATATAAAGTCTTAGCCCTCTATCTTTCTTTAGAATAAAAAGGATAGAAGCTCTAGTAGAGCTCTTTAAAGGTTATATTCTTCTATATATAAGGTCCTTATTAAGATACTCCTTTAATTCTTAAAGTTCTGCCTGGGATAAGGGGTATAGTAGACTAAATAGTAGTAATTTATTAGGTTTTATTTTAATAGTATAATCCTAAGAGGAATAAGAGGGTATAATCTTTAGTTTCTCTATAGAGAATATATTATAAAACTTAGCTAGTTCTAGGGGTATATTCTTAAGAGAATAATATTTCTAATTCTTCTCTTCCTTAGAAAGCTATACTTCTTTAGGTAGTTTAACTAATATAAATACTATTATATAGTTATAATATAATTTCCTAAACTTTTATAGGGCTGTTAGGGAGAAGGTAGGTATTTTAAACTACTATTAGTAATTCTATAGTAATAGGTAGATATAGAGGTCCTATAATATAGTTATTAAGAGAAGGATAGGACTTCCTTTAGATTATAAATCTTAATTAATAGCTATATAAGCTTATTTAAAACTCTGCCTAATACCCCTAGAATTATAGATAATAATAAGGACCTTCTAAACTCTATAAGTAGGAGTAATAAAGTTATTAACTATCCTAATAATAGGGGTAGTAAGTTTAGCTTATTATAGCTTTTATAATTTTATAAAAGTAATACTAATAATATTAATCTTAATATAGCTATTAAGATTAGTATATATTTTAAGGCTATTAGGTAGTTATATTAGAATATAAAAATAGCTAGTAGTCCCTACTTCTAGGTAGKGGGTTAGAGGTATAGGTCTTACTCTAACCCTTTATTATTTTCTATAATTAATTAGACTTTAGCATCCCTTATAGTATATTAATTAGTAAGATATCCCTTACTTCTATATTTATAATACTTTAAGGGGTTCCCATCCTTATTAAGTTAGTTTTATTATAGTTTTATAAATCTCTTAGGATTACTTTAAAAGTATTTAAATAGGCTATTATCTTAGGGTTTTCCTTCTTAAGGTCTTCTAGTATCCTTTCTCTTTTATTTTTATTATTTCTATAGAAAGATATAGTATTTTAAGGCTGTAGATACTATTTTATCTTAAGTATTTAGTAGCTTATTAAGATATTCTTAAATATATATATATAACTCTAGTATAAGGCTACTAAAGAAAGTTAGAGTATATTACTTCTCCTCTTATTAAGGGAAATATTATTCTAGAGAATCTAGATAATAATAAAACTCTCTAGGGTCCTTATCTAGGTATTAATAAGCCTAATATAGTTTAATAATAACATCAGCCTTAATAGTTTTAGTATCTTAAATTAGACTTAAAGTCTAATTCTTAAAGAATAGCTATAAATCTTTAGCTTCTTACTATCTCTCTACTAATATTTTATTAATCTTAATATACTATTACTACCTATAAGTAAAATCCATTTATAAAATAGTAGTAATAATTTTAAATTTATCTAGGCTATATTTCTTTAGGGCCCCTTAGAATATATATTCTATATCTTAGAGCTATTCTTCTCTCTTTTAAAGTAAATACTTAATAGTAAAGATAGGAAGATTCTTAAATTTAATTTCCTGCTTATCTTCTATAGAAGAAGAGATACTATTTTAATAGTAAAGCTATTTAGAATTATTAATTTTTTAGATTTATTAAAGGTACTTAAGTTTAGTAATTTATTATAAGATTTATTATAATTTAGCACCCTTTAACTCTTAAGGTTAATTAGTAGGAGTAGAAGAGTTACTTAGATTAGAAGATATTTCTTTAGTAAGACTATATTATTCTACTAGTAAAGGGGTAGAAGTAATAGCTTTATAGTAAAATTCAGCAGGTATTATAACTAATACTTAGGTAGTTAAAGAAAGAAGGATTAGAAATTATAAGGATCTATATATTAGGGTAGATAGCCTGTTAACTAGGTAAGAATTAGTAATAATAATTAATAGAGGAGAATAATAGAGAGTAGTAGATTATATAAGAATAAAACTAATCCTTGTCTTCTCAAACATTAGATAAGGGAGATACTATTTATCTTTGCTGCCTATCCTAGATGCTTATAGTAATAATTTGAAAATAGTTTAAGGTATGAAAATAGGAGGCTGAAAACAATTAGGAAGCAAGGGGTAGCTGCATAACTGGGTGGCTGGGTTATAGCTGAGCCTTTACAGCTAATGTAATCAGTAAGTGAGCCACCACTGCAACTGAGCTGCCATCCAATATTTGCTGGAGATGAAATTGAAGCTATTTTTAACCCCTAAAACATAATTATATTACTAAATCTAGCTATTCTTGCGCTGTGGACATTGCAAATACTTATAGCCTAGAATATAGTAGTTACTATAGTATAGGGGTACCTATTAAGGGTACTATTCTGTATCTACTATCTACTCTAAAGGGATAGATAGAATAGCTTTAGCAGCCTAATTCCTACACTATATAAACTCTTACCCTTCCTAGATAGAGAATCCCTCTGCAGCTTCTATCTACCTCCTAGATTATTTCTAATTTTAAACCTACTTCTTATATATAGTATATAGATCCTAGTTTTTCTTTATAAGAAGGATAGTATTATTTATTATTATCTTATACCCCTTAATAAGCTGATCTAGTGCAGCCTTAGTAGGGGTAGGAGGGCTATATATATACTCCCTAAGTAGCTTCTTAAGTATATTTTCCTACTTCTTTAACTGCTTAAGATTATAAGGTATTTTTAGAATTAAATCTATTAATTAGCTACCTAGTAGTGTAGGGGTTTTAAGCTAGATATTAAGCTAACTAAGTACTTAATCTAGATTTAGTAGTATTAATCTAGTTACTAAGAATCTACTTTTAATATTATTTAATAAAAAGATTACTATATAGGCCTGTGGATAGGCCTTAAGTTAAGCTTATTAATATAGTTAAAACTAGATTATATCTTCTCCTTAATTAAGCAACTATATACATGCTTTAGAGGAGAGAAATAGCTAATATCTAGAGGCTAAAGAAGATAGGATAAATATATAGATATATAGAGTAGAATAATATTATTCTCACTATAGATCTAATTAAATTAAGGTATTAAATAGCTTCCATGGCTATTAAGAATTAAGAGTTAATATCTACTAGTTATCTAACTAGTAGTAGGAATAAAGACTTTTTAAAGCTACTGTAATCTAATCTAATTAGTTATCTATCTATTCTTACTAACCTTAATCTACTAGTCTGCTAGTAAGGCTGGATCTTAATAC
Source organism: Aspergillus pseudoviridinutans (assembly GCF_018340605.1). Lineage (NCBI taxonomy): Eukaryota > Fungi > Ascomycota > Eurotiomycetes > Eurotiales > Aspergillaceae > Aspergillus > Aspergillus pseudoviridinutans. Next base: position 716,555 of record NW_025091285.1, on the reverse strand, counting down.
TAACCGACCCCTTCAACGCGCGACCCTGAATACTAAGGCTTAGTCTTACTAAGCCGCAATGTAGTAGGGGTCGGTTAGTCCTTAATATAGATCTTTTCTTTAAAGATAATGCATAGTGGAAGTACCCATCTAGTAGAGTTAATATACTCTATAGATATAACCTATTTATAGTTCCCTGGCTGGATAAAGAATAACTAAGTATCTTAGCTCTTATAACTACCTTAGTAGTAGCTACTAAGCCTATTATAAAGCTAGTTTTATTAAAGTTATAAATATCTTTAGATATAATCTTATACTGCATTATTATAATCTAGATATAATTAAACTATTCTAGGATAATCTTTAGGTCTTTATATTTAGTATGCTGGTGATTATAGTGCCTAGGGAATCAGGGTTTAATCTTATTATACTAGTTAATAAAGTTATATACCTATTTCTCTCTAATAGTCTAGGTAGGAGTTGAACCACACAGTGTAAGCAGGATATTTACTATTTCTTATATATAGGAGGGTTGTGGAGCCACTCTATATTAATCTATAGATAGAATCTATCTAATAAGCAATTCCTCTTCATTTTAAGTTATTTTATAGCTATTTATACATGCTTTATTATAGTATTTACTGCTCTTTAACTAATTATATAGAGTTAAATAAGGAATAGGAAATATCTATGTAGTCATACTAATTACTAGGATTTCCTTCTTTTCTATAGCTAATATTATAAGTAAGATCCTGCCTTCCTGCTCTGCTGAATTCCTTATAATTTTATATATTTTTAGTGGCATAGTAGCTGTTTAGATAGCTTTGAATTCAAATGCATTGGAATCAGATGGGAAGGTGGTGGCTTGGTTACAGTGGTGGCTCACTTACTGATTACATTATCTATAGCTAATTAGTAAGCTACTACTAAATAGTAAAATATCTTATTATTCTTTTTAATAATTTCTTTACTACCCTAGATAAATAGTATATCTAGAAAAAAGAAGCCTATATTAGCTATATACTAATTACCTCTAGTTAATTTTTCTTAGATCTAATTATCTATTTTATAAGAACTCTAAGCACTTCTATAAGGGTATCTATTAAAAAGATAGTCCTTACTATTACCTAAACTATTTAGATTATAGTTATTATTAGGATATCTTTATCTATATCTAGATTAGTAATATTATATATAATTTCCTATATTACTTATATTATAACTATATCTTTAATTATTATTATAATAAGGATAATACTAATTATTAGGATTAGTATTCCTAGTTAATTTATTTATTTATTCTATATGGTAATACCCTACTAAGCTACTAGCTAAGTATTAACTAGGGTCTATATATACTACTACTACTTATTAAATTATAGTATGAAGTTATTCTTTCTATCCTTCTATAAAGATAAGGTTTAGCCTATTTAGACTATTAGTACCTAGCCCTAGTATATTAGAATATAGGCCTAGAGAGTCTAATATTAGTATATCTTTAGATAACTTATTATCTACCTAGTTATTAGCCTATAGTAGTTATATTAATTTATCTATACTTAATAATATTAGAACTAGTTCTCTATATATTTTCAATAATAGAGAACCTAGGTTAAGCTTATTAAGGTATTTAGTAAAATCTAGTAAAATATTAAATTTATTAGTATTAGTATTAGCTTTTAGTAATATAGTAGCTTTTAGATTATTAATACTATCTTTATCCTTTAGTAATAGCTATAATATATTAAATAGTACTTCCTTCTTTTAAAAGACTAGATACTTTAGAGTTAGTAAAATATAGTTTTAAAATCTACCTAATAATTTTTTAATAACTTAATTATTCTATAAAAACTCTATACCTTTAAGAAACTTCCTAACTATTACTATAGTAGATATTCTTAAGTATATCTAAGTATTAGATATTACTACTTTAAAGTCTAGATTAGCTCTATATCTTAGAATAAAGGTAATTCTTACTAGTATTTTAGTATTAAGATCTTTTACTATACTATACTTAGATTATTTAAATTCCTATAGCTATATAGCTGCCTTAATAATTAATTTATTAATCTTAGCTCTATTTAATATTATATATAATAGGTTTTAATAATAAGCTAATATATAGATAATATAGATTAATATATTAATAATATTTAAATAACTAATATATAATTTTACTAAACTAAATATAGGAATAATAGAATTTTAATACTAGGTTTAGAAATAAATTATAATTCTTTAAAATAAGAGAGTACTTAAATAGAATTAGTAATAGAATAATAGTAAATTAATAAAATTAAGAAAGCTTAATAAATATTATTAAATTAAAATGAATAGTTATAGAATAGGTTAATAAGATAGCTAGGTAGTATACATTAATATAGAGTTAAAAGTATAATTATTTAATAGGTGTAGGAAAATCCTCTACTATACTTATTATTTAATATTTCAGAATAGATAAAATAAATAATGAGATTAATTAATTAGCTTATCCCTAATTAATTCCTAGATGCCTAGGATATGCTACTATTTAGTAAGCCTATGGTGGTTAATGCCATATTTTAGGGAAGATGACAGTTGATTCTCTATAACTAACTAATGAGATAAAGATAATTATAAAGTAAATATCACATGACTGCAAAGCAAGAGTCTGATAAGTTAGACATATAACATAAGGCCTATCCCCTACCCTTGTATAATTCAGAGGCTCCCTCCCCTACTGTGATGAACAAATATCCCAATATATTACTAATGACTAGTTAATTAGATATGGCCTTATATTTCTTATTATTCTATAATTATTCAACCTCTAGAAGTTTAAAAAATATATCTACTGAAGTATATTAGTTTTATATAGAGAGAACCTCTTTAGATAATATTATAGATAAAAAGAAAGGACACTTTATTTATAAGATTATTCAAAGAATCTAGAGATACTATATACTAAAATATAGATTAGCCTTTATATATTAATATAGATTTATTAAAGTATCTCAGTTATCGAGCAGTAATATTTTATTTATATCTAATTATATATTTATATTAGTATTATATTTTAGCTAGATTAGGATTACTTAAAGGATCTTAATCTAATTCTATTATATTAATTATATTTTTAAGCTATGCCTCAACTAAGGTAGAAATAAATTATTAATTAACTAAGCTTAAAATATCAGGCCTTATCTGGATATTATATAGGATAAGATATGTAATAGATACTTAAAAGATAGGTATTTATATTTATATTAATTATACATAACAGTTAATATTATAAAATAGACTAGCCTTTCTATCTTATTATCTAATAATATTTGATATATACCTACTTAATATTTTATTTAGCTATATTTATATAGTAATAATCTATTATTATAGCCTACTATTATTAGTATTATTTTATTAGATAAGTTTAAGTTATAAATAGCTAAGAACTATTTAATAAATTAAAGATAGTCTAAAGTTATATAAATATTTAATAAGAACTTTATAATTAAGTACTAGTTACTTTATTACATATAATTCATAATAGCTTACTCTATATAGTTAATAGATTTCTTTATATACTATATATATTACTTTATAATACTTTATAGATAGCCTATAATAGTAATAGATATCCTAGGGCTAGATAAATAATAAGCTTACAAGAGGACTAGTTTTTTATTATTTTTACTACTAGGTAAAGTAATATATATACTGCTATCTTAAATACTAAAACAAAGTAAACTAGGAATTATTTATTATGTATTCTATAACTAATTATTACTCTACTAGATACTAGAACTTTTATATAGTTATATTAGTAATTAATAAGTTTATAAAATAAATAATAGCTATTCTAGGGTATTTTAATTAAGCTATTTATAAATAGATAATATCATTATTAATAGTACTAGACTAGGGTAACTAGGACATTCTAAAATATATTATCTTAGGTAGAGATCCTAAATTTATATTAGAAATTTAGAAATGTTTATAGAATTACCAGTTAACTATAGATATTATTAATAAACATACAGAATTCCTATATACACTAATATTTTAATTAAATAATACAGGAATATTAAATAGCTACTTCCTTAAAAAGCTATTCTAATATGATATCAATAGGTATGTATATGATTTTAATGAGGTCTATAAGATATATAATAATATCTAGTAGTTATTATTATTATACGAATAGTATTTAGACCTCTACATTGCTTATAGCTTAGGTTAAAATATAAAAGGTGATGGGAATCTCTTAGTATTGATAAGATATATATAGGGTAGTTACCTAGCCTATCTTCTACCCTTATATAATTTAAAGACTCTACTCTTTATTATAATATATAATTATCCTATCTAGTAGTATGTCTAGTTAAGTAAATATATAATATTTATTTTTTAGAAAGGTCAAAGACCTTAGTAAGGATTTAATCTAGTTAAGGTAAATTTAAGAAATATAGTTCTATAACTACTAAGAGTATTATTAATACTATAGATTTAATAAATACCTTATATTAATTATTTATAAGCTAGTAACTATTCTAGATTAATTATTTTTAATCTTTTAAGATTAATCTATATATCTATAATAGTAATAATTTTATTATAGAATATTTTTTAGCTCTTCCCTACTATAATATTATAATTATATATATATTATAGACCACCCTAGGTCTTTTAAAAGTAACTAATAATATAGTTAAATATCTAATTATAAAGAATAAGATAATTTGAATTATTAAAATTCTTTTAATAGCCTTAAATATCATTAATAATTATAATCTTAATTTCTATATCTAATTTAACTATTATTCTTTAATAAAATAGATAATACTTAATCTATAATTCTTATATAGAGACGTTATAAACCTAGTTTATTAACAATAATAATAGCTTTAAGATAGACTGTACTTAACTTCAATATTAGTTTAATCTTACTATCTAAGGTATAACCAATAAGAGTATATAGATTAAAGTAAACTAGATATATAATTTTTTAATTAAATTTCTATAGAATAAATATCTATAGAATAAATATCTATAGAATAAATATAATTATAATTATACTTATCTAGCTAGAGGTAGAAAAGCTATAATTATTATTTTAATTTTTAATTTTAATTTTCTTTCTTCTATTCTTTCTATAGTACATAAGCCATATTAAAAGATCTCTAACCCAGAATCTATCCCTATATATAATAGTAAGTATAGTAAAGATGCTATAATAAAGTAGCTTTAATAAATTAATAATTATTTTTATAATAAATAAACTGTTAAAAGAATACTACTAAACTTAGAAAGATTATAATAATTAAGTATTATCTTATAAGCTAGGCTAAAGAGTAATAAATACTTATAAATAAAAGATTAAATATAATTTAATAGTTACTATTACTACTCTAGATACTTTTAAATACTAGATCCAAGATAAAAGATATAAAAGAAGAAAATAAATAATTAAATTATATAATTTTATACTACTTCTCTAGTTAAAGCTATCAAATATATTAAATCTAGAATCTCTAATAATATATTAATTTAGAAGTTTATTAATAATTTAAAACCTATTCTATATACTAGGTAGAAGATTATAGTAACTTAACTACTTTTAATAATATAGTATATTATATTATCAAATATAAATAGAGGTTACTCTATATACTTAAATATAACTTTAATCTTTTAGTAAAGTTAATAATTATTAAATAGATCTAATAAATATTAGCTTAAATATTATTACTATATCTCCTAGTCATCTAAGAAAATAAATATATAAGTAAAAGGTCTAGTATTAAACTAATTAAGTTTATTTTAAGGAGAATTAGCTATTAAATATTCATTATTTCTTTATTAAGCCTCTTAAATAGTAGTCTATCTCTATAAATTATTAGATTATAGTTCTAGTTATATATTTATATTAAAATATCGAGCTAATTTATTACCTCCCTTATAGCTTTAATCTTAAAAGATAAATATCTAAATAACTATAGATTTATCTACTAAATAGTAAATTTATATATATATTATATTAAGTTTAAATCCTCTTTAGATTAGATAAATAGTACTATATTATTACTCCATAAATTCTTAGCTAAAATATTTTAACCCTAATATTAAAGTAATACACGGTTATCTTGCTCCCTCCACACTGATCTTACCAGTTGACCTTGGACCTTGATGGCCGACCTTGCATATTAAAAGCATATTTAATAAATATTTAGGGTAGTGATATAGTGACACTCTCTGGGGATACAGCAACACCTCCCTTACCTAATTAGGTATATAAAAGTTATGTAATTGCTGCAAAAGTGGATTCTCCTAGGCATGTAATCTACTCTGTATGCCTTAGGCTTAGTACTAGGACGTAGGACATAATAGTAGGGCATTATAATTAACCTGGTGATGTTATTTTCCTATAGTATTAGTAATCCTAGGCTTATAATTACTTGCTATAGTACCTTTAATGTAAGATTATAAAAGCCTAGATATTAATACTTTAATGAGGAAGATGCGGGTTATAGATATAGCTATAGGCATAGCTATGGGCGGAGCGCTGGAGGCATAGTAGTAGGCGGAGGTAGACATAGGTAGGGGTAACTATAATAAATAGCATTACAGCCAGCATGAAAGCAGTATTTAATTCTTAATAGTGGAAATCTAATATAATTTATTTATATACTTAGAAGGAATTAAAATTGCAAATCCTATCAAGCAAATCCTATCATTAATTTTATATAGCAAATTGAATTATTTTTATCCTCTGCTAAGTCTCTGTTGAATCTGTGGTGATCATATCATTCATATGACTTTACTTACCTAATAGGTAAGGGGGGTGTCGCTGTACGGTATCGGTGTCGCTGTATCATAACCCTATATTTAATTAACTTTATGAATATTAGTTATCTGAGAGTTGCCGAGTATTCTGTAACCCAGTGATTAGTTCTCCTTACTTGGGCAATATATGGTTATCTTGCTCTGTTCACACTAATCTTACCAGTTGACCTCGGAACTTATATGGCCGACCTTACATTAGGTAAAATAGCTATCTTACTCCCGTCATGCTGATCTTACAAGGTGTATCTATAGAGTGACCCTATATATATGTACACCAGCAGTGCCAATCTGCAAAGATGGCTGCTGGTAGATAGTTAATACTCACTAGGAGCCCCTGGTATGGCCTAGCCTGGTACTGAAATGGAGCCAGGAATCAATCAATCAATATTAATTTACAGGCTCTACCTTAAATTATAATGATCACTATCATACCCTTCTATCTAGTTTATATGCATTACCAGCATTAGGCTCTTCTTTGGTTTTCATTGATAGCGATATTACTATAAGCACCTGATATGCCATCCCTACTTATATTTCTAAGGAGCAAATAGGAAAGACAACTGACTATCTCCCCCAACATACAGCATCAGTTATACTATGTTATCTCAAAGTGCTTCAGGAATGTCAGTTTTAAGAGCAATAATCCAGTAAGATATACTAGAGCTGACAGATCCCCATCAGTATAGAAGACACACTCATTGAACATGTAAAGGGACATGAAAGTCACCTATCCCTATCTATAGAGCCCACATTCCGTAGTCTGATCCATATACAGCCAACGATCCGGTCAAGCTTCGACTCGAGAGAAGAAGTATAGATAGGCAAACTTTTTCATATCCTGAATATCATCGACTCCCACGACTTTTTCATCATTAAACATAACCCAGGAAGGATTATCCCTGCCCGGCAGCTTCTTCCGCACAAATGCAACATAATGTCTGTTTGTTCTCAGTTGGCAATTCGATAAATCTGATAGATCGAGATCTCTACTCACCCTGCGTGCACTGATGTACCTTTGTGGCAAACAATGGCCCGAAGTTGGTATCTAGCCGGGGTTTCATGAAAGCCAGGAACATTACTATTAGCGGGAAGCCGAGAACCAGAGTCACAATCACGACTGTCATATTCAGGCATCTCGTCGGGATGACTGAATACCCAATCGAGAGCTCGATCCACATCGCCCCCTGTCGCAGCCAGTGCTCTTTTGGCTCGATCCTCATCGATACCCATTTCACTCAGTTGAGCTATTTTCGAGGGATCCTGTAGGGCCATGTTAGCGGGGCCGGTAACCTTGCTGCCCACAAGCGGTATATCGATATCTGGGTCATCCATATGAGAGAACAACCAGTTCATGGCAGCTTCGGTATCTGAATTGCCGGTCGCATGTAGCGCCTTTTCACATCTAATTCTGGGAAAGCCCATGGCAAGAAGCTGGTTTAAGATGTTCTGATCAGGCGAGAACCCACTATCGGATGGATCGTCTTCCGGTAGGAGCTTTTCGCCTTCTTCCTTCATGGAGCCAACATATGGGCTGAAATCTAGTGGTTCGTCGCTGACATCCACTGGGATGTCCAATTTCCTCGGAACCCAATTAACGACTTCGAATCGTCGGGCGTTTAGCACTAATTCCTGCGGCATTGTCCTAAACGACGAACGCTTCGAGAACCCATTGTTGCTTCCACAAGAGGGACAGCTGAGCTCAACGATTTCATTAGCAGTGAAAACATCGAGACATTCAGAGAAAGTCACTGTTTCGAACTCCAAATCCGCAGAGGGGTCCGTGCTATTTCTGCCCAGCTGTCGACGCACTGGAACAGGAATAGAGACGTTGTCTTGCTCATCTATTCTGTAACGGACTCCTTTGCAGGACAGACACTGTAGACGCTGCTCGACAGCGAACCGAAAATTTTCAATGGGGTTGCCTCTGCCCTCGGGGCTTTGGGAGCGTTGAATCAGCTTAAACAAGTGAAGCAAGAACTCAAACGCATCTTGTTGTCTCATGGTTGAGAACTCTTCATGACCACGACCGATAAGATGTTTAAACATTGCTGGCGATAACCCTTTCTGGTGGGGCACCTCGGGAGAATCAGGCGAGGCAATCACGTCTGCATTGGGCTTTGAGTAACGCCCAGAAAGAATGCCATCAGCGAGCTTTCTCATCTGCGTCTCGAAGTCCTGGGCAGGTTGTTGGGATAACGGTGGCTCTTCGTTGCTATGGTAATATCTTCTTTGGAACTCCGGCGAGGAGAAGAGGCATTGCACCACGCTCGAAAGATAACAGCTATTTCCTAGATTGGTCAAACCTGTAAACCCAGGCCCGAATAACGGGGTGAGCTCGTGGCCATCCGCAGATGTGGTTGAGAACTCCCATTTCATGTTGTGTTCAACCTGCATCTCCATGAGGCTTTTCTCCGTTTTTTCGCGCGCGCTCAGATTGATTCCCCAATGAGCAAGATGAGCGGCAAGGTCGGGGTCTGTCCTTTCTTCATTGCACTTGTAGCAGTAGATATCCGCGCTCCCATCGGCGGTTATTGAGCCAAGCTTGACGGCAACCGCATGTGAAGTTGAGTCAGAATGCGCAAGCGCGTGTGAATTTCCTCCCAAACCCCCGAACTGACTGCGTCCGCAACCAAGGTTACCACACTCCAAACAAAGCCAAAGGTTCTCCTTCAAAGTACACATCGTGCACTGACTCAGCTCTGCGTACCTTGGTTAGCAGAGAATCGGACCCGCGAGGAAAACCATACCTTGAGACTCAGTCTGCTTAGGGGTTTGTTGCACTAAGCAAAGCGTATGCTCGCATGGGACGAACTCTTGCTCCCAAGCTTTAATCTCTTCTCTCTTAGAGAACGTCATGGCCTTCATTACCCCATCTACCACGACTGCAAGGTTGCCACTGGATGCATCGATGTCATCCAAGCGGCACTCATAGCAAACGACTCGTATTGCTGTGTCGTAGCGATCTTCATCCGTCTCTGCAGCAATCGCGAGCCTTGAGATTTTCTGTGGAGGTTCGCCACGCTATTATTTTATGTTACCATGACACCGAACATTGTAAGCATTGCGAGTAGGTATGGCCCTCAACGCACCTGTATCTTCTTTCGCGACCTCTTGATGTTCAGTGCTAATGGATGGCAAAAGCGCTTGTAATGAAGCAAGGCATGGTTTCGATCTCCTGTACAGCCGCCGTTGAAACAAATGAGGCATACATTTAGGCCAGTCTCCTCATCCTTGGGTAAGATTAGCCCTGGCTGAACACGCCAAGAAGGGAACAAGCGACGAACCACAGAGTCAAAACATTGCGTACACTCTTCGCGATAGACAGCTTGGGATTCAGATGGCGGTTGCAAAGCTTTAAGAGTCCGAGTTAGAATTTAGCTAGTATCTGGACTTTATATACTTGCCCTGCGAGCTACTATGAGGGCATTGAGCCATTCTCAATATGTCCAATGATAATCTTGACTCGATCGACATTAGCTGTGATTAACGTATCATCAAATCAAAAAGAGTAAGCAACTGACTTCTGATGAATTTATAGCAAGATGTAGGACAACTCTTGCTCTTTTCTAGGTTTAGCAAAAGATGTGTAGATTGTGACGTGAGGCGATATACTTTACCTCAGAGCACCACTGAGCACCACCTTGCAACATCCTTATCAAGGTGGGGTGCTATGTAACCTGATCAATTAAATAATCAAGAACCACCACCAATAATAATAAATAATAATGATAAACTTGGATTTATTGACTATGGAATAGATAGAGTAGATAGTTTATGATTTTGTTCCTGGCATGCTGGCCTAGTTCATATTATAAAGTCCTGAAGAAGGTTCTCTATTTCGATTATCCTTTACTCCAAGCATGTGGTCTTCAATATTAAAGAGTTGATCCCATTCATATTTATAGTCCCAGGAATATCAAAATGTCCTAGGAATCATTGATTGTTATTATCCGAAAAAGGACTGCTGAGTACAGGTAGTAATCTTAGTTTTTATTGCCTAGATTTAACCTCTGCCTGTCAGTGAGCTCCGTAGAGAACGTACCTTAAAAGGAGTAGGAAGGCACATGCCTAGGTAGAAACTACCTATGGAGATGTAACCATTGCTAAGTGCTATCCTAGTTAACCTAAGTTGCAACTAGTGTAATTAATACCTGATAATAATGCTGTTTTGATTGACTTCTTAAGTTCCTTACCATGCACAACTAGGTATCTCAAGGTGCTCTGTGKGTACTACTACCTACCTAGTAGGCTACAGCCTAACAGGGTACAGAGTGCCTTGCAGCGGGCCCTACCAGATAGGGGAAGTAATTGGACCATACCTTACCGCCTATCTAATAGCCACTCAACGCGTCAGGGATGCTTTACACAAAATAGCACCCGACGCGTTAGACCAATACCTATTGCCAAAGAGTGTTTTCACACATGTATCTTTAATAAGGTATCTTCCTCCTTCTGCCATCAGCTTCAGGAAAACGAATACTAGTTTGAAAAGTGACATATATTTGTATCCCTGTTCTCTTTCTTTTTCTTCCCATTCACAAACTAGTTACCAAGATACCTGCACATATATTCCGTTTGGCTACGAGCAATCCAGCAACATTTGCTTGCACGATGGCTCTCGATGCAGCATCTCAGATCTCAGTCGGGGCGCTCAGGTAAGCGAGCTCTTTTATCTTACCCTTGCCAGCAGACCATCCTTTCTCTTTCCCTGGGCTGGCATATCAGCTAGGACAAGAATTTACTGATACGTTTTCAGCGCCATCTTTGATGAAACCAAACCCCAAATCCATGAACCTATCGTCCAGTGTGTTCAGATTAAGCCTTTGCCTCCCCAACCAAACCATCAAGAGCGGTACAGAGCCGTGTTCAGTGATATCTCGAATTATGTTCAGACCATGCTTGCAACACGTGAGTAGAGAGGACCGGTGACGAAATGTCATCTATGACTAATTAACACGTTGTATGACAGAAGCGAATCCACTCGTAACGAGTGGCGTGCTAAGGAAGGGGTGTTTTGTCCGTTTGAAGTCGTTTCAAGCAAATTCTGTCAAAGGGAAAAAGTTGTGGATCCGGAAACCCCAAATTATACACGCGGCTAATATTATCATAGAATTCTCATAATCTTGGATCTCGAAGTCTTGCAGGAACTCGGCGAAGCAGAGAAAATCGGAGAACCGAAACCTTTGGAAAATAAGTTGGAAGAGGATGAAAAGCCCCAACCCACTACAATCTCCAGCGGTGGATTTTATGGCTCCAAGGTCCAAAATCAGCGAGGGGAACCTCGCGTACAGCCTGCACGTTCCTCTTTGACATCGACCCATGCCACCATCTATCCGATCGAAGCTATCTCTCCTTATTCACATAAATGGACGATCAAGGCGCGTTGCACGAGCAAATCAGCAATCAAAACCTGGCACAACAGAAACTCTGAGGGTAGGCTATTTAGTGTCAACTTACTCGATGACAGTGGTGAAATCCGTGCCACTGGGTTCAATGAGCAGTGCGACCTGCTCTATGATGTTTTTCATGAAGGAAGCGTGTACTATATATCTAGCCCCTGCCGGGTTCAGATTGCCAAGAAGCAATTTACCAATCTGAACAATGACTACGAACTCACATTTGAGAAAGATACAGTTGTTGAAAAGGTCAGTGAATTTTTCAAGCGCAGTTGCATCTGATAAGCTTACAATTTTTTGGTTTAGGCTGAGGATCAGAGCGATGTTCCGCAAGTTCGGTTCAATTTCACAACCGTGGGCGATCTACAGTCTGTTGAGAAGGATACCACCATTGACATTATTGGAGTGCTAAAAGAAGTTGGGGAGACTAGTCAAATCGTATCAAAGACGACGAGTAAGCCCTATGACAAGCGAGAGCTTACCTTGGTCGATAGCTCGGGTTTTTCTGTTCGTCTAACCATCTGGGGCTCCACGGCGTTGAATTTCAATGCCATGCCAGAGTCTGTAATTGCTTTCAAGGGTGTCAAAGTCTCTGATTTTGGAGGACGAAGTCTCAGTTTGTTGAGTTCTGGCTCAATGACTGTCGACCCTGACATAGAAGAAGCTCATCGCCTTAAGGGTTGGTATGATGCTCAAGGCAGACACGAGACGTTCACGTCACATGCCACAATGTCCAACGCATCCTCGTCTGCAATGAGATTGGATCACTTGAAAACAATCGCACAAATACGCGAAGAACAACTGGGGATGTCAGAAGATGCTGTCTACTTCTCGCTCAAAGGGACTGTTATTTATATAAAGCAAGACAACATGTGCTACCCTGCTTGCCTATCMGAAGGGTGCAACAAAAAAGTGACAGAACTTGATCCCGGCCAATGGCGGTGCGAAAGCTGTGATAAAACTCACCCACGTCCAGAGTATCGATACATCATGCTCATCAATGTTAGCGACCACACTGGCCAGCTCTGGCTTAGTTGCTTTGATGAGGTCGGGAAACAGTTAATGGGCACGTCTGCGGATCAGTTGATGGATCTTCGCCAAAATGGAGAAAAGGCCGCTGGAGACATCTTCCAGGAAGCTAATTGCCGAACTTGGAACTTCAGATGTCGGGCTAAGCTTGATCATTTCGGAGATCAGCAACGGTATGTATCTGCTATTTGGTTACCAATATTGAACCTACCGCTAATGACATCTTAACTAGCATCCGTTATCAGGTATCGACGGCCAAACCTGTCAACTACTCGGAGGAAGCATCTCGCCTCATGACTCTGATTAATTCATATGGCCTTTCTTGATATGCCTTGGATTGATGGTGAATTTGCCTTTCCTGGCCAAGTTCGATCCTTCCGGGGCTTGAAATGTTACATACACGATTTTAACTTTATAGACATTTGTTTGTGTATGAGTGTATAACGTCGTTCCGCTTGATTCCCAGAGATTATGACTCGAGTTCGCGAGGTCTCGCATATCACGTATGTCTTGGGTAATCAGGAAGGGTAATGCATACGAGGGCATGAAATCGGACGAAGTTACTAAACTGCCATTTCTAGGTGATATTCTTCCTGACGATCAGTCTTGTACGCTGTACCACGAAGATAGTCTTTGTGTCAGTTGGGGAGCCCTGTTCCCGTAATCACATGCTTTCCTTCTTTGATTTCCCCCTTAAAGATAACACAAAAATTACAGCAGTCTTCGGTTAGTGGACTACATAGCCCACTCATAGGTATACTTGAGTTCTTGTAGTATGTAGAGAGGTAGGCCCTGGCGGGGAGGGGAGGCTCTGGGGGTGCGGCGCTACTCAGTGGAATAAAATATTGCAGTGACATATTGGCGGCGTTGATTGGCAGACAATTTTATTCCTAGTGACCAATTTATTCCTACTAGCACTACCATAAATTTTCCTCCCCCTTCCCACACACAGCATCTCTTGATCCCGTGTCTCATTCGATCACGCTCAGTTTACATTTCTCACTTTCGTCTTCTATCTCCAATATCTGTCAATCATCTATCTGTCATTTCTCGGTCCCAGATTTCAAAACTGAGGAAAGACCAGACCACAACAGATACTGATCATGACCAAGCGTGTCCACCACGAAAGTGGCGATTACCGGCCCAAAAAGAGATCCAAGAATGAAAGAAGTGGAGAGGGATCGAAGATCTCGTCTGCTGAGGCTATTAGAAATGAACTTGGTCCTATACCAGATGCTACTTACGTCCAGTCACCAGCCCTAGGTGATCTTTCTCAGATTGAGATAGACCAGTTTCTCGCGAAGCATTGCATTAAAGTGACCGATTCTTCGGAAGCGCCGGCGCTTCGCCCCATAATTTCTTTTTCTCACCTCCCCAGCAGCTTCAGCAAGATTTATGACCCATTGAGCTCTTTCTCATCGCCGACACCTATTCAATCTGCAACATGGCCCCTACTCTTCGCCAGTCGGGATGTCATAGGCATTGCAGAGACCGGAAGCGGGAAGACATTGGCTTTCGGCTTGCCATGTATTAAGAAAATTCTGGATTCAGGAAAAGTCAAGCGAAAACATGCACGACCTGCAGCGGTCATCATTTCTCCAACCAGGGAGCTTGCAATGCAAATATATGATCAGCTTTCGAAATTTGGGGCCTCTGTGGACATCAGAGTAACATGTATCTATGGGGGTGTGAAAAAAGACGAACAACGCGAGGCCCTGAAGACTGCAGCTATCGTTGTTGCGACCCCTGGTAGACTAAAAGATCTTCAAAACGATGGCTCCGTGGATCTTGGAAAGGTCAAATACCTAGTTTTGGATGAGGCGGATCGCATGCTAGACAAGGGGTTTGAACAGGATATAAAAGACATCATCCGCTCCATGCCAGATTCAAAACGCCAAACCGTTATGTTCACTGCAACTTGGCCTCCTAGCGTCAGAGACCTGGCGGCTACTTTCATGACTTCGGCTGTGACTGTCACCATTGGTGGTGATCCTTCCGCCGATCCGCGTGCTAATACCAGGATTAAACAGGTGGTCGAGGTTGTGAAGCCTCAGGAGAAGGAGGCTAGACTTGTGCAGTTGCTCAGTCGCGCTCAGCGAGGCGCAGCAGTTTCCGATAAGGTTCTTGTCTTTTGTTTGTACAAGAAAGAAGCAGTTCGTATCGAGAGACTTTTACGAACCAAGAACTTCAAAGTCGCAGGGATACATGGAGATTTGAACCAGCACGAAAGATTCAAAAGTCTGGAGGCATTCAAAACCGGGGCAGCTACTGTACTTGTTGCCACCGACGTGGCAGCCCGTGGCCTTGACATACCGTCAGTCAAATTGGTTATCAATGTCACTTTTCCTCTAACGGTCGAGGACTACGTACATCGAATTGGGAGGTAAGCAAGGATATTCTCTCTTGGCTGAAATGTGGTTAATTCGAGGTTGATTAGAACCGGGCGCGCCGGTGCCGATGGCCATGCCATTACTCTCTTCACAGAAACGGATAAAGCTCAATCTGGCGCGTAAGTTCTCAAAATCGTCAATCAGCCTATGTGCTTGAGTAGGCTGCTAATGTGGCCATCTTCCTATATTGTCACAGGTTGATAAACGTTCTGAGAGCAGCTAAACAAGAAGTACCGGACGCTTTGCTAAAGTTTGGAACGACCGTGAAGAAGAAGCAGCATGGTGCGTACGGTGCATTCTTCAAGGATGTGGATACCAGCAAATCAGCGACAAAGATTGTTTTCGACGAGTGAACTCGTATTACTTTGTCTTGCGGTGTGTGGTGTCCTGCTTCCAAGTTTGACAGACCCGGTTGTACAATCCCCTCAAATACGTTCTCTCGAAATATAGACTATCATGTAGCGCTGTCAGAGCTCATTCAAGTCTTGTACGGGTAACTCACACTAGAATGGCATAGGAGGCGCAAAAACCTGCCGCTTGTATCAGACCATGAAAATCGTTGTGGAACAGCTCTGGCCCGAGTATTGTGATTGTGGTCATTAGAAAGCCAACAATATAGGTATGAGGACTCAAGCCGAACTCGGTCAACGTTATGTCGTTGTCATGATTGTGCATATACCTTCGTATGAAATTTAGACTCCAAAGTATTCGCACTGTCATGTTGACCATATTAGCGTACACCAAGCCACGAGCGCCGAGGTCGCCAACTCTCAAGAAAAGGTAGGCTGCTAACGCAAAGCATGCTGAGAAAGCCCCCATCCAGCCCGCCTGTGATCGAAGCTCCGACCCATTAGCAGCAGACGAGACAAACGCCTCTGTTATACCATTGAATGCCAAGAAAGGTATATAGAAGCAATAAAGTGAAAGTAGGTGATAGACTTCAAAACCAGCCCATTCTGTACCGCCCAATAGGTGAAGTATCTGCTTAATTATGACGGGGTTCAAAGGAAAGATAAGAGCAGATAGAATCCCGTATGCTTTCATGACATCGGTAAGATGCGTCTTAGCAGCGTCGACGTTGATTGATTCTTCTCTGTTTGAGTCACTGAGACCCAACAGTGACGAAAAGAGCGTGCGAGAGCTCTCCTCAATTGGCTGAAAAATGATGCGAGCTATAAGACCACCATAGTTAGAAGCGAGGAAATATATCCCTTGATCCTCCAAGCTCGACATTGCGGCGAGCATCATGGCGTCCCCTTGCGTGAGCAAATGCTTGACCACAGATTGGAAGAAGAGATTTGCAGATAGAGAGATCAACTGGGACGAAAACATGCCCAGGACATGAACGGACTTATCCCTTGGACCTGTTATCATGGCTGAGTCCTATTCGATAGGAATTGCCTCCACATACCTTGTTCTTATGCGACTGGGCAGAAACGAAAAATGCCATCTACTCGCTGCGTTTGACAGAGCTGCAGAGTAGCCGGAGAGAAGCACCAAGGCATAAGCCAGATGACCAAGTGCAAATGGAAGTATACCGACATTGTTTCCATTCCAGGACGCCCAGATAAACAGACCACACGTTGTTAGACTCTTTACAAATGCCGCTGCCATTTCAACGGTTGCCCTAGTCTTGTACAGCATATATCTGTGGACTACAGCAAAGAAAGGTTCAGTGCATAGCTCTAAGGTGGACGCGAGACAGACGATTGCCACACTGCTGCGATAGAAAGACGTTTGAGCAACCTGCTCAGCAGCAAACTGTATGTAGGAATTACCGAGCAAGATAGACAAGGCGATTCCAATTCCAAGGCTGAGGTAGGACATGTTCACTATTGATTGAGTCGCCGTAGATTGAGCATCGGTTTTCCTGTCGCAAGCTATGCGCGACTTCTCTTGATTGCTGATGTCGGGGAATGAAAGCGAATCCAGAGGCTGTCTCTGAATGGCTAACCTGATGGCCTCCCGAGAGAAGTATAAGATCGTAACCATGAACAACTCAAGTTGAGTTGCTGCTCCCAGTGTCGCTGGTGATAGGTTCCTCAGGACCAACTGATTGGCAACAAAGGTGAACAGCCGCGAAACCAACTGGATCAAGACCAAAAGCGTAGTCCCCGACACCGATGATGCCAAAGCTCTTCTAGTGCGAAGTCTGTCTGGCTTGGACATTGTGGCATGCTTTCCGCACGTCTCATGAACTTTTTTAATCTGCAAGTGTTATCGAGCTGGGACCGATTGTGTGGATGACGAAGGTTGAAACACAATCCTGATTCGTACAAGTAAGACATAAGACAAAAGCTGCGGTCTTATGTCTTCAGAAATGACTTACTCCTTCAGGCACGCGGTGCTGAGCAGGATGAAGATAGAGGGTGTGATGTTGTCCTCTACCTAGCCGCGGCCGCAGCCGCGGCCATAGTAGGGTGAACCACACTGGGTCCGCGTATCTAGAGGAGCCTGGGGGCATCACAGCTGCAAACACTCTGACCTTCACATTTCATAGTGTGACTTTACCAGGATTTACCTGCCTGAAATGAAGATTAAAGAGCTCCTAGTGTATCTATCCATGTACTTGCTGAATAGATCTTGTGACTGCGTCGATCTAAGATGTTTTGCTTTCCTGCAGTCTGGGATTATTGTTTCATTTTGCAGACTATCATGTCATCTACCCATTGAATGGCCTTTTTCTATCTGTCAAGAAAGCGGATTCTTCTGCATTACAATGGTATCCTGGTTGTGAAGACTAAGGTCGCTGAGACTTTTGAGGAGGGAAGGGGGAAACCACCAGCTCCTTCGCCTAGTCGCAATGCAGGCTGATGCAGAGTAGATAGGCGTTCAAGACCCGGAAACACCATGAAGGAGAAAGTCCAGTTCACGAACCTATCCGCGGAAGAAGGCTTCAGCAGGTGACTTGCTACACCTGAATCGGGCTCTTTTGCTTCAAGGATATCGCACCGCCCGGTGAAAGGACTAGGGTTAAACCCTGGCGATGTCTGAAATTAAAAAGGAGGGAGATAGAAAGGATATCCGCCATTCTTCGTCTTGAAGACGTTGAGGAGGAAGCTGTACGTACAGAGCAATACGCCAGCCCAGATTACGACGGCCAGTTGCTGTGCCTTCTTGTCCGCCATGCGAGGGACCTTCATGGAAAGAGCAATCGCTGCAAAGGATAGAACAGCGTCTGCAATCACAGTAAATCATCAGTATGTGTGCGGACAGGGTCGTGCCTCCGAAATGGTGAATGACTTACAAATGGCAGCGACAATCTGGGTTTCCATGCCGTACTGGTTAGAGAAACCACCAGCAAAATAGCTAATGCCTCCCTTGCCATCACCTACAACATAAGGTACTTTGCGGATATGATTGAACATGTGGCCACTGGTGAACAGCAAGATAGCAATCAGGCTAAAGCCGGCCCAGAGATTTCGGTTCCTTATGATCGGCAAGGCGTACGGAGACAAAACCGTGAACAAAGTTATCACGCCCATAAGGATGGTGATTGCAGAGATAATTCGCATGTAATTGATGGGGCGGACGAGAGGTGGTTTTGAGCCTTCCGGGAGATGTCGGCTGATCCATGTGTAGAGTTGGTCGGCAGAAATTGGGCTAGACGTCTTTCATCAACACAGAGAACTCATGTGGCAGACCCGAGAGATTCTTACCCAGTGAAGTCGAATCTTACGGGTGCATTGTCAACCTTGGCAAAGGAGCCGACTGTGGGAGGAAACAAGAGAAGGACAGGCGCAGTTTGAAGCATCAGCTTTTACCTCAATAGATTAGCTGAAAAATATATGAAGAGTGTTCACGAAGAAAGATCATTCTTATACCTTCTGGAAGGTCTCCTTGCCATTACTGAAATCCAGAGTAGCGAGGAGCAGTTTAAGATCGTCTGACTTAGGGCCCTTATTCCAACTTCGTGCAATGAGGTCCCATTCGGATTGGAACTCGCGACATAGGACGCAACCATAGCGAGCGTCAGTAGCTGTCAGAAGAACCGCGACGTGAAAATCGCGAGGCTTCGAGGTCAAATCATCATATGTAACATCTGTCAATTCAATCGGCGCGACACGAGAGACTGATCTGTATTTCTCGTACTTATCAGGGTCTGAGGACGTACAAAGCGCACTCGTCGCAATGCAAAGGAAAGAGATAAGAAAATTGAGGTTCATTTTCTCCAGTGTCTGGAAGAATGGCTCATTTAAGATGCACTGTTGAGCTCGAATGTGAAGAATCACTGAAAAACACAGTGGATGAACGGTCCGTAAGTATCGTTGGTCATTATCCGATGTCTGTGTAGGAGGTATTCCGGACGGAGTAGATGCATGGTGGCACAATAACTACGCAATCTCTTTAGTGCAAGCTAGAGTCCAGGTGTCCACAACTTCGGGAGCTGCCGAGCTAATTTCTCCGTCGCAAGCTGAAAGACGCGTGCCAGCCGCTGCCGCAAACAATAGCGAGGTAAGGTCGGTACCTTACGTTGGCCACTACCGTACCTTGATAATATTGATAACATCTACAGACTGCTTTCTCAGACATGACCACGGATCCCAGGCAAACTAGACTTCATGCCGCAATAATACAGTCTTAACGACTTAATTTCGCTATACATGTTGATCTCCTTGCAAGCCGGCACCGAATTCTCTCGTCCAAATGTCAGCACCAGGGTTTGATGATGTATGTATGCTCTACGACTCCGAGATGCAAGTTGAGACTTACCCAGTTTCTCAGTGCCGAATGGCACTTACCACAGCACACTATGAGCAAGAATATGAACGAGCAGTGGGGCGGACAACGCTTGTTCTAGAGATCGAGCGAGGTCGGGAAATACGTATGGAACAATTATTTCTCCAGTTCGAAAACGATAGCCTACACTTGCAGCTAGAGGAGACCAGCGAAGAATTAGTCAGAGCCAGAGAATCTGAATCGTGCCTACGCGTCCAATTCAATAAAACCCTCATTGAAGAGAATCGCTTAAAGAATATGCTCGCTGCCTCGTCACATGAAATAGAGAGCCTTCGTGTATGTTGCCATTATACCTTGACCTGGTGGAACATCACCTCTGACTTTTAGGATAGGGCGAACTTGCTTCGCTGGGCAAGACTGCCGTCGAATCTAAGAGATTAGTAGACGAGAATATTCGCCTATCGAAAGAACTTTCCAACTTGCAATTAGAAGCGGAGCGGTTTAGGGTACAAAGCATCTCTTCCCAGAATACCGTCGCCGAAAAACAGGCATTGAGGCGCCAACTGATTACGGTCGAAGAGCAATTGGAGAACGAAAAGCGCGCCCACGAACGTGCTCAGTCCCAACAGACTCGTCAGGCAGGGGAAATTGCCAATTTGTCTTCAAGACTTGAGGAAGCACGTAATGAACTTGCAGAGCAAATACAAGCTCGAGAACGACAAGAGCGTAGTGCTTGTCAGCAAAAACATGAAAGCGAAGCTCAGCGCGCAGCTCTTGAAGAAAGGATCGAGGATCTCAATCGGAAATTGCGGCAAGTCAAAGATCAACTCCAAGAAGCTCAGAGTAACGGTCAACAGCGCCATAATAATCTCAAAGCAACTCAAAGTCCTCAGCCCCATGCAAAATCTCGAGCTCCTCCTAATCGAACGATGGGCACCCAATTTGTTCCCGCACTGACCATTGCTACGCCAGGGGCGATCAAGTCTTGGAATAAAGGCATCAAGCAACCAACAGCTTTGCCTGGTGATAAATCGTCTTTCTCGATTACCCCATTTTTGAAACGCGCGAGTGAACCTCAAAATCCTTCGGTTAGTTCTGATGACGATTTAAATGAGCTACACACGGTCCCTGTGTGCGCGGGGACACCTGGGAAAGTTTCCAGTGACAAAATGAGTTTCGCTGAGAATGCAACTATCAGCAGTCCACCGCAAGAAGACGAGCTGTTGTCCAGGGAGGCACTGTCTTCAAAGCGGTCGAAACTATCCCACCAAATTGGTATCAAGTCAAAAATGGCCGGAGCAATAGCGTCCAGGTCACGCTCCCCACAGACTGATGTCGAACCCCTTGCAGAAGGTGACGGTGTTTCAAAGAACAAGGCCCCTGGTCATGGTCAGATGAAGTTGAAGAGGCGTAAATTGGGGTTCCAGCGAGATAGGAACTTGTTTGAGGATGAAGAAGACCGGGACAACCAGGATATCAGAAAGCCAGGGCGTAAACTTGCTCCTGGTCCTGGACGAACTTCCCGAGACGAAATACAGTTAACCGCCCAATCCAGTATAATGCACGGCCGAGGGTTTGGTGCCCCTACGGGTTTCTCCCCGTTAAAGCGAGACAGAAAGAGAATGTAGGCAGTGGGAAACCTTGAATAAATGTAATGTTTGTCCATAGCGGTAGTCCTTGATTCTAGTAGTGCTGTACTCCATCGTTTACCTGCGTTCCTCTTTCATGATTGTGGATTCATGTTTCACCTTGGAAAGGTTTCGATATCCGGTTCAATATTTGCATAATTCGCTGGCCAGCATTGTTTCAAGTGCAGTGACCGGAGGGGGTTGACCAGTGGCTCTGATTTATATATCATGAACTGCTTGATCTACAGAATGTCGTCTCCAGAATGTCATTTATTCATTGAAAGTAAAAAGGCCCGCCACTGTATCAAACCACAACGTAATTCCAGGTTGATAAGAGGAACAATAATTAGACTAGTCGCTGTGTTAATGAGGGTGTATGGGGTTGACTCCATGTATGTTTTAGGGCACAAAAGGCAAAAAACCTAGTTGGGCTATATCTAGGGGAGTGTACCCCTCACATCCCGATCTGTCTATAATGCGTAGCTCCAATGTCGCAGCTGTTGGTGTCAATCAATTAAAACTTGTGTTCGGACAGGGAACAGCATGTGTTTAATGAAAGGAAATAGCGGGTGGGATGATACGTACCTATACTCTAGG
The DNA here is from genome assembly GCF_018340605.1 of Aspergillus pseudoviridinutans. NCBI lineage: Eukaryota > Fungi > Ascomycota > Eurotiomycetes > Eurotiales > Aspergillaceae > Aspergillus > Aspergillus pseudoviridinutans. Next base: position 694,034 of record NW_025091285.1, on the reverse strand, counting down.
TTTAGTTATGTAAAACCCTCTGACATAGACAGACCAATAATCATTATTACTATCATGTCGTTGACAGATTACTCAATAGTTCTCCACCCTTATCTAGGATTTTCACATGACACCTGTTACTACAATATCTTCAAATGTCCTACATTCTTTGAACACAATCTACTAAAGCACTATCTACTAGAAGTATACTATCTACAGAGTTTATCTACTGGTACTTTTTCTTTTCCTTTCCTCGTCACTTCCATCATCGGGACGGGTTAGAGTTGCAGTATCTATATTGTATCACACTGATAATCAAGGACGGCTCAATCCAGTAATACATTGACGAGATCCCACCCTCCAAAATTTCCCGCAGACACAAATCAAATTGGGTACTTCACATTGAAAGATCTCAGCACCATGTTCTTTTCGTCCCGCCCAACCAAGACTATAAGACTCGAGATCAGTGATATAACGTCTCTCCTCATATTCAAGAGACATTCATCCTCGAAGAGATGGCAAGCACGTCAGATCAAAGACCGTTTTACAAGGGCTGCGGCAGTACAAGGCTTGAAGAGCCGTGCAGCTTTCAAATTATTGCAGGTATGGATTACTCGAACTTTACTGTTCGCTGTACGCTAAACACGGGTAATTTTAGATCGATGAGAAATATCACATTTTCAAGAGTGGGCAAACAGTGGTGGATCTGGTATACCGCCCCTCTCACTTCTATATCTGGGCATCCAGGCTGACCTCTGATATTCTCATCAGGGATACGCCCCCGGCTCCTGGTCTCAGGTCTGTTTGATCTCGCACCAATTTTGATATACATCTAACTCTCTCAGGTGGCAGCGACTCGAACTCAACCAAACGGTCGAGTCCTGGGCGTAGACATAATCCCAGCACAGCCCCCCAAAGGGGTCTCTACCATACAGGGCAACTTCCTTGCCCCAGATATTCAGGCTTACGTTCGTGAGTTCCTCCGCGACCCTTGTAGAGGCAGGCCGCGTTCTCCTGGTCCGTGGGACGGAGACGAACACAATACGACCGTGAGTTCGACCGCGAGCCTGGAGCAAAATAGCGAGTGCATCGGAACAGATACGGGCAATCTTCCCCAAAGTGATGCCGTGTCGGAGAGAACAGTAGATGTGGTTTTAAGCGATATGTGTGCTCCCTGGTTCCAAACCACCGGCTTCTGGAAGCGAAGTCTAAGTGACCCTTATGATAGGATGATGAACACAAGCGGCGTGAATTTTCGAGATCACGCCGGCAGCATGGTACTCCAACAAAATATCCTCATACTTATCGTCCATAGTTGACTGACCTGATAGGACCTCTGCCGTGCCGCATTGCAATTCAGCTTCGACACCCTAAGGACGGGAGGTCATCTCATTTGCAAATTTTATCAAGGGGTCGAGGACAAAGAACTAGAGAGACAGTTCAAAGCACTCTTCCATAGAGTGCACAGGATCAAGCCAGAGTCTTCACGCAACGTACGCGCCGGATATATCGAGTATTGCTATCGTCATCACGCACTAACTTGCGCAGGAATCAAAGGAAGCGTACTTTGTTGGCCTCGACAGAAGGAATAACGCGTCGAAGAATGAGGTCCTCATGCAGTCCTAAATCAGAACCCACCAGCCAGATGTAGCTCTAATCTCCTTCTCCTGCCCTACCGTGCGCACTTGGTATCGGATCACCGAATTCCTAGATGATCTCCTCTTCGTTCTCAAGCGACTCGTCCCACTCGATGTCATCTATCGTTTCTTCTGCTCTTGCTTGGACCTTCTGTTGTGTCAGCGATCCATCTCAACAGAAACCGCCTTGTTGATGGCCAGTCCAAGAGATTTATGGGTCGGGGGTGGGTGATTTGCGCGGGCCGGGGAAAAGCAAGACGAGGAATAGAGGGTAGGTTAAAAGAGGCTTCTCGTGACTGACCTCCCTAAGACCACTCAACTCCTCCAGATATCCGGGCTCGTTCAAGGCTTTTACCACAAATTCCCAGCCCTGCTCATTGTATGCCTTGACGATGTTTATGGAACAGGCGCTACAACAGTCATAGCTTCTTCCTATAACCGAAATGTTTTCGAAGGACGAAAGAAATCCCCTGATTTGGTGTGGCACCAGACCAAGAGGGTGAGAACCGCGGTCATTGTTTGGCGAAGCAGCTGGGGCCGCAGCACCTTGAGGGTGCTGTAGAAGTGAAATGAGCAGCTCAACCGCCAAGGCCGACGCTATCGTGGCTACACCTGGTCGAGTAACGGTGCATTGTTGATCAAGTGTCTGGTCTCTTACAGACTTGAAAAAAAAAAGTCAGTCGCATAGAGAGATGAGCCTTGGGAATGGTGGCTTACGTTCATCGGTGCAACTACGTCATTGCAAAAGTAGCAGCCAAGCTCTAATGTTGGGTCTGCATCGTTTCTGACGCCGTGTCGCATGACCACAAAAGAATCGAATCCAAGCGCTGCATTCATCACGATCTTTCCCGCCGCCTTACCAATGACAGTTGGAAGCCAGCGCGATTCTCTCGTGTCCATGAGAAGGAAAATAACGTCGTGGTCATCTACTAGAGCCTTGAGAATGTTGAACTCTTTTCGTGTGTTCTCCGTATCTGTGATGGGATGGCCAGCCATTGGCACCGAAAGAACATGCCCAGTAGCCTCAACACCAGGATAGATTTCCGACAGGGCTTGCGCAGCTCGAATTGCCTTTCTAGCGCCACCTTCTAGGCAGTCTTGAAAGTTGAAAAGTGGCTGCCTCACCGGATTTGAAAAAGATACGGTTCCGTTATCCACGAATGTTATTTTCGTAACCCCCCAAGCCTAGAGGCCAGCAGTTCGGTGAATGTCTGTTCAATAGAAATATGGGAAGACATACCATTAGATTTCGAGCAACATAGCTTCCTAACGTCCCAGCTCCAAGTAAGAGGCATCTGGTGCGTTTGATCTTCTCAAGATCGAGATCCGGGCTGATCCTCCATTTCATGAGTTTCAGATTGAGATCAACGGACTGATCCGCCAGCCTAATCATGCGCCGCGGAGTTAGACGCACATCAATACCTTGAGTGGTACATCCCGTAACCTGCTCACCTCTTAGGATTTAGGTACTCTGTGAGGTCCACTAATCTCCCTGACAGCTTTCCCGCTGAATTCCGTTCCCAGCCAGTCACTTTGGGCGCCCCGTTCGCTGTTTCAGGAGAACTCGCTGGCTGTGACACCGGTTGAGTTTTGCATTCCACTGTGACTACCATGCTGCGACCCATTTCGCGACGTATATCGCGATACCTCAAAATCTGGGCTCTTCGTAGACCCCAACGTCGCTTGATGAGAAATAGTAGATTCCTCAGCATCCAACCCGGCGCATCGTCGTAGTTCGAAGGATCGGCAAAACAAATGAAGCTATCCTCGAATTGCGCCCCATCGAAAAACCCGCTCTCATAACTTGCTAGAGAAGCAATCTTCCAGTTGTTTCCGGCGGTCTGCTGCGAACTCGCCAACAATGTCCCATCTGCTCTTTCGGACGTCCCCCTGGCATCATGCCCAGCTCTGCCATCAAACTCGCAATACTTCCTCGCGAGGAAGAAGCCTCGCTGACAAGCTTCGACGCTGCGGGACCACGTCTGCACTGCTTCCACAAGAGTCGAACTTTCAAAAGTGGGTAAGGCCTTGAATGATGCMCCATTAATCGGTTGAACCGGAGTATGGCCAATGATCTCCCCAGCATTTGTTACAGGAGCCCAGGAAGGGGTTGAATGAAGTGCAGGAAACGCGAACCAGTAGTGGAACTTATACTTCTTGAGATCCGCGAATGACAGTATCATGAAGGAAGATAATTTTGACGGACACATGTAGATGCTGCCGTCCTCTATGGCATCTCGTATCTTTCGGGAATATCATTAGTAAACTTCATTGAACCTTTTGCACCGTGACGCTGACCGTTTGCCCGGCTTGTTGCAGCATCTGAGGCTTATTAATGTCGCGGTATTCTTCAAAAGTATTAAAATTTTTGATCGTCCCTTCAGCTCTGTAATAACCTTCCGGTACCCTGATGTAATCCATGATCAATTAGCAATCATACCCTCTGGACCCTACATATCACCGAGATAATTGTAAAAGGAAGTAGAAGTTGAGCTCTGACTATGGACTCACTCGTCGCTGGTGAGGGCATTTCCATGTATTTGCATCCGACAAGAATTATTCGGTGCGTCTGTAGGGCGCAGTTCGTACAGGCCTAATACTTTGCGAGCAGAGTCATCGAGTTTGTCACGGTCTATCTTCAATGTAGCTAGAGCTGTGTAGAAAGGAAGTTCAATGTCCGAAGCAAATGGAGCGTACTGCATTTTGTACGGTTATAACGCCGGGTGGATGTTTTAGGACCCTGGGTCCTATCTCAGTAATTTAATAAGTGAGCCGCAGGTATATCTGGATCTGTTTCTGCTAATAAAGGCTCTGATTATTATGAGAGCGAAACTGTTCAAGTGGTACCAGACGGTGGAGTAATAATACCTAGGAAGTATATGAGAAGAGTAGTAGTAATAAATGACAGCGGGGCTGATAAGACGGGCAAGGCTAACTTCCCGGATTTATAGCATATTACAAGAGGTACTCACATGCATATAGATCATAAGTGCTCCGTACAGCAACGTGACATTTCCTCTTCCCCGTTATTCATCATTCCTGACCACCTGACTAGGTCAGAAATAATAATGGTCATGGGCCAACCCTATCCACAATCCGTCACTTCGTCCATTACTCCCGGAAGTTCTGACAAAAGGAAAAAGACACTCTCGATAACTTGAGATAGATCACTTGTAAACTATGTATACCTAAGGTACTTTGCGATCATTCTTATTGCTGGTAAATTCTTACTATCCTCCGGAGTTTGCTCTTTTAGGCCCTGTAAGATGTTACTATTCACTCCTAGTTTACGTGCATACTTGGATCATACCCAGTCTGCCATCTCGCGGAGTCGTTAACAGGCAGTATCTAGTATTATCTACTATAATACCAGACTAATGGAGCCAGGAATATCTAGACAGGATGGCGGATGAATGGTGCAGACTAGGGTAGTCTCCCTGCCTTCTTGTTTGGGAATTCGCAAGCTTATTCATAGTTGTTTTGTTGACCCACGCAGCGAAGTAAGTTATCTACTGTCTGTTGCCAGATACTCTGTACTGCCAGGCTCTTCCTTTCTCGGTATATTTCTCATTCATGTATTAATACTATCCTGTGGTCTATGCTTATTTCTGATTTCTGTTACTATTAAACTTACCTTCAGCTGTACTCTTAGATGTTAATATATATAATATTGAGAGGCTACACAATGTGGGTTTTGTTGATAATCATACATTCATGACGCTAGGTTCTCCCTGCCCCACTAAGTACATCCTGCGCGGCTAGGCTGGTGCTTATAATTTGGATCTTAATTATTATTATCTGTACGGAGTAGGTTCTACGTATCTCTGGTTACCTCAGCGCGATTGTGTTTGAAAAATCAACTGCATAGCCCACTGGTATCAACATCAGCTTGTAATGTGTTAATAAGAGGGATTAAAACAAATCATTACGATACTGATTGAAGGATCTGCCACTTCACACAAATCTCACCAGGCATCCTTTGCATCTTCCTGTCAGGTCCAAGAAATGCTGATTGGCTTGTGTGGAGGTTAGTATGAACCCTTCATGACAAAAATATTCCACCGCATGATGGACTAATGACACTGGAGGGGAAAGGAATATGCTCAGGCAAGCACGCCATCGCAGATTACCTCATTGAACATCAAGAGTTCCAACTCCTGGAGTTGAACAACAAAAACTACCCTCGGATAACTGATAACCCAGAAGACGATCTTCGGTTACAAGCTTCGGAACTCAGCAACAAGAGGAATTCGGAATTCTTATTCGACAGCGTCGAATCCCTCCTAGACTTTGCAACGAAAAGATGGAGGGAGCGCTGGGTCACAACGGATATCTGGGATGCTGCGACCATAGAGCGTTTTCTTCAACGACCATTTTTCCTCCTAGTGAGCGTTGATGCGCCAGTTAGTCTTCGGTGGAAGCGCTTCACAGATAGGTAATTCCCCTGCCAAGAGCCTATGCATTCAACAATTTATGCTGTATGGAAACATAATATTTCACTCCATTTTTAGGTGTCGAAGGAGACAGCTTGATCCTCCTCCGCTTGAAAGATTTGTTATATGGAACGATCGGCACCTTTACGATAAAGAAATCGGACGCGCCTATCTGACGGATCGTGCGCAAATGCGACTGTTCAACTCATGCTCTTCTTTGGAGGAACTGCATGCTGCTCTAGAAGCCTTGAATCTCGCTGATGAGCAACGTCTACGTCCAAATTGGGACCAGTATTTCATGCAACTAGCTTCACTCGCCGCGCAGAGAAGCAATTGCATGAAGAGAAGAGTGGGCTGTGTGCTCGTTAGGGAGCGTCGTGTAATCAGCACCGGATACAATGGGACTCCTCGGCATCTTACCAACTGCAACGAAGGTGGATGTATGAAATCTCCCGAAGGCGTTGCAGCTTTCCTTTGATCTTCTCGTGCTTTTTCAAGAGAAACTTACATCGACCAGGTCCACGGTGCAACCGTGGAGAAGGAGGAGGTGTTGGTCTATCAACATGCCTTTGCCTTCATGCCGAAGAGAACGCTTTGTTGGAAGCAGGCCGAGAGCGTATACGTGAAGGCTCAATACTCTATTGCGATACGTCAGATTCCCCAGCCCCTGCTCGTTGCTTTCCAGATGTTGATGATCCGTAGATGCCCTTGCTTGACTTGTACAGTCAAGATCGCTCAAGTCGGTATATCGGAAGTCGTGTATTCCCAAGGATACAATATGGACCAAGAAGTTTGTCTGAATCACCACACTTTAGTAAACGCAGCTAACGGGAGGCAGAGTGCTGCGATCTTGAAAGCTGCTGGAGTATGTCTGAGACAGTTTTCCCCGGTAAGCTACACGGTCCCTTCCGGACTCAACAAAAAGGGCTTACACAAATGTAGCCTCGAAACGGCCTCATCTATCTCCAAAATTCTCAGAACGTTGCTTCGGATTTGCCATTGATCATCAGTCTTTCCGGTGGGAATGATATTTTATAGAGCGCTTGTTCACGATATAGCGTTTCGTTCGGCCAAGCGATATCCACAGACCGCCTGACTTAAAAACTCAAGATTGTTTTGCATCAACCATTGCAATAAAGGGGTATAGCAAAATAACAAATACAGGGGAGCATTTTTCCATTGGTCAGGACAGATTTATTATCTCATTCATACCTTAGTGGGTTCCAATGTCTGCCGGGCCACAGCGGCCGACCATCAGGATAAGATCACTTCTGGATAGAATATACCCTTGTACAATAATCTAAGAGACTGCATTATCAGCTAGCTTCGGACTCTGCGAACCCAAAGTAGTAGTGGATTCTAAGGCGGTCAGCTGTCTAGAATATTGATGTGGGCAGGCGGGAAAAAAAAAAAGTTAACTACCTTAGTTATCATTTTGAATAATGACTCAGCTAAATGCCCCCGCCGTGGTGGGGAGGGATGTTTGACAATAAATGAGGAGGGTGATTATTCTTCTTCTCAAGCCACTTTCATTCATTCATTCTCTCTGTCCCCGAGTGCCTGCGGGCTTACCCAAGCCAGACAGAGCCTGTGATCCCGTCTCTACTCGACTCCAGTATTGAAGTACAGCACCTTATCTTACGGCTTGAGGTACCGGACTGCCGCCATGCCGACTGTTCACCTGCTCGATTATGTCGCGGGAAATGTCCGCTCGTTGGTGAATGCGATCAACAAAGTTGGGTTCGATGTTGAATGGATCAAGTCCCCGGCCGATATTAAAAATGCCGATGTGCGCACTCTTCTCTGCTGATAGTCTTGTTTCTGCTGCTGCACGATCCACAACTGACATATGCCATCGTAGAGACTCATGGTACCCGGAGTTGGCCATTTCGGCCATTGCCTCTCTCAGCTTTCCGAAGGTGGCTTCCTGGAACCGATCAGACAGCACATAGAGCTGGGGAAGCCCTTTATGGGTATATGTGTTGGTCTGCAGGCGCTTTTCGAGGGTTCTGAAGAAGATTCTGACACCCCCGGATTGGGGCTGATCCCACAACGAATGCAGAAATTCAACGCTGACACGAAGAGCGTGCCTCACATAGGCTGGAATTCTGCTATGAATACAACCTCTGAGCGGCAAACTTTCTATGGGTTGAACCCGAACAGCAAATATTACTACGTCCATTCCTTCGCAGCTCTCTACAAGGCCGGCGTATTAGAGAACGAAGGCTGGTCAGTTGCTACGGCCACGTACGGTGATGAAGAATTTATTGGCGCCATTGCTCGGGAAAACGTCTTTGCAACGCAGTTTCATCCAGAGAAAAGCGGACAAGCTGGATTACGGACTCTCCGTGCGTTCTTGAATGGTGACAAATACCAGCCAATCGGAACGGAGGGTCTGGAGGCAGGAAAGAGGGAAGACGGGTTGACCCGCAGGATCATCGCCTGTCTTGATGTCCGTACGAATGATGCTGGTGATCTGGTCGTCACGAAAGGTGATCAATACGATGTGCGAGAGAAGGTCGGCGTGGACGCAGGAGGTCAGGTAAGAAATCTGGGGAAGCCGGTTGACATGGCAAAGAGGTATTACGAGCAAGGGGCGGACGAGGTCACCTTCCTCAATATCACGTCTTTTCGGAATTGCCCGCTCGTAGATACCCCAATGTTGGAAATATTGAGAAGAACGTCGGAGACCGTCTTTGTTCCTCTGACAATTGGAGGCGGTATCAAGGACACTATCGATCCTGACGGGACTCACATTTCTGCTCTGGACGTTGCTACAATGTATTTCAAGTCTGGGGCCGATAAAGTCAGCATTGGATCGGATGCAGTCATTGCAGCTGAGGAGTACTACCATCGCGGCGAAAAGCTTACTGGAAAAACTGCCATCGAGACAATTTCGAAGGCTTATGGAAACCAAGCTGTGGTTGTGAGTGTTGACCCCAAGCGCGTTTATGTCACAAGCCCGGATGACACCGAGCACCACACGATCAAAACGAAGTACCCGAACGCTAGCGGCCAGACTTATTGCTGGTATCAGTGCACAATCAAGGGTGGCAGAGAAAGTCGTGATATTGACGTCCGACAGCTAGTGAAGGCTGTTGAGGCCATGGGTGCTGGCGAAATTCTACTGAATTGTATCGACAAGGACGGAAGTAACAGTGGATTTGACTTGGAGTTGATCAACGATGTCAAGGCTGCTATCAAAATCCCTGTCATTGCTTCAAGTGGCGCTGGCGTGCCAAAGCATTTCGAAGATGTTTTCCGATATACAGCCACCGATGCGGCATTAGGTGCTGGAATGGTATGAGCCGCCTTCACCGTCCCATTGTTTCTCAGCTAACGAGGCCACAGTTCCACCGTGGCGAGTTTACTGTTGGGCAGGTCAAGGAACACCTTCGGAACGAGGGTTTTCTAGTCCGCAACTTCGAAAGCGACGAATGATGGCATACAGTTTGACGGCCGCCCATCTTGCGCCCTTGTTAGCCCATTGCAGTCAGTATTATGAAGTTCTAGCTAATAGAGTTCGCGATCAGAGAAGAGCGGCGTGCTTGAGTCAATGCTTGTATGATTTTAACTGTATATAGAATGACTCACATCAAAATTACACCAAATGGTGCCATTGCGTCGATATTTATTTTCAGATACAGAATTCTTACATGAAAACGGGAAATCTCGATTTAACCAACCCCATATCTACATGGCAGCGACGGCCTAGGGACTGAAAGGACGCGTCACATGATGTAGGGGACGCACGCTTTGACAATAGGGTTGCTTATAAAACAAGGTCACATGACCAAACCGAACGCCTCAACTCATCGCAGCAAATTTCATCCACGCGTGGAGTAGATACTCTAATCATCTCAAGTTCCCCTCCGTCCGTGCTGAAGGACAACACTCTCCTTCTCTTAACATAATTCGGTTGTGCTATAGATTACCCTTCTCCTCCTTTCTGCTTGCTGTTAATGTGACTTGAACCTCGTTCATCTTATTCCGTTACCTCCATTATTTGTACTTTGGCAACTGTCCAGTAGGCCCAAGAACGCCACCCGGATCTACAGCCACTGCTATTCACTTCGTTCAACTCCTGTTCCCTCATTTTGCTGTCATCTCAGGGTTGCATGCCAGTGGTTAATCTCCAGACGCGATCAATTATTCATTCGCTGCGGGACATTTTTCTCAGGGAATAGCTCGGACGTCAGGTTTCGTGGGCAAACAGGACATTTGTGACCTTCCTGTGGTCTTGGGGTTGGCAAGAGCTTTGAATTCTCTGACCCACTGTTCCTCACTGCAGATCAGCTGCTTCTTAACTTTCATCATCAACAGGTCCAAGTTTATTTGTATACAGTAACTCGCAACAGTTACTCTTTGGACCGAAGGGAAGTCTTTCGAAAGTACAGTTATCGAGCATTGCCATTTCACTCCCGTCTTCGTGATCTCTGGACTTACCTGAAGAGAGGAAAATTGAGTCACCGTCTGTTATTGGCGATCTGCCATCCAATTCAGTGTTACTTCCTTTCTCTCCGTGATTTTTCCTGTCACTTGTATGCTTCAATTTGAAGAAAAGTGTCGTCCCTTCTATTTTGATCTAATTACATTCACAAACTCACTTGCTGGACGCGCAATTCAATACAATGTCATCCTCTGTTCACTTCAAGTTCAAGTCTCAAAAAGAGCCTTCAAGGGTAACTTTCGACGGGACCGGTATATCTGTTTTTGAATTGAAACGTGAAATTATCAATCAGAGTAGATTGGGCGATGGGTCGGATTTTGAATTGTCTATTTACAATGAGGATACAGGCGAAGGTAAGCTCTGTGGTTTTGTCCCCATTCCTTCTCTTCGAGCTGGTGTCTGGAAGGAAATCCCAGGAAATTAGGAAAAAGGAAATAAAAAAAGGCATCATCGCTGACTTATGCTTGCAGAGTATGACGATGATACCACAATCATTCCCCGTTCCACTTCTGTTATCGCTCGGAGGTTGCCTGCCTCTCGGCCTGGCAAAGGCGGCGCTGCTCGTTATGTATCTGGGAAAATGCCCGTTAGCGCTCGCAGCGCGCCTCGTAATGATGCTTCAATGTCGACCCGAGCTATATCAAATACTACCAACACAGTGAGCAACAGCGTTTTAGAGCTCAATAACGCGCAGACAGAGGAGGAGAAGATTAATGCTCTTTTCAATCTGCAAGCTAGCCAATGGAAAGAGCAACAACAGGAGATGGCAAAGTATGCATATACCTATTACATGCCGACGTAGTGCTAATGGACGTCAATAGTGCAACGCCTGTACCCTTCGGTCGTGGGAGAGGAAAGGCCGTCAATGTCCCTGATCACCCACCGCCTCCTGGATATCTCTGCTACCGCTGTCGGGAAAAAGGTGAGACAACCAATGTTGAATCTCGGAATCAAGGTTAACCGATATGTTTGTCTAGGCCACTGGATCCAAGCGTGTCCGACTAACAATGATCCAAAATTCGATGGCAAATACCGAGTGAAGAGATCTACTGGTATACCACGCTCACTCCAAACGAAGGTTGAGAAGCCGGAATCATTGGCACTCGATGGGTCGAATGAAGATCTTCGAAATACAGGTGTCATGGTTAATGCTGATGGTGATTTCGTCATTGCGAAGCCAGACAAAGCAGCTTGGGAGTTGTACCAGGAGAAGGCCAAAGCTTCTTCAGCAGCGGCGGCAGAAGCGGCAGCAGCGGAGTACAGCAAAGAATTGCAATCCTGGGGTTTGGAGTGCCCTATTGATAAACGTATGTTCCTAGAGCCCACTAAGACGCCATGCTGCCACCGAACTTACTGCAATGATTGTATTACCAATGCATTGATTGAGAGTGATTTTGTTTGCCCTGGCTGCGCCACAGAAGGTGTTTTGCTTGACAATCTTTCGGTGGATGAGGAGGCTGTTTCGAAAATCAAAGCCTTTGAGAATGAAAAAGCGGACTCGAGAAAAGACACGCAGAAAAATCTCACAGTGCATGATAGCTCATCCAACAGTAAAGGGTCTGATTCAGAGAGAACTGTCGCTGCGGAAAAGGAGCCATCATCATTGCCGTCAGTCAACGGCGCTCTGGACCCGGCTACAAAGAAAAGACCAGCGGACGAAAAGCCCCCGAGCACCGACCATGAAGGATCGAATCTGAGCCCGTCGAACAAGAAGCAAAAAGCTGATCCCATTGCCCAGGCGGCCACCGTGTCGACAAACCCACAAACTCAGGATTCTTCGAATGAGGTCTCATCCATCACCCACGACCAGCCAATGCCTTTTGGTTTTGGCTTTATGAATCCGCAAAGCATGCCTACAATGCCATTCACTGAGGCTGGGTTCATTGGTGGAGGAATGGGGTTTATGAATCCTTTGGGCCTTCCTACAAATGGTTTCCCAAATAATATGAATCAAGCATGGAATCCAATGAATACTCTGGGATTCAATTCACTTCAAGATGGCATTTATGGTAGTCAACAGAGTGGTGCAATGAACGGATACGGTCAAGCAAACATGTACTCCAACATGGGGAATGCCTCGATGCAGATGATGGGCATGAACCAGATGGCGGGGCCGATCCCACCAAATGCGGGTTTTCAGCAGGGCCCAGGCGTTGGCCACTTCTCGAATCAACAACGGACTTCATTTAGCTCACCATTCGCGAGGGAAGAAGACTCCCCGTATTTCAGACAACCCGTGAATCCTCAGCGACACCAAGGAAGACACAGAAGAATAAGACCAAGCGATTATCGTGAGTTATAAGACCGTGTGGTAGGATACATGTACATCGCAGCATGCTGTATCATCACTTCCACATCTCTTATTCCTGTCGGTTCTTTCTCAGAAGACCCTCGGAGTGTAGATATTCTCGAGTCCTCATTTTTTCTACTTCAATTTCAGCGAATGGAAAATTTCCCTTTACAGGCTTTCATATAATGTTCTGAACGGAATCGTTTCGTTTGATCCACAGAAGTTTATTTTATACTCAAACCACCAGCAAAGTCTAAGCAGCCTTGAATTGTTGTGATACGCAAATACGTTATAGTTAGTACTGGGCCAATGTTTTGACAACTGAGCAGGAAACTATCAGGGGAATCTAGCAGGATTGGGCAGGATACGAAGACCAGTTACGTAGATGCCCCACGATGAAGTGTAAAATTACCTTTACATAATCGTTAGCGAAATTTCTGTTCCCTAAGGTAGCAAGCTTTGTTTCTCATAATATGGTCATTTTCATCGCTGTTTTGCTTTAATCAATTCAATCAGTTTGATAGAATATTCCAGGGCCGACAAGTCGATACTCAGGAGTAGTAATGATCTGGCCAGTCTCCACTGATTAGGGATAGGTAGGCTAGATACGAATTACGAAGCACGAAGTAATGAATTAGCGGCCTAGTGACAGCCCAAGATTGGCGGAGTTCCTTTGCCGACGGAGCCTCGTATGGCTAACACTTACGGAATTCATCTCCTCATCAGAACCTCGATCCTACCCCTGTTATCTCGCTGCGCTCAATCAGCAAAGTGACATTATCCGAAACCCCATTTGCCCCAAATCAAGCACCAGTACTTACTATCATATCATTAATTGCTCTTCCAACACTACCTGGATAATATCTACTTACAATAAGCCCTTGTCAAATCTCTGCCACCGTCAAGATTTAGTCCACACAAGAGCTATCGCTATGGCTAGATCCATCAATAATCAAAGTAGTAGCTCCAACCAGCTTCAACGGTCCTTTGGCATTACTTCCCAACCTAGCGTACTCGCAAGCTGCTACAGCGTTGATGCTTTGACTTCCATCGTCAGCGGCTTCCACTACTGCACCACGACGGGGGCCGGTAAGATTTGCCCACTTTTAAAATCCAATATTCTGCATCATGATGTACGCTGACATCTGCCGTTATTGTATAGGAGCACAGTGGTATCCCTGAGGTCCCCTCAGGGTCTAAAACCCCCTCTTCAAGTCCTCCCCGCTCGCTACCCGTTCCTTCGTACGTAGGGAGCAGCTGGCCGGGCAATCAATTGCCTGAATACAAAGGGGAGGCAACGTATACCATTCCGGAAGAGTGTGAGAGGCTCTTCTGCGACAAATTGCGCGCGATTTTCATTGGTGAGATGAAGTTCGCGCAGCAAGAGTCGCCTGGGATGGATGCGTACCAAAGCCGGCCGAACTGGACCGGGCATGAAAAAAGGCCAATTCGAAACTGGGTCGAAGTTTGGGACTACGTTGGCGATGCAATTTATCGAGGTTTTTTGACTGATATGAATGATGAGCGGACATTATTCTTGTTCTTCAAAGACAGTGTGCTTGGCCACAATCTCAAAGCTGGGTAAGTTCTTGTAGTCCAATGAAAGTTTCAGCGGAATCTCTACTACTTCCTTCGGGACTGACGTCTATTCTTTCTCTTTCCAGGTTGATGGCTCTGTTCGAGCTAGCCAGCATGCCTATGTTTGAGTGTTCTCAGATTGTTGCGTGCGTTCCCCGTTCGCAGGAGGTAACAGATTCCGAGATTGTACGAAACCTGGGATGGTGTGGTTTCAATCTGACAACGTTGAAACCTTGGATGACTGAGCAGTGTGTTGAGCACTGCCTGAGCACAAAATGGCTTTTCCTATGTGCAGAGGTCTGACAACGACAAGTCATTTGACGATCCCTCATTTTTATAGAACTTCTGGCGTCTTCACTTTACCGTCTGACGTCGGTGTCCCCCATTTCTAGGGAGGAATTAATCATATTTCAAATGTACTGCTTTTACGTAACCTATGCTTTATGAAGATTAGTACTAAGTAGGGACTTTCTGCTTCGATATGATTGTACTGGCGTCCTTTGGCAAAGCAATCTTTTATATATCATAGGGAAAGTGCAGTCCTGAATTTACAATTCTTATAGCAAAACAGAAGTTTGTGATACATCCTTGTTACTACCTTACTATGTAATTTAGGCTGGTAAGGTAGTCTGTAGTTCTAGGTGTGACACTGAGTTTGCCTCGTTGATACTGTATCCCTTGAAATATCTTATCGAATAGCATCTATTCTGCAGTAATGCTGTCTTCATATCTGCATGTTATATTGATGTCTAGAAATGTGAATGTGAAACATTTTCTGATTGGTAAAGGCTCTTCCATCCCCGGCACTTCAGTTAGTTTGCATGCTGAGACAGTCTATGACCTCAGTGTGACCCGGTGCAAAGTCAAAACTTGGTAAGCTCTTTATGGAGCATTTAATCAATTATCTACCTGAGCTCGCACCGCGTATAATCCCTCGACAGAATAACACCAACTCCTACACCCATGTTTCCTAAATTCTTATTACCGTCTATAGTCTTCCATCCAAGGCGCCACAATGCCAACCACGTGCCCTCAACAATGAAAGCAGATACTCATGGTAATGGGAACAATAGATATCTCACTGGGCATGTGTCATGTCTCCGCTGTTCAAAATGTGGAGCCGAGTTGTGTCTCAAACCCCAAATCATCAGCAAAGGGTTTACTGGTCGCCATGGCCGCGCGTACCTCGTCTCTGCAGAGCCTACCGCCAGTGCTGTTTCTATGAGGGGGACAATTTCGCAGGCTGAATCGCTGCCCAACACTGTGATACAGAGACCAGTTCCACGTCAATACGTCACTGGACTCCATACGGTCAGCGACATTAGTTGTGCATTCTGCGGTAATGTGCTCGGCTGGAAATATGTCTCCGCCGAGGAAGAGTCCCAGCGATATAAGGTCGGAAAGTTTATCTTGGAAACAAAACGAATAGCTATGTCGTCATCATGGGAGTACCCTTGCAATACTAATCAACCCGTATCGCCTGGCCTCCTGAGCTCTGCGTCCTCGGAAATCATAAACCGTGATGAGCACATCGAGTTTGACAGCCAGGATGAGGACGAGTGTGAAGACGTATTTGCCGGGATATGGAGCCCGAGTTTGGCTGTGCGCCGAAGGAGCCGGAAGTTGGATCGCCATCTCCCGTTGTTTCGGTTCCCTTCCTGAAGAGCATATTGAGCCCCTGAAGTCATTTCGGGACTTAGCATGATGTCCACAACCATACTTTTGTTTAATTTCATTTCACGCCAGCTTCTTTCCAGTGGTGCGCTGGAATCATAATGACAGTAGTGACGGTTGTATTAGCTGTCTAGAATCGTTGGACCAAGCGCATATGTCAGGTTAGCCACTTATGAAGCCGCTGCATGACATGAAGGTTGGGTATCAAGCGGAAGTCAAAATAAAAAAGGTAAAAAAGAAAGGAAATAGCCTCATAGTGAGACGAGAATCAACAAACTGGCAATCGAGCAACGAGTTATAACATATCATCCAGCCGGAGCGTAGCAGGGCATGGTCACACCGAGGGAAGGCTGGTGAAAACGAAGATGGGCGACAAATCATCATACATTCTCAGTGCTTTCCGTCCGTGCCTTCTTCGTGTTGAACTCGTCCTCATCCTGTGCTGGAGCCGAGCGTTTCTCCGTAGATTCACTTCGCGGCGGACGTTGGATGCTAGCTGGCTTCCTTTTGACAAATGCAGATAGATCCTTGGCGTCTTTTGTAATAGCTTCCAGTCGCGCTTGCTGCTCAACAGCTGGCTGACCTACAATCTGGCCTAGAATTCCTCTAAGCCTCGTATCGCTTTCCTCGTTCTGTTGCTCAACCGACATAGGCGGACGACGAAGATCTAGGAGCTGTGATGCGTGAGTAACTAAGCAACAAAGAAATAGAACGTTCCTTGAGAACTAACTCTCTGCTCCATGTCTTCAATGATCTCCTTGACATTTGCTATTTTCCTTCTCAGAGCTGTCTCTCTGTCTTCGTCCAAGGCGTCTGATACATCCAATCTCTTCTGTTCCTGGGCCATTCTGACTCGACAGCTCTCAATAGCTTTCTCCATCTGAGTCGCAGCCTCTTCTCTCATAGCTTCATCAACCTTGCCATGACGGCCACTGTCCCCTCCAGCAGTGCCTTCGTTGGGATTGTTGACAGATGCGAATTCTAGTGCGAGCGAAAGTTTGTAGTGACACTCCGCAAGGGAAGGATCTTCCATAGAAAACAGTGATTGCCTCAGATCAAGTGCAGTCCTGAGGTCCGCCACCGCATCCGTGAATCTCTCCCCTTCGAGTGAAATCTCTGCCTGTAGATCGTACGTATCTGCGAGGCGCTCCTTGATGTGTTTGACATCGGACACCAGGCCGGCAGATTTTCCCTTCTCACATGATTCCTCTGCTGCGGCCAACTTCTTGTGGTAGAGTATACGGGCCAAGTCCAGGACTTCAAAGGCGTTGGCAAAATCGTCATCGTCATCATCAACACCATCGGCGCCTCCATCGCCCTCTTCTGCCTCAGATTCCGAATCATCGAAATTCTCATCGCCACTGAATTGAAAAAAGGGCTGATTCAAAGTCTGTCCAGGATCGGATTTCGAATCTTTGGAATGCTCTTGCTTAGCCACCCCACTAGCGATGGCATTTTTGATAAGGCTCTCGCTAGGCACATGCGCGGATGATTTGGAGCTGCTTGCAGGCAGATCATTTGTTTGAGCCTGAGGCTCTCCAGCTACTTTTGACCCTAGGACATCGCTCTTGCTCACCGCCACATTGTATAAAGCTTTGCCGTAGGCGAACAGCAGATCAGCGTTGTCGAGTGACAGTTCACCATTCAGCTCAGCTTGGAGTTCCGTAGCTTGGGAGTAAAGCTCAGCAGCTGCATTGAAGTCCTTGATTGCATCTTTCGCCGCAGCTCGGGCGATAAGATCTTCTAACTGTACACGCTTGGCATCTGCGGTGTTTTTCAGCTTTATCGGGTCCGCTTTTGCTGAGTTAAGCTCTGCCATGACGGTCAGGGCAAGGATACCGTGGATGTAGTAGGCTCGGGAGATCAGCAGGCACTTTTTAAATGATGAGAAATGAAGTACATCCAAATGAGACAGGAAAAGTGGAGTTGCAAAGCTGAGCTCTGCTTCGCGAAACGTTGGAAGGACGAAGTATATCGGCAGAGAGAATTAGTAAGTTCTTAGCCCAAACCTACCTAAGAACTAGTCGCGGACTCATGGCGCGTATGCGCGTGTGGAGCACCCGTAACCACGCGTCTCTCTGGAGGTCCATTAATGGATCTTACGGAGTGCATACATAGTGTTTCGAGTTTTCAAAAACAATATCAACAACAACATCATCATCGTCGTCATCTGGATCACCCATATTCGTCCTGGCCCAGAGTCGTGTTTACCTTTTCAGATTATCCCTTTTCTGTCATGACCAAAGCAGTGAGACTCACAGAGGATGAGTTATAGCCTGCTCATCCTCCTTGAAGCTACTTTCATATGGTCCTCAATCCCGAGACATCTCTGAAGAGACTAAACATTTACTACCACATCGGAAGTAAAAATGGACCACACACCGCTTGCTAGGGACAGGTGTCTGGAGTCGGATCCCATCTTCTCTTCGTCTCCAGGGTTCGGCACTCCAGTACGTCCTTTACGAAAATCGAATCTTAATCCTCCCCTCGCGAGGATATCAGTCTTGCCAATTCTGCTTCCGCCCTCCACGCTTCGGCCTGTAGCTTTCCGTACTTTCACCAGGAAGCACAACTTGACCATCTCGTCCTCAGCATTGCAGACTTTGGCTTCCTTTGTAGGAAAACATTGCGGCTCTGGATGGCGCGAAGAAGGCCTCGCGGAGCGAGTCTTGGATGAGGTAGCCAAAAGTTGGAAAAAGGCCGGGGGCGGCGTTATCGTTGAGGAAGGCAGAGGGGCCTCATTGAAGGCTATTTTGATGGCCTTAGAGGGCAACATGAGCGGAGGAAGGGTAGTTCCTGCGAAATCGAATGCAACAAGAGAAAGACCGATAGATGTGGCTGCCCGCAATTGTGATGCCAGGCGACTGAACCCACACTTGTCTCCAGCTCCGACAATCAGCGATGAGGAACATGAGGACTTGGACTTATCATTACACCCAAGAAATTGGATCAAGATTGTTGAGGCATTCGACATGCCACGCTTGACTTACAACGTTGATAAGAAGTACTTCGAATTAACAAAGTCAAAGGCTACATTGTTCCCGCAGGCTTCACACAAGACTAGCGCATTCAGAGACCGTTATAACATTGTTCATCAGCGCCTACTCCGGAATGAGTCATTTCAAACCTCGTTGAGTTATTCTACAGGCCACTCCCTGAAGAGGTCGTCATCCTCATTCGCTCCCACTCAATGTTATAGGTTGACGCCGATTGCAAACTTGCTTGGAAGAAGTGGCACGTCACACCTGCTTCTAGGATTACTCTCTATATCACCTGCAGGTGATCTCGCGTTGGTTGATTTGACAGGTAGCGTTGCGCTAGATCTGAGTCATGCCCGGACGATACCAGACGATGGTGCTTGGTTTGCTCCCGGCATGATAGTTCTCGTCGACGGAGTCTACGAAGACGAGGGAAGTGTGAGGGGATCAGTCTTAGGTGGAAACAGCGGAGTGGGTGGCGCCATTGGGGGTCGATTTGTGGGTGTATCAATTTGCGGACCTCCATGCGAACGACGGGAAGTATCATTGGGAACGAATCACCAGCACAGCAACGGAGAGATTAGCTCTAGCGGAGGATTTGGATGGGTTGACTTTCTAGGCATTGGGAGTGAACGCGCACAAGGCTCACGAATGAGGAGAATCCAAGCCAAATGTCTGCGAGGTGTCCATGATGACGCGGATTCGCCCCTACGACTGAAAGTGGCTATCATGAGCGAGGTTAATCTTG
Organism: Aspergillus pseudoviridinutans; assembly: GCF_018340605.1. NCBI lineage: Eukaryota > Fungi > Ascomycota > Eurotiomycetes > Eurotiales > Aspergillaceae > Aspergillus > Aspergillus pseudoviridinutans. The sequence continues at coordinate 674,267 of NW_025091285.1, read as the reverse complement.
ACAACTTCAAGTCGCTTGACGCGCTGAGGAAGGTTTTCAGTACATATAGTGAGCTTTCGCCCACCGAACGCCCAATAGTCTTTGTCGTGATAGGGAACTTCGTCCAGAAGGCCACAATCAACGGAGGCGGCTATGCTGGCAGCATCGAGTACAAGGAGTACTTCGATTCATTCTCCATTGTACTAGCCGACTATCCTGAACTTTTACGACACTCTACATTCGTCTTCGTCCCTGGGGATAATGATCCATGGTCTTCTGCCTTCACAGCGGGCGCTGCCTCGACAGTACCACGTCAGCCAATCCCGGATATGTTTACGTCGAGGGTAAAGCGTGCGTTTGCATCAGCAAATTCGGAGTCGGGGCGATCGCAAGTTTCCGAGCCTGCCGGCGAAGCTATCTGGACCTCCAATCCATCACGTCTCACCGTCTTTGGGCCCTTGCACGATATCGCCATCTTTCGAGATGACATATCAGGAAGGCTGAGGCGGAACGCAGTGGCTACTAAGCAAGGCGAGAATGAGTGTGATTCGGCAGTTCCACAAGATCCGGAAAGCGAGGCTGGTCTTGCCAAGGCTGGCAATGAAACTCATGCTCAGGCCCATCCGGCAGATGCAAAAGCTCAGCAATCTTTTTCCAGTGTGCACACAGCACGAAAACTAGTGAAAACAATATTAGACCAGGGAACGATGTCCCCATTTCCGCTATCGATGCGCCCTGTCTTGTGGGATCATGCAGCATCGTTACAACTGTACCCATTACCGACAGCGTTTATTTTGGCTGATCCTGAAGTAGCACCGTTCTGTATGACCTACGAAGGGTGCCATGTCATGAATCCAGGAAGATTCATCTCTGAAGAAGGATCGACCTGTATGAGATGGGTTGAGTATGATATATTGAAAAATCGAGGGCGTGTGAAAGAGGAGCGGCTATAGCAAATCATAGCTGCAATTCTTTTGGTTTTAGGAGTCTTATTTCATGTGATGAAGCCAACTGAATTGAGTGAACAGTGAAGCATAGGAGCTGAGCTGATCGGGTGTAACTAAGTCGGCGCTAGCTTACTGTATTTGGGTTTATCTCTGGGCGCCAATATATATGTGATTCTTTAGAAGAAGTACAAACTGCCCAAAGTAAACATCATCATTCACATGCACTCATCGTATGGCAGCCAAAACTGCATGGTGTGAACTGGATGTACACAGAAACTAATGTACTAGCAAGAATACATCCGAAGGAGACATTGCTTGGAGAGAATCCTGTTACACGCGCGAAGTTGGTGCCCCCGGGGCACAAGAGAGATGAAAAAGTCGCGATGACTTTATACACAGGTGTCAGTCAATTGTAATAACGTCTGTAGCGTTGGAAGCCACAGGGTTTCGCTGAAGACTTCTGTCATTAATGAAGTTCGCCGTCATCGTAGTATCGTTAGCCATGCCAGCCTGCGACGGTGCCCCGGTTTGACTCTGTTTCTCCGAGACTGGCTGAGTTGAGTAATCCTGATCAGATTTATTTTCTCGTGGCAACCAAGTATTATGCTGAGCGCCGGTGAAACATCCATCGAGGGCCCAAATAGCGTTGCTGACTCCCTCAGCATCTGCAACCACTCCATTTCCAAGACCTTTCCAACCGTTTCCCTTGGAATGATACAATGTACCTCGCAAACGGGCTTTGAGTTGTTCGTGGCCTGGCTTGGCCTCTGGGCTGCTCAATTCCCTTAGTACCCAAGTCAATTGCCCGKAATGGTGACTCGTTGTGAGTTGAAAACAGAAGCCCTGATAATTATAATGGAGGAGGAATGTGTAAGCATTGCGCACAATCACCTGTAACCTGAACGACTCCTGGCGAGACGCATTAGATGTTATTTGCTCCAAGGCTCGCATCAAGGGAAGTGTAAAAGAGAGGATCTCGGTTACGAAATCCAAACCAGCTTCATTAGAAGCATGGTTTAAAATGGCAGCGAGAGACCCCTGGACCCGGCGATGAGGGTTCGGATGGTTGAATCGAATACCCAGAGTGAGAAAAAGTAAGGGGTCAGTCCTTGCTAGAATGCGAACAGGGTCAAGCTCCGGAGAAGAGGGGACCTCGGACAACCCGATGCCGATAATGGCTGAGAGATCCCTTCTCGGGCCGTAAGCAAAGGCTATATGAGTAAGCGATAACKATTGAGGTGTCAATCTCCTTTGCCGGAGAAAATCGAGAATTGACAACGTGCACTCCAGAGTCTGCAGGCTTTTAAACAGCTGAATGATAACCGGTCGACCAGCTGGAGCGAGAAGCCGAAGGGCAAATCTACTGCCTCCTCGCTTGAAAACTAGGGAGCTGTCCGACTTTGAAACTAATGTGCACAAATCTGTCAAAGGTGTCACTAAGTTGCCATACGCCACAAATATGGCAATATTCTTGCGTCGGTCAATCCCATGGAAGGCAAGGCGAACTGTGTTCTTGAGAAGGTTCTTTCTCCTCAGACCCGCGGGCAAAACTAGCTGAAGCGCCCGAGGAAGGTTCGATACTTGGTAGCGAATGAAAATATCCGGGATTTGAAGATCGGGCTCAACTTTCAATGCGCGCAACGGTGGGTGGAACTCAACCGTTCGCAAATCGGCTAGATAGCTGACATTGCAATAAATTGCTACCATCCCAGAAAGACAGTAGCCCAAGTCCGGGAACGATGAAGAGTGAGTTTGGTTGTTCGTAGCAAGAAAGGTATCGCTCATGCTATGCCCTGAACAAAGTGGGACATTTGTATCAGGGCCCGAAAAGTCCGTTGCAATTTCTGAGGATCGGCGAAGTTGCACAACCCACCAGTTGTCACTGGCGATGCTGCTTGTTGCAGCCACGACCCAATTTCGCTCCCATGAAGGGTGCCAGAAAAGGGAAAAACGTAAGACATTAGCTGGAAAGACTTTCCGAATATCGTTTCTGAGTCCCTTTAGGCTGACTGTTTCAAAACCCAAAATCCTGACATTAGACTCAAGTTCCTCTATGGCCGCAATGCAACGAAGGCGAGAAACACGGGCCACTAAATCATCGATGGTGGACCTGTCCAGACTGGCATCACTTTCGGAACGTTCTGAAAGACCAGGGGTAGCGGACAAGATGACGGCTCCCGACATTGGCTCAATGGATACCCGAAGATGTCTGGAGCCCGTGAGCTGGACAGAGAGTTGACATTCGCCAGGCTCAGTGACATTCAAAATCGCTTGTGACGACAAAGTGCCGGTGGAAAATAGCGAATATCCACTTAGGATGCCGTAAGCTGACGAGAGCAGATAAGATATATGTAGAGCAATGACACTGCGCAGGAGACACTCCATTGATAAATCGTCTGCATCGAATTCAATGTCTCTACTGTCGACCTCCTGGCCATCCCTCATCCAACGCAAGCCCAGGCACGGGACCCCAGAGCCTTGGCTGTCAGCATTCCCATTACCGCTCTTGATCCCAATCTCGACCCAACTCTTAGGTCCTGGTTTTAGGGCCCAATATTGTATAACCAGGGTTCGATGCAAAAGTTCAACACGTAATGCTTCTGACCAAAGGCCTTTAGCCAACTCGATGGCCTGCTTGAATAATATGTGAATTTTATTGGTCAATACCAAGCCATGCAGGAAATTGAAGCAGCCTGATAAGCCGCTATCACGCAGTTTATCATTGATTTTAGCATCAATCTCATTGGACATTCGACCCTTCGGAATGTTGGAGGATGGGGAGTAAAGAAAGCGGATATCAACGAAGAAGAACTGTGAGAGCTCGCTTTCTGCTCCGACGGATAAGTCGAGCTCAAATTCGCCGCGCACGACAAAAGTAACTCGGCCGTCATGAACTAAGTAGGTCCGGAATGGACGAGGGATTGAATCATATAATGCAAGTCTGGCACTGATGATCCGATTTATTTTGTGTAATCTTCTCAGAGAGCCTCTCGCTGTTAGAAGTCTGGAGGACTTGTAGCCGAGCTAGACAACTTTGAGTCAGTAATGTTGAGCTTCGTGCGTGCAAACATGGCTTACATCCGCTAAGGATTCCAGCCTGCCCTTGGACAAGATCTCCAGGGCAGTTTGGAGATCCGGATTGGCCACCTGAGCCTGCACCAGGTCCTGTTTCATATCTCCCACTCGCTGCAACGCATCCACGAAAGCTTGATGGCGAGCGCGAATAAAATTTTGCAGGTCAATTAATTTACTGACATCGCGCGCTTGCCGACTCCACTGTGAAAGAACGAGAAGTTTAATGAACTCGGCCCGTTTAGCATGAGCAAAATCTAGTATTCTGAGCTTTTTCTGGAGGTTTTCGGGAGACTGGTTCCCAGGAGATTTTCCATTGACAGGCAACAAAGGGATTGAGCTGTGCGGTGACACTTGTATTGCCGCCAGCTCTGTAATAAGGTCAGATAGCTCATTCCAGCATTGCTGCACAGATCGGTTGACTAGCGTTGAAAACGGAAAGAATCCCTGTGTAATATGTGGTAGCTCAGGCAGAGCTTTGTGTCCATCAATTCCAGGTTGGCCAGTATAGCTTTCCTTATCACGGTCGTGAACTTTGGCAGCTTTGGCTGTTCCGTTGACATGTAACGACCCATTTCGCAAGTTATCCCCATTACTCGAAGTCTGAGTGTCTGGCGCATGCCTGGGCCCACCAACAGTAGCATTATCCATGATGACGCCCGGCATGTCTGTAAATACGGCGCCTCCGGCCTCTGGGATCAGCCCTCCCCCCCTTCACCCTCTGCACGGCACAAAGGTGAGGCGACCTGACCCGGGTGCTAGCCCAGACACGCCGGCGTTAGGGCCAGGAAGGGAAGCTGACAGTACTCAACCCGCTGAAATAACCGCTTCAGCTAGCTGTCATCCGTGATCAACTGGTATGCGCAAAGCTAGCTCGACGAGAGCGCTGCAACGGCACTGAAGGTAGGGTAAACTTCCGGTGAAGTAAAGAATGGCACGTGAGGAAGTTGGAACAAGGGCCTGGTGAGGTAGTTTTATCGGCCTTACGGAATTGATTCAGGTGCGCGATTGAGAGTGTGAAGGTATTAACCACAAAAATTCGCGTTGGTCGGTCCTGCTCAAGAGACTCCTAAAGCAAAAGCATTCAGCAGCAGGATGACGAACAAGCCAGACACTAAGTCTTCTCAGTCGGATTGTGATTCACTATTTCAAACATAGGATTCGGAGGTTCTCGCGAACGGAAGGGTGGAATCCATCAAAGGCTTTAGCCCTTTGCTGGAGCAAACAAGGAGATAGCGTCGATGCCCCGTGGAAGACTAAAGAGGTGACCACGCCACAGATGATGCTTGCAGATATACTAGCGTATACAGGCAATGGAAAAAAATATGGAGAAACTGATGGGTTGATGTATTATTGTCTAAAAGTTGCAGTACTCGTGCGGGTCGGAAAAAGAGCTGATGGATTGCAGATTCATGATGTGCCTTGGTGCCTGATGTAAGGTATGCCTGAGGGATTACTACTACCTACTGACCTTAGTAAAGATCGAATATTTGAGTTATCGGTAATATAACCTGTTCTTACATTAGCGTCTGTTACCTACGTAGGTACCTGCGTATCGTTCTCTCTCCGCATTTCCACTAACCTACGGCGTATTTAGGTCAAGATTACCTAACAGCTAGGTAAGATATGGATAAGGTAAGCTGCCACTGAGGTAAGGAGCTCAAGGCGGATCGATCCTTAGCTGATGACGATGGCCAGACATTCCTTCATTAACGTGTGCGAGATACACTGGACGACAAAAGAGTTTTTACTTGCTATTCCCCATAGTGATTACTTTGCCTCAGCACTATGTTCGTTCACTAATTAGGGAACCTAACTTATGTAGTTCCTTCAATACCCCAAATAATTCTTTGGTAAAGGATCCTTATTCGACTTTATCCAACGTCCAGTGGAGCTGAGACTGTGTCTGATGTTACCAGGCCTGCATGATTTGCCAGTATGGTCAAGCAACACTTTGGGAACCCATTTATATCGCCTGCTGACACCTTTTCCTTGTGCCTAGGTTGGCGGTTTGTCGGAAACCATTGCTTTCTACTCTGGTAGGCTGGCTATTCCTCTTCTTACCTGCCTAACGCTTAAACATCATGATATAGAGACACAAATTACGGCTGAAGCTGTTGAGGGAGCAACTGCTTCGAACAACCGGACCCTTTATATAATGGTAACGCGTTTCTCAAGTCGGTGACAATATGCGGGCTGGCGATGAAACCGAAACGAGCATGACGCGGCCGCAATACCCTGGGGATGATACTCGGCCTACCAGCAAAAAAGAACTTGCTGGATGGTATAGCTATGGCTGGGCAGCAGAGGTTTTTACGGTCTGCGCTATGGGTATGCACAAGTCTGGCATCGGACCTTCGCTTGCATTCATTCGCTCCTAAAGTTGACACTTACCATAGGCTCCTTCCTCCCCATTACCTTAGAGCAAATGGCTCGCGACCGCGGTGTTCTTTTATCCGATAAGGTGACTCCCTGCAGTGCTACCTTGAATGGTCCATCGAAGACGTCCACACAAGCCCAGTGGACGCTTTCTTCAAGATACGATGCCGGAGGACCAACAGTGGTAAACCAGTGTGTGGTCTACATCTTCGGTGTCGAGATAAATACTGCAAGTTTCGCAATGTATACCTTCTCGGTGAGTGTCTTTATTCAAGCCATCTTGATCATATCCATGTCAGGAGCCGCGGACCATGGAAGTCATCGAAAGCTGCTTCTAGTGGCTTTCGCTGTGATTGGCTCGGTCTCCACAATGCTCTTTCTGGGTGTGGTGCCTAAGATCTATATTGTGGGCGCAGTGATTGCGATCATTGCAAATACCTGCTTTGGAGCCTCCTTTGTGCTTTTGAATTCATTCCTACCCTTGCTGATACGCCATCATCCTTCTGTGCTTCTGGGTGTTTGCGAACCGCCCCCCACTTTGGATGGCTCTCGCGCCCAAGAAGGTCATTCTGATTCCACAAACGATATTGATCATGGCATTGACTCTAACGCCACCTCGCCCCTGCTTCATACCCCTCAAGGAAACAGCGAAATGCGTCCTGCAGCTACCGTTGCAGTTTCGCAAGAGCTGAAGCTATCAACTCGGATATCTTCTTTTGGAATTGGAATTGGCTACATCGGTGCGGTTATTCTACAAATCGTCTGCATCCTCGTCGTCATCGCTACCAACCAAACTACCTTCTCCCTGCGTCTCGCACTGTTTCTAATCGGGCTCTGGTGGTTCATTTTCACAATACCTGCCGCGCTCTGGCTGCGATCTCGCCCAGGGCCACCATTGACTACCACTCATCAAGGGAAGCACACCCGCTCTTGGATCGGTTACATGGCATATGCCTGGAAGTCGCTTTATCGGACAGCAGTGCGGACACGTCATCTCAAAGACATCTTACTGTTTCTCGCCGCTTGGTTTCTTCTCAGTGATGGAATTGCCACCGTCAGCGGGACTGCGGTACTCTTCGCAAAGACACAACTCAATATGCAACCCGCAGCTTTGGGACTTATCAATGTGATTGCAATGTTGGCTGGTGTCTTGGGGGCGTTTTCTTGGAGCAGTGTTTCGCGAGTATTCAATCTGAGCGCGTCACAAACAATCATTGCATGCATTCTCTTATTCGAGCTAGTGCCTCTCTATGGTCTTTTGGGGTTTATTCCAGCAATCAAGGGCCTTGGATTTTTGGGCCTCCAGCAGCCATGGGAGATGTTCCCACTGGGAATTGTGTATGGGATTGTCATGGGCGGCCTGTCCTCTTACTGCCGCAGTTTCTTCGGAGAGTTGATTCCTCCTGGCAACGAAGCAGCATTCTATGCTCTTTATGCGATTACTGACAAAGGGTCGAGCATTTTCGGGCCTGCAATTGTCGGCATCATCACCGATCGCTACGGTGAAATACGCCCTGCATTTGTGTTCCTTGCAATTCTGATATTTCTCCCATTGCCGCTAATGCTACTTGTGGATGTTGAACGAGGGAAAAGAGATGCGCTTGCTCTTGCTGCAGAATTGCAGCCATCAGGCGCTCAAACCTACGGAACGCTTCCAGGACACGAGGATCGCGCCTCGCCAAGTGAGCTATAGATACTATTGATCTTCTAAGCGATCAGCAGAGCTACTCTTATAATGGAAGCCGATTCGGTCAACACTTATTGGAACACGGCTCGCCTCGTTGGCTAGGAACTTGCTTCTCTCTCCCCCTCTACAATCGTTGTCTCAGCCTCTTTCCATCGGATAGGACCGAGTACGCACTAACTTGGAGTGCAAACGACACAGTGAACTACATAGCTTTACAAGCAAGCATCTTGAAGCTTTATACTATCAGAAAAGGGGACATTTCTACTTTTCAGCGCTTTTTGGGCGTGCGATTATGCTACCATCCTCTGCGACAGAAGTGTAATTTCCCATAAGAACTCCGAACCATGTGGAGAGAATTATGAGCCATACACTTGGTTAAGGAAGTCCGACCCAAGGATGACCAAAATTCATTCATTGTATCAACTGTAATGTTCGAAAATGACTGGTTTACTGAGGACCGTCCAGGCAAAGACACCTATTCATTCAGCTCATAAAATTCCATTTACTGCCTTTACTGGAGAATCAAACATTATCTATTGATATTTCTAATCCATCAGGAGGCAGTGAGATAGGTATGCTTGGCCTCTATTTTATGATTTGTTGGGGATCCACTTACTGGCTTAGAAATCGCAAACAGGATGAGGAAGTATCTCATCAGTTGGATGTTTGACTGGATCGACATTGTCATCATTGATTGTGTAGCAGAGCCACGAAATATCATTATTCTGCCTCATAACCACCTAGGCAGGGTTGAAATAAATTACGCGTTAAAGCACTTAGGTACTTCAATAAGGTACTAAGGTTCGTTATTTTATCAGGTGCGCCTGTCTCTGGCCGATACAGATACCCCAAATACCAAAGGAAATGCAGGGGAATGGAAAGAGTATCTAGAGAATAGGTATCTAGGTACATCTTGCGAAGTACGTACAGTATGTATATAGCGATAATGAAGTTATAGAGGCCAGAGGGACCGGGACATTCTCCGTCGAAAACTTACCTACCTTGGGTATCTACAGGTTCCGAGGTGGGTATTACGTTTATTATGGGTACGTATTATTCTTACCTTGCTGAACATGATTTTATGATTTATCATCTATCTTATTATTTACGGGGTATTTACCTATGATTTTACGAGTCCCTTGCAGAATTCACTGTTTAGGCGGCTGAGCGGAGCCACTCACAGAGCTTGAACAGCCAGCTGACCGCAGAAAGAACAAACTGTCCTCAACTCTTCTCCATACTTGTACTTAATGGGGCCGCTCACCTTTTGAATCGCCTGTTCTCCCTCCGCTGTGCTCTTCCCATCGTTCTCATCTCTGCCTTTAAGCTCTAGGGTAGCAACCAGGACTGAGATTCATTCTTGTCCAACTCTCAACTCCTCAGTCGAGCAGGACTAGATTGGGTCTGCAGCTATTTGCAAGAGGATCTTCATCTTTGGTCTTGATTTATCCCATTAACCGTCGTTTCGTTTGTTTCCGAGACTTTTCTATATCATGCGATCTTTTGCACCCTGGGTTTTAAGCCTTCTCGGGGCTAGCGCGGTAGCCTCTGCTGCTGACGCGACAGCTGATACCCCCTCTGATGTCGTCTCTCTGACCAAAGACTCGTTCAAGGATTTTATGAAAGAGCATGACTTGGTGCTGGCCGAGTTCTATGCGCCCTGGTGCGGCCACTGCAAGGCTCTGGCTCCCAAATATGAAGAGGCTGCTACTGAGCTCAAGGGAAAAGATATCCCCTTGGTCAAGGTCGATTGCACTGAGCAAGAGGACTTGTGCAGAGAAAATGGCGTCGAGGGCTATCCTACTCTCAAGATCTTCCGCGGCCCTGATTCCAGTAAGCCCTACCAGGGAGCTCGTCAGGCTGACTCGTAAGTTTCACTACTCCCAGCGCGCGCCTCTATCAACTCTCGTCCCTGATCATCTGTGCTCTGCTTTCCTCTTCGATACGGTCTTGTCTTCCAGTTCCTAGCCGCCTTCTGCATTATTAAACTAACCTTGCTCAAAAAGAATTGTCTCCTACATGATCAAACAGTCCCTCCCCGCCGTCTCAACTGTCACTGAAGAAAACCTCGAGGAGATTAAGACCATGGACAAGATTGTGGTCATCGGTTACTTTGCCTCCGACGACAAGGCTGCCAATGATGTGTTCACCTCTTTTGCTGAATCTCAGAGAGACAACTACCTCTTTGCCGCGACCAGCGACTCAGCTATTGCCAAAGCGGAAGGTGTCAAGCAACCCTCGATTGTGCTCTACAAAGACTTTGACGAGAAGAAGGCTGTCTACGATGGAGCGATCGACCAAGAAGCGATCCTCAGCTGGGTGAAAACTGCCAGCACTCCTCTTGTGGGTGAGATTGGTCCCGAGACCTACTCTAACTATATTACGGTATGTTCTTGTCTCTTATGATCGGAAACAATTAATCTGCTTTATCCCTACCAGCTAACCTGCACTGTGTTCTAGGCCGGTATCCCTCTCGCGTACATCTTCGCTGAGACCAAGGAGGAGCGTGATCAGTATGCGGAGGAATTCAAGCCCATTGCTGAGAAGCACAAGGGAGCCATCAACATCGCCACTATTGATGCCAAGATGTTCGGTGCCCACGCCGGGAACCTCAACCTTGACCCCCAGACATTCCCCGCTTTCGCTATCCAGGATCCAGAGAAGAACGCCAAGTACCCTTACGACCAGTCCAAGGAAATCAATGCCAAAGACATCGAGAAGTTCATCCAAGATGTCCTTGATGGCAAGGTTGAGCCCAGCATCAAGTCTGAGCCTGTTCCTGAAACCCAAGAAGGCCCCGTTACAGTCGTTGTGGCTCACTCCTACCAGGATCTTGTCATCAATAACGACAAGGATGTTCTTCTCGAATTCTACGCCCCGTGGTGTGGACACTGTAAAGCGTGAGTGTTGCCCGTCCTACCAAAAGGCTGGGATGAAAGGTGAGCTGACGAGTCTTTCATAGTCTGGCCCCCAAGTATGAGGAGTTAGCGGCTCTCTATGCTGGTGAATTTAAAGATAAGGTCACCATTGCCAAGATCGATGCTACTGCCAACGACGTTCCTGATTCCATCACCGGATTTCCTACCATCAAACTCTATCCCGCCGGTGCTAAGGATTCTCCCGTTGAGTATTCTGGCTCTCGTACCGTCGAGGATCTGGCAAACTTCATCAAGGAGAACGGCAAGTACAAGGTTGACGCTCTTGAGGCTGCCTCAGAGAAGGTTGAAGAAGGGGCTGATGTTACCGCTTCCCCTTCGGCTACATCCACTGAGGCTGAAGCCTCTGCTGCTGTTGGCGACGAGAAGGGCGACGACCATGATGAATTGTAGACTACTACTTTAGCCGAAGGACTTCCATTTTAGTATCCGAATTTCAAACATCATGATTGTATCCTACCCCGAGCAGATTTCACTTTTTCGTCAGCTTCTTGAACTGGCCATCCCTGGAAACCTGACTACCCAGCAGACAAGATTGCCCACTTGATACTAATTTTATTTAACCATGTGTTTAGTAAAATGAATATGTAAGAGCCGCAACAGAGCCGCAAGGCTTCTGTCAGCAACACTTTCGCTACGCTCGCCGACTCGACCAACCGAGGTACCCACATTTGTAGAACGCCATGCTATAACATCTTCATTTTACCACTCGTCAACAGGATAAGGGGGGCCACTTTCTCAGACAGCCTGAAGACCTGGAAGTGGTATCTCTGCCGAGTCAAGGGAAGAGTGGGGGAAGGAATTCACGCTGATACAGCTGCAGACGCCTGAATCACAGAGACGGCCCCTTCTTGATTGATAGTAATGAAAATACCCAAATTAAATCAGATGTTCAGCAACTCATGTTGCAGCTTCAGCCGCAGCTAGAACCTCAAGTGCATCGACATCATCGTCAAATTCATCAAGTGATCCGTCAGGGTCCACAAGTTTCACGCTAGCAACTTTGCTCTCTTCCGAAGGATCTGAACCAGGCAGTTTCGCGGTGGATGTCTTCACCTGGTCGATCACAGGAGAAGGGTCCGAGATAGCGGCAAGCGGGCCGCCTGTCTTTGTTTTCGGGATCAGACTCCAGTCAATGATGCCATCCGGACCATAGCGTTCGGCGAGCCACTCGTTACATTTTTTGAAATGGCCATTGTTGAACTAGACTCCGCATGAAGTCTCACGTCAGTACAAAGGGGCTCGGTAGGGTGTGCCATGATGGCGAGGGAGTGAAGCAAGACTTACAAAACCTTTGTGAGCGCTAAGCGGACTAGGATGAACCGACTGCAAAACGCAATGCTTTTGCCGGTTGACACCTGCTACGCGCTTCCCTGCCGGCGAGCCCCAGGCCAGAAAAACCACTCCATTAGTTCGTACTCGAGCGACGGTGTCGATGGCCTTTTGTGTGAAGCGTTCCCATCCTTTGTTTGAATGGCTTGCCGCCTGATGAGCGCGGACTGTTAAGCAGGTGTTGAGCATGAGTACTCCTCGCTCAGCCCAAGGTATTAAAAGGCCACCCTTGTTTGGCGGGGGCTGGAAAGTAGGGTAGTCGTTTTTGATTCCGGTATAGATATTCACCAGAGAGGGAGGAGCAGGAGTGGGAGGGCGAACCGAGAATGCTAGACCATGAGCCTGATTGTGGTTGTGATAGGGATCTTGGCCGATGATGACCACTTTCACTTTGTCCAAGGGCGTATGTCGAGACCTGGGGTTGACATTATTAGCAACATAGTTCGGCGCGCCTCGTGGATGGCATGGCTAGGAAGGAGTTGCACCAAGAGTAAATCTCATTCTCTGGAGGAAAGATCTTTGCACCCGACTCCCTCTCCTTTTTCAGGAATCGCTTCAAGCCCAAGAACTCTGGTGTGACCAGCTCCTCCTTGAGCTTAGACAGCCAGCTTTCGTGTAACGTATCAATCTCCAGTCGCAGGAGTTCTTGCTGCTCAGGCGTCAATGATGCCACCCATTTGTCTTTGTTGAAGTTCGAGGAAGGGGTCGAAACGGTCAATGTTTTGGCGTCGACAGGCCTGGGTTTAGGGGCACCGAAGAAGGACGTGATACTGCCATTGGCCTTGGGCTTCTTCGCATCACACGCTGGTGTTGATAGATGGTTAGCATTACGTTTGAGCCCTGATGGACTGGCCATGACGCGCTTCCTTCGTGTGTGAATAGAGCTTGGTGTTGATATCGGCGACTTGAGAAGGATGAAGGGGTAGGAGTAGTAGTATAACAGATTCCAGAAGAGACGAAATGTAATTACTCAGTGAGTTAAGCAAGAAAACTCACCTAGTTTGGAAATGTGATTAATCCACATGTAGAATCATCTCACCATAATTGAGCTGTGGAGTCTAGTACACCGCATCAGCACTTAGCTTCCCGTGTAAACGCGTCGCTCCAGCAATGATCGCGTGGCTCACGCGTATATAGTACTATAATGTGGACTTGGCATCAGTTTACCCGTTCGTCTGTGTCAAGTTCAAATTCAAGATCCGAATCCGATGAGATTTCAGAGCCTGCACTCTCTGGGGCTATACCTCTCTATTATTAATAATCCCTGGGGCGATCAAGACTGGTACCACGCGTTCCCAAAGGTCCCGAATCATCCCTATCCGTGGTTAGTCTATTTCGATGGCAGCACTGCTAAGTGCTAGCTAAGCACTTGATGCTGCTATGGATTAGCGTCAGGATTGATCGTTATTAGAATATTTGGAGTATAGTCCTGCACGAAACATTGAGTATCTATGAAGCATACTGACATAGCCGAAAAGAAATCAGCCAATCGTCTTCCTGGCTTCAGGAATTCTGCCGCATCTGTATTTTCACCTTACACTATGATGTGAGCATGGAATTCAAATGGGTTGCTGATACTCCCCAATCGCGAGGTCGCAGACGAGCCATTCGAGCATGTGCAGATTGTCAGCGAAGAAAGGTATCATTTTACTCTTCAAACAACCTTCCTCTCCCCGCCCGATCATTCCATTCTGCTGTGTGCTTTAGCCCCTCTTCCCAATCTATATTGTCATGCCCATCTATATCCGAACAGCATCTAATCTACAATGGTCTGAAGAGCTAAGTCATGTTGTAACAAGAAACGCTGCCGCCATATTATAAACTCGGGGTCTGTCTCAAATCAGGCGCAAGCTCTTCCGGGGGATCACCTTGAGCGTGCTGCTCTTCGTTCCAACAGGAGTCAGCAGCCAGACGATCCATCATCCCCTCTGGGCGGCGCTGGGCCAGCAAAGTCTACCATTTTGACATCGGTACCGCCTGATAATTCCAGAGCAGAACGCTTTGTAGGAGATCTCAACCCAGAAGCTGTGATTCGCGAGAAATTGGATGGCGCATCTGGCAGCCGCTTTCGAGATCGGATTGGCCTTTGGATTAGCTCACAAAGCAGCGATGGCCACGGAGATGATACAGCGTTTGATGTAAACACTGCTCCGGTTAGTTTGTCGTTTACGCAGAGTCAACATTCCCAGTCTGTTGCCTCTTTATTACAAGAGCGGTATTCGTCAGCTTTGAATGCTTGTCATCGTCTGCCTTCGTCGACTCGGGACCAGTTGATTGCCATCTTTTTCTCCAGAATTCATCCTATCCTTCCGCTTATTGATCAAGAATCCTTTATTCGTGCCTACTCCCATGGAAGTGCATCTGTGTTCCTGGAGCGGGCAATTTGCCTTGTGGCTGCCAAGGATCAAGCCGCCAGCTCGTTCCTTCGTACAAGCATCAATGGTCCTCTCAGTACGTCTCGACAGTTTTGTTCCGAGATTTACACTGGGCTAGTTGTCGCGATGGACGCCGGGCTGGAGTCGGACCGAATCACCCGCATACGTTCATTAGCGCTGATGTCTTTACATTGTGAAGGTCACGAGGGCGCAGAGGCTGCATCTATGCATCTTTGTCGGGCTATCCACGAGGCTCAGACCGCAGGTCTGCACCTGAACAGACCTGATCGAGTACACGGGGATTCTCTATCGCGACTTTTCTGGTGCCTCTGGAGCTTGGATAAGATGCACGCAAGCATAGGCGGCCGCCCAGTTCTCCTTGCCGACCGGGACATTGGACTGAGAAAACCCATTGTCAATACCTCTCATCCTAAGACTACATTTGACGTGTGGTTTGCCATTTCGGATTTGCTCTCTACTGTGATCTCATTCTATAGGCCATCTGCGGATCCTACCGTCGGCTGGGAAACCAACTTTCCGTCTTTTGAGGAGATAATGGGTGACAACTTCGGGGAGGAACTGGACTTTACCATGTTGGGTACGTTCCATGATCCTTCTCTTCCTTCAGTCTACTGCTGACCGCCTCGAAGGCTTCCTTGAAGTGTATTATCATGCCGTCGCCATTCTTTCGTGCAGGTCCAGGATGCCCGATCGCCCCCAAAACTCGAATTCCAGTATCCGACAAGGTCTCGCTGCGGTCCGGATACACTCCATTGTAGCAACTGAATGTGCCCAAGATTTGCCCCCTCTCCCCATCATTCCATACGCACTATCGCTTTCCATGAGCGTCTCCTATCAGCAATTTCGGTCAAGTAGGCTGATTACCCATTTTAACCGAGCAAAAGCCAGTTTAGAGGCTTGCTGTTCCTTGTTGGAGAGTATGGGCATCTACTGGTACTCTGCAGAGGCAATGGCACGTCTGGGACGCAGAGCCTTGCGTGAAATTGACGTGGCAAAGCCTGGACTGCAGCGATCCCAGGGACAGGGCGTTCGGCAGCTGATGGACCCTGGAAGCATCCCGTCAGGATCAAATGAAGTCACCACTGCTTCCACCACGCAGCTAGCGGCTGACGGTTATAGCCCTGGCGTTTCTGGTTGTGTCCCCGCACCTGTTGCGCCACTAGAGTGTCCTACGGATTCATCCACAGAGTTGCAGAGAGTCGAGGAAAATCGGCAGGGTGCTCTTGAAGATATTGACGTGCTTTTTGGTGACTTCCTTGACCTGTCCTTACCCACGAACTTCTGGGACCCGGTCTTTCTCACTGAGGAGGACAAAGGTAGCACGTGACGGCGTAATTTGGGACCGTGTCAGTATGATAAAGTCAGTATCCCCTGTGCAATTGTGCCGCGCTTCAGAACGAATGGCCATTGATTGAGATCAAATGACCTTTTTGTACCCTCTCATTGGGAGAAAACGAGCGTTGTGGGAAGTGCGGGCTGTCGATCGTCATTACTGGTGGTGACCTGACCAACAGATACTTATGGTTTCTTGAACACTATTCATCTACATAGTTCTCTACAGAAGGGCAGTGCAAAGGCTCAAGCGCATAGGGGAAACGCTGACTCTTCTCAAAATCCAAGTGCATTTTTTGCGGGCGTTGGCCTCTAGCATCTTGATTTCCTGCATGGCTGCGAAAACAAGTTGTCCATATTCCAGTCCAAAACGCCATTTCCAGACATAAACAGAGAGTGAAGTTCTGTCCAGTCGAGTCCACTTTAAATCACTCTAGCATATAAGTGAGGATTTTAAATAAGGTTGATATCTATCTATATCGTGGTACTTAGGTACGGGAATACTCGGTACTCTTTGCTAATCCTGCATCCCAAAACCAATTATTGTCATTGGATACTTCTGGATATTGTCATAAATCATATATGAATGGCTAGCCCCTGACTTTCAAGCATCAACTAACGCTTTTAGGCTGTTCCTAACTTCTTGGGTTTAATATAACAATAATAATAATTCCCAAGCTTGACCTACCACCGGAGTAAAGGACTACGACTTCCTCCAAAGCGCTGAATAATAGGCTGAATCTGAAACTTTTGACCTTGGTTTCCACCATATCTTTTGCAATCTGGGCCGGGTCTTTGACCCTAGCCCAGTACTCTATAGATGCTTACTTAGATCGATACGTTGTTGTTCTTGTTGTTGTTCAGAACCAAGGTTTCCCTCGTTTGTTTTTATTATTATTGTTGTCTGGACTTGATCGTCGGTATACTGTATTAAACAACCATTACCTTACTATTAATATTATTATTATTATTATCATTGCGCACGGAGCCTCCCTGTGTGATTATCCCCAATCCTTCTAATCCTTCTAATTCGTCCTTGTCCCACCAGCTCTCAAATTACGTATGTGACTACACAATTAAATTTGTTGTCCCTGAGGTGGCTCCGTAATAATAATGTTCCCACAGACAGTCAGTCTACTTACCTAGATAGTCTATCCAAGGCCCCATAGTTACTGACTTCAACGGGTTCATACAACTGACCTTTCCACAGAGCATTTTCATTTGCTCTGCTTGTCCTCTTCTATGGGTTTCAAGTTGAAAACATACACTCACTCCCTTCGATCTCTCCTGCATGATCCCTGTACCATCGTTCAATTCGGTGAGGAAATCAGCGCGCATCGCGTCCATACCTAATGGATCTGGACCATTCGCTCTTTATTTGGCTTAACACTCCTCAAAAAGCAACCCATTGCGCTGCCAGCTCTGTTTAGTAGTTGAGTGGGAGAGCACGATTTGCATGGTATCTTCATCGCCGAGGACTAAGAAGAAAAGAAAAATCTAAGGCTCCCAGAATTCGCCCGCATTTGTTAATCCTGATTTGGATGACTTGTAAAAGACTCCGCTTCAGGATTGATGGCGTCTGCGCCCGAAAACCGAGAGCTACAGGCAACTACCCCCGGTGCCGAAGAAGACAACGGTCCTACACCAAGCGACAAGAAGCCATGTAGTAGATCGCCTGTTCATCCTATTCCACAGTTGCAGGGCCCGTTCGAAGAATCAATCTTCGAGGCAAGCCAGAAACAAGAAACCCAATGGATCGTTAATCTTGACGCCCAGTCTCGGAGAAAAGAGTTGCTCGAAAATGACGAGTATGAACGGCTTTGTGGGAGAAAATGGCGCCAACGAGCCGGCGAAAGGCAAGTGAAATTCCAGGACCAGATCAAGGGCACCTTCCTTACCGTCGACCAACAAGCTAATGGGTCACAGATATCATCCTCTGTGGAAGTTGATCTCTCAGATCTCATTTGGAGTGCATTTGCTGGCCAAAGGATTGGCGAAATCCAAGCTAGAAGTTTTGAAGATCCTCCAGCGTCATGTGGATGAGCTTGACGGATTCATTGAGAGAAATACTGAGGACTACTTCATCATCCAGGTTGACGTGCGCACAAGGATTCAGTATCTCAGCCTGCCCCTTCAGAATTTGGATGTTTTCGATGAAATGTTGCAGGATCGCAACTTTCGCCTCGCTATGATTGAATACAATGAGAAGATCGAACATGCAATCGACCGATTTACCATGGCAGTGAAAGACTCCCTCAAAGACATCCAGAAAGGAAGAGAAGCAATCGGTGCTTTGTGGCATTATATCGGACAATCTGCGAAAAAAAATAGGCCTCTCCCCGGTGACTTGGTCGCTCTCTATAACGCTATGCTGGCGAACACAGAAGGCTGGAACACGGCGCTGTCTAAACTTAGCAGAAAGGGGATGGCCCTTGAGTCAGCTCTTGCACAGCTCGGTTTGGCCATCACCGAGATGCAACGGCGCATAGGGGTTGCAAGCAGGAGAGATGTGGTTAGTATCCTGCAGTGCATTTTCCTCAAAATTCTCAGTAGGGACGGAATGTTGATTTTAGTGCTAGGTTTCGCTGCTTCAGAATCCCAATGGAGCTTTCCACCACAGATCATCAAAGAAGCGTTTCTTCGGAAAAGCGTTATCCATCCGCGCATCCCGCTCCTCTGTCTCAGAGAAGCCACTACCTTCTGACCCAGATACTTTGGCAGCAGTCGATCCGCGCCCCATATCCAGGCAGACGCAAGGCCACCAAATGCCCCAGAAGAGCGTTCCGAACCTCCGAGCTGCCAAAAACTCCGAGGAGTTTTCATCGGAAGCTGAGGGCAGAGGCCGCGCCAAATCCGTTCACGGTGCGCCTGAAAATCGGGGCTCTACCACTTTTCTTCCTAGGATACAGAGAAGCCTCAGTAGAAGATTTTCCAGGGCTGGACTCGCGGCAAAGCAGAGCGCGAGTGGAGATGTCGAAAGGACGCCGAGAAAACGACCCGCCACGGCTCCTTCCAGATCACTCAAAACTCAAAGCACTTTTCTGGAACAACCTCAAAGCCTGGAGCACAATAATAAAGATAATGACAAGGACACGACGAATACAACAGTCCCGCTTCAGCCAAAGCGTTCTTCCGAGCCCGGACGCTTGGTCCGGCCGGACACCATGAAAAACCAGCTGTTACACTTCTTCAAGTCGGACAGAGTAGTCGAGGCTTGGGAGCGCGCTGCGAACAGAGAGAAGAAGATTTCTCGCTCGGTGTCCCAAAAGAAAAACGAGGGTCCATCGAGCGTGTTCCGTGCAAGGGCTACTGATACCTCTGATATGCCCGGCTCGCGGACGACCTTCTTTGAAAAGGACTTAGAGCAACAAATGGCCTKGCTGCAGGAAGGAACCGAAGTACTGAACACATATTCGTTAAAGCCAAGGCGGGACGTTGCTCCTAGAATTCATGTCCTTTCCGTACATACGAGCCTGATTCACGAGTCAGAAGAAGAACATTACTATGGCGATGAGATTAGGGAGGATTCGGCCGGAGATGGTCAATCAATAATAACGGCCCTTCCGGCACCACCCACGGTGAGCACAGCCACCGCCGTTCAGTGTCATTCCTATGTAAAGCTAAATTTTTGCAGATCCTTGAGAGATTTCCTCGTGTTCCATCTGCGTCCGGATGAGAGACGCACAGCCCACAATATGTTCTATTGTTATTGGAGTTCCAGCAMGTACCGACATGTGTGCTTTCGACTCGATTGGGGATTTGCTGGCCTTGATCATCACTGAAATTAATGGTCGAGGGCAATGAACTGCACTGGGAGTCCTGACCTACATCCATTCCTCGATGTAGAAGATATATCAAGGAGATCGAGGTTCCTGAAACGTGAACAGGAAAGATAAGCTCGCTGCACAGGGTTCACCATTGCCGACTACCAATACCTTAGTGGTGTACTCCCTGGCACAGAAATGCCCACTAACTGGCTTACACTACCGAATCGTTTCCAGCGGCGCCGTCATACCCGAAAGCAAGCGCGAGCCTGGCTTGCATCATGATAAGCCTGTTGTAGGACTGCTAATAACCAAAGGGGTTGCATCTATTATATTCAGCCTTGTCTCTACGCCGGTGGTCGAGAAAGCGAGACTTGCCGTTTATACACTTGCGATAGCCATCATCAATCACAGCAACGAACTGGCCGTATTTGTGGAACAGACATATCTCAGCTCAAGTAGTTGTCAATCCATATATGGTCTGAGACTAGGACGACACTATGAATCGAAGACACAAAGATACTTATACAATCATAGGGTGAAAGGGAAAACTGTCACGATGCGTGTTCTTCCCTTGCGTTGCATAGCTCAAAGATTCCAGAAACCCAAGCACTATTAGAAAGACAGGTAGTGGGGTAAAGAAAAAGAAGGGAGGGGGAAGCTGAAGCTGTCTTTCAATAGAAGTTTGATAGCACATAAAACGCCACTGGAACCGAACAAACCGGACAGACTTCTACCACAATCGAGGATGAAGTGTCCTAATACACATAAGTCGAGCAGAACAGGAAAAGAAAAGAGATCGAATTACAGGTTCAACAGCACGAGGTTCATGGCGTGAGTTACTTGCAGCGTTTCTCAACAATATTGGGGCCATGCTCATCGTATTCCTTCTTTGAAATCCACATTTGATGGAAGGTCCCCAGGCTGGCAAGGATGCTGCCTCCGACCCACGAACCAAACTTCCGCTCCGCCGTGTTTCCGGACGCAGAGATCCTCACTCTCGGTCCAGGATAACTCTGCATAAGCTCCTGGTTCAAGCGATCGGTGAAGCCATAGAGCAAGCTCGATGCGCCCGTGACGACGACATTCGCCAGGAGGTGGGGACGGACATCGACATCGACACCGTTCAGCGCAGCCTTGATAAGTTCTGGCACAGTCTGCGCCTGAGTTGGAGCTGGGAACACCGATTCTGGGTCTGGAATGGCCGCTTTGGCGTCAAACAACGACTCAACGACCCTGTACCGGTCGATCCCAAACACTTGATTATAGCCATCAGGGAACTCAAAAGGTCTTCCAGGACTGCTCTTCGCAACCTCCTCGTTGGAGACGCCGTTCGGACCGGTAGCGGAGAGTTTGTTGGGTCCGGGCCACACCTGCACAACACACTCCTTGAACTCAGATAACGTTCGTTCTTCCATGAGAGTGCGGTAGGACGCATCTGGTGCCTTATCAGCGGGGAATGTCTTGTACTTCGCTTGCGCGGGCTGTCCAGCATCGACGGCTGTCTTAGAGGCGATGAGATAGTGCGGTGTGATAGTGATCGGTTGTGGTGAGTTGGTTTTGAACAGAGCGCGGAGTTGCGACGAAATGTAGTCACCCCCGAGGGGAGAGTGTTGAACACCGCGCTTCAGTATCATTCCATCGTGGACCGGAGTCACGGAAATGTTCGAGGCGCCAACGTCAACGACCAAAGCAGAAGCCTTACCGGCGGCGAAGCTACAAGAGACGTAAGCACAACGATCAGCTAAGAGAATGAGTGTATAGAACGATGAAAACATACGCTGCAAGAACACCAGTTCTGGCCAGGTAAAATGCCGGCGTCCCCCACTTCTCCATGGCGATTTCGACGGTCTTCTCGCGCGCTTTCGTAGGATTCCAACCGCTCTCAGTCATGAGGAGGGGGCTGTCCGCAAGAGGCTTCTCCTCGGTTTCCACACCTTCCATTTCCGAAGGCAGTTCGCCATTGGGGACATCGTTCAGTCCGTTCTGAAAAGGATTTCCAGCCTTTGGTCCAGTCAAGCGCGATGTAAAAGAGTACTCCCACACTTTCTCCGCCATGTCCCAGTCCTCCACAACGCCGTCCCTCCCCATTGGATTATGAATTGACAAACCAGGCCGGGGAGTGACGAAGATGTCATCGCCAAAAATAAGTTTCTCTTGCGCCTCGTAGGTGTACTTTCCATAGTATGTCGGGATCACTGATTTCGGTGTATCTTCACCGGCAAACCCTGCGCGCGTTGTTGAAAATCCTGGGTCAAGAACAATGGCCGATATCTCATCTTGTACGCAAATCGCAATCAGCATCCATCGCTTTAGACATAGCCGATAAGGTCCAACATACCTCCACCGTATTCGGCAGTCGAAGGTGGAATTGAAGGGTTCATTTTGGTATTCGAAGGGGTACAGCCTGCTTAGAAGTCGAGGCAGACTGCGTCCTGCTTCTTTTGCTGACAAGTATCACTGCTGAAGCTGATAAGGCCACCAAAGATATTGCCAGACCTTCCTTGTAAAACAGTTTCAGCTCAAGATCGGCAGGTTGTGTAGGTAGGTAAAATGTTACTGTTAGGTCTTAGTGTTGCGGCGCGGCGGCGGAAATCCTAAGCAGCATGCGGGCGCGAAGAGCGGAGACCAACCACAGACAGCTTCGTTGGCGGCATCATCACGCGGTGGCCAATCTAAGCTAGTTTGACATTCTTCCATCTTCTAAATCACCCATTCTCCGCCATTTCCGTTTTATACTCGGTTATACACACACACACACACACACACACACACACACACACACACACACTATATTATCTGGGCAGCATGGATACCGATATCAGTCCGAATACTGAAGCGGTTTTTCGGCCGGTCAAGAGAAGGAAGTTCTTGCGACGCCGGGAGCTCGAGCCTGAAGATTCACAAGAAGAAGCGCACGTCGCAAATGCGAACAGCATCCATAACGATTCATCCGCATCTCAACCTCCTTCACAGTCAAACGATACAGTTTCGTCGACAGATCTTGCCCGTTTACGACGTCTTCAGCGAGCTCGCAAAGGCGGCATTGAATTCTCCAACACCTCTCGACAAAGTACGGATAAAACAGGCAATCAAGCTGCAGTGACGACAGTAACAGCTGAAGATCTTGAGAATGAGAAGATACGAGCTATGTGCGATCGGTTTACAGCATACACAGGCCAAACAGTGGACGTTGACAAGCATATGTACGATTCCGCATAGTATTTTACAGTGCTGCGTGTGATAGAGACTAACAAGATAAGGATGGCTTATATAGAGACCGAAATGGCTAAACGACACAGACAGCAGATGCCTGCCAATACTACTGACTCGAACATTTCTGCGACTAGCCAGGCAAGCTCCGATAGTCTTTCGACAATTGTGGCTTTGCAGCGCGAGCCAGCATCTCTGGGTAAACTGCACGAGATTGATCTTGGGCAAGAAGCAAAACTACAGAACATCGCTCGGACAGAAGCCGCGACGAGGAGACTTGTGGGAGATGATCGTGGTGCATCGCCAGCCCACGAAGACCCTACTTCCAGTGTCGCTGCGCCAGGGAAGGATGGCAGGCCGTGGCGCAATCGGAAACGGCGAAACAGCGAGGATATCGAAAGGGACAGACTTGTGGAAGAGGTCCTGCGTGAAAGCAAATGTATGTCTTATGTACTCGAACTCTGTGTGGGTTGTCGGCCCATTGCTAATGTGTCCGTTCACTTTAGTGGACGTTTATGATGAACCTGAAGAGGAAGCCATGCTAGACGATCAGGCGGCTGATGATAGGGTCGCGGAGCAATTTCGAAGGGAGTTCCTCGATGCCATTCAGTCTCGTCGCCGCGTGACACGAACGAAGAATACAAAGACCGCAGCGAAGCCCGAAGTCCCAAGGGGTCCTAAATTGGGCGGTAGCCGGAGTGCAAGAGCTGCTATGCGTGAGAGACAAGAGAAATCAGCTGGTCGAAAGTGATATCCTTTGTTATTGCTATCCTTTGGTGGGAAGGCAACACTCCTCGTTCTGTGCAATCATACAATATGTGTGAATATTGGAGACTCTACATGGGAAGACCTTCGTGTTATCTGTGGTCCCAAAGTGGACCACTACCATAGCCACGAGACGGCCGAATGTTATATTCCGCGACATGTTTTTCACCTTTTCCATGGGCTGAGATGAGGTAGTTGCATTCTTCAGCCAGCAAAGTCTGCGGTAGTCGTGGATGAGTGATTGATGGAATGACAAAGCTCACTTGCAATGCTTCTCTACTCCATATCAAGTGACCAAACCCTCGACAATTCACGTGTTTCTCTTGATCCAGACCAGCATTCCCTGTGCTTCAGCCACCAGGACCACCCAGGCGGGTCGACAATCAATCGTCAAGTCTCAAATTGAGTGAAGTGGGGTGCTTCATAATTTGCTTTTTCTTTTTTTTCCCGTTTTTCTTTTACTTCGGTTCCCTATAAGGCGTCGAACTTAATTTGTTCATTTCACCACCAAATGACATGACGGACCAGCGACAATGTTCGCATATACTTGTGCATGGCCAGTGGCGGAGGAAGCTCGATCACTTTATAAGAGAAGCGATCTATGGTTTAGCATAATATTTGTGAATCAAGAGCACAAGGAATCATTCCTTAGGAGTTACGGGGCTCTTATAGTGGCAACTACAGTCACTGCCATTCATTAGTCAACTGGAAGGGCAACACACTGATTCATAGGTTGAACAGTTACGTAGGAAGCAAACTCGGACGGACTGGGATACACAAGAACAGGTAGAGGGCACACCTGATATTGTCAATTGTCAAAGGACGCGAAGGAAACCAACTTGAAAGGAATGTGAGTTATGCCCGTATTCGAATTGCCTATAGATAGATACAGGATAAAGATGAAAGGACTTGAAATGTGCCATAAGTGTCCACTCTTATTAAACCCCGAGGTAATCCATTTCCCTGCCGCAATTTCCATAACCCATGACCTTGGTGAGGTCTTACATAGCAGCGTATCTATTCCATACCTAGTAGAATCATGTACATAAATCATCTCGAGCCTGGTTCGCAGGTTGCAACAACCAAACCACAAATTCTAAAGGTAGGACAACTTCGATTTCAGCTCCTTGAGATATGTTTTGGTTTCTTGACGAATCTGCGCATCACGACACGTGCTGCTTGACTTTATATAGCTTATGCAGATTCTTACCTGATTCGGGTTGGAGACACAAAGAATTGAGGAGTACCATCTGGTGAAATTCTGGGATTATTGGGGTTCCTTGAGAGGAAATTGGCACATTGGCTTTTCGTCTGGTAAAGATCACATGGCATCCTCATTGTGCCGACCTCGAATTAAAAAGGCGTTGAGAATAGAGAGGCAACAGATGTACTCCGTACATACTGTGTTAACACAGCACACACACGGGTAGATGCCACGGGTAAGTACCAAGTCCTAATGTAGGTAGTACAGTCTGTACCGAGTAGATAGAGCGGGGAGGTAATTTGCATAGCTGCGGCGCTACTGGTGTACGTAGTCCTCCGTGGCGTGGCGGACCTGAAGTGGAGTGGTTTAGCCTAGTAAAATATAAAAGGCTACGGAGCAGACACCTATTTTTGCAACTATCAGTATGATGCTTGCTTTGGATACCAAACGGTACCTGACTCTTAAGCAAGGTTTATAGGCCTAGTAGGGCCATCATATAGTCAAATAATTACCTTATGATGGAAATCTATGGTTACCTATTTAACCTTTGGTACCAGAGGGGAATCCCGTCCCTTGGTCCAAGGTACCATTATTGATTATTATCACCTTACTCCGTACTGAACCTGAGACTAAAATAGCAGTCAGACGCCTGGAATGCCATGCACTCAGTATCTCTAAATATCCGACTCTGTACGTACCTGCCTAGACTAGAGTCTAGACTAAGAAGAATAGCTCTAAGTGGCGTCATTCAGGAATACGACCCACATCAAAGAAAATGTTAAACCAATGAACAGTGGATTTACAACGGACTATGAAACACTCAGGGGCAGAGTTGTCAGAGCCTCGAACCAGCCGATGACCTCCCTGGAATCTTACAGGCCCATCTCTCCATACTCCCACAGCGAAAAAAATCCCACCCAAGCCAATAGATAGCAGATCTGGTAACACTTATACCCTCTAGCTGGCAGACTGATACGTTGCCGTAGACGCCCAATGGAGAAAATACAACTCTGTAAATCAATGGGAGTTGGGAATATCTGGTCCTTATGGGTCGTATGGGTAGATAATTTTGGCAGAGAATACTCCCTAAGAGGTAAATATTATTAGACTACCTACTGAGTACTAGTATGGTTCTGGAATAAACCATGGCCTGTACGGAGTACTCCGTACTACTCTGTCCATCCCGCCCAAAGTCCAACCTTTTCTCTCTCTTCATGGCCCATGAAGTTGTCTAGCCCCATCTCGAAGCTTTGCTAATCTCTGTCTGTTATTTCTCTATGTTCTCCTGTCTTTGACACTTCACTCTTTCTTATTTGCCTTTCTTGATTGACGTTCGTTCTGCATGCCAACCTTTAGGCAGTCGTCTTATTATTGCTCAGCAACAAAAGATAATCAGCACACCCACTCTCTCAAGCCTGACACCCACAAAAACACACTCGCTTTTGAATTTTCTTTCTTTCCTCCCTGTCTCCTGACTATTTCCGTCTCCTATTGCCTATTGACTTGTCCTTCTATCTTCAAGTCTTTCGTCTCGCAATCTCGACTTTACGGAGTCCACTTTTCTCTCTTTGTCTTTCCCAACTGGCCTTGAGGAACAAAGAGAGAAAGAGTGATTCCAAGCGTAGAGTGCGGGAGAACTCACTGCTTGTCAGAGGGGCATGGGGACTTTCTGATCTAAAGAAATCACCAACTTACTTGTCGCTCCTTGGTGGCCTCTCTTTCTTCATTCGTCAGTGAAATTTATTACCGGCACCGTTTAGCAGAGCAGTGTGTGTTCTGAGATAAACCATTCGAGACAGGCTGACCCTGTTGTACGCTCTGATTTGACCAACTATCAGTTGCAGCTCAATCGTTTCAACGTTAGCAGAGCTATACATACTTGCTCTTTATCTCTAGTCTCTCGCGGATCGGACTAATACCTGGCGATCGTTTTGATTGCAAAAAAAACCGTATCGAAGCGTTTAAGCCACCTCACATTGATGTTCTTTTAGCTCAATTGAAAGACTGGAGACTCAGGACTATCAAATCTCGAAGATGCGGATCCTCTCCTTTCCTATGCTCGCATCGAGCTTCTTGGTCGCTCGGACTCTCGCAACGGACACAATCAGTACTAACGAGGTATCGACTTGTTTGACTGGCTCCGACGTTGAAGTCAGGGAGCTATCAGTAACCTACACTCGCTCCACGAGAGAAGTCGTTTTCAACATTGACGGGACAAGCAAGAAAATACAAAATGTTACTGCATCATTGACAGTGACTGCTTATGGCAACCAAGTTTATTCGAAGGATTTCGACCCTTGCAGCTCCGATAATTACGTCGCCCAACTCTGTCCTGGTACGTATCATCCTTCTGCGGAGGTCGTTTATCGGTATCCGCTAATAGATGGACAGTCCCCGCGGGCTCTTTTCAAGCCCATGGAACGCAGCAGATCCCGGAAGAGTACGCCAGCCAGATCCCTTCAATTGCCTTCGAGATTCCCGATTTGGACGGTCTCGCCAAAATTCAGCTGAAGTCCAAGGACGGTGGGGCGGAGGTTGCTTGTATTCAGTCTGGGCTGTCCAACGGCAAGACGATGCAAGTCCAAAGCGTCACCTACGCCGCGGTAGGCGTGGCAGGCGCCGCACTGGCTTTGAGCGGACTGTCTGCCCTGGGGACGGCTGGCCACCCCGGAGCGAGTTCGTCTAGTCCCAGTTTCGGCGACGTGATGGGTTGGTTTCATAGCATGGCTACCAATGGCATGCTCAGTGTCAGCTATCCAACCATCTATCGCAGCTTCACCAAGAACTTCGCCTTCAGTACCGGCTTGATACCCTGGGGTGACATGCAAAGGTCCATCGACACTTTCAGAGCAGCCACCGGTGGCAACCTCACGCAGAATAGCTATGAATTTCTTCGCAATGCTACTTTGACGTACTCGGACGGTTCCTCGACGAATACAACCTCGAAAGTCAAGCGCGGGCTGAATCTGATCGTGGGCGCTGTCGATCTGGCCACCAGAGATCTGTCAGGTTCTTTCAGTAGCGACAGCACGTCGAGCAATTCGACTGACGGTGATCAGAGTACCTTCCACAAAGCTGTTTCTGGCATCGAGGCCTACGCGGAGCAACTCACCATTCCCCAGGCGAACACATTCATGACAGTCCTGCTGATTTTTGCCATCCTCGTCGCCGCCATCGCTGTCGGTATCCTGCTTCTAAAGGTCATCCTCGAACTATGGGCTCTCTACGGATCGTTCCCTGAAAAGCTCAAAGACTTCCGCAAAGATTATTGGGGTCTTCTGGCTAGAACAATTACCAATTTGATCCTCATTTTGTACGGAATGTGGGTGCTATATTGCATCTATCAACTGACTACCGGGGACTCGTGGGCTGCAAAGGTGCTTGCAGCCGTCACGCTTGCCGTGTTCACCGGTGTGCTTATGTTTTTCGGACTCCGTATTATGCATCTGGCTCGAAAATACAAAAGATCCGAAGGTGATGCCTCGGCATTGTACGAGGACAGAGAGACCTGGCGCAAGTACAGCCTTTTTTACGACAGTTACAAAAAGGATTACTGGTGGCTTTTCATGCCCGCCATTGTCTACATGTTCGCCAAGGGCTGTGTCATTGCCGGGGCGAATGGTCATGGACTGGTTCAGTCTGCAGGTCAGCTGATAGTCGAAGCTCTTATGCTGGGTCTCCTGCTGTGGAATCGCCCATATGTCGCCAAGTCCTCCCAGTGGATCAACATAACGATTCAAGTCGTTCGTGTCTTGTCGGTTGTTTGTGTCCTGGTATTTGTTGAGGAGCTTGGCCTTTCGCAGACGACCAAGACCGTAACCGGTATCGTCCTCATCGCAGTGCAGTCTGGCCTTACCGGCATTTTGGCGATTCTCATTGCCGTCAACGCCATCATCATATGTGTCCGTGAGAACCCTCATGCTAAACGGCAGAGAGAAGCTGGTAAGTTGGGTATTCATCATACGCGATTCGTCTCGTTTCGTCGGATAACTGATGTCTCCTTTAGAAAAACTGAACCGTGATATGGACGATCTTACTCCTCTGGACGCTCGAGAATCCCTTCTCATGGACAACCCGCCTCGGAAAGACTATGCGGAGATGAGCAAGTTCAATTTCACCGGACCTTATGAACCCTATAGGGATCAGAAAGTTCCGCAGCCACAACACGGCCGGATGGGGAGCACAGATCGTCTGGTGGAGCCTACCTACCATCTGGATGATCAACATGGCCGAAGCTTGAGCCGCGAAAGTCGTCGAAGCAGGGACAGCCATGGCTCCCCTGAGCGACACCACGCCACTACCCCGGGTTATGGCTTTGCTTACTAGATTTCCAAATCTGATCGGATTTATGATACCACATTGTTTGAATATTTGTTCATATACTTCATGTTACTTCGGCTTCCCTCAAAGCCTTGTGTGGAGCATAGACAGCATCCCTTCTTCCAGAATCTCTTTCTGCCCTTTTCCTTGCTTCTTCGCCGTGAATCTTAGCGCATTTCGAGCATTGGAAGGTAAATATGTTACAACCATCTTCTGCCATTTCTTGCTTCCTATCCATACCTATCCTTCGCCTGTGCCAATTATTTGTCTCATCATAGCCAGCCACAGTATTGCCTTAGATTATCATTCTTGCTTGTGATTCATTTTTGGCTATACCTTTTGTCTAGAGGCAGCGATCTGGAAGATCAAAATTGTATGTCTCAAATAGAAACACATCCCCTGCTATGTGCCTTTATGTATATATCAACACTATTTATTATGTTCCAGACCCTATCACATTGCAGTTACCAAGATACGGTGAGACCTGCGTACAAAAGCATGGCGCAGTTTGGACTCAATGGCCTTTTAAAATACATCTGAAGTAAAAAAGGAGACCAATCAAAAAAACTGACTGTAATGCCTCTAAATGACATGCAGAAACACCGTCCACTCATTTTGTCCCTTTTGCAATCACCCGTGTTTGCTACGAGGTAGAAAAGCAGACGACTGGGATTGCGTGGGGAAGACCGTCACTGAATCGACCGGAAACTCGTGTTTTCCGCCGGGAGAGATGAAGAGCACGAAAGCACAACAGATTTTCACTGTGCGATACGCAGATCGGAGGAGAAACCGAGCACATATCCTTGAGGGGAACGAACCTGTTTTTAGGCGAAGACAGGAAAATACGAAACAAACGGAAAAGAAGCATCACGGAGAGAATGGAAGCCAGATATCAGAGAAATGAAACAGAAGGAAAGGCGAGAGGCAAAGAACCGTCAATGATCACGAGTTCCAATCCTATCCACGAGAGTAAGGATGGAACCCCCGATGGCCACCGCGACCTCCGCCACGATAGTTTGCACCGGGCTTTCCAGCATTTTTAGGGCCCGTTGGGGCGTTGGCAGGCGCAGCGCTCGGAGTTGGCTGTGGCGTTGTTCCTAAAACTTGAAGTTAGCTACATGTAACGGATACATGCGCTCGTTGATTGGAGTAATGCATGTGACGAGAGAAAAAGAATACGTACCGCGTCCAATGCTGCCTGCTCGGTTCATGCCTTGAGGACCAGTGGGGATATTAGGCTGGGGGACCTCGTCATACATGCCCTCCCATGACGTCGGACCGCCCTGTTGATATGGCGAGAATGCCCGGGACTCCATGACCCGACGTTGTTGCTGCTGCTGTTCGTATTTCTGCTGCTCGAAAGCGAGCTGCTCGTGAGCATTATAGCCGGGTCCGCCCCGAGCGCTTGAGTAGTTTGCGCCCATGTTCATGTTGCCAGCGTTGTTGCCCATCTGGCCCTGCATAGCTCCCATGTTGTTTCCTTGAACCTGGTTTTGCATCTGTTGCATCATTGCAGGGTTCATCATGTTCTGCATCTGCGGGGTCGAGCTCTGGGAGGGAGGGCTCAAGCTGCCTGGCTGCTGCGGTTGCTGCTGCTGATTGTTGGCCATCTGCATCTGCTGCATTTTTTGCATCTGTTGCATCTGCTGCATCATGGCCGGATTCATTGCCCCCATCCCCATGGCTCCCATTCCTTGCCCCTGAGCGGCGGCAACCGCCATCTGCTGCTGCATCAAGGCGAAATATTGCTGCATACGTTGCCAATACTGTGCCATCATCTGTGGTGTCAACCCTGCAGGCATACCAGCCTGCCCTTGCATTCCCTGTTGCTGCTGAGAACTATCGACGCCACCATGACCTCCATCGCGGAAATCTCTGCCGCGCCGGTTCCTGCGATCTTCCTCGTCGCGTAGATTGCCTCTTGGCTGAGCCTTCTTGACTTCAATCGGCTTCCCACATATAGCCAAAGGACGGGACAGAGCAGCCTCGACAGCAGCTTCACTGTCAAACGTCACAAAGCCGAACCCACGAGGACGTCCGGTGTCCTTGTCGATCATCAGGGTAGCATCAATAACACGGCCGAATTGCGTAAAAAACTCCTTGAACTCCTGCTCCGTTGCCTCTTGGCTCACACCACCAACAAAAATCTTACTCGTCTTCTCCTGTTCGTCACGGGGGATGGCACGCTTAGGGTCAATCTGCCAGCGCGTTAGCATACGGTCGATCTGTTTTGATCACCCTTGGTGCATGTGGTAGAATAGACAGAATATGCGTCTTACAATTTTCCCATCCAGGTAGTGCTCTTTGACCATCACTGTGTTGACAGTCTTTGGATCCTTGAAGGTCAAGAAGCCGAAGCCCCTAGAGCGGCCAGTAGCGCTGTCCCGCATGACAGTACACTCTTGGACCTCACCAAACTGGGAGAAGTAGTCCTTCAGAGACTCTATTCATTATGTCAGACTGCTGTCAGAGACTTGAGTAAGCTGTAATAATATTAAGACTCCACGTACGGTCTGTTGTCTCCCAGTTCAAACCACCGATGAACATCTTCCTAAACAACCAGATCATCAGTAAATGCATCCATCTAACCAGAAACAATGCACTGTCAAAGCTGATAGGTTCAAATGAAGAAATGAGCGCAAGAAACAAAGCAGGGCAGGATCCCAGAACAATCGTGATCAAGGACTCGTTGATGGTAGTCCGACTGGTATTGATATTGTCTGCAAACGCAGTGCATAATGCTGCTATCCGTAATATTCTAACGCAGATACCGTAGCGCTCACTTGAGCACCAGTAGCTATGTGATTGAATATATGCAGGGGTTCGAGAATGAGTTGCAACAGCAAGCGGGCTGCATTGTACTGGCGTGCTCCGGTAACGCGAACAAGTGCGCAGACTCGTCTCACAGCCAGCTCGGGAATCGGCCATGACATGCATACATTGACTGTGATTGCCGTTGGACAGAACCGCTCAGGGTGAAAGCAGGCATCTCTAGTCGTCGACATCCACTGGTTTACGGGATAATCCAGCGGGAGTAGAGCAAAAGAAATATGCGCCAAGGCCGAGTGGCATGAGTCGTGATGTTGATAGACGGACCACAGATTGAAGCGCGAGAGGCGGAATATAGACAACTGAATCTCTTCTTTTTTCTGTCTGACCAATGACCCTTCGACTGTCTGTCTAATAGGGTCGAAGCTAGGTAGTAAAACTGCTCGATAGTGATCCACCAGACAGCCAAGGCTTCTATTCCTTGCTCTGCTCTATCAAGATATATCGACAAGAAGCTATCTGATAGCGTCTGTACTAGTAGTCGCTCGCAACAAGGCCTCGTAGTGTGTGTGATATCTTTCTCTTTGTAAACTTCATGTCGATGTTGACTCGACCATACACATCTCCCTTGAGCCTGGTCTTGGAGATAACCATGCACTCATCAGACCGCCCTTTATAGCTAAATCTGACGCAACCGAATGATATCTCTGTCTCTGCCCAGAGAGAACTGGTGCTTCGTCCCTTCCGATAGATGCGAACCGCCAAGTTGGAGGCTAAGCCGATAAAGTTCAGAGATCGTCATCTTTCGTCTCTCTCACCACGCCGACACAGTTTGATAAGCGTCTCCTACCCCACAGGATCGCCTGGTCCAACTCATTGAATGGAAAGGTTTCTCGCGCAGCAACTAGCACTAGAGCGTGATAGCCTAGGGCGCCGCGAGTCGACGTGAGAGCGAATGCATCGGAACGGCTACACACGTACGAGGACAACTTGCGAGCCCCGAATGTGCTCCCTGTGCTCACTCACTTGTTCCAGTACACGATACGTCTGGTCTTCGACGCAATGGTGTAGACAATAGATGGGAAAATAGAGGGGGGAAAGATCCAAGATTGTACAAAGTAAAATATAGAGAATTACTTACCCATCTTCCTTGATTCCGGTGCCCTGAGGCTCTTGTTCGGTCGCGGGAGCGGCAGTAACATTGGTAGTATGATTCGTATCATACATGCCAGAGCCGTTTCTTTGATGTCCTTCATACGAATACGAGTAGGAATCCGCGGTATGAGCGTCTTCTGGCTCTGACTTGAAATTCTCTGCAGTTTGTGTCGCAGGGGAAGTCGTTGCCTGGGGAGGCGCGGGCGACTCTGTGGAGTCGGAAATCCTGGGAGCCGAAGACGTCTGGTTCATATTCTCATCCGCGTCGTACCTAAGAAGAAAGGAGTCAGGGAACGCCTCGAAAATCATGTGCGAGCAAGAGTCTTACAGATCAGCAAAAAGATCTTCCTCTACATCCCCTGGCTCGGCCATATTGAATGTATATTACAAAATGAAAAGAAAGACTTAAAATCAGAAAAGCTGCCAAGTTGTCTGTTTGAGAAAATAGAAAACAGTTGCGTATGGAAGCAAGATCTGTTAGTGAAGTTGATTTGCCTGAGACTCAAGTCAAATGAAGTTGATTTGGGATTAGTTAAAAGTGCAACGAATAGTCGTTACGTTCGATAATGGATGAGAAGGGAAAAAAAGGGAAAATAAGGAAGAAGGGGAGATCAATCGATAGCGAAGTGGAAAAGAAGATATTGGAGCGGGTTGAGTTGTTGAGAGTGATGATGAAGGAGGGAAGAGTGGAAGAGGTCAAGAGAGGAGACAGAGACAACCGACCGCTAAAGGTCCGTCAGCATTAGTGGTTGTAGGTATCCCGACGAAGCTCTCTCCCTCTCACAATTGCCGGAGACATTATATACCTCTCTCCTCTTAATAATACCATAATGGCGTTTTTCTGTGAATAATCATAATCATCATCAAACCAGTCTGCGCCCACAATCGCGGTTGAATTTAGTGAACAAAGTCATTCCAGCACCCCAAAGCATTGCCGCATCAACTGTTCACTTTTCCCCCGCACTTTCTCCCGACGCCGTACAAAGTGCTTTCGATGACCTTTTGTATCCCCATTCATCGAACCAATTCCTCTTCCCAGACAGTTCATGACGATGGCTGCTAGGAAGGGCCAGCAGCAGGTATGCAACGTCTCTCAGCACAGTCGTTATTGTCGCGCAAGGCTGATCGAGAACTGATTGTAACAGGAGATGGTCCAGGTTGGTTCGTACCTCAATAGTACTCCATGTCTCATATCTCCGAATTCAGTGGCTGATATAACTCCTCCTTTGCCTCATGCAGATCGTTCCGAGTACGTTCCCAGAGTCATTTCTTAACAGAGGTTGCCTCCATCACGTTTGAGCATTAATAAGTGCTCTTTCACTTGTTTCCTTTAGTTCTTGCCCAATTGCTGACCTTCCCCGAAGACGGGCTGGCTCTCCGTTCTGGAAAGGCAGATCGGTGTCTCAACCTCAAGGACCTTCAGCTACCCCAACCACAATTGTTGGCGCTTCATACTCTCATGCGAATATCTTAAAGTTTGTTGTCTCTAGTCTGGTCTGTCCCCGGCCTATGAACTGACCAAGAGCGATCTTTGAAGAGGCATACCACAGCAACAAGCGCGACCCCGTACACCTCCAAAGTCGTCATCTACTCAACCGCAGCATGTCTCCCCATCTTCTCATCGGCCAGGGACTTGGGTCACGTCTCCGCGTACCTCATACTCTAGCCTTGTGAATCAAGGAGTCGACTTATGGCACCCCGACTCTGCAGACCGGGCGAGTGACAATACTGACGAGGGTGATGAGGAGGATATCGTTTACGACGACGATGAGGACGAATTTGGCCTTCCCAGCATTGCGAGTATGCGGAAGAAACAGACCAAAAATGCCATGAAATCTCAGCTCAAAACATCTGATTTGGGTAGCGCTGTGCGTGCCAACAATTCAACCTTGGGAGTCAACTTGGCGAACAGTAGACAACGTGCAAACAGTTCGGATATCGCCGAGGAGCGCGGAGTGTCTATGTATCCAACGGCGAGAAAGAGTGAGGGTAAAATCCTACGGCCTCAGTACAAAGACGTCCTGAAAGGTACTTAAGTCTCCCTAGGGGCAACTCTCGATCAGATGCTGACCGTCGCTGCTTTAGATCCCGCGAACGCATTACATCTTATTGATCATGCACCTCCGCCGAAGAATGGGTCGCCAAAGGAGATGGAAATATACTCGAGCAGAATCTCAAGGATCAATAAATTCAAACGTCTACTTCAGACTAGCACCGTTTCCTTATCAGAGTTGAGAAATCTGGCATGGTCTGGCATCCCTGCTGAAGTTCGCGCCATGACCTGGCAAATCCTGCTCGGTTATCTTCCGACGAACAGTGAACGGCGAGTTTCTACACTAGAGAGAAAGCGCAAGGAATATCTCGACGGAGTCCGGCAGGCTTTCGAACGCAGCACTACCTCGGCTCCCGGCAATCCACCTGCTTCCTCCGTAGGTCGCGGCAGAGGCCTGGATGAAGCGGTATGGCATCAAATTAGTATTGACGTTCCTCGCACCAGCCCTCATATTCAACTCTACAGCTATGAAGCTACACAACGCTCCTTGGAGCGAATCCTTTATGTCTGGGCCATCCGACATCCTGCCAGCGGTTACGTACAAGGAATCAATGACCTTGTCACTCCATTTTGGCAGGTTTTTCTCGGCATGTACATGACGGATCTCAATGTGGAAGAAGACATGGATCCAGGCCAGTTGCCGCGGAGTGTGCTCGATGCTGTGGAGGCGGATTCATTCTGGTGCCTCACGAAACTTCTTGATGGAATTCAGGATAATTATATATATGCTCAACCGGGGATTCACAGGCAAGTGAGAGCTTTGCGAGACCTGACAATGCGTATCGATTCTTCGCTCGCCAAACATCTTGAAAATGAAGGAGTCGAATTCATGCAATTCAGTTTCCGATGGATGAACTGTTTGCTGATGCGGGAGATGAGTGTTCAGAACACCATACGGATGTGGGACACCTACATGGTATGTTCGATAGTCAGAGCGGCGCTCATAACATCGGAATCCTATTAACTCATTGTCAGGCTGAGGAGCAGGGCTTCTCGCGCTTCCATGTATATGTTTGCGCAGCGTTTCTCGTCAAGTGGTCAGACCAGTTGATCAAAATGGACTTTCAGGTAGGTTCTGATACCACTCACTTCTAGAATCCCGCCGAGATGCTAATTGTGCGCAGGAAATTATGATGTTCTTACAGGCACTTCCAACAAAGGAGTGGACTGAGAAGGACATTGAACTCCTGCTCAGTGAAGCCTTTATCTGGCAGAGTTTGTTCCAGGACTCCCGTGCGCATCTACGCCCCGCTGGCGACCGATCACCTGAGAACAGCTTGCAATGACAACATACATTATTCAATTCCGCGTTAACCATGCCTCAAATAGCATGCCCCTGCGTTGCTGGGAACACGCTTTGCCCCTCATCCTCGCCGAGATCGGGGCTCACCTACAACGGACAAGTCTCTCCCGGGATTCGCATCCCAGACGAGACTCACCTCACCCCACTTTCCCAAGTCCATCTGCAGGGCCAGATATCGTCTTCTCACCGCTTGCCGTCGTCTCAAAGCATCAACAACCCTATACACCATATCTTACCTCCGACAAATCTCATTTGGTGTAGCTTTTCTGTGAGAGAACCGTCAACTATCTGGAAATATCTAATAAGTTTTCGCGCTTACTATAACGATCTCACAATTTGATCCTTGCCTCCGCTGCGCGGCTTTGACAGATGCCGCATCTTATTGCTGGTGTGATCCTTGGCTTAATTCTTCGGAGAGCCTTTCTCTTTGTGCTAGTAGCATCACATATGTCCATGCATAATCTCGGACAAACATGTGCTCAGCGGTGTGATTGTTACCTGACCCCGATTCAGCCAAGAAAAGGGACTCCTTAAGAGCCAGGCGCATCTCCGAATTGGCCTGCGATGGAGTTTAGTATGTCGTTCGACTAGGTTGCATCTAGACATTGGGTTGAACTTGCTGAAATAGCAAAAGGGCTCCGCAGAAAGACCTAGAGCACAAGTAAAGCCACAGAGCCCTCTCCTGATGTGAATATGAACAGTTCGATAATAGAAACCGCTTCTGCTTTGTAAATAATTCCACAAGCATTCGAAACAGACGTGACGAAGCATATTAAGGGCTCACTTCAATGTTGAGGATTACATTTAACACGTCCACTCGGAATCTAGTACATAACTTCTGAGAGTGAGTGATCCAGGCGTCATGATTCAGGAGTCATAATCCAATTCCTCATAATCTTTCAACTTATTTCTATGTCTCATTCTGTCCCTTCTTGTTGCTTGTATACCTGTGCTATACTGCTGATCTTGGTAGTGGACTAGTGAATGCCTCAAAATGCGGAGACCCTGATAAGATAAGCGGGTCGGAGGTACTTTGTTGCAGGCATCGCCACCCAAAGCTCTACGTCTTACATCAAATCACAATTTATGTTGCCCTTCTATTTGTTTTCATCTCTTAGCCAGTCTATCGTTGAGCTTCGGTCGATATGGCCTCAGGTCGGAAGGATTTTCTGAACCAGCCTGCGCCCGAAAATTATGTCGCGGGTTTAGGTAGAGGTGCGACCGGCTTCACCACCCGTTCTGACCTAGGACC
This sequence comes from Aspergillus pseudoviridinutans, assembly GCF_018340605.1. Classification (NCBI taxonomy): domain Eukaryota; kingdom Fungi; phylum Ascomycota; class Eurotiomycetes; order Eurotiales; family Aspergillaceae; genus Aspergillus; species Aspergillus pseudoviridinutans. Next base: position 636,409 of record NW_025091285.1, on the reverse strand, counting down.
TGCGCGTGAGGGCCCTACACCTGAGCAGATTCAGGCCGCTCTTGCAAAGAGAGCGCAACTTCTCGGAGCAGCGCCCCCAACCGCATATGGCGCAGGACGCGAAAAGGGTGGACGAGAAGAGAAGGAGGAAGAAGAGGAAGACGAACGTTTCCAGGATCCGGACAATGAGGTTGGGCTTTTTGCCTACGGGCAATTCGATCAGGAAGATGACGAGGCGGACCGCATCTACAAAGAAGTAGATGAGAAGATGGATAAGCGCCGGAAAGCAAGAAGGTTAGTACATGCCCCCCATTGCTGTACCTTGGAGATGCGTTGTTCATCGGGTTTACCCCCCGTTGTTTGGACAGACGACCGACTTGATTCCTTCGCCACCTATAGGGAAGCTCGAGAACGTCAAGAACGTGAAGAATACGAACGCAAAAATCCGAAAATTCAACAACAGTTCGCCGACCTGAAGCGCTCACTAGCCTCTGTTTCAGAAGAGCAATGGGCCAATCTCCCGGAAGTCGGAGACCTTACAGGCAAGAATCGAAGAGCTAAGCAGAACCTACGACAGCGCTTCTATGCGGTACCAGACAGTGTTATTGCGAGTGCAAGGGACTCMACTCAGTTCGAAACCACCATAGCCGATGACGGCGCCCAGACGGATGTCCGTGGAGGCGAGGCGGACGGCACGATGACGAACTTTGCGGATATTAGTGCTGCGCGTGATAAGGTGCTTAAGGTCAGGCTTGATCAAGCCGCCCGGGGTTCCACTGCTGATTCTTCCTCCGGGAGTGCGACCAACATCGACCCGAAAGGATATCTTACAAGTCTGACGCAGTCGGAGCTGAAAGCCGGCGAAGTCGAGATTGGCGACATCAAGCGAGTGCGTGTCTTATTGGAATCTGTAACCAAAACGAATCCTAGGCACGCTCCTGGATGGATTGCACTTGCGCGATTGGAAGAACTTGCTGGAAGAATTGTGGCCGCCAGGAACATCATTGCCAAGGGTTGCGAACTATGCCCGAAGAGTGAGGATGCGTGGCTCGAAAATATTCGTTTGAACGAAGGCCACAATGCCAAGGTTATCGCAGCCAATGCAATCAAGAATAATGATCGTTCCACAAGACTTTGGATTGAGGCCATGAGGCTGGAGTCCGACGCTCGCGCCAAAAAGAATGTGCTTAGGCAAGCCATTCTCCACGTGCCCCAGTCTGTTACCATTTGGAAAGAAGCCGTTAACCTGGAAGAAGATCCCGCCGATGCACGTCTTTTACTGGCGAAGGCAGTCGAAATGATTCCTTTGTCTGTTGAGTTATGGCTTGCTCTTGCCCGTCTAGAAACTCCTGAAAATGCGCAAAAGGTTCTGAATGCTGCTCGCAAGGCCGTCCCTGCGAGTCATGAAGTTTGGATCGCGGCTGCACGATTGCAGGAGCAAATGGGCACTTTCGAAAAGGTCAATGTGATGAAGAGGGCAGTCCAAGCGCTGGCAAGGGAAAATGCCATGCTTAAGAGAGAGGAATGGATCGCGGAAGCTGAGAAGTGCGAGGAAGAGGGAGCCATTCTCACATGTGGCGCAATCATCCGCGAAACACTCGGATGGGGGCTTGATGAAGACGATGACCGCAAGGATATCTGGATGGACGATGCGAAGGCCAGTATCGCCCGGGGCAAGTACGAGACTGCAAGAGCAATTTATGCTTATGCGTTGCGTGTCTTTGTCAACCGTCGATCTATTTGGCTCGCGGCTGCCGACCTGGAGCGTAACCATGGCTCCAAAGAAGCTCTCTGGCAAGTCCTTGAGAAGGCAGTGGAGGCATGCCCTCAAAGCGAAGAGCTGTGGCTCCAGCTCGCGAAGGAGAAGTGGCAAGCTGGCGAGATCGACGACGCTCGACGCGTGCTCGGGCGAGCCTTCAATCAGAATCCGAACAATGAGGACATCTGGCTCGCTGCTGTCAAACTGGAAGCGGATGCGGACCAGACAGATCAAGCTAGGGAACTCCTCGCAACCGCCCGACGGGAGGCTGGCACTGACCGTGTTTGGATCAAGAGTGTCGCTTTTGAACGGCAACTGGGCAACATCGACGAGGCGCTTGATCTGGTGAATCAGGGACTGCAGCTGTATCCCAAGGCCGATAAACTTTGGATGATGAAGGGGCAAATCTACGAATACCAGAACAAATATCCGCAAGCCAGAGAGGCCTACAGTACTGGTACCAGAGCTTGTCCTAAGTCGGTACCGCTTTGGCTCCTGGCTTCCAGACTTGAAGAGAAGTCTGGTGCCGTTGTCAAGGCTCGTTCAGTACTTGATAGGGCACGCCTTGCCGTCCCAAAGAGCGCTGAGTTATGGACAGAGAGTGTCCGTGTGGAACGGCGGGCAAATAGTATCGGACAGGCCAAGGTCTTGATGGCCAAGGCTCTGCAGGAAGTTCCAACCTCCGGTCTACTATGGAGCGAGAGTATCTGGCATCTCGAGCCCCGGGCGCAACGGAAGGCCCGTAGTTTGGAGGCGATCAAGAAAGTCGATAACGACCCGATCCTCTTTATCACAGTAGCCCGTATATTTTGGGGTGAGCGTCGACTGGAAAAAGCCATGACGTGGTTCGAGAAAGCCATCGTGTCGGACAGCGATCACGGCGATGGCTGGGCTTGGTACTACAAATTCCTGCTGCAACATGGTACAGAGGTTCGTTCATCGTCGTCCGTTTCTGATTTATTCCCATCATGTCTTGCGACTAACGTGATTTTTCGTACAGGAAAAACGAGCAGACGTTGTGGCCAAGTGCGTCTCGACTGAGCCCAAACATGGCGAGGTTTGGCAGTCTGTGGCCAAGGATCCAGCGAACGCACGCAAGTCGACAGAAGAGATTCTCAAGATGGTTGCAGACCGTCTCACACAGTGAATTAAATGTACACTATCAGGTTTTATTGCATTGTTCAGCCCAGGCATTGATGCTGTCACGGATTTGGCGTTCCGGAGAATGGCAAGCTCGAATAATTGACTCATGAGAATGCTTTCTAGAAGCAGGAATGATAGACATTTACATTATTAATCTTATAAAGCAATGACAGCATTACATCTGAGGAGCAATGCAGTTAACCAGTGTGACATGTGCCACTGCGATGTGAGGCCGGCCATTCTCAATAGATAGGTCAATGCAAAACTATCACAAGAGCAATTCTAGTAATATACAGTAAGATGAAGAGGAAGTAGCCTCAAAGAACAACAAACAGAGCAATACCCACTTAAGAAAGCTTCATATCTCCTCCTCAAAGGGCAAATATGCAAATTCTACCCCCGACATACCCTGATTTAAAAAGAGAGGCGGGGGAAAAGAAGGAAAAGAAAAAAGAGAAGGCTAAAGAGAACAGTAAATTTACCGAGTCCTGGGTATCAAACGCGACTCGCAGCACATTTGAGCACTGTCATTTCCATCTCTTCTTCACCATCGTGCATACATCCCTTCAGCATGAGCTGCCGAGGCTGTGCGGCCTTGATTTGTCTTCCGACGTCGCTTCGAAGCTGAAACCTAGGAAGCAAAACTCCTCCAATAAACAAATACTGGGACAATAAGAGAAAAAGTGGGAAGAAATGATACAACAGAGATTTCAGTTCGAACTCCATGCCAAATGCAAACTCATGATGTCCAACCAATGACAACAGTCCTTTGTGACTCCAAAGACGCCTTAACAGATGCCACCTTTCCAGACCGGCATGCTGCTGTCCTTGCGCAGTAGTAGAAACATGCTAAGCACATGCACTTAAGAAATCATAAATGAACTGGGAAGTGAGGAGGAAGGGAAAGGAGAATAAAGGGAACGGGGAGCTGGTTGTCCGACAAGGTCATTAGAGACCAACATAGACGTAGCAGCCAGGGAGACCGACTGTAGGTCGACAATGAACGCTCATGAGGCCAGGGAAAGGCACTCATCTAGTAACGAGCCCAACTGAGCCCGGTCTACCGCGGCGGCTCCTTCCCAGTCCAACAACTCTGCATCGTCCTCCACTTCCATTTCATCTGTGAACTGGATCGGTCTCGTGTCATTATCGGCAGTGTCGGCAACTTCATCGAGTTGGTCTTGCTTGTCGGTCTCCAATTCATCGTCGAAATAACCTCCCATAATATGGTCGACAATAAGAGGCATATGACTGAGTACTCCTCCTCCAATTTCCAGTGCTAGTCGAAGATCGCGAACCCCGAGAGGCTTCCGATTCCTAGCTTCCTTGGCCTCAACGGGTAGAAGCCCAGTCGCGCTATCTTTAACGATCTCGCCGCGAGTATAGGCTAGCTCCTCTAGCTCAAGTTGCTGTCGATATTTGCGCATCATCATGCCATTGATCGTGCCAGACGGGCCATTGCACCTGGTACGGGAAAACACCACGGATAGTACTTCCTTAACGAAAGTCTCTGTTGCAATCGCCATAAACTCAGCACACGGGAAGCCTGCACCGCTAACTACAGACTCCTCATAGCATATCGGTATCATTCGCGCATGTATTGATTCGGCGTCTGGAAACTCGCCAGTTTCCGATGCCAAGGGTTGCGCGTAGCGTTTCCGAATCTCTAACTCCCAATCTGGCGGTCACCGACCAGTTAGTCCAGCTTGATGAAAGTAGTGTTCATGATGTGTATGAACTTACTTGTTTTATTCAAACCCCCAGCACTAGCCGGGACTTGGCTAGGGAGCTTGATCTGTTTCGCGAGATGATATTCTTCCACTTCATTGGGCACGGTCTCATGAGGGTCACGCTGGTTATGACGACAAAATCAGAGCCCGTCATAATCCACAGAATTCTTGGTGACATACCTCTGGAATCGCTTTTATTCGCCGACGGTCTCTGGGAGGTAATTGCATAACCTCTGTCTTCAACCTTGCCTCCGCGGCATCTCCAGAGGAGGGTTTCGATACGACCGACGGCTTGTCGTTCGCTGACACCCAACTTGCCACGCCATGGTCGGGGAGGTCTCTTGTGAGGTTCCCTATGATCGCACAGATAAAATTGTTGTGTAGGTGTTCGGTCTTCTGGTCGGCGCAAATGATGTGATCAACGCGCGACGCGAGCTCATTTTGATTGAGATGTCCTGCCGCAGAGGATCAGTTTGTCAGTTGATGATGAGCAAAACAAGCAAAGTGAAGCGAACTGGAAGCAAGCGCGCATACCCAGAAGGAATAGAGTTGTAGATTCTTTGTACTCAGCCCAGTTTTCACCGATAGCGGCTTTGAGTTCCGTGTAGATAGGTTCAAGATCCAATCGCGGAACTGATATCAAAGCCTTTGTAGACTTTTGTGTCGTCACAGGGCCAGCTGCTGCGGTCTTGGATGGTGCTGTCGCAGTTGATGCAGAGTCTGTCCGACTCAAGGCTGCCGGATCGATCTGCATGATTGCAAGGCTCGCAGAGGCGCGACGGGCTGCGCGAAGCCGGAAGTGGGGAGAACTAGGCCTTCATTAACAAGAATACATGCCATGAAACTGGCCCCCGATTTGCTCTGGAGGTCGCGGATGATGAAGGATCGGAAAAATGGTCGAGACCTCGATGAAAAAGGTAGCACGTTGATGACCGAAGCGATGGAAGGAGGTCGGGGGTGAATCGCGGAGGTGGACGACTTCCCCGCCAAAAGCAGAAATATGAGGTTCCAGTCACCACAACCGACCGCAATTGCGGCCAGGCGTACAGGTCGCAGAGACGCAGAGGACAATGCTACGGAGATACCTTGATGATCTAAGAGGTGATGGACCTTTGGTAGACTACGTATAGAGCTCCAAAGAGTTTCATTCAAGATACGCCTAGTAAACTAACTTGACTACGTCCTCATTGAGCACGCCGAATAATCTACCAATCTCATCCATAATCTCCACAATCTCGGTCGATAATTGACCCGTCACCAGAACTAGAATTAGGATCAGTCAATGTCAGATCAACTTGCAGTATGTAGCTCCATAGAACGCCCATGCGTTCATGAGCGACGGAAAGGGACCAGGCTCAACTTACTGTAGGCATAGAGCAAGGCATAATCTTCGTCTGTTGTCAACCGAGAAGCCTCCGGGTCCTTGCGATAGTGGAATATACGGGCAAGAAGTCGATCTCTTGCATGCTCAATGTTCGGAAGTACATCGATCAGCGGATATTCCAATTTCATAGAAGACGCCATGACTGTCAAGTGTTAGCTGGTCACAACACAGCAATGCGTTAGGGATGTTCAAGAATCTACCCGACAATAAGTGGCTGATACGAGCAGACAAATGCTCTCTTTCCTGAGCTGTATAACTGAGCAGAGCCAGTTCACCTTCCGAAGCAGACACATTTTTGATCATCTCTAGATTCATGGCGTGGAATGAGTTCACCATGCTCCTTGTGCGACGGAGTATATTGCTGTATGCAGCATCGGGAAACGGACTCTTCAGCTCAAATTCTGCACGAGCTGCTGCTTGAAGAGCTTCCAGACGAGACAGAAACCGCTCAATCTCCAGCTTCTCCCTTGGGGTCATGAAGCCCATGAAATGTTCCCCTTTCGCCAGTAGGGACAACGGGTAGCGCTTCCAGATCAGGCTCATGCGAAGCCATAAGAGGCTTAGGCCGTCCTTGAGCTCCTTGCGCGCGCTAATAGGCCAAATAAGCCGCGTAATGACGATACCCCAGATGCAGCCAGACAAAACCGCTGCAACTCGATGGAGCGTTATGTCGGTGATGACGGGAGAGTCGCCGCCCTCATCCTGGTCGTCACTACCCTCTTTTTGCGTCAAAGAGTACGCGTACAGTACAGAAAGATTGTAGGTGAGCATAATGAATCGACCCATCGGTCCTTTCCCCATGACAACAATTATATAAGATGTCCACATTGCCATGACCAGACCGAGAACGGCCAGTCCAAACACGTTCCCATCGGTCACGTACCATGCCGTGATGGCACAGATCGCTCCTAGGCATGTACCTAGGAATCGAGAATAACCAGTGGTATTGGACGCCCCGATTGTCATAGAACACACCAACATATAGGATAACAAGCCCCATTCACCTCTCCAATGAGAATAGAATGGCCGTGTGGATTCAAGGAAGGCCGGCAAAGCGTACAGAGCTGCTCCTGTGCCGACCTTGATCGCGAACTTTGTGTCTTCACGTCGGAATACTCCAAGCGATTTCCAGATTCGATAACTGAGGCGCTCCTTCGCGGGCAGATTCTTCGGGCTTTTTGTTGGTGTCAGTCTACCTTCCAGTCCAGAAGGGCTGGTAGAAGCCACAGGAGTCACCCCTTCTCCTACCGCTGGCCCAAGTAACGGTTGTTCTGTACGATCTTTCCATTAGGACCAAGTAGATAAACTGAATTACTTGTGCCACTTGACAGAACTTACCAGAATCGAGAGGCTTCCTGTTCTGGGTTTGGGCTGTTCGCCACCGCCATACTTTTAACCAGTTCCATGATTTCCCATTAGGTCTCTCCTCGGCTTCGAGTTGTAGTTCGTCTAAGATAGCCAGCAGGTCTTTCAGCTGTTCGCCAAATTCCAGCAGCGAGAAACTGAAATGTCCGCAGCTGGCAGAAACTTCCTCGAGATCCGCTTCAACCTCCGGCGTTTGGATCTGTAAAAGTTCCTTCTGGCGATAGATAACCTTAAGAGCTTCCTCTCGCGATTGTTGATAAAGTTCCAGCGCGCGATCAAGACTAACATGGAACCTACTGTTGACAGAGACTTTATAGTCAGGCGCAGGCGTAAATGGAATCTCTTTGAAAATTTCTTTCAAGGTGAAAGCAAGGGATCGCTGTTGACTGTTAGCATAATCTCAATGTGGTTCGATCACAAAGAGATTGCATACCATGGAAGGCCCTAAGTGGCTGATGAACAGCGCAAACAAGTCTTCGGGATGAAGAGTTTGCTCGACAGAAGATCCTCGGGCCGAATTTGGATCAAAGTGGTCTCCACTGAGTCGGTAATCATCTTCAGCTGCTGCCTCTTCCTCTCGTCCAAGTTGTTGTTCAGGCATCTCGTCGATTGATTCGAGAAGTGTGCTGTGCCCGTGCAAGGAGTACGGACTCGGCGATGGCACATGGTCAGTACCATTGGGAGCATCCCTTTTATCGCGACAAGATACTGGATCAACCAGCTTTGCTTGCTTCAAAAGTTGGAATTGCAGTGAAGCAGCACTGCGTAGTCCTCCCATATTGTGTGTGATATCTTGGACCCATCGGACTAAGTTCTTTTCTAGCCTGTATTCTTTTTCTGTTCCCGCGACGAAGTGCTCAAGCTTTGCCTCTCGGACAAGCTTGTCGAGTTGGGCATATGCCTTTTTGTGTCGCTCAGCTGCGTTGAGGAACTCGGCCGTCTGAAGCTCCTCCTCAGAGCCACTCAGAAAACTGTTCGTAATGAGGGCCAGCATGATTGCCAGAGTCTCAGTCACAATAGCGAGGTTCGAGCGCAGCTTTTTCCGCGCAGAGATGGGAAATATCAAGAATGACACGGCCATGGCAGCGGTGACGCCCATGATGACCATCTTCAAGACTTGGACGACCTTTGTGAAGGACAAATCTCCGCTTTGCACCGMACCTTCCTTCGTCAACACGGTGATCAACGCAAGCGAAGCAAGGGAACAGGCGACGTTCACAAGCGGGTCGCCGAATCTTTGCTTCGTCCATCCTATGAAACCCAAGCCACCTCCGCAGAACACTATAAGAACAACGGCATGGCCAACTGCGCGCATGTCCAGCGTATCCTGGAAGAACATGCTAACGCACATGCTCGTTAGGGAGATGAAGGCTGCGTACAGGAAGGCCAAGAGAGCGCAAATAAGCGCCTTGTACATGCTGCCTTGTGACCGCGCTGGATGGAAATATACTGTGACAGTAGCCACCACATGCTTGCCATCTTGATGGCCCAGGAAGGCCGCAACCGCGGGAATGAAAGTAGCAAGAGACCCGAGGAGATAGGCCAAACTGCATTTTAAAACCCCTATTCCGGGCTCGGAGGTGACAAAATCACGCGTCCAAACCCATACGTCCGAAACTCGACCCGAAATCCGCAATATAACATCTTGACGGTTCGCGGAGACTTCCCCGGAGAGAAGGCCCCGACGCTCCTCATCATCATTGCCGGTTACAATATGTGAGCTCCGTAAATTGACAAGCCCTCTTAAGCGTTGACCAGTCTTTGGTAGAACAAACGTCGCTTGTCGAAGCTGCAGGAAATACAAAAGTTAGAATTGCCGATGTCTAAATCTGAGAGCTGGGGAGGGCGGTCCATGTTTACCTTCGTTGGGCGCAGAAAGCGACGGGAACCTCTAGACGAGTCCCCAGACAGAGACATGTTACCAGCTCATTGTCCTTTGCCTTTCGCAAGGCACACGAAAGAGCCCATTGCTGTAAATTTATGCAGTATTATTGGGTATTGAATCGCATATGTTCAACAAACTTTCTTGACGTTGCCCGGACTGTTTGGGCAATCATATTTTGGGTGTCGACTTTAGTGGAGCGCGTGGCAGCCATTACGTAGTGATACTACGGAGTAGTATGGTACTCGATACATAGTTACTACTGCCACGTCCTTTGAAAGCATCAATTACGCACTCAGACAAAGACTGCTTATTATTATTGTTACAATACGTAGTCGAACAAAAGATAATATGTGCAGATGTTATGCTATGATTCTGATAATATATCCATCGACAGTCCGAAGCCCAAAGCATGATTAGCAATCAACTATTACGAACTCCAAGCGTAGCCTTCACTATCGGCTTTGTCGCATTGAGATGATCCTATTCCAAACCTTCTACCTTCCAAACCTTGACTGCGGCATCAGCGCCGGCCGAAGCGATCCTAGACCCGCCTGCAAGCCAGGCAACGCCATTGACACCCTCCTTGTGAGCATTGGACACTTGCAACCAATCTCCTTGGTTGGCTAAACTCCACACAAAGATGTTCGTATCCAACGACCCGCTCGCTAAGAGTGTGCCACTTCCGTTCCAGGCAATAGAAGTGATTCTTGCTGCGTGTGCCGTCCAACGGTCAGTGACCAGACTGCCATCGGCCACCTGGTACACGAGCACGCGGCCTCGCGAGTCACCAATGGCGAGCAGAGACCCATTGGGCGAAAATGCAAGAGCAGACACTGGGTTCCGAGAGGCCTTGATATCTGTCTTTGGGGACAGACTCGAGTTGGAGATTTCACAGATCTGCACGGATGAATCTTCGCCTCCAACCGCCGCGACATTGCCATGAGCCGCGACAGCAGTAACTGTGGATTTTGGTTTGAATTCGCCAGTCTTCTTTCCATCCCTATAGATCTCAACGCCTTCGGATGTACCCACCAAAACTGTTGAGTCACCGGCGGCGACACTCTTGGGCTGTCCAGACAGCTTGGAGTTACTTCCAGTGTATGTTCTGGCGCCGACATCGACGGACCGTAACGTATCATCCCAAGCTACACTGTAGATCCTGCCAGTTCCTTCCTGAGTCGACGCGAGACCTGCGACGTATGCCGAATGGCAGTCCCCGTCCGCCTCCTCAGCGGCTCCAGTGGATACGTCCCAGCTGCACACCCTTCCATCAAAGCTGCCGGTCCATAGTGTCTCGTCCTTATCCTCAGAGTGGGATTCAGTCAAGGATGTTATGCTCTTCTGATGACCTTGAATTACCTGTCTAGGCTCAGGTGTTCCTTCGACTAGGTAGTTCAAGTCACCGCTGAGTGATAGACTAATAAGCAGATTGTCGCTTCTGCCGGAAGGCCAAACCACTCCCACTTGCTGATCGCGGACGTTGGAGCTTCCTTCCTCTCCCAGGGTCCAGCTCTGACAGACCTTGCCTGCCTCCGCATCCCAGATCTTCACGGTTCGATCTGCGCTTGCGGTGACAAACTTCTTCGAATCCTTCGACCATGACACGCTGAAGATACTTCCTTTATGCTCTCCTTCGCCGATCTGACCTTTGGGTTCGCCAGTCTTCCCATCGTAGAGCCAGATCTTTCGATCGGCACCAACACTGACCAATGTCGAACCATCGGGGCTGAATCCAACTCCGTATATGTAATTCGTGTGCTTGTCCCTAATTCCCGTATTGAATTTGAACGGCGCTCCGTGGTAAAAGATTAGATTCTTGTCGTCACCAGCGGCTGCCGCTCTCAGCGGCCTTTGTTGCCTGATGGAGACGGAATTGATCTGCTGTGTATGCCCATAGATCTCACCAATAGTGTTGCCACTATCCCAAGTGATACAGTGGCCGTACCTCTGCTTTCCATCACCAACGGCGATGATGCGCTGAGAGTCGCCGTCCCAGGCGAGATCATTGATACGACCGTTGACAATGCTGTATTCGCCCTTTGTGATTCCTTCGCCGACGCAATCCCAAACTCTTACTAGACCAGTAGCGTCACCACTGGCAACGTAAAAGCCAGAAGGCGAGAAGCGAGCAACTGTCGTTTGTGCCTTGTGTTCGGTATACTGCCTAGCGATAGAGGGGTTATCGATCGAACGCAAGAAGATCGATTTACCGGACTGTATGCCAAATTTTATCAGCTATCGTTGATTCTGATAGTCAGTAAAGCTTGCACCACGATATTCATACCGCATAAGCCAGACGTTCTCCTTTCGCATCCGAGGACAAGTGGGTGGGCTGACCCCTCGTGGTGGAGGGGCTGGCGGCCCAGATGGATTCTACGAGTCCAGTCAGCACTTATATCGGTTTAAAGGAAGGAACAGATGAAATCAACCATTGGTGATTGGCATGACTGGACTAGTAGACAATGACAAATGGTCAACAATATAAAAGCGCACAGGCTGGGGTGGGGGGAAGGTGTAGACAGTTGACAAGGTTGAAGGATGGCGGATTGTTTACTCCACCACTACTTTCGACGGGGACCTTTGACGTATGTATTAGTGGGGAAGGTCAGTTGAGCAACCACAACCAAAACCCCCTGGAACAGAGAAGCAGGAATGACTTGAAAATCTAAAGAATCAAGTCTGATTGTGTAAATAGCTGAGGTGACGGTATAGATTCTATCCATAACATAGCCCTTCTCAATTCAATCAATAGTAGTAGTACAGGTATCTCCAATTGCGAACATCTTGGGGATTGATAAATGCGACAAGACATGAAAACTAAACAACTCCGGCCGTGCATATTTCGACATCATATTGAATACACGCAAACGAGCTCCCGCGTCTAATAGATGGGGGTTCCCTCCATCCTCGCCTTTGCTTCCGCTGCCAGGATCTCCGGATGTCTGTGAACACTTGGCATGAGGCCGGTGCCAATTGCTCTCCGGATAGCCTTTGCAATCTTTCGCTGGTTGACGGGTCGTAGGCCGGTTGTGTTTCTGTGCTTTATGCGGCCCATTGGGGTGATGTATTCGGACATTATAGAAAAATTCTGTGGTGGGTATAATTCCTGGTTAGCCATCTACCGCCACCTTTGCGTTCAAATGAGAACGAGAGCATAGTGTTCTGGATTTCAAGCGAACCTTGTAAAGATCAAGCGGGTTCATGTTCAAAGCGTCGAAAGCATCTGCTGCCGGGCCCTGGCGTTTTCTCCACTTCTTCATTTCTGCCGGACTGAGATCATGAGGAGCGTAGATATCACCAGCTTTCCAATCACGCGTCTGAAACTTCTCTAGGGCTCGACTTTCACCTTGGGCCTTTTGGTCCTCGAGGAATTTTTGGCGGTTTGGTAGGCGACGGCGCTGGAACACTCTGTCTAAACACAAGTCAACGGCAGGTCCAAGAAGCATTCTCCGAGAGAATTTCTCAAATTATTCTTCGAGAAATAAGGGAAAGGAGATATACGCACTTTGAAACACGGCAGCAGTACGTTGATGGGCTGTCTTGCTGGGCAGAGTTGAACTCCATCGGCATGTCGATGAGGAACCAAGACTTAAGCCTAATGACCGAAAAGGTGATGAAGAAAGGAGATTGAAAACCATCTTGTCGTCACTGTCTTCAACCGGCTTTCACAAGTTCAGACTGGAGGACGGTTGGAGATGAGACGAAATCACTGCTCGACTCTGGATCGGAGACCGTCAGGAAGTGGAGCACATCAGTTCGGATTTCTTTTCGCTGCGCGCCAAGAGCCGCACCACTTCCGCTGCTGTCTCCCTAGACAAGGAATCTGTTTTATTGCTCTTTCATCAACTTCCAGCAAATTAAAGGGATTTTCGGCATTCCTCAATGATGCAAATTCGCATCGTTTGACTCTATTAAATCAATAAATACTCTGGATCCGCTCTCGAGCCTCGGGGGATTGTTTTAAGACCTATCTGCCAGCTGATCCCTCTTCCGGCTTTTATCGACATGCAATCCCATCTTACCAGACGAGTGTTTCGAGCTATCCTGAATAATGAGCCTTTATTCCCCTTGCAATGCTGCAATAGACTTCTTCAGATTACGCGACAACACCGGAGTCGAAGGCTAGACATTATCAATCCGCACCATGCTCAACGACGGAGCCTTTTCGCGTTCAACATGGCACCCCCAGCCAATACTCTCCAGCCTGCAACTTTACCTTCTGAGGCCGGGTTGAAACCGATGAGGGACCTGAAGAGAGCTCTGTCCGACAAAAGCAGGGGTCCTGCACTTGGTGTATTGACAAAGGCGTTTCATGACTTCTTCGTGGCGCGAGCGGAGAATTCCGAAGTCATTACGGGATATCAGGCGCAACTGCTCTCCATGACATGGAAATACGTTAGATCTCATGAATCCGAGCTGGAAGCTGAAGACTGGCAGACAATGTATTCCACAGAAAACCTTGAGAATGTGCTGTTTGTCCTGTCAGAAGCCAAATGCCTTCCGGAATCGCGTGAAGCCGTTCTCAAGGTAGCACGTTTCGCGTTTCTGGAACTGTGTGCTGATCATGGCTATGGTACGAATAATATTAGTCGACCTGCCCTCTCTGCCTATATCAAATTCCAGGCCTTGAATGGCAACCCGGAGGAAGCACGGCACGTTGTCGAGAGGTTTTGGAGCAGGCTGCGCAAGACCAAGCCCTCGCCATGGCTTACGGTGATGAGAGGCTTTGCCATGAACAATGATAAGCAGCAACTCCGCTGGACCACCAAGAAGAAATTCGATGAGCTCGGTATCAAATTCGATAGCGAAACCCACGAGCAATTGGTCAAAATGCTCATTGAGCAAGACTTACTGTCGGCTGTCAAAATCATGTACGAATGTCCAATTTCTGGCGAGATCGAGCCCACGCTTGCTACCAAGGAAGCTGTGGTTAAATATGCCCTTCTCAAGTCCGAGACATCGTGGGCGAAGCCTATCATTGAGTCTGTCTCTCAGGCGCCGAAATCAGAGACTGTGGGCATGATGTTGCTTTGGGAAGCGGTCCATGGCAGGAGCGCCTCTGAGATCTCGGAAGTGCTTCAGACCTGGGCATCGGAGGATCCTAACGTGAAGACAGCGCTCACTGCCTCTCACATCAATAACCTCATTCAATACGCCAATTCCGTCAAGAACCCGCAGCTTGCCACCGACTTTGCCGCGCTAACGTCTCAATGGAACGTTGTGCCAGACACGCAAACACGTCTCCTGCGGTTGGAAGCTGAAATAATCGCTGGCAATGTGAGACAGACGATGGAATCGGTGGAAGAATTACAAGACGTCGGTTCATTCACACTTGAGAATTTGCCATTAATGAATAGGCTCCTAAGTATGCTTTGCTTGTTGGGGAAAGATGATGCCTTGTATGACCGTGTTTCCGCTTTTCTGGACCCATTATTTGAAAACAACGTCCGTCTAGAGGCAGACACCCTCGCAGCGCTAACGCACCTTTTGCTCTACCGACACGACTGGGAAGGTGTCTCAGAATTGCTTCGCCCCCGTCTCGGATCGTACGACTCGGAGGAGAGGACGAAAATTCGACAGGCGCTCACTAATTACATCTTGGATACCACTCAGGATAGTGCAGACGCGTGGGAGGCGTACGGTCTGCTGCAGGTCGCCTTTCCAGAAACAGGAGTGAGCATGAGGACCGAGATCATGACGTCCTTCTTCAAGCGCAAAAGAGGCGACCTCGCGGTCCTCGTGTTTGGGCATATGCGCCAAGCTGAGGACTTCGCGCGACGGCCAAAGCCTGATACTTATGCGCGGTGTTTCCAAGGCATTGCTCAAATGCAAGACGCTAAAAACCTGGAGCTTGTCCACAACATGCTCAAGTTGGATGTAGAAGTGGACCTCAACACCCGACTCCTAAACGAGCTGATGCTGGCTTACGCCTGTTGTGATATGCCAGATAAGAGCATGGAGATATTCCGCGACATTCTGCAGTCAGAGGAAGGACCGTCAACCAGGACAATCTTGGCCTTCTTCAGGATGTGCGAGAAGCACCATCATGGAACCCAAGAGGCGATGAGGATGATGGACAAGGTCAAACTACTCGAGATCGAGATTGACCGACGGTTGTATATGGCATATGTCGAAGCCTTGGCTGCACAGTGCGAGTTTGAGCTTGCGACCCAGGCGATTAACAAGATGCAAGAGGAGATCGGATGCTCTCCGACTTACGACTCGTATGTCACCTTGTCCTCTGACAGACCCTTTATTTTGACGCCGTTGTTGTGGCGACACTGCTAACAGTTCATGTTGTAGAATTGGGCGCCTCTACAATGCCATTCCGTATCAATACTGGAAAGATGAGGTCGAAAAGTGGGCCAAAACGCACTACCCGGAGCAATGGGCACAGCTTGAGAAACTCGAACGCACCGATCATGAAGAGGGCTTCAAATTTGAATTGGATAGCCGATAATCCTGGCCTATAGGGGGCATTCATTGTACATATCTTATATGCTGCAGCATTCCGTACAATATAATAAGGAACGAAGTATCAGATCAGATCAGAGCGAAACCCCCCTCTTGGTCTTCAAGGCTAGGTACCGTACCTTCAGTCTTCCAGCCGACGCGAATTTTGGTCGCGACACGACGATGCGCTCTGTACAGCGCAACATCGCTTGACTTGGAATCTAGGGTCCGCAGCCTGCGGATCCAAGTGTGATCCCGAAGCTGCTGAAATGCCCTGCCGTCACGCCTACCATGCCATTCCCAGCGGAGCATTGCAGATCCCTCTCGCCCGAGCATCTGAGGGTAGTGCCCGAAGTACCGTAGCTGTAGTACTCCTACAGAGACACCTAATGAGCAAGAAGAGAAAGCATTGACAGCTTGGTTCGAGGACTTGGGACCCGAAATCAAACCCGGAGAGACTTACAATTCCATAATGAACAAAGTTATACGGCGCCGTGACATACATGTTCTGATAGCTCATAGCGTTAGCACTAACATCGGATTCTACTCAGCACCTCACTGCACAGCACAGCACTTACAGGAACACCATCATTCGCATTATTTCCTCGGATAAGCGTCCCGTTCTGCGCAGTGCCAAAGTCGGCAAATGCCTGGTTGCCAATCGGAAATGCCGCGAGGGCATTGCTTCTGATCGGCTTGGTTGGGAAATTCTGCGCCAAAGCGATATAAGACATGTACGTCAGGGCGCCGCCGAGCGAGTGTCCCGTGGATTCGAGCGTATAGCCCGGATACTGGGCAATCAGGCTCTGGACCTCGGCGATGACTTCGTCGTGGACGGCGGCCCAGGGTCCGTACACGCCTTTCATGATCGTGACGCCGGAGGGGAAGCTGACACCAGCCAAGGTCGGGGCGACCTGGGTGGTGTCGACGTCGTTGAGGATATCCGTGACCGTGGTCGACCCTCTCATGACGACCGCGATGGTCTTCTTCGTGGTAGAGTAGCCGATATAACCCTAAGCCATTGCACGTGTGAGCGACTGTCCAGGCTCACTCTTATTCTCAATGAACAACTGGCCAAGGCACCTGGGTATCAGTTGCCAGATCAGAGATCTGCTTGGTGATGGTGACATCGAAAGCAGAGCCCATGCAGCCCGTATAGGCAGCAGAGGAGAGCTCGGCGGCTCGCTGCAAGTCTGTGAAAGCGGATGGATCTGCCGCATGTCAATTAGACAGATAAGTGCTTGCACGGCCACTGTCTCACGAACCGGGGGTAGCCCGAGATTCCAGCGATGGCGCAGCGCACACAAAGGACGCCAAGGAGAACCCTGCAACAATAACGAAAACCTTGGAAAGCATATTGTCGTTCTGTAGAGGTCTGGTCGAAACTCAACGATGCGGTTCACTGAGACTGCTGATGAATGCGGCCATCCAACAAGTCATTCTGGAGCCTTTTATACCATAATCTGCCTTCGCCAACCGAGGCTGGAGGCCTCAAGAAAACCCACGATGCGTCCATCTGCCATTGGAGATTTCTCTCTGCTGTCCTCACAACGCCAATTGCACGGACATCCTGTCCCCAATCACCCTGAAACGCCCGGTTCAAACGCTGCAGTGCGAATTGATGCAGTAATCTTGCATGTCAAAGCACAGTAGAGGACTCTCCTCGTCCTCCTTTCCGGAAAACCTGACCAACGAACCCTCTCATCCTGTAATGCCGAAGCAGGTTCTCTGCCAGTAGACACGCATACCCTCTCAAATCCAGACATGCATCGTGCATCTCCTTCATCGGACGCAAGCACAAGGCAAAAGAACGAAGGCACGACCTCGGCAAGGCTTGATTCCACCTTTCCGCCAGCGCTGAATGGTCAGAGGAACCAACAAGGCGCTTTGCGGAAACAAGCGAATCCTGCACAAGTGCCGGTTTTGCCGGCATTTGAAACCGAGGCCGACGATGCAGTCTGCAGATTCAGAAGTTAGCCCTGTTGAAAAGTCTCGATTGGTCGACGATATCAATATGCCGGGGGCAATCGGGGTCTCAGAGACGGAGATGAACACTTTTTTAAGATAACTGAGCCGTCTAGATGCATCTGCTACCTGAGAAACGAAGTTAAACAGATGAAACGGCGCCACTACCCCGCATTTTGCTGCAATGTTCAACCAGGATATCTCTTATTTCGTGGGGTAGTCCCGTCCGTCGCCGCAATCGGGGGCGGAGATGCCGTTAACCGCATGGACTCATTCTAATCATGAAGAGTGTTAATAGGCCATGGCGAGTTTCTCCCCTTCAAGACTCCTCATCGACCCGGAGCTTCCAAGCCGTGCTCAAGATAAGTAAGATGATGAGTTAGCGTGGTTGAGAACTAGCTAATGAGGAGTAAACGAGGCCCAGCCACACGAGGAAGTAAAGAAGAGTCTCCTCGCTCCATCCTTGCTCCTAACATAATTGTGTGAGACGGTAATACTGCTACACCCAAAATAATAATAATAAAAGAAAAGAAAAGGTAAGGTAAGGTGAAAGAAAGGGATGTGCTATTCATCAATTACTCATAAGCTTTTTTACTCAGCCCGTTCCCATGCAATGTCAATACTAATGTGTGTAGAACCGCCTTTGCGGTCTTGTAGACCCCCCCAGCAAATGCAACATGATGGATCTAGAGAAAACTCAAAGTGTCCGTGTCTAACTATATATTACGGGTGCCTATGCGGCAAGCCGTTGGGTCATGCTGTGGTATGTGGTTAGATCCATCATAAGAACCAATATAGCAAGGAGACTACTCACAAGTCAAAGAATGAGAACTGGCTAGGGCTGCTACCGTACTTGTATACGAATCGGCTCGCAAGATAGCTGCCGAAGATAGCCCGCAGATAGTTCTCCGGCACCTATTCAAAAAGTCAGTCAGTTTCTCGCTGCTGCGCAACAAAGTAGGGGGGAAACGCACCCGTTGAAGAATGGTGTCCAGGCCAATCTTGTCCAGGAGAAGGTTGGGAAGGGCATCGCTCAAGACAGAGCGGCGGAGCTCTACATTATCCCACAGGTTCGTTTTTTGCAACTCCTCATCCAGTTGCGTAATGGCAACACTGAGTCGATCACTCAACACGCTGCGCAGAACCCCAGTCTGCTCATGCTCGCGCCAAATCGCCTCAAATTCCAGTGTGGCGTTGGACTTGATGACCTCCTGCACTTGCTTGACGTAGTCGCTGTAGAACTGTGGTACGGTGCCGTCTTCTCGGATGCACATGTTCTCGACAAACTCCTTGTCGTCAAAAGAGAGCGAAGCCAGAACTTCCAGCGACGACGATGTCACACCACCCTTGTTAGCTGAAGCATCCTTGAACAGGATGCATCCGGCACGTTCAAGGCGCAACTTGCTGTCCTGGGTGATGAACAGATTGGCACCCTCGACGATGTACGGAATGACGGACTTGCCATTTTGAATGAGCTTTCCAACCGTGGACAGGTCGATGGACTCGGGCCGTCCACCGCA
The DNA here is from genome assembly GCF_018340605.1 of Aspergillus pseudoviridinutans. NCBI lineage: Eukaryota > Fungi > Ascomycota > Eurotiomycetes > Eurotiales > Aspergillaceae > Aspergillus > Aspergillus pseudoviridinutans. The sequence continues at coordinate 617,226 of NW_025091285.1, read as the reverse complement.
AGGCACGAACACGTCGTAATGCTGATCGGAACGCAAGTGGAAAGTGTTGCGGAACAGCATTCCATTGTGCACGACCTCGCCGCTGGGAAGCTTGACGTCGCTCTCATCCACTAGGACGCGGTAGCCCTCGGGAGACAATTTCGACAGATCAAATTCGGAAATGGTGACTCGCTTCTTAGCCAGTCGGATAAGCTCCTGGTGATCCAAACCTTGAGGGTCGACAATCACACCTGAACCATCGACAATGGCGGTGTACTTTTCGTTGGCAAGCAAAATTTCGTTGGATCCCAGATCACCGTCTGGACCGCCAGTTTGGAGTTTGCGGATGTTGGAGGGATCGATGCCCAGTTTGCGGTAGATACCTAGTACATACTGGCGCACCGAAAGGGTAGTCATACCGTAGGTATCGTGAGGAATACCACCCAGCCTGGGGCTCTTGCCCGTGAAGAAGGACTTCCACCACGGAGCACCACGGTTGCGCGCGTGTTCTGTGGCCCAATCGACCAACTCAGCCGTGTTCTCATCGGGGCCCATGAACAGAATCTCATCCTTGCCATGTAGGTCAACGATGGGGTCCTTGATGCCCGGGCTAGCTGGCGGCAACAGGAGATCGAGAATGCTGTCGATGTACTTTTCAAAAGCGACGCGAGCTTTGTCCTGGTGGTTAACATCCAGCAGAATGACACCCTTAGCACCTCCTTCCGGAATGTCCTTGTTCTTGCGCTGCTGCGTGTTCGCCAAGTTGTAGTTTTCATCGAACAGGGAGCGCGCATTGATGCTGTAAGCTTCCTTGTTCCGGCTCTTGACAATACGGATACCACCTCGAGCAATGTCGCGGAAACGCAGGTGGAATCCGCGGAACTCCGAGCTGATCACAAGGAACATGCCGTACAGACGCTGTGGGTACTCGTGTTCGGGCAGGAAATCAGGGTTCAGTCGGAAGCTGAGAGCCACCTTCGTCGGCGTGAAGAAGTTGGTCTTAAGAATGGAGGTGTTGAATACCCGGAAGGCGCTCATGACCATTTCGTCATGCTCGTTAGCAACGGTACTGGAAATGAGCTGCTTAAGTCTTTTGCCGTCCAGGACTTCATCGACCTGCAAGCGCAGGTAGCTGAGAGTTGGGAGGAAGTCATCCTCCGAGGCGCGAGTCTGCACATAATGGGTGTTGGCAAAGTCCAAGTAGAGCTTGTGGATCAGCTCCGGGTACTTGTTAATGATCTCGAAAATGTAGTCGGCCGTGAAGGTTTCAGTACGCAGCCGCTTCTTGATCTTCGACAGCAACTCTTGATGGACACTGTTGTTGGCATCAAGCACGGCAGTCAACGAGGTGTATTCCGAGCCGAGACGGTTCAAGAACTGCTGCACGAACACCCACGCGCAGTGAGCGTAGATAGTCTCCTGCAAACTCAGACGGCCAACGGCGAAGTGGTGCTGAAAGCGGTTCTGAGGAATGCAGTAAAGAAGAGAGGTCTCCTTGATGATCTGATGGATCGCTGCCTCAATGGGAGGGTACTTGGCAGAGATCTCTGCGTTCTTCAGCGGGCGCAGGTAGAGAGAGATGACAGTGATGCCGTTGGAGAAGTTTTCAAGATACTTCCTAGAGCTGGTCAAGCGGTAGTAGTGGTACAAGTCGGAGAGCGCGCTGAACAGACCCATAGCAGAGCCCTGGCGATAGGCGATAACCAGTCTCTTCTCGCGACTGCCTTCAATTTCAAACATCTCAATGACAGGACCGGCCCGGTTTACAGCATTGGTGATGATCTCCTGATAGATGGCCTTGGTGTTTTCAGTTGCTTTTTGCAAGAATCTCTTCTCGCCGATAATCTCGATGTCGGTCTCGTTGGGACCGGGATTGGGGTTGGCGAATTGACACTTGTAGACGAAGTAGCAACGGAGCTGCTGCTCGCTGTCTCCAGGGAGAGGAGTCGGCGAACGGAAAGTCTCAACTCTGTAGCTGTTTTCAGGAGTTGAGTTGTTGATATACTTGGCGTCAATTCTTTGTTCGTAACGGGGCCCATCGACGGACGAAATTCCAGGTTTGCTGGTATCGATGTAGACAGCGTGATCTTCCGCTTCCTTGTCCAGTCTGATTTCCAGCTTCTTATCATCCCGCGCATAAGCTGCCACTTTCGCGGCATAGAGAGACAGGATCTGGGTGACAATAGAGTCGACGGTTTCGGTTTGGAAGTAGGTGTCGTCGATTCCGAGCATGTTGTAGAACCAGGTGGTCTCGGAAACAACAAAATCGCTGGGGAAGAAGCCCTTCTCTTCTAATTTGTCCATGACTATAGGCGAAATAACCCGCGTCAGCGGCACAGATCTTGCGCATGAACTTATCCGGGCGAGGAATGCATACCTTGTTCCATCTGCTTCTGCTTGCCCTCGAACTTGGCAGCAATGTAGCCGGGATCTTCCTCGGAGAGGACCCGGTGTAGAGGACTACCGGGAATCCCCAGATGAGTAGGTTGAGGAGATGGATGGCGTACAGCCGATCCCGCTACATGGTCGAGAATCTTGTTGTGTGGGTATCTTTGAAAGCCAATGGGGGTGCCAGCACCAGACTGAGCGCCATCATTGCTCCCGTAGAGCTTGGGAGCTGATCCGGTGGGAAGGACGTGGCCATTGGCATGGCCATCTGAATGCGGGGGGGTGGAAGCGGGGGAAGCCATGATGTGTGTTCGCGTCTTTTACAACGGAGAGTTGAGAGGTTGATGAAGGGAAAGAAAGAGGGTGAAGTAAACTGCTGGTGTTAAAGAGTGTTAGCGGTGAGTAAGGAAATGAAAGTCAAAAAGAAAGTTCATGGGAGGGGACGTCGTTAGGAAGCTTCATAGATAAGAAGGATACACAAGCACAGGCAAGGAACCAGCATCTGCACGACGGGAGAGATAAGACGGTAGGCAGTCAAGGAACATACCAGGACAGACAGCGATCGGGAGAGGAATGAGTCAATTCAGCAATTGGGATATGAGAAAGATGGATAGAGAGGATAGTCTGTTGCGGCGGAGGAATGACGAAACCACGGCTAACAGTCAACCCGGGAAAGAAGCTTATCGGAGATAGAATGGAAGAGAAAGACGTTGCCTGTGATCCATGTAACGGACAGGTCAACTTTGAGGGACGAAAATGATTATGAGAATCAATTACTATCAGGCACCGAACAACGGAGGGAGAGCTTCCTTATATACAGACAGCACTTGATGGAATAGTATCAAACTGTCCCTTGACTGACCTGAAATCTGAATACACTTTTGATACAACTTTCCGGCTCTATGCGATCGGCCAGGCACGGGGCCGGTCCGGGGCAGTGAGGAAAGAGGCAAAAGTCTTGAACTTCAATTTTGCTAGTGGGTTCCACTTCCGCCGGCGTTATTATGACGAGGATCTCTACTATGAAGAATTGTCTTTATGGAGTACTTCTCCTTCTCTTCCATGTATCAGTGCTCAGTTCTCTTCACTTCCTCTTCTTCAACTCTACAATCTTCGTCTCATTCCATACCCATTCCATACCAACGGCCATGCCATAGTAGATGACAATTCTCCTCAGTACAGGTCGGGTTCAGTTAAATTTCCTAAAACAGGCAAGACTGAAAATGGCGCAAATGAGGTAAGAGAAGGCCAGATGGGGGAAAATACCGCATTGTCCCAAGATGATTGGCTATAAAAAGGGGTTAAATTTGGAAAAATTGCCTCAGCACGTTGGAGACAGCTGGCGTCATGTGTGGCTAGGTATCTTACAATACGGAGTACCTTACCTTACCTTAGCATCCAACTAGGTAACTCTTCCTTACCAGGTAATTACACGTTACCACCATTCACCACTGAAACACTCCCTATTTTCAATATCTTTAAAGATCAAGTGACACCTTTTAGAACTATTCATAGGCCTATGTTTCAATAGTAGCATTGTAACAGCGGCAATGGCATAGCCCTTCCCCGGATTCAGTGCACGCCGTTGAGGTCCAGGCTCTCCCTGAATTCTAAGCAACAGTTCAACAAGGGAGACTGGAAAAAAATTAGTCCATCAGCTGACTGGAACCAGTCACGTCCTCCACTTAGTAGGGCTGGATCTTCCCAAATGGGATTTCAATGTGTCATGGTGGCCAGAGTTCACAAATCATCGTCTGCTATTGTTGCATGCGAGATGGTTCCTTCCTTTTCTCCTGCGTAATAATATGCCTCAGGAGAAAATGCCGCAAATTGCGCAACATGCTGTGCTTCATATGAAGTACCAAGGTTGATAGTGCAGTGTATGGAGGAGTATATTGACGATCTATATGCGCTATGTCAAGTTTGAGTACGGCCCCAGATGCCATATAGGTAGCTAACGACCTCCTATTTTGTTCTTTACCTACTGCCTGCTGGAGCGCATGTCCACTGCATCGTTTACTAAGGAACTCTCTGGGCATCCGATGTAGAAGTTGATATCTCGACTCGGCTGTTTTCCGTATACCCCAGTGCAACCGCGCTCTGACCATCCTAACAAGATCGACGTCACTAAAGTAAGCCGTAGAAAACAGCAGAAACACTGACTCGGTAGAACTGATCAATCAGGCTTCACAGTACTGGAGACCTTGGAGACTTCTCCATGTCTACCGCCTAACGGATCGTCCGAACAGAATTTTCATCGAGACTGCGGGGTTAGTCCGTCCCTACGGTACCTGACTTAGACTCCCTAGTCAATTTGCGGGGTGATAGTAGTATGGAGTGGACTACTTGGTAGGTCGTCGATGATTTACATTTTGGAGTAAGTAGTCAAAATTAAAACCTGATCCTCGTTCTAGACAGGACCATTTCAATCACATCATCGCCAGCACGGAGTTTCCATTATTTTCATTATTCAATTAATGGCTCAATCGTCCCCCATAATTACCCCATACGATCAGTTCTATCCCAACGGGAAGGAAAATTTCAAAGACATTGCGGGGTTCGTCTGCATTGATCGGAGGATGAGATCCAACCAGACTCGCCCATGATCCCATCCCGGTCTCCACTTCCCGGTGGGTTGCCCGTGATGAGGTAAGAAGAAGTCGTCCTTGTCCTACTCTGGCACCTGAGGCTTCTGGGCTTCGGGACTGTCATTCGGCTATACAATGACGTGTTGCCGAGTAGGCTTACGGGACAGGCGTTCAGACCTCGAGAGTCGGGACAAACCGCAGGACAGGAATCACTTGCCTCGCGCAGTTATCAAATAACCATTCAGTATGCACTTAGCTGGCGCAATCAGTCTGTCGTAAATCGCACACAATTGAACTGCATGTCGTCGTTTGATCCGGTGACAATGTCATGAGCGGCTGGGCTGGACTGAAAACGTGGGATACTTCTGGCATTGGTCTGAACATAAGTATGGTGCAAGCCTCGTATGTGGGAGCTGTACTCATAGCTATGCGTTCTGTTGGGCCGACATCCTTGCATTCCAGATATTCAGTTTGCTCAAGTTCAGCTGCAGGGCTGTAAGTAAGCTCAAATTGAAACATGACCATAGTCTGCCCAGGAACTTGTCCACCGATATGCATTTTTGTTCTGTGCTTAGAGGTACATAATGCATTTGGTGGCTGCTGATGTATCTACAGCACGTTTGTGTTGAGTACCCTTGTTGGACACGACGTAGCTACAGATATCAGTGCATCATTGCATAATGCCAGGATCACCAGCAAGAGTTCTCGTTCTCGGCTCACGATCTAGAAAACCTCCAATGCGCACCCTAAGCTGCGAGGTTCGTCCCGCCCCGAGTATCTAGACAGATAAGAAAGCAGGGCGTGGCTGAACAGCGGTGTACTAATGGCAGCGTGGCCACTGTCCTGCGGTGAGAATGATTGCTCTTCGATAGCTGCTCACCAGACTTATCAACTAGTGTGAGCATTATCATTGTGCATGTTTTGATGTTCTGGACCATCAATTGGATGATAAATACTCTGTACCCTATAGAAGAAAGTTAAAGCTAGCTACTAGCAGAAAAGAGGATTCTCCGAGGTACCCCAGGATCCCACTAAGACCATTAACGGTCTTAAGCCAGGTAAGCCATTAAAAAGGGGAAGTCAACCAAGCACTATATGCCTCAGATTGTTTTATATGCATGTTGTGAAGTTACGTGCGCGTGATACTCTTGAATATAACACCCAATAATGATCAGTATTATCTGGCTGTTTGTTGTCCTTGATTCAAATCACCTAATTTCGCTCAATCCAGGTGGTTTTTCTGACACTTACCCAAGCCTAACTGCAATCTTCAAATTCACAGAGGTTGAATACTGCTTCCTGGATAATACTTCTCTGTACCTTAAGCATCTCAGTAGCATACCTATATGCCTCCTCTTTGGCCTCCTTATCCCACCTATGCTCCCATCCATCCATCGAATGACATACGACATTATGTCTCCCACCTCCTGAACCTTACTTGTAAGCTCCTTCCCTTCAAGGGTGAACAGATCCTGTGCCGTAGTAATTATCTGTACATTACTAGAGCAACATTAGACCTGCGCATAACAGCAACAGCCATGGGTCTCTAAAATCAGTAACGCGCGAATTGCGATGACACGAATGACAGAACTCTGAGAACCTGGGGAAGATTGTCCAGATCACAAAGCTGGATTTTGCACAGGATCCTTGGCTCTCATGGCCATGAATATGTCTGTCATGCCATAGAAGCACGTTACAGAGCATATGAGCAATCCATCGCTCTCTTTGGCTCTGCATACGGGCGGGGACGAGGTATCGCCAGTGCTGGAGTAGCGCCTGCGCTGAACGAGGATAGGGGACTGCGCGATGTGTCAAATCTTTCCTGGTGAGATCATATCCAGCTCAGTGCGTCTCTGACATCGTTGTGCGCAGCGCCAGGCAGAATAATACGTCAATCAGCGTGTAGCCTGTGTGATGCGCGATATACCGGCAGGACTCATCGTCAGAGCCAATCAAGGTGATCACAAAGCTGCTGCCACAGAAGCTGAGGAGAACCAGGGAAGGCGGCAGTGCTTGTTGGCCTCTGTAGACATGAGTGTGATGAGTGTGATGAGTCTGATGAGTCTGATGAGTCTGATGAGTCTGATGAGTCTGATAGTGCGATCAGAATCTCGAGACGTTATGGTCTCGAGTTCATCAGGATGACGGTCGGTTGGTTTTGATCTGTAGGCGATAGTAACCCAGCAGAAGGCCGCAATGCACTTTCTCCAGTAGAGTTCCATGCCCATACTTGCTCATAATGTGTTAGTTATGGAGGCAGGTCGACCACCAAGTTCATGTTGGGGGCTTTTCGTATGTTTGAAAAGCAGGACAGGGATCGCTCTTATATGATGGTCTAATGCGATGGATCGATGGCCAATTGCACATCGTTGACCATGATACGGTAGTGATGTTAGGGTCGCGGTAAAAAAAAATAATTAGGGGACACGTTTATTCGAGGAATAGGAAGAAATCAGGAAGGGTGGGAGAGGGAAAAGAAGGAGAAAAAAAAAAGATGGGATGAGGCTGACCCGACTTGAACGGATAACCTTAAGATCTGGAGTCTCTGTTGCATTGTTAGACAATGTTGATTGAACTGTTTAGTGTAATTTGGAACTTACCACGCGCTACCAATTACGCCACAGCCCCAATGGTTGCATTTTTGGGCATCTCATTAAAATTTGTAGGCATTGTAAGATTTCAAGCAACAATACCTCCTCATGTCTACGTAGGCGACTGGACATGAACCTTATCCGTCAGACGTTGCTAGTCATAATAAGTAAATTGCCCTCTACATAACCTCCAAAAATGAGTTCTTAAGATGGGATGGTATGTTGGCCGGGTACGATCAGACTCCTCACGGACTATCCATATAAACCTTGCTGGCATTGTACCTCTCGTACACTGAGTGCAGACGATCTCATGTAAAGGTCTGCAGACCTCACTTGGGCTAATAGTGCTGGACGAGTCAAGTCTAAAAGCAGCTCGTGCATCTCGCAACATTCTGAGGACCAAAACTATGCACATCTTCCCATTGATGCTTCAGTATTATTACTGCGTCAATGGTCCTCCGCATAGAACCACACAAACAGAGCAAAAAAGATGTATGAGGCTGACCCGACTTGAACGGATAACCTTAAGATCTGGAGTCTCTGTGGAAATTTGTTAGAACAAATTGATTGATTGTAAGACTGTTGATAGAACATACCACGCGCTACCAATTACGCCACAGCCCCGGAGGTATATACCCGATTTGGTTTTACTTGCTTATATGACAGGCAGCATACGTAGCTAAGCGATGCTGACAGCTTTCCAGAAGATAGGTCTACTGCCACTGTGCAGCTTGTTACATATGCAGTCATGTGAGATATACATGAGGTACCCTATTGACAAATTTATTGTTAACTCTTCCTTGTCAAATCAAAAGTTTATTATGATATGAGAGACAGGAACCATGCATAAGCATTAATGACTTTGCACCATTCGCTGTCAGCATCAGCAGGTCTAGTTTTATCTGATTGCAGCCAGCACTAATACCAACTTTATCTGCTCGTAAGACATAAACAGTTATATGATTGCTCATAAAGTTATGCGATATATAATATATTAGGCATTCAGACAGAACATAAAGATTGGGTCAACCAAGAGAGTTCAGGTAAATCAACAAGTGTCTCAATGAACATCCCCCACGCAGAGCCTAAGGTTGTTGCAGCACTCTATTCTCTTCCATAAGGGAGGATAATGAACGGCAATTGTGTCACTTATATGTTGATTGATATGAGCAACACATTTATAGGAATTGTAGGTCTCTTCAATTGGGCAACATTATACTGATCATTGGGTATTTTCTAGAGGATACAGATACCCATGTTGGACATTTCATAGACTAGGGTATTACGATTCCTGAGTATTCCAGCATGATAAAATCGATTGGAGCCACTGTTTGTCACCTAAGGGGCTGTGGCGTAATTGGTAGCGCGTGGTATGTTCTATCAACAGTCTTACAATCAATCAATTTGTTCTAACAAATTTCCACAGAGACTCCAGATCTTAAGGTTATCCGTTCAAGTCGGGTCAGCCTCATCCCATCTTTTTTTTTTTTTTCCTCTCTGTCACTCACCTTTTTTTTATATTGTTTGGCAATACAGAGCGACACTTTATTGCCAATGTAGCAAAGTAACTATATGGTTATGATTCCATAGAGCAAAGGACCATGCGCTTTTGACAGTTCTCAGTTTAAAGATACGATATTTGACGTGTAGCACTTCCGCGGGCATATATATTTCACCCCACCGCGCTGCAGCTTATACTGTATCAACTACATGGAACTTGGCTAACACGCCTGAAATATATGTTATGAAAACATGGAATCTATAGAACTAATTTTACAATAGATGACTGGTGAATGCTTCCAAGAAAACCCCTGTTTCGATGTCCCTCATAGCATGGGGAAAGAAAACACAGGAAAACGCAAGGGAACAAGCAAGTCGTGTCAGTTCGGCGAAACAGATGTCCTGAATTTCCTGACCATCACAGGAATATGATGGCCAAACAGGCAACACACTTGCTATTCGAGTGCAAGCTTGTTCTTATGCTCACAGCTGGAGCCGAGGTTAGCCATGGTAGCTACAGAACGGCCGAAGCATTCTGCACTGGATACGGCAGCTCGGCGACCTTGAAATATTTCCTGGCAAGGCTCTGGCAGTGGCAGCAATCGGGAAATTGTCTCGAGTATGGCCTAAGCGACCTCATTGACCGTTTCAGACAATTAGCAACCATTCTAGTCACTTGACCCCATGCACTATTAACCTTAGTAGTCTATGAATGCGATCGCTGAACAAAGAAATGAGTCGATCTAATCATGTAGCAAGGGTAAAATTTGAACGTAGAGACGTTTATATTAATAACCCAATAATTGGATCCTCCATCCATAGAAGATATTCAGAAGCAGAATATTCCGTATCTACTGTCACATTACGAGTTTGTCGCATACCCCATCGGGCAAAGAAGACGAAGAATTCCCAAAGGGGATATAGCCCGAGAGGTCAATCAAGTATCCACAGAATAATGAATTCTTTCCGGATTCTAGAAGCTGATTGAAACACGTAAAAGTATAAACTCAACGGAGGCATCGGATCATGTAGATGGGGGTCAGAGAGATGACAGTACTGTATCACAATGAGACTGGGGCTCCATTGCAGCTGATCGATGGAGTGTTTAAGAACGTATTTCCAGGAGATGAATTAGTAGCAAAATACTACGAGAGAAGTTGACGAATAATGAGAACAGTAAGGTAACAACATGGTATGACACTGGCTACTGCTCGGGTTTTCATTAGAAAGGCCGAAGAATACTCAGTGTACTCGCTACTCCGTAACCTAGGTCTGTAGCAGAGTTGTTGAGCGTAAGCCATGATGAAGCATTTGAAGCCCCTTAATATAATAAACATATGCGCAGTAATGATATTTGAATAACTTCCCCATTTCTACGATGTTACCAGTGTATATCGGAGATCCAATTGATTTGATTGATGTCCACTACAGGAGAGAGTAGAGAGGATCAGCTTGTGGGAGGAAATCATCTTCCTTATGGAGTGATTTGGAGTGATTCCCTTAGGAGAACTCCATATAACCCCCACTATCTAGTCTAGTCTAGTCTATTGGGATTCTTGAATTCTTCCATCGAAGTTCTAGGCAAATGCACCAGCTCCTAGATACCTCTCCGACAGTTTGGTTAGCTTCAAGCCGATCGCCGCCTCCTGCGTAAGGACTGATATATGAACGCATAGTCGTGATGGTCTATTGGATATAGCTGGTCTTTAATATGGATCCCTTACGGAGCTTCCCCGGAATTTCGAGACTTAACATCAACAATACGGTTTAGCTTCTAAGAATGGTTACATCTTCCATTAACCGGTGAAGTTATTCCGTAGTCTACTCCATATTCCCATAGAACGCTCTCAAAGAATTTCGTTTACTTTTCTTCTTTTGCTGGTTGGCAGGCTACTCCGTCACAGAATTAGGTTGGCATGTTTTCTGCCTGACTCTGGCCGTAAGGGAGCAGTGGATGTTTCTGACTCTCGTATCTTTGAGACAAATAATAAGTAGATACCCAGACAAGGCAGAATGTGTGACATGTCTGCCGGTACATACAGTAGTAGTACTTAATGCTCAGGCAACATCTGAATGAACATTATTTTCTCCGTACGATCACCCCCTTTCCCGAACAAGAATCCAAATCCGTCGCAAAATCCCTGACTCGATCTTTCCCGGACTTCCGGTGGCCCTTCGAATTCTCCCTTTGCTCCTTACAGTAGGAGAGGTACTATGCCTAGCTTTTGGCAATTGTGGAAGACTTGGCAGCTCTTTCAAGGCTTTCATCCCCACAGTCTCCATCGAATGCACACGTATGCACTCCGATCTCCATACTTTCTCCAGCTTCTTCCTTATCCACCGGCTGTTCGCCTGCCTATCAGGTATTCCGGTCACTTGCATATTCCCCATCTTACCCCCTTTGTTCCTAATTCTCCCACCACCAGAGCCACCTAACTACCCAAGGTGGCCTTGCTTTTCCCCCAGAGGACAATAGCTTTCCCCCGGGTTACGTTCCCGCCCTTCCGTCCGTCGTGGCAAGCATGCGCGATGTACACTAAAGCCCGCCTGGATACCCAACGGACCAACAACACCACTCACTACTACTAGTCCAGTGGCCCCTAGGTCTCGGATGAAGCCTCATTCAAATAAATGCCAGAAAAGCAGGGCGAGCGCCCATCGTACTTCGAGGAAAACACCCTGGATCCCTTTAGGGCGATGATCCGTAACGGTCAAACATTTGCCTGGACCTAGACTAGGCGATGGACTTTACAAAAGGGTGATGGGGATATCCGACTGGGGAAAAAAATAACAATAATAATAACACTACCTAATATTTGTCCGATACGATTAAAATGATCTATGGATGTTTGACTGGATGCTTCAGCAATGTACACTAGCTCCTGGCCGGGCCCCCAATCCTCATTTATATCGGCTAGATGTCTCCCTAGGTCCTTTAGATGCTTGATCATTCTTTCACTTTTCATCTTTACTGCTTTCTCCAGTTTTTCCAGAGCATACTACCACATTCTCTATATTCTGGGCCCCCCGTGGACAGCTCACCAGCTTACAGCTAGCCACCCGTCACCACTCATAGTGTTGTATCCAGAGCCTGAGTACCCTCAGCTCTCTGTACTTTCTCTCCATACCATATTATATCTCTTGTCATACCATCTGCTGCTGTGACCTGGGACTGTTCTCTCGCTTAGCCATCCCACGCTGCTTGTACAACCCTGCTAGCAGCCTTTCGACCTCGCCGAGGACCTTGTATATCATTACATCATCGGGGATAATCCTCCATCGTACGTGCACCCAGTCCAGGTAAGCTTTTCTCGATTTGCTTTCTCTTCCCTGTCCCCGATGAAGGATCTTCACGAGCGATTCGCCTTCTCCAAAGACTCAAAGATTACATCACATGGCATTCGGCGATGGAGCTGTTCTCCTCATTCTGCTTCGGCCCTACTCCTTTATCGGGGATTCTCGGAGGCACATCTTTCGGATAAAGGTAGCTAACAAGGGTATCCTCCCTATATAGATTTATACAGCTTCTTCCAGCAGCTTAGTCCAATTTTTCCCAATCGTACTCCTACCTCAGTATCTTTCCATTGGACTCCAGCTCACCTGGGTCATCGTCATTCCCAACAACAATACAACCACAAGTATCACTCGCCATGGCCTCACCAATCCCTTCACATCCTCCCTCCCGTCCTACCCTCGTGACACCCTCGACCTTTACCCAGGACATCTCCCGCGCGATCCTCGCGTCCGCCGACGGCCCCAAGTCCATCCATCTCGACTCGCATCCTCACGGAGCGTTGGAGTATCCCCCTCCTCCTCCCCCGTCGCCCGTCGAGTCAAGAACAACACATTGTTTCTGGGGGAGAGAGGGGAAACGAGCTTGACCGTCACTACCAGCTGCTGCCTTGTCTGCGACAAAGTACCATATATCTGTGCATTCTGACTTTTATCCTTCTGCTGTTCTATGGAGCCGGATTTCAGGTTGTTTCGGTTTTTGTTTTCCCTTGCTTTTTCAGCGAGCTCATCTCTTTCTCGGTGGTTCTGTCAGAGTACGTTAGGAATTGGGTTGAATTGGTTCGGTTTGGAAAAGCAGGTATTGACCATCGTCTTATTGATTCATTTGGTTTCGGATCTTCATGGCGTCGCGAGTCGTTTACAATGTGATATAATATCGACTAGCTAGCGAGTCTTCATAATCACATCTTGTTATGACTTCATTCCCTCCGTCTCGTAGGATGCATCCACGAACTAGATTGTGCTTTGTATATCAGTTACCTGCAGGCACACAGCTCTGTTCCACAAGACTATGGAGTCCAGTCGACATATCACGCGTAAGCATTATCACGATGATGCATGGACTCTTCCGGTTCAATGCTTGTCCAGGCCAATAGAACGTACAAACATACGGCACGTTAGTCACATCAGTCGAGATGCGGCGAGAGCAAGCCAAAGTATTCTGTAGGTTCTGGTTCGACGCGAGGCCCAGCAGTTACCTTTACACTATTGTGCACTGCATAGTAAGGTCGAGGAGCGCCTTTGTGGCTCATCCGAGTGTGTTACCGGTCAGTGACTGCCTCGAGTGACCACATGGCAGATTCATTCTGACGCTGGCGTGCTGCATCATCGTATTGTGCCAACAATCGTCCATATAACTGCAATGGCACTTGCTGCGATTAATTCAAGTTGATCTCGCAGGTAACCGGTGAATAACAATGGCGAACTTTTGTAGACACATCAACGGGGCTGGATTGGTTCGTCCGACACCCCTGGCCCAAACTTCTGACCATTGATCTCAGTGTAGAGCTCTTCCAACGCGGTCAACGCCACGGTATCTCCTCGACTCGCAGCTTCGCTAAGCCGCTGGACCTCTGCAAGTTCCTCCTCCGTGCGAGCCCAGCCTCGTAGTCGATCCTCCAGATTTTGGGTACGTTTCGTACTGAAGACTGTGCGCACAGTGTCAGTCTCACCTCTTTCCCTCTTGATGTGCGTCAGTCGTTCCAAAAACCGAGCTTGATTCGACTGTGGTCCCGCCTTGCGGAGCACGTTCGCCGTTTCGGATGGTTGTATGGAGGGCACCTGAGTTGACCCTGAGCCAGAACTGGAGATCAGGTTCGCTTTGCGACCGAGAATTTTGACGCTGTTGGCGGCAATGAGGTCAAAATCCTTGCCGCTCCTCAACGGAGAGATCTGCGGCAATGCAGACTCCAGATCAGGTTCGTGACCAGTCTCTGGACGAGTGAAGAGCAGCTCTGTCCCGATCTGGTCTGCCCATGTGCAGCTGAAGATCTGGTTCTGATACGAGACTATTGGGTTGGTGGTGTGAAGGCCCAGGATTTGGACGCGCTCTGAAGGAACGTTGTCAGACTCGGTGCTGTCAATGGCTGGTTCGTGGTCATCGGTCGGGGTCAGGGTAGTCGGAACTGCAGCAGTAGACGAGGCGGGGTCACGGCGTCTGGGAGGACGGATGGGGCCGTGAAGGGAGGTAAGGTCGAGATTGAGGTAGAAGGTCTGACCGTACGGGAAACAAATTAAGCTCAAACGAACGACGCCTAGAAAGAGAGAAAAGGACAAGCAATCAATCATACCTCGGTGTCGACCTCGTGGTATTCATATTCGTACTCGGAGTCATGATCCTCATCTGCCAACATGGCCGGGTCCAAGACCAATATCGGCTCGGAATGAGACTGCATGATTTAGGTCGGCAGGATCATTGGGCACAGACAGCTAACTGGAAAGGACGACTAGCTAGTTCAAAGTCCGAATGATCAACCCTGTGGAAACCAGACATTAGATTGACAGTCACAGTACCCATCTAGATAGATAGATACCTTAGCGCTCGAGACCCTTTTTCTTCTTGGGCGGAAGGGATAGTGGAAGAAGGCGGCGGGCAGAAACTCCACTGGATCCGCTGGATAACACCTTGTGGGACTGGGACTGGGAACCAGGCGGTCGCTGACTTGTTATTTAACTTCTGCTAGAGAGTTTAGACTACCTTACCTTGGGCCATGTTTGTCCTGATGACTGATGAGGGCCGAGAGTGAGGACTGAGGAACAAGGGTTATTGATGACGATGGTTGGTTTCCACAGGGCTGATCCATGATAAGATACCAGAGTACTGTCTGGGTTGGACAACAAACAGATAGGGAATATCAAACATACAGTAGAAGTTTAGTAACATTATTATTATATATCTTTCTTTCTCTCTACTGTAGTCTGGATATAGTGTGTGTTGTACGAACACCGTCATCATGATCTTCCCTGTGCTTGTCAGTCTGCAAATAATTAACTTAACTCAATTCCTTCGTCCCTTCGTTTGGATCGTCCCTGGTGATCTCATCCTTTCTGGCTGCATTCATTAGGCTTTCATCATCCTCCAGCATTCCAATCCCCGGTTTCATCCCTCCATCTTTTCTATGTACCTCGCCTTTACCCCTCCATATCAGCCAAAGTCAACAGTAACACAGGGACCACTACACAAAAAGTAAGCTGCTCGTATTTATCATCAACATCATCATCTATTGTCATCAATTGCTTCCATGTTTCCATCAAGATCCATCTGCAATAATACCAAGCAATCAACAATTAATAATCCTCTGCCCTGCGGAAGATCACCGGTGGTGTTATCCATATCCGTCGTCTTCCGTTCAGAGACAAACCCCCATGCCCCTCCGTCCAGATCCATCTGTTGATTGATCATCTTCATGTTCCCTGTTCGGTTCCTAGTTGCCTGCTTGCTGATCCGATTTGCCCTTCTTGTCCTCCCCTGTCCGCCTGCATCATTATTGGCACACATCGTCAATCCGGCTCTGCGCGGAAGCAAGGAGCTGATTTGCACGCTCGCTCTCCACTGTCTACATGCATCCGTCACTTTTTGCTGCCCTCAGTCTCACGTTCTCCATTGAAGAATGATGACAATGTTCTTTACACTTTTTCCCCCTTCTACCTCTTGTCATCTTCGCAACCATGGCCCTCATAATTATCTAATCCCCTTCCGTTATACCCGGTCCCTCCTTCTGACTGGATGATCCTTGGCTTTTGTCTTTCCCTTTCTGTCCATGAGTTCACATTTCTATTATTTGGTATTTATTTTCTCTTACTCGGTCGTTGCGCACGGGATCCATGACTGAAGTCGGTAGTGGTACTAGTCATAGCTGTTCTCGACCACTGCTAACCTGACAATGCCTTCTTATAGTGTCGTCCCCTCCATCTTCGGGCCTGGTTGCCCTGACTTTCTGGTCTTTTTTGTACACGCTCCTCGTCTTTTGCMCCGTAGTCACCTCTCATGACTCTCATCTTGCCTCGTTTTCTTCTGAGAAGTCATCCTTGACCATTCCGATCTCACTTGCGCCTGGTCGTGCAATCCCAATTGGAACATCTCTAAGCCTTACTACCATTACTACTACTACCATAGCGGCCACAGCGACCAGTACTGCCCAAAGTCACCAGGCCGATCCCTCAGTGCCTGATTCTTCTTCTAGAGCAAATACATCCAACGTCGGGGCTGTCTCCCTGGCTGTGGAGCAGATGATTGGCAAAGCGAAAGGCACCATTGTCATTTTGTCTTCACTGATCGCGTATGTTTCGATCAATAGCTTAGTACGTGCTTTGCATCCGTCGGCATTCATCTGGTACGATGAGGACAGGGATGAGCAGCGCTGGATCGCATCTTCTCGGTCGTGGTTTGACCGCAAGGCTTGTCGCTGGCTGAGTCTCTGCGGTACCGCTCATTTGCGCACGGCTGGTCCGCGCTTCGGCCAGCGGAGAGTCCTCGCAGAGTCCAATACCTCCGACTCGGTGCAAGACGAGGCCGCTCCATGGCGGGCCTTCTGGTTCCGAGAACAGGAGGATCCGGCGAATCAGTGGGATGATGCCGAACGTTCTCTCGGAGAGATACCCGACTATGTTTTTGAATATGCTCCTCTCGTGCATCTATTCTCCAACGAGCAGTTCTGGCCATGTGATATCGCAGAGCATCTGTTCCACATCACACCAATGTTAAACTACACGCCGGTGCAGTCTCAGCAGATTCATCCGACGTTGGAGAATCTGGACCAACTGAACCAATGGCAGGATGGTCGCTACGTCTTCTTAACCAGTAACGACGATGTGGAGGAACGGCCCCCGTGGATGGAAGGAGAAAAGAATATCCCTGTTTCGCCAGACGAGCACT
This sequence comes from Aspergillus pseudoviridinutans, assembly GCF_018340605.1. Classification (NCBI taxonomy): domain Eukaryota; kingdom Fungi; phylum Ascomycota; class Eurotiomycetes; order Eurotiales; family Aspergillaceae; genus Aspergillus; species Aspergillus pseudoviridinutans. The sequence continues at coordinate 600,013 of NW_025091285.1, read as the reverse complement.
MTGAAGGATCGTGGTCTGACTGGGACGGTCGAGTAGACGGGGCCATTCCGGGAGATACACCCGAGGGTCGCTTAAAATGGTATGACACGAACCACAAATCAATGTCGGAAGATGAAGCAGCCAATCTACCATTTGAGGATCTCGGTTACTCCGAGCCAGAGGATCTTCTTCAGGACGAGAGGGTCAGGGACGAGCTGCGGAAACGATACGGTGGCGAACCGATAAAGATGCAAGAGACCGGAGGCCGAAGTGATGCGCCCGCAGTGCTGCTCGTCGTGGACAAGGGTAACGGCATAGTCGATGCCTTTTGGTTCTTCTTTTACAGTTTCAATCTCGGAAATGTGGTTCTGAATGTGCGGTTCGGCAACCACATCGGCGACTGGGAGCATTGCCTCGTCCGTTTCTATAACGGCAAGCCTAAAGCCCTCTTCTTTAGTGCGCATTCCGCAGGCGAGGCATATAGTTATGAAGCGGTCGAGAAAATCGGACAACGGGTAAGTTGCGACCCCCAACACTGGTGATTTTCATTGGATTAGAGGCTAATCAATTGTTTCCAATGTGTAGCCAGTCATATATTCCGCAGTGGGCACGCATGCCATGTATGCCACTCCTGGTGTCCACTCGTATGTTCTACCCTGGGGTCTTCTTCATGACCAAACGGACCGAGGACCTCTCTGGGATCCCCTCTTGAATTCGCACATGTACACGTATGATCATGCGAATGACACGTTGCGCGCCTCCACAGCCAGTCCGTTGGCACCTACGGAGTGGTTCTACTTTAACGGCCACTGGGGAGATAAGTTCTATCCTCTGGGAGATCGTCGACAGTATCGCTTCGCGGGCCAGTATCACTACGTCAACGGTCCCCTGGGCCCGCGGTTCAAGCATCTGCACCGCCGCAAGGTGTGCCAAGGGCCCGACGAGGATCCTTGCGTGATTAAAGATTGGGTGGGCGAAAAGATGCGGCCCAAGCGCCTGTCGGATCCCCAGCCTTACGACAATCCAGTGTGATCTGGTACTTTTCAAATGAAGCATCGCTGCCCTGGTTGGCACTGAAACGGCGTTTGGTCGAAATGTGTTCCAATTGAACAACCTAGCGTATCCTCGTGGGAATCCCTGCTTCAGTGTTTGTATCTGTTGCATTTATCGTATATACCCCTCAAGATTTTTCTTGTTTGCTTGTCGAGGCCAGGAGCGGGAGCTAGACGGTGAAACGACGACGAATATGACGGATGATGAGACCCAAGACTTCCTTTTACATTGATTTTAGAGTTTTCTGCAGCCAGAAGGTGGAGTTACTGGATCCTTATGTTTTATCTGATTTTCACAATTTGGGACAGGTGTTGCGGTTCGTACGAATGTTGATTATTTATAGGGATAGACTCGGAAGACGTGATGTGGACTAAGGCGAAATATCCGATATACTAGAATTGACTCATATATTTCTGAGATATTTGCGGAAGCCACTGACTTTAAATGAATTCTCATTTCACTCAATTACTAAGAAACCCAACAGAAGGACAAGGAGAACAATCAAACGCTTGCTTGCTAAGGTAGAGCCATCAACTTCAGCACAGAAAACAATGTACCCAACTTGCCAAGATGCCACAAAGAGGTATTGGACATTCAGTAAGGAGAGAAGAAAGAAGCAGACTCAGATTCAAGCCTTCGATTAATCCCTCCAACACAGAGAAGAGCCCAGGGTACGTACGCAAGGGAAAGCGGAAATCATGGTTTAAAAAAACTGGTCAGAGAAAGACGAATGAACGAAATGGATCCCTTTGAGACGAAATACACCAGGGTTATCAGCCGGTTTGTCCCATTACACGCACGTAAACGCCGAGTAAGGAATCGATAATGGATAATCGATGAAAAAGAAATAAGGAAATGTAGTTGAAGCAGTCAACAAGGTAATAGAATAATACCCCGTGGTAAACGATTTAATGCAATGAAGGAACCCCCAAATCAGCAATTACTCCAGGAGAACCCTTGCCAGCAATGGAACGCCGTGTGCAAATCCTGTTAAAACAACCGAAAGAGCAAAAGATGACCTTGAAATCGGACGCTTAGAACTCCGCCTGATGTTCCCCAAATGCCAAACCACACATGTGAATCCGCCTTCTCGGCTCTCACTCTCAACCCTGCCGTTTCCAGGCCGCATACCCTATGAAAAAAAGGAAAGAATGACAAAGACAAAGGAAAATGAAGTCATAACCGTCATGGATAGTACCGCTTCAATATGGGTCAAATTATAGAGCCCAACCCAGTTCACACTCGCGCAGTTCGCTTGCGCAAGCCAAAGTCTTGCTCTTGCAGTTCGCGAATCAAGCGTAAACTCTCCGCATCAGGTTCATCGTCAGCAATCACCGTGCGTTCACGTTTCGCGCCCTTATGCCCCGGAGACGTTGACGTTGTAGTCATACGGTCGAACTTCTTCTCTGTCGCCGGAGAGACTCCTTTCTTCGCATGAGACGACGAAGGGCGTGATGCAGATTTCTTTGAGCTTCCCTGCGCACCAGGCGTAACTCTACGAGCCGTGGTTGCCCCACTGAAGGATGCCCGTCTTGCAGACGGTGTGTGTGTCGTCGTCTTCACGGCTTTGGCTGGCTGGCTTTCGGGCACATACCTATCGACGTGACGTGGTTGACGGGAGGAATGCCGGGAACTAGTAGTGGGCGTGTAATAAACAACATGGTTGTCTTTCTCTCCATCCTGCTCGGGAGGCACATCCGTCTCGTCTGCCTGAGAAGTTGGCGGCGAAACAAGTGATGCGGTTGGCTTCGACACGGATGCCGCATCGACCTCCATAACAACCGTGTCTGACTGAAACGCCGGCGGGGATGCGTACGAAGTCTGCCCCACGTGAGACTTTCTCTCGGCAGATGTCAGATTTGTCTGAGATATGCCATTGTAGGCGTGCGAAGTGCCGAAGTATGAGGAAGCTTCCAAATCAAGCGGCCTCTGCGTATGAGACATGTCCCCTTCAGCTCTATAGAGACTGGCCGGCCTCGCCACAGGAGACGTGCTTTCCTGCTTMGGCCTCTTGTTCAAGGCAAAGGGCGCGTCTTCCTCATGAGGACGCGGCCTCTTGGCAGAGGTTGCCGCCCTGGGCTTCGATCGTTCTTGGGCTTTGATGGGGTCGATTCTACCATACTCATCGTGAATGCACCGGCGCTACAGATATTGTCAGCTATGCACGTGCACAGGGAGAGAAACAATAAGAACGAACCTTGCTCTTGCGGCAATCATCACAAGCCTTGCTGCGCCCTTTCTTTCCCGTGCTGAGACCCTCAGGGCTGCCATCATTGACTTTGCTGGTGACCGCATTCGGTGTGCTCAAGATGGCAGTGCTGTAATTCCCAGAAGCTTCAAGTCGATCTAGACCATAGCCATTCGCGGTGTCCTGCAAGCCTGCTTCAGACGCGATGGCCGCTAATGAATTCAACGCCGATGCGGCATCGTGAGCCAAAGATGATTGGACTCCTGCAGGGAAAGCTCCAAACGTCGTTTGCTTTGCGGATATTGTGTCGTTGTGTTCATCCTTATGCCGACATCGGATTCTTCGCTTGCGACACGCATCACACGCAACACGCTTAGGACCCAATCCAGAGCTCCGATGTATAGATCGAGGTTTCTGAACCATTTCTTCCTTCAGTTCCTTCGTCTCGGTGACTGAAAGCGTCGAATCAATGGCAGGCTGAGGGATCTCAACGGTCGAAGGTGCAGAAGAGCTTTCTTCGCTGGAAAGGCCATTGGTCAAATCGGGAGGTTGTTCTAATGGCCGTTGGACAGCTTGCCGTTCTGCATACATGCGCTGTCCCTCTGCATTTCGCTCTGATCGACGGCTAGGTCGCCCTGCTGGCTTCTTCTCCGTGAGGCTGAGTTTAGCGTTGGTTTCAACCACACCAGGGCGCGTCCATTGCGGAGCCTTTTCATTTCCACGCTTCCACGCAACCCAGATTCCAAACTTTCTCACTGTGTCAACTGGGTCTCCTTGGCCTTTCGGTATAGATCGCTTGACAGCGTTCCTAGCATCCATCGTCACTCCCTCAACCATGTAGCCACTGGCAATTAATGCTGTGCGAAGCAGGTACTTGGCAAGATCTGGAAGGCCCTCAAGTTCGGCTTGGGAGTAAAATCGAGAATTGTGATATGGATCCCCGGTAGGCGCCTTATTTTCCCGCTCCCCAAATTCGTAGTAGATAGGATAAGCTCTGTGAAATCGGTAGTTTTCATCCTCAGCGAAAGCGTCGAGCACACTTTGAGGGATAGGATCGTCCTCCAGGTATTTCAACGCGGTGTACCATTGGATCCTCTGGAAGAACGGATACCGAAACTTCCTAGGAACCTTGGTATCTTTTTCGATCTTTGCAACCTTGATCTGCATTCCATAGTTGAGGCGCGTTAAGAAATTACCGCCAATGACCAGGCTGTTCGTGGGAGTCCACACGGCGTGGATCCAGCCAGATGGAATCAACATGGTATCGCCTTCGGACAGATCGACGCGGTAACACTCCTTGGTCTGGTCGCCAAGGAACGTGGAGTCTTGCGCGGGAGAGTTGCACCAGTCTTCATATTTCTTCAGATGCTTGTCTTTAGGTGGGATGAAGAAGAAAGTCTTTTTGCCTTTCAGAATGTGATAGAAGACCGAAGACCCGCCGAAATCGATGTGGAAATCAGTGTAGCAGTCTGCGACAGACATCAGGCAGTAAAACTGAACTTTCGGATAATCGCCGATCGCCTTGAGCTCTTCAGGCCACACCGCATCCTGCAAGTCAAGATCGCGCACAATTTTGGGTCGGCGTATCAGTCTGCCCAATTTACTTTGTGAGACCTCCAGACTGATGACATTGCGAACGACCTTGGAGCCGGTACTCTCATAATAGTCAGCCCATTTCTGCATATTCCACCTTTTGTCCTCGCCCTGCTGGGATTTGACGTCAATGACTTCGACTCTCTCTTCAGGGCCGTAAAGCTCCGCCACCGCTCGGACAGTTAGACCCTGAGGAACAACCATGTCCAACTGGTCTTGGCCGCAATCGATGACGGCCTCGAAGTCCTTGCCCTCCTCTGGGACGTGCTCCAACAGTTCATCGAACATCTCTTGGCTACTAGCCTCCTGGACGAGGGATTCGAATTCAGGGTCGACAATGGGAATAGAATCACGGGTGTTCAAATGTGCGGGAATAACGATTGGCTCTGTCATGCCGCTGCCGCGCTCGAAGTATTCCGCAGTGACCAACTCCGGCCTCATCCGAGGGAAGTTTTCCGGGAGAAATCGAATCTTGCCCTCCCGAATGGGTTCAATATAATGGTGTTCCAAAGAATCGCTGGCGGCCTTGACAAGACCCTGGTTGAGACCAGCATAATCAATGGCAGTGCGGGCTCGAGAAGACTTTCTAACAAAAGTTGTCTGTCCATGGGTCGGTCGACACCGGCGACAGATGAACTTGTCGACTGTCCGTATCTCGCGATCATTCTTAAATCCGGCACAAACAATATGAAACCATTGCTTGCAGCCGTCACAACTGATCCATGTGACATCCCCTTGTTCTTCTGAATCCACCGGTATTCGGACCAAATTACAGGCGGCGCAGTTCGCCTGACTGTTCTCCTCGGATTCTGTATCGTCATCTCCCCTGGGACGCACATCCATTGATGCCCGATCAGCACCGGTCTCTATCCCACTGAAGACGGAACTCTCGTATCGGGCCTCAACCCCGGGCAATTTCGTGTCTGAAGATCTTGGACCCACTTTGGCATTGCCTTCTTCCTCTTGCCAGACAATTGGAGGAAGTGTAGAAGCGCTTGTGTTGGGCCGTACTCCCTGAATGAGCGGTCGAGAAATGAAGGCCGAACCGTCCGACTGAGATCTCATTCGAGATGATGGGAACGCAGTATTCGCGGAAGTGAGATAAGAAGATTTCTCGTCCTGCGACAGAGTGTAGGTGCTTCCGAGACCAGCCCGAAAGTGGCTATTCGGTCCCTCGCCATAATGAGGATGGTACGTCTCATCAATGCTCACCCGTTTCGAGGGGTAGAAAGCGGCAGGGTGGAAGTTGCTTGGTCTCGCGAAATTTAGAAGAAGCTCAGCGTCGGTTTTCATGCTGTCGAAGGTGGAGGAAGGATTTACATCCGGCGCGACGGCTGTCTGCGGGTGATGTAAGGGAGATGGACTTTTCTCCGACCGCGGTCGCTTGGCTGGACGTTCTGCACTTTCAATGGACTGGGAAGGAAAGAGTGACATGGTAGGCGTTGCGTCTTGAGAAGGAGGTCTGTAGGAAAGAGGCGCGAAGGTAGGACTGGTCGCTAAGGCGATTGTCGCGAGAGTGTCAATCGTGGAGCTGGAGCGCCCATGGCTGGTTCGGCCATGAGATACCCGATTTGTGCTCGAATAGACATCATTGTTCAATGTGATCCGATCGCGATCAGAGCTCGCAGCTTGCGAGTCTCCGCGGTCAATCCACGAGGCACGGAAGTCGGTGGTTGTGAAAGGAGAGATAGGCTCCACGGCGCGTCGCGGAGGAGACGGAGTGCGGTATCGCGGCGGTCGAGGCCCGGAGTGGTTCAAGAAGGACGTGGCACCTATCATGATGAAGCCTGGGAGTAGTAGAGAGAAGGTAAAAGGAAAGAAAAGGGCCGGAGAAGATTATGATGTGCCTGCGGAAGGCGAGTTCAAAGCGGGGGTGATAAACCACGCGGGCTAGAGAGAGGCCACCGCAGGCAAAAAGAGAGTCATTCCTGGCAGATGATGAAATCGCACAGTCCGGAAACGATAAAGAAGCGCGGATTAGGATGGAAAATCGAGTACTGAATGGATGAGACGTTGAGGGAGCAAGGTCGCACGCCGGAGCGCTGGGAAGTTGAGGGGGAGGGAAGTTGACTCCCTCTCTGCCGACTACTAGTTCGAGGGCGGGAGAGTACTGCAGCACCGAGTGTGAGACGCACCGCCGCGGCAGGCGGGCAAAGTTATCGGGAGATTTGTCACCACAGGGACAGTGAAAAGATTTTTGAGGGATGGAAAGATGATTATGGCTGGAAAGGATTGAAAGAAGCGCCGTCAATTACCCTTCAATCGACGATTGACGGTGTTGGCTGGGAGTTGAGGTGACTTGAGGGAGAGGGAGGCGACAAAGTAGGCCGACCAGAGCCCACCAGCAGTAGTAGTTTTACATTCTACATAGCAGCACACAGGTTATCCACATAACCATACAGTGCTTATCTCAGGGATTGATACGTCCAACTAAGTACTAGTAACACTGCTATTTAATCCCTTCTTATGTCCTCCAGACCTACTGTCAGTATCGAGGTTGCTATCGTTTGCGGCGAGGCATACTGGACTGAGATAGCGGCCATTGGCGATCGGCACTTCGAGCGTCGGTTTGTCTCCTGCATGAATATGACTAATTAGTATATCCTTGATAATTGTAGCTTCTAATAGACGAAGTCCAATATGATTCTAGACTTGAGTGCATCTCCAATAAATAATGATAATACTTTACTAATGGGGATTCGCCAACGGCATCGGTCGACAAGAGGAACCAACACAGTGAGGATCGCCTGTGCCTCTAAGCCCAATCGGGAAAGGAATCTCCCTTCCGAACCTCGTGCTCACTTTCATCTTGCGCTCCTCCGCCCATACGGATATCGACTCTCTCTACTCCTTCTTCTTCCTCCTTCTGCTATTCTATTGATCCCATCCTCTTTGGGTGTCAGTCTTGCTTTTTCATATCTTTGCCTATCGATTTTTCTGGACTTTCCTTGTCCCCCCAAGAATGAGCCGGAAGCTCGCCCCCGAAGCCAATCGGTGAGTCTCCTCGCGCGAATCTGCCCCTCCGCCAGAGTCTCTTACTGCTCTTGGCCTCCCATCACGCGATAGTCGCTTTTCTCAACTACATGCGAGCATTTGCGCATAAATAGTCGTATATGCTAACAAACGGTTTTCCAGGATTCTCTTCGTCAAGAACCTCAAGTACGTTTCATCCATGACTGCCCTGCTCCGAGATCGACAGTTCAACTACTATCACGTCTTCTGCATATATGCGAATTACGTATAGTGCCACTTGATGACTAGGGACTGATGAGATGATTTTGTGCAGCTACAACGTGACTGCTGAGCAGCTATTTGATCTCTTCGGCAAATTTGGGCCCATCCGGTAAGCCACGTTCTTGAGACAGACATGCATACTTTGTGTTTTACAAAATAGGCTCACAAGATTTCAGTCAAATACGCCAAGGAATTGCGAACAACTCAAAGGGTACCGCTTTTGTTGTATATGAAGACGTTCACGACGCCAAACAGGCATGCGATAAGCTCAATGGATTCAATTTTCAGAACAGATACCTTGTCGGTATGTGTCCCCTGGTGACAACAAGAGTTGCTTGTTGAAAGGAGAATAGTTTTGCTGATTACTGGTTCTAGTGTTATACCACCAGCCGGAAAAAATGCTTAGGTCGAAAGAGGACCTGGCGGAAAGGCAAGAGAATTTGGAGCGTCTCAAACAGCAGCATGGGATAGAATGAGGCGCTATTTCTTTTTGTCGATTTCTCTGAGTACCCTTTGCAGGCATCGAGCTGCATCTTGTCTAACATGGGTTGGTTGTGGGGTTTCCGGCGTTTGACTCCTATGGTTTTCGTGGCTCTTAATTACGGGTATGAGGGTTCCTGGCGGGTATAATGAGTCTCCCTGGTCATGATCGAGGGAATGATACAGAGTTAGTCTCGTCTGGGCTGGGATCTGTTTTGTTGTGCCGGCCAGTTGCTACCAACAATATTATTATCCTTTCTGTTGCTGCGGCATGGGCAGCTTGCGGACATCTGATCTCCATCGTCTTAGGACATATAAGAAGACAGTAGTTTAGACAGAGTCTGCACCTGCACAGCGTGATCGAGGTGTTCCAAGAAGTTGCGACGGCTCTCACCTGTGGTCGCGCATTAGGTCAAGATCATGACATCGCCTTCGAAAGTCTACAGCGTAGCGGAGGGGATATGGTAGAGGTCTACTCCGTACTGCCATCTACACCCATTAGGACTGATTTTGCGTGCTGGCATCACCAGGGTAAGATTCCTTTCCATTTCATTGAGATGGCTTCGTAATCGAGGGCAGAATCCAGGTTGGATTGGATCAATACTCTTCAAGAACAACGATACACGGAAGCGATATGTGTTGTAACAAATGTGACAGAGATTTCTCCTACAGACCTTTGACACTTAAGTACTGTACTGACATGAGGTCATTGCCTCACTGCCTTATAATTAAGGTATGAAACGATCCCTGACCATCGGGTGCAGCCCATCCCAAGAAGGACTAGCGCCGGGGACACCTGCGGCCCCACCAACCATTTTCTCTTCAAGATTTTCTTTGCAGGGCTCTTATCATGAAGTCTACTCTCAAGCATCTCTTTCCACCTGTACTTTAGATACCCTGCAATACGGCAGTGATCCTTTGAGTGAGCCATTTCATCTTATTTGAAAAAGCCAACACTCACTTCAAATCATGTCTGGTGAAACTTCTGCCGGTAAGCGAAATTTTAACCCTCGTCTTGCGACCGACCATCTGCTAATGAATCCGCCCATGCAGCCTGGCCCATTGCCGATGAGGCCCTCACCCAGAACCTCCTGGATTTGGTGCAGCAGGCTTCTCACTACCGTCAGCTGAAGAAGGGTGCGAACGAGGGTATGTCTACCTGGTTATCCCCTTGTGTCTTACTCTTGACTGACATTCTGCTTCAGCTACCAAGACTCTCAATCGTGGTACCGCCGAAATTGTCATCCTCGCTGCCGACACCTCCCCTCTGGCTATCCTGCTTCACATTCCTCTTCTTTGCGAAGATAAGAACGTATGGTTTTCCTTCCGATATACTTATAGTACTCTGGTTGAATACTAACTATCGATCAGGTTCCTTACGTGTACGTTCCTAGCAAGCTCGCTCTGGGCCGTGCGACTGGTGTCTCCCGTCCCGTGATTGCGGCTAGCATCACCACCAACGAAGCCAGTGACCTTATGGGCCAGATTAGAACCATCAAGGACAAGGTCGAGAGACTGATGATTTAAACATGGTTTCGATCTGTGAATGAGTTAGGCAATCCCAGAGTTGTGCCCTTACAGTACGAGCTGGTCGACATGGCCCAGACTGTAAGAGTGCATGGATCATTGAGTTAAATTACGAGTCTATCTTCGCATTGGACTCGTGATACTCATGATTCAGGAAGTTGTCAAGGGTTTGAATATTTTTGCCTGTACTTCTTCTCATGTCTTTGGATATTGCTAGATCTCGCTCCTCACATTGAGTGTCACCAATGAAGTGAGTTGTTTGACCACCCATCCCTCTTTTGGATAAATATGTAGCGTAAGGAAATATAAACAAAAAAAATAATCATTAGACTTATTTCGACAGTAAGAACTAGATAGATAGAAGTGATGGTGAAATCATCTATGCGCCTTGGCGCTGCAGGATGAGCGGCGTGACTAAACTGAACTAGTGACCCATAGACCGTCACCTGGCGGAGGCGTGTCTCATTCTGGCACTGACGACTTGTCGCATTTCAAGCCAACCCACCTGGACTGGTTCCGACTCCTTGCTGGTAAAGGACATCCGTTCAAGATCTCTTTTCTTACTTTATATATTTCCACCAATTTTGATCTGTCCAAACTCAAGTCTTAAGCATTGTGGCTGGTCCAGCAGTACACTCTAATTCGATCATCATCACTGATGCCTGCTATACGAGCCGCCCTCGTATTATAGGGAGCTCTTGAAAGAGCCCTAGTTTCATCACCTCGACCTGCCTTATTTCTTTTTGGAGACTGCGGACGTCGAAGGCGGAGATAGAGCAGCAATGTCTCTTCCGTCTATGACTTCACTGGCAGCCGCGGCTACAGCCATCGCAATAATCAGCAATGGCCCCGCAACATCATCACCCACACCTTCCATGCCTGTACCCTCTTCCCTGGCTGGCCCGCATCATGATCCTGATGGAGAAGACAACGGAGAATGCAGACTGCTAGGTCCCTTTTCGATTCTTGTCCAAGCTGCACTCGGATCACTGGCGCTGTTGTCCTTGGTATACAAGCGCTGGAGGGAGAGACCCCAGCGGCCTGTGAAGGTGTGGGCGTTTGACGTATCAAAACAAGTCTTTGGGTCGGCAATGCTACATCTTGCGAATCTACTCATGTCCATGTTCTCTGCCGGCCAGTTCGAAATTACGAGCAAATACAGACCGAATCCGTGCTCGTTCTATCTATTGAATTTGGGGATTGACGTGAGTCATTTCCGGACATTCGGAATTTACAGTGATGTAGGAGCTGACAATTGACCTCCGGATCAGACTACACTCGGAATCCCCATTCTCATCTTTATTCTTCACATTCTAAACCGCTTAGCGGCATATACTCCCCTTGCGAATCCCCCAGAGTCGATCGAGTCTGGAAACTATGGCTCTCCGCCACGGGCGGCCTGGTGGTTCAAGCAGGCTATGATATACTTCTTTGGGCTATTGGGAATGAAAATCTGCGTCTTCTTTCTCATTCAGCTACTGCCCTTCATTGTCAAGATCGGTGACTGGGCATTGCGCTGGACAGAAGGGAATACAGCTCTGCAGATCATCTTCGTCATGCTGCTTTTCCCAGTGATCATGAACGCAATTCAGTACTACATCATCGATACTTTCATCAAGAAACCGCTATCTCGAACTCACGAGCTGCTCCAGGAAGGAGATGAGGTGGAAGATGCTTTGCTGGATGACGGTCGAACACCGCGCAATACACTACTGACTAACGTTGACGATGATGATACCTTTGGGCCGGATGAAGGTATTATAGGAAAGGATCTGAGCAAAGACCTGGAACCGCCCGCGCGGCTGAGCGGATTTGGTCATACCGAGTACGATCCGGCTGTTGATGGGGAGTATTTCTCCCCGGCGTCATCGGCGTCTGGCAGCTCCAGCAGCAGTCATGGGGAATATGATGCGATGTCATCTTCGACAAAGCTTACACTTCAGAACAAGAGCTCATGACGACCTTTGTTATGCTTATGCGTCGGCGTTGGGTGCTGGATATGGATATTTTCTGTGCCGATGTCGCGGCCAGTCTTGCTCTTTTTTTTTTGGTTGGCAACATACATTCCAGAGATTTGTTTATAGCGATCCAAACGACATGTATATGCTTTAGTCCCACTCTAATAAGATATACGACTTATCGTGCAATCCAAGCCAAGGGTAATATATTAGGCATAGGGTAGAGTACGCAGAATTGACGTATCATCCTCTTTCCGCGACAAAGGCTATTCCTGAACAATTATCCCACAACATACTGGAATGACCTGGTCACTTTCAATGTTTCAACTCTGTTGACCGTCAGCGCTATAGCTGTGTTTGCTGCTTGAACCAGAAGATGCCAAGGCATCAGCAGCCACCGCCATGGTCACCGCCTTCTTCTGCCGTTGAAGCGAAAAGAAAATTATTGTCAACCTCAGTCTTTTGACGGCCCGCAGACGACCATTTCATTTGATTTGGACAATAGTCTCACATTGCGATTTCTATATATGGTACATTTATAGTTATATTGACTTAGACAGTTTCCTACTATTGTCTGAGATTTTTGGCATCCCAACGACGGCAAGATGCCCAAAACCACCGTCACCGTCAAGGAAAAGACCCGCCAAAAGACAACGGCAAACTCGCGCTCTCCATTTGAGAACGGAGCTTCGTCCAAACCTGTTGATGAGAGCGACGCTTCCGACGTGGAAATGGAGGTCGACGGCGCTGAGACCGAGAAAGTGCGTGAGAAGGATGAGGCGGAGAAGAAGCTGGAGAGAATGCTCTTCGGTGATGACGAGGGTTTCATCGGCGCATTGAGGAGCCAGGATCGCGATATTATGGCGTTGATGGCGAAGAGCGATGAGGAAGGTAGTAGTGAAGAGGACGAGGGCGATGATTTTGACGATCGGGATTTGTCAGATGTTGCCGATGCAGATGTTTGTTCATCCTCGTCCCCGTTAGGAGTGCACCGTGCTAATAGGATTCCCTACAGCTCTTCTTCCTCGATTCTGGCACTGCACCAGTTGGTACTGAGCTTGCAGAAACTTCCGCAGCGGGGTCCGACTCTGAGGAAGACACAGAAGCGGAGGAGACGCATCGCGCGGTGTGGCACGACAGCGACGATGAGCGCCTCACGATTTCGCTGGCTAGTCACCAGAGGTTGAGAAAGTTGCGCGTTACCGAGGCGGAAGATGTTATCAACGGCAAGGAGTATATCAAGCGACTTCGCAGACAGTTCGAGCAGCTGCACCCCGTACCGGACTGGGCCAACCCGGAATTGAACAAGAAACGGACTGATTCGGACTCTGATCGTGACAGCGACATGGATACGGACGATGAGAATGAGCGGCTATCTACGCAACCATTGGCCAAGCTGCTGCAAGGTGCTACTGATCTGACCAAGCTTGGTGAAAGTACAGGCCCCGGAGGCAAGAGAAAATTGCGACAGGAGGTGATAGATATTCACAGACTTAAGGATGTTGGCAAGGATCAGCCAGTAAGTTTTCTGTGTCACCGGTATCATTCCACGGTTTTGGTATTAACGCTTCTGCTCGCCAGTCTTCCATCGACTCACTCATGTTCCACCCTCACTATCCATTGCTTCTGTCGTCCGGACCTGCAGCAACACTTTTCATCCATCACATCTCACCCTCTGCGGAGGCTCCCAATCCTCTCCTCACGTCACTCCATATCCGCCGTACGCCCATCCACACCTCCGCTTTTGCTCCTCCTACCGGTAACAAGATCTTTGCCTCTGGTCGTCGACGATACTTCCACATTTGGGACCTCGATAGTGGTAAGGTCGAGAAGGTCAATGGCACTGCGGATCGTAAAGAGGAACAGAAATCCATGGAGCGGTTCAAGCTTTCACCCTGTGGGCGGTATGTCGGACTGGTCGGCTCCTCCCGCAAAGGAGGTGGCATCATCAACATTCTGCACTCGGAAACGGCGCAGTGGATTGCCCAGGTTCGCGTGGACGGCCGTGGGGGTGTCGCCGATTTCGCCTGGTGGAGTGACGGAGAAGGTATGACTGTCGCCAGCAAGAACGGTGAGGTGTCCGAATGGGACGGACGTCTGAACCGGGTTGTGGCTCGCTGGATGGACGCCGGTGCGGTGGGCACGACGACACTCAGCCTTGGTGGACGCTCTGGACGGACACAGTTGGGTGGAGACCGTTGGGTTGCCATTGGAAGTTCCAGCGGCGTAGTCAATGTCTACGACCGTCGCGAATGGGCGGCCGCATATGCTGCACAGGCTGCCTCTTCCGGAACGTCGCCAATCCCCCGTAACCCGGAGCCTGTACGTGCCTTGGATCAACTCACTACACCCATCAGCCATCTGGTCTTTGCACCAGACGGGCAGTTCCTTGTCATGGCTAGTCGGTGGAAGCGGGACGCATTGAGATTGGGTAAGCCTCTATATCTGTCACTACTTATGATGACTTTAACTGACTGACACTCTACAGTTCACCTTCCCACTTGTACAGTGTACCGCAACTGGCCGACATCCAACACGCCCTTTGGCCGTATCTCGTCAGTAGCTGTATCCCCTGGCTCGGATCAGCTGGCAGTCGCCAACGAGCAGGGACGTATTCGACTCTGGGAGATTCGCGGGTAGAAGTGGATTCATGACATGAGCTGTTTGGAGTAGAGGAAAAGTTGTTCTTGTACAATTAGGCATTGCGCATCGTATAGATCTAGCATACATTCAAACGATAAAGATCATCCGCACATATCACATGGCTATCGGCGCGATAATAATAGATTTCCCGCTCATCAGCTTAAGTCGAACATTCAGACCGCATACTCCATTCCCGCCCCAAAGCCACTGCTGAAACAAAATAGAAAAGACCCGAAACTCCATCAGGGCGAAGACATTAATGAACTCAACGAATTCCATGCACCCTGCGCATAATCAGCACCTCATCCCACCGAAAGAGACCTTCGCAGGAACGTATAACTTACATCTAGGCCGAGCTTTGATCCCGAAACAAATCATCAGCGTCTGCTCACACCACAGCTAACAAATCCAAGGTAGGATAGACTCACCGAGTTCATAATCTACCCGACAATCACAACAATGGTCAGCAAACGTGGACGCCAGCAGAGCGTAATAACCAGAACTCGGTCCTTAAATATTTAACTTACCGTGCCAAGGATATGAATTTTCTTGCACGCATTAGTTTAGCACACCTCACATCAAGCAGGACAAGGGAAACCTAAAACCTACTTTCTTTGCATCCTTATCTTCCGAGTTACTGTTCTTACCCGTGGCAGTCGAGTTCGGGCTCGGGCTGGGGACCGGCGTGAGCGTGACGAAGAGCTTGTTCATGGAATCAAGCTGGACTGTCCCAGCGGACGCAGAGGGTGGTAAGAGTTTATCGCTGGGAGTCGGCACGAGGGTTGTGTCTGGTGGGAGGAGTTTGGTGGTCGGGATGGGCACGAGAACGAGGGTTGGCATGAGGGTGGTGGTTGTGTCGGTTCTGTTGCTGTCTCTTACCCCTCGATGAGGAACGGCCAGTGCTGTCATGGCGATGGCCGTGGTGAGGACGATAAAGGCGGCCTTCATTTCTGCTGGTGCTTTGGATGAGTAGTTTAATTCGTTGCGTGGTTAGTTATGATGGGGAGTTGAGACGGGGAAGGGGAAAAGAAAGCAGGGCCACCTTGGGAATTAGACAGGAATAGACAGCGAAGTTAAACGATGATAACAGCTGTCTTCCAAAGCTTAATGTCAGTTGGAAATAATAAAGAGTGCCACATGTTGTGTATATATATGGGCCTGTTGTCAGGTACGCATGGTACCCCAGTTTCCAGGCATCACAACAATGCAGTTCTGTGGATCAACCGATAAGACCCAGTCCATCTGCCGGGGCAACGTGCCTGCCATAATGCCATAAGAGTCTGGCATTTTGTAACGGGATGTCGAATAATTATTCCGAACACTGTGCTCCTTGCGGAGGCGCATTCGTCAGGTCAACCGGTATCGGATTGACTTTCGAATATGCAATAGAAACGGCAAGACGACTATTCCATATGAGATCCCGTCAATCAAATGTCGTATATGGCGACGAAGAATTTGTTGCAATGTCGTCCAATTCGTCTGTTGTCGAGACCAGTCTGTTTTGGGGTATTCGAACATTCCTGTCCTGCCTTCGGAATGTTGGGTTCCTTGGGCGAACCTGAACATGTCTGTAAGCACAAATAGCTATTGGCAGCTCACCCTATTTTTGATTGGGCATCTAAATCCCTTGACGAGGGCTTAGATTTTCATATCACTCGTCCGCTGCGGCGGATATTCTAGAATGATTGATGCGCAAATGATATTGGTAACTCGGAAGGGAGAAAGCAACGAGCGAGGCCGTTCCCTGGCAAGTCCACCTCCGTCAGTTGGCTGTTGATGTAACAAAATATGTCAGCCTTCCAGCGCATTTGCAAGGATCGTGTTGGTAGCGTAATATCATTCATTGAGCCTGTATGTTGCTTGTATGTACAGACACTTGCATTCCAATCGGGTCGTTCTATGGGGTCTGTAAGTCAAGAAAGACCATGTGCATCCTCCATGACACCGAAAGATTCATAGTCTTGTATATCGTGCATGGATATTTTTCGTCAAACCCAGGGCCGCTTCCACTTGCCATACCAAAACACCGTATTTAAAACAAAATTCGTCAACAGCCAATAAAAATTCCTTCCGAATATCAGATATCAACATTTAAAGCAGTTTCTGCATTTCGTGCTTGTTCCGGATACCAGCCAGGTTGCCAGCCTTGACACGCTTGAGGGTCAAGGCGGCGATCAGCGCGGCACCGACACCGGAACCATCCTCGGCCGCCATAATGGTGACCTTGTCCTTCTCGTTCGGGGCCCAGTCCAGGATTTCGCGTAGAGCCTGGGCACCACGAGCCTTGAAGTGAGGGTACTTAGTGAAAACGGAGCCGTCCGCACCAACGTGGCAGCTCTTGATGTTCTTCTTTTTGCAGATAGCGGCGACACCACAAGCCGACAGACGAGCCGCACGCGTACCGATCAACTCGGCC
The DNA here is from genome assembly GCF_018340605.1 of Aspergillus pseudoviridinutans. Lineage (NCBI taxonomy): Eukaryota > Fungi > Ascomycota > Eurotiomycetes > Eurotiales > Aspergillaceae > Aspergillus > Aspergillus pseudoviridinutans. The sequence continues at coordinate 582,942 of NW_025091285.1, read as the reverse complement.
AGACGACGAATCATCTCGAGCTCGGCCAAAGTTGGCTTGATGTTCAATTCACGCTCGAACAGCTCCTGTGTCTCCTGCAAGTTCTCGAATGGGTCCTCTTCGATGGCAGCCAGGAAGGAAGCGTCCAGCAGATACGGCTTCCGCAGCTTGCTGGTGTCTTGACTCTGGAAGATCAGTCCTGGTCTGCTGTCCAGGAGATCAATCAGGGCCAGACGGAAGATCTCTCCCAGGTAGAGACCGGCCGTCATCTTCTCGAAGGCCTGCTGACCGGGGCGGGGAGAGTCGCGGTCAATGATGTGATCGTACTTTGTGAGAGGAAGAACAACGTGCTCGTTGTCGAAAGCGCCGTACTCGCAATTGATGGCCACTGGCATGTCTGGGGGCAGGTTCATGTGAGCCAGCTTAGGGACAGAGCCAACATCCTCCATGTAGGCCGCATTGACACCTGTACCAAAAATACACCCAATCTTCATCTCGGGATCAGTGTAGGCGGAGGCGATCAGTGTTCCAGTGGTATCGTTGATCAAAGCAGCGACCTTGATAGGAAGTCCCTGTAAAGCACACATGTTAGGTGTCTGTAGATTGGCAACGACAAGCAAGAGAGGGCATACCTTTCTCTTCAGTGTCTCCTCCAGCGGAGGGACGACATCCTGTCCCTCGACACCATCAATGTCGAAGCCCTTAGTCCAGCGCTGAAGAACACCATGATCAATGTACTCTTGTGTAGCCGGGTAGGAGAAGGTGAAACCCAGTGGCAATGATGTCAATCCCTCCTCTCCGTGGTGAAACTCGATGAATTGCTGTATGCAGTCGGCGATGTATTCCCACAGCTCCTCAGCGGTTCCAGTCTTCAGTTCTTCCGGCATGCGGTACTTGGACTGGCTGATATCGAAGCCTCCCTTCTCTTCCGTCAAGGTAATCTCGCAGACGCGAAGGTTGGTTCCACCCATATCCAAGGCAAGGAAGGTTCCCTGTTCGTCTCCGTCGGGGAAGCCCATAACCCAGGTAACGTTCATTGGCTGGTGAGTAGTCCTAGTGGTCAGCGTACAAGCTTCTCAGAACGGATGCGGTCAAGCTCACGATGTTACCACCCTCCACGCTGAGACCTGAACAGAAACCGCAGGTTAGCTTCATTGCATTTCCCTAATGGCTACTGGAGCTTTCGAAAATAGATAAAAGGTAACAACTTACCCTTCTCGAGCTCCTTGACGAAGTGGTCAACCACCTGCTTGAGCTTGGCGGCATCCACAGTAAACATGTCCTCAAAATCCTTAATCTGCTGTAGGAGATTCTGAGGCACATCGGCCATCGATCCTGTTCCAATTGCGCTTCGAATGAGCCATCCTGCCAAATGTTTTGTAGCTTCGACCAGTTTGACCTACCCTTGCGGGATGGGCGGCGCTTGGGACCAATTCCGACCATTGTGTAATTAGAGTGTGTATTAGAAAGGAACGATAGATATGGACAATGAAAGAGATGTATGAAAAGAAATAATAAGAAGGAGAAGAGAGAGAGGAAGACAAAGATGAGTTGGGAGGGAGGTGGGGGAAGGATATTGATAACAAGAACTACGGACTATGAGGTATCTAGAGACACCCGTGGGGCAGCGACCGGAGAAGGTCCACGAGAATCAAGACTCCCAGAGCCACAGAAGAGGGCCCCGCACAGAACGATGAAATCAGTGGCCGTTGATCATCCGATTCCCTCACCGGTTGGTCTCTTTCAGCTGCTGTTGATTTCTAGTGAGGATCGAAATTTTTGGACATTACTCTATTGATACTCCATTGGTGTCTCTCTAGATACACAGTTTCTGCTCAGGGGTTGGGGTTCATACCGAGTCTCCCCACCTTTTGCAGGATCCGCTGACAACAATGCTTCCTAAAGGATTATCTAAATAATAACAAAGCATTGAGAATCGTCCCCCAAAGCCGGTGAGACTCGGAGATGCTTTTTGTGATGCGTCAATTCCGCTGTTGGCGCCTCGATAATAGTAATAACAGTCAATAATTTAGTAAGCAGAACTGATCACTTCTAGAACATTGCTTATTATGGTTGCTATACCTCTCTATTTAGATGGTTTAGTCTACATCTGTCGTCTTTTCATGACCAAAGGCATCTTCATTAATTCATTATTCGATTATTCGCATACCATGATTCATCTATCTTTCACCTATAGATTTCATTCAGATCTCGTATATTCTCATTCAAGTGAGAAAGCCCAGGTCCCCAGGATGCAAAAGTATCAACCATCCGTGATCCGCCGAAAGCCACATCAGCGCCATCATTGAATAGTGGATGCAGTGGTCACACTAAAGGACTCACATGGCTCACATGGCATTTGACTTCTTCCGTTGACTAGCCAAAAAAGGGAATACATGTCCCAAACCACCCTCGCTGTCATGCACAGCTGTTGGTTGTAGCTCCCTTGCTTTCGCTTCTCCTGTGACAAGCGCATCCCGGACAAGACCTCCGTCCATCCCCTCATCGCGCGGGATCCCGGACGACTGGCCCAGGGGCTGTTTATTCGACAAGGCGTGGGCACGGTGGGCTGCTGCCGTCCCTTGTCTGATGCCTGCGTCCTTCTGAGAATGACGATCCAATTGCTGTCGCACTCTTTCGTGATACGCCCCGGAAAATCCCAGTGCTCGATCAACTTCTTCTGTCAGACGCTCCACCTCATCGTGTAGTCGTTCGTCTCTCGTCCATAAAGGTGCATTCTCGGCGTCTCGTGCCTCTTTATCAGGATTCGTTCTCTCCCACAGTTCCTCAAGTTCCTGCTCCCAACCGAGCGCTCGCGCGAACTTTCGCACACCAGCATCACAATCGCCCAAAAGAAGAACATCGTCGGGACGAGACCCCATACTTCCCACACGTTCCATATTGATCAGCACTCGCGGAACCCCGTCACGACAGAATGCTGGTAAACTAGCAAATGGCTGTACAGAGAGACTCGTCCCCATAACAATACATAAATCTGCTTGTTCTGGGAGACTTCGGTTCGAGTGGAATACCTCGGGCAGCGCTTCTCCGAAGAAGACGATGTCCGGCTTCACAAAGCCATTGCAATGAGGACAATGAGGCACCTCCCCTTTGGCAATAGCCTCTTTCATTTGAGGTTCGGGGTACGCCGCTTTGCAGTCAATACAGTGTTGTGACGCGAAGCTACCATGGGCCTCGACGATTTTCTCTTCTGGGACTCCCGCTAGGCGCTCTAAGCAATCAATATTCTGTGTAAAGTGCTTCAACAGCAATCCCTTATCGTCCAGTAACTTGACAAACGAATGCGCAATAGTTGGTCGATACCGGCCAGGCGCCAACTCTCGCGCCAAGGCGTAGAACGGTCGAGGGTTCTCTCGAAAGTAACTGATATCGAACACATCCTCCGGCTCTGGCAGATCCAGGAAGGCTAGATTGGAGTAAAGACCTGTGTCCGGGGAGCGAAAATCGGGAATGCCCGCCGAGGTACTGATTCCAGCCCCTACCTGCCATCACCACCGTTAGCTGCTACATGCGGGGCAATGAGGGGCGATCTCGGGACATGGCATACCATGACCACAATGCGCCGCACATCTTTCTCTTTTATATATTTGGCTACTGCTTCGATATTCCGCGCTTCCAGTACCGACGGGGAAGTTCCCTCGTCGACCACTGTGGACGTTTCACTGCCCATGTTGCGTGGGGAATATCCAACGCTGAGCCGAATACTGGTGTCTGGAACTTCGTCGGCGGTCAATGGCAGCTAGTAAAGGGGCTCAACTTCTCATTGACTATGTTTGAGAATGTAGACGTTGAATAGTAATAGAGGCACAAAGAGGTAGCAAAAGAAATTCACCGTTGATAGCGAACTGGTAGCAAATGACGTCGAGTTGATATCTCAGAAGGAGAAAATCCCCCGATTGGGTAGTCGGTGGGCCTGGCTGCCTGAGGCTTGCAATTGTAAAGCAATCGGTCTCCAAGAATAAGATTTAATGTGATATTATCATGCGTCTTGGATCATGAATGATTGCCAATACAAGAGACTGTTCTTCAATACGAAGTCCATCGCCCTTCTCTAAACGAGTGAATGTAGCAGTTCTAAAACTACAAGCAGCTGCCTAAGGTATAAGCTTCTCACCGCCCACTGGTTGCTGTCTCTATCTACTCCGTAACTCCATCGGATGAATCTCCGCGCTGTCAACAAGACACATTGCATCTTCCACCGACGCTCCGTCGACCAGGGGTCCGGACACGATGTCCAGGACAGAAAGCTCCATCACCAACGGGCATGTGGTCTCGTCTGCTGAGCAAAATGGAGAACGCGCAAACTCTCACCTCCCAATTGACGTGTTCAACGCCAGTTCCGTTGCGGAGATCAAGGCCGCTTTGTCACACCTCCATGAGCAAGAAGTCGCCGTCACCGCTCGGCTGGACGCCCTTGTCGCTTCACAGAAAGATTTCTCCCGGGAGCTAGGGCGATTGGATCTTCTTCGCGCCCATCTGGGTTCCCAGACCAGCACCACCCACGCAATCAGCCATGGCATGTTGTCCGACGCTGCGGCTACCGCAGATCGCATCTCGAGTGCCGTCCGTCGGCTCGACCTAGAGCAGTCAAGAGTGAAAGCGACGCTGGAGGTGGTAGAGCAGGTTTCGGAGCTGAAGGCTTGCGTTCTGGGGGTTGCAGGCTCCATGGGTGCTCCGCAGGACTGGGAAACGGCGGCCAGTTATCTGAACAGGGCGTCCAAGATACCTCCGGAGGTAGTTCATGGTACTTTTGCGGCTGAGATGGTACCGACCGCTGAGGTTCCTGACCCGCCAAACGTCACTCTGGACAATGCGGCTGAATCGCTTTGCGGCTTATTCCTGCGCGAGTTCGACAAAGCCGTCAAAGAGAACGATGGCGCTAAGATCACACGGTTTTTCAAGCTGTTTCCTCTCATTGGTCGCTCTGAAGTTGGTCTGGATGTGTATGGGCGCTATGTATGCCAAGGAGTGGCATCGCGGGCGCGATCGAACCTCAATGCCGGCACGGGAGCTGCTCAAAGCAAAGATGGCTTCTTCTACGCAAATGCGCTGACGAAACTGTTTGAGCATATCGCCCAACTCATCGATGGACATGGAGGCCTTGTGGAGCGCCATTACGGCCCGCGGAAGATGAACAGGGTTATCGAACGTCTACAGCTCGAGGCCGATCTCCAGGGTGGGATTATTCTGGACACCTGGAGCGACGAGCGGCACGTCGATCGCAAGCTCACGGACATCAAATCGTATGCCTTTACTTTCTTGGTGCAGAGTTTCCTTCCCGCTCAACGCAGTGCAACCCCTCGATCTAATTCCCCAGCGACTCGCGATGGGCTCCCCGCTGAAGATGAGGGGGTAGACATGAAAGAGATCGACGGGCTACTAAACGAAATGGCCGTCATGCTGGGCCGCTGGTCCCTCTACTGTCGATTCATCGGTGAAACTTGCAATGTAAGTCATCTGGCTGTCTCAACAAGCCTTTGGATGGACGTATTCAGAATGCTGACTCTGGGCAAGGCCACCGAGGACGAAAGTCAAAAGTTTACGTCACCCAAGTTTCTACAGGAAGCGAGCCTTTCCAAGAAAATCAATGACCGTCTGGTCAATCCATTCAATACTATGACGACCTTTTTCTTCCGTCGCTCGGTTGAAAAGGCATTCCAGTTGGATGAACAGCCTTCTGGTCTTACCCTGCACCCGCAAAAGCCATTGAAGGCAGATCCTCCTCATATCACATCTGCAGTGGACGACATCATGTATATTGTCAACAAGGTCCTGCAACAATCACTGGCCACGTCACAAATCTCAGTAGTGACTAATGTAGTCCCCACGTTGTCACGGGTTCTTGGATCGGACTTCATCGGAATGACCCAACGAAAGATGCGTGATGAATGCTATCCCAAAGCGCCCGTCCAGGGGGCTCAGCCGCCTGAACAGACCGTGATCTCCTTTCTCGTCTTGATCAACAACCTGGATGTTGCCGTGGACTACATACGCCGCATTGTGCAGAACCACACCGAGACTAAAAAGACCGTCACTGGCCCGGATGGTCAGGTCGAGGAAACGGACCAGCTGAGGTCCCTCTTCCCCGTGCCTGCAGAAGCCCAACTTGCGGCGCAGACGCTGCAAACCCTCGCCTCGTCCTTTGAGTCCAAGGTGAACGACCTCCTGTCCGACGGCATCCAAGTCGTATTCAACAATGTCGTCAAGCACCGCCTGCGACCTATCCTTGCAGATGCTTTCCGAGACATCGAATACCAGCCACGGGACGACAGCGACCCAACGAGCACCGTCTACCACGACTACGGCGACGGGGATGAGGACGTAGACGACGGCGCCAGCCGAGCGGAGCTGGTCCGTCCTCGCTTCGCAGCCAGCTGGACCGAGCTCCTCCTCCCCATCTCCCGCATCCTCACAGCCTCGGCCTTTGATCGCCTTCTGAACGTCACAGTCGCGTATCTGGCCCGGCTGCTCGAGAAGCGACTATGGTCGTACCACGGGCGGATCAACGCACTGGGCGCCACCCGACTCGAGCGCGACGTCTCGGGCGTGGTAAGCGCAGCGGTGGACGTAGGCGGCGCCCACGGGGCCTCGGGCCGATACCGACACCGGGAGGCGTTCGCCCGCTGCCTGCAGATGGTGCTGGTGATGGGGATGGACGACGACGAATGGGAGGACGTCACCCGCGGAGGCGAAACGGCAGACGTGCTCGATAAGCTCAATCGGGAGGAGCGCGCGCGGATCCGCGCAATGGTGCGGCGGTGATCTCGCGCTTCCTTTTTTACATTGTGTATACTGCATAGACTCGCCGCAAATGTAAATAGCATGACCCATAGATGAATTTACTGCTGAACGCGGCAACAACCCATGCCTATCATCGCCGATGCACATCAGACAGACTTAGCTCGACCCCAGCTCGCGTGAAAAACAGAAACACAGTTACTACTCCAGGACTTGCGCCTCATGGAAACATGATCTCCACATAGACGAATTCGGAACAGCGAGGCTGGATATACCAGAAAGTAGTCAGGCTTAGGACCTTAGAACAGCACGCAATACCATCCCGCTGGACCGGCGCTATGCGAGTGAAGGAGTCGCTTATGGTGCTAACCAAATTATACATAACGAGCAAGCACAGGTAATCTGATAGTTTTTGAATTATTCAAGTCTATATACACGTGGTATCGTTGCTAGCTCCAATGACTGCCATCTTGCCGGTCAAAAAAAATAGTATATACAAAACAGCCGTAGATCAGGACCAGATGAACGCCGATGTTGCTAAACCAAGAGTCACAGACAGCGTGGGGTGTGTAAAAACAATACACATGGAGTCAATAGCGTAGCCCCAGGCGACGCACCATTGAAAAGCAGAAGCAGAAAAAACGATGCTGGATATCTCGAATAGTCGCTCGGAAAAGAAACAAGAACAGAAAAGGAGGTCGCGGTTGAAGAAGGGGGTTAACTGAGGGCGGAAGAAAATGAGGCAATGCGGTAGGTGACGAGGTTATTGTGATGGGCCGTCTTGCTTCTCGTCGATTTGAGGAGCTGCAGGTGTCCCGTGCGTCTCTTGGGCTTGCGCAGGATGATTATGCTCGGCGACCTGTCGTGGAGCCGGTGCGATCTTAATCTCCTGAATGCCAGAGTCGCCTTCACTACAACCTCGGCTCTCGATTCCCACGGGAGTCTGGCCTTCGAGCATCTCGCTGTGCTCTCCGATGCCATAGCGGGCAGCGTGGGGGATCTCGTGGCCGTCTTCGAGCTGGTCGTGCTTCTGCGGCGTCCAAGCGAGGTAATCACGGCGAACTTCGACATAGTCGTACGCAAACTCGCCCAGCTGGTCGTCGTCCATGCCGAGCAACTCTGCCTCTTCGGAGGCACGCAGTTTCAGGCCAGGAATAGCGTTGATGGCATAGGCAATGATCGCGGAGACGACGAAGGAATAAGCGCAGGAAGCCACGATGAAAGCAACTTGAATGTAGAGCTGCTTGTAGTTGTGGATAACCCATCCACCAACTCCTGTTCCAGTGTTCACGCCGTCCAAACCGACGATTGCATCATCTGCGAAAAAGGCGTTGAAAAGAAGGCCAACGATTCCCGCGACACCGTGTTCGGCGAACACATCCATGGAGTCATCGATACGGATCCAGTATTTAACTATTCAAGAATATGGTTAGCAAAGCGAACTAGGCATCATAAAATGTCAAACTTACCCTTGGTGGCATAGTTGCAAACAATGCCAGTCACAATACCGAGAATAACACTGGCCCAGGGGGTCAAAAAGCCAGAGGCGGGTGTCGCAGCAACCAGACCTGAAATCGTGCCGGAACACCAGCCAACCATCGACCACTTTCTAGCCAGACGCCAATCGAGAAGAACCCAGGTAATGGCTCCAAAGGCAGCAGTCAGATTGGTGTTCCAGCAAGCCATGGTGGCTCGAATGTTGGCACCGAAGGCAGAACCACCGTTGAATCCAAGCCAACCGAACCAGAGGAAGACAGTTCCGAGAAGAATGAGCGAGACGTTGTGAGGGCGGAAGTTCAACATCATGCGTTCCTGACGACGACCGAGGACCATCGAATAGGCGAGGGCTGCCATACCGGATCCGATTTCGACAGGACCACCACCGGCATAGTCCAAAACACCGTATTTGAACGCCCAACCGTTCACATTCCACACCCAGCAAGCCATAGGACAATAGACGATAGTAGCCCAGATGAAGGTGAAGACCATGGCGGGAAGCAGGCGTCCACGTTCTGCAACAGCGCCCATAACAATAGCCGCAGTGACACCACAGAATTGCATCTATGCCAGACAGGCTTGGTCAGCCTGCAATGTACGCTAAATTTCGAATGGTGGTATCATACCTCGTAGAAAGCAAAGAGGAGGTTAGGAATGAGAGGTGATCCAGGACTTGGGTCGGCCAGAGTTTTCATGAGCCCAAAGTTGCGAAGGTTGCCAATGTAGCCGTTGGTGGCAGTGGGAGAGAAGGCGAGTGAATAACCCCAAAAGTACCACTGGAAGGTGACAACGGAAAATGATGCCATACAGGCCCAGATCATACTCAGAGCCGACTTACGCCGAGCGAGACCAGAGTACAGGAATCCAAGGCCAGGAATCATGACCATGACCATGGCGGAGGCCACGATGATGTACGCCTGGTCACCCGATTGGAACCATTTGTTCACGTTCTCCGTTCCTGAAAATGACGCTGTTAAAAATCATGGCTCCCTGGAATGCGAGCAGCAACTAGAAAACATACTGGAATCACCGCCAATGTCATTTGTGGTCAACTGCTGATAGTTCGCGGCGGGAGCACCAGTCCAGTTGTATGACGCATAGTCCGGGATGAATGGAGCAACGCCTGGACGAGACGACATGGTGAAATGCTGAAATTATGATTCTACGTGTATGCTGAGTTGATGAAGAATGCAGAAAATCTCAATGCATGCGAAAACCACCAGACACTCTCTCCCGGGATGTGTGGCCGTTGCGTTGAAGGGTGGGCGGAGAGATGGATATAGTTATGGTTTCCGATGCCGGAGGGAGAGGCAGGGAGCGGAAAAGGCTAGCGAGGAAAGTGACACGATCGGAGGGCGGGAAGTTTCGGTTGAAGAGGAATTGTATAGACGGGTCGAAATGGATATATCGTTGGATAGATCTAACCTCCTACTTCGCTCACTCAAGAACGAGACCGTTGTTGAAAAGAAGGATCGACCGAGTGAGTGAGTGAGGGAGTGAGCAAGTGAAGAAGTGTAGACTCCGCTCTGTGGAGAAGAACAATCGCCACGGGGGCGGAGGACGTAGTATATAAGAAGATGGCGAGAAAAGACAGATAGGATCATAGGAATTTACTCAAGCGTTCTGGAAAGGCATCCCGGTGGGCCTGGAATTGAACGGGACACACGAATTTGCGTTTGCAAATCTGAAGGAGTCAAGCGATGATAGCGATAGATCGACAATCTTCCATGGGCAGACAAGACAGTGAGAGCTGTGGGGCGGTAATTTATCGATATTTTTAAAATAGTTTCCTTGTCTCTTATTTTATCCGCCCTTTGGTGATGATATCAGTTGATATTAGTGTTCGTATTAGTCTTCCAGCTTGATTGATAGATACTGGTCCTGGGACAGTCAGATGCGATTTCCCCTGTAGAAAAATTAAATTAAATTAATAAAAATAATAAACGACACGACACGAAATAAAGTAATAAGTAAGAAGGGTTTAAAAACGAAACCTCCTTGCAGCTTTGGAGGGAGACGCGGTTAAACCAGAAAAATGAAACAGAAGTACCTGGAGATAACATGCAGTTGGCACCCAATGAAATAATCGATTCAGTAAAGTAAGATAAGTAAAAAACATCCAATAACATGTTCAAGTCTAACGGCTCTGGGCCAATCAGCCACAGAAGAAGATAAACTCACCAATAAATGGCGATCCCGTATGAAAATAGAGCTCGGCTCCAGCACTCCATCCACCATCATGATCTACCTAGGACACACTGAAGAAGACCCAGCCTACCTACTGTCCGCATTCCAACGACGCTATGAGAACACTTTGAGGCAGTTGTTGCTCGCATCGTAGCTTCGTTGCATCCTCGAAGTGCCTCGTGGCGAATGCGTCTCAGTATGGAGTAGTGCGTATCCAATTTTTACCCGGCAGGACCCAACTTTAATCCGCTGTGTTATCCCGGCCGGCCAAGACCACCGTCGAGATGGTGTGGGAAACTGACTGACTGTGGCGAATACATAATCATATTATCATTGCACTCCGTGGATAGTAGTCATCGTCATGGCCTGGTGGATAGGGATGATAGAGAGATAGATAGGAAGGGTTCTTGCACCCCCAAACATTGTTTCGTTGCTTTTTCCTTGCCAGGTGGTAGAATATTCCTCTTGGCTTCAAGCACTGGCATGTGGTTTGTGGCTCATATTCAGGCTGGCTGTGGAGGTGGTTGCTGTACAACGTCAACCCGCGTTGACTGCCGGGTTCTTACACTTATTTATGCTCCAGATCGAACACTGCGACATACTTCTCCAGGCAGGTAGATTGCTGGCTATCTTGATGATAACATATCTGCCCATGCATTCCGCGATAGATAGATAGATAGATAGATAAATACACCTTGATAGCCGTACTCCAACAAGCGTTGATGATATGAAGACACCTCCACCCCTGTCAACTCCGCGGTACAGCCCCCATACAAACTCCTTCTGGTTCGTTCCCATGGCACAGATAGCACCATCAAGAGAGTTTCAAGATAGAGTCTCGAGTTGATCCGTGACGCGAATGCGGGTTCCTTATCATTGCTGTTTCTCTCAAGTCATCTTTCGGTCACGCTGATAAGCAAATCGATTGGCTGTGAGGACCCGATAAGGTCCTTGACGCCACCTGCCGAGTGGGTGGGGCCCGTTAGCTCCGGATGTGGTATGGCTGCAGGTGAAGAAGCCCCATAGCACTGATAACAAGAAGCTTGGCCAATAACAGCTCAGCCCAAACAAATCCTGGTCGGTTCCTGCTGGCTTTCCCTCATTTTCCCGAAGTCTCGTTCGGGCATTTCAGGGACCCAAGCTTCGTGCCCAGGATGCCCTATCTGGAGTTCCTCCGGCTGGGCGCCGTTCGGTTCGGGATCATATTCGTATCATCATATGTCAGCCTGATCAGCCACAGAAGCACATTTTGCCAGCAGTCAATGCTCAACTCTTGTGCCTTGGGTCTCTAATCTGGTTAAATTGGGCGTCGAATTGGAAGCTCTCTGCGCCATAGTTTCCAACTTGAAACATGGCTTGCCAGGAACACGAGCCCGATCTACATTTTGCTGTCGTTCATTTCGGGGTTGATGCCTGAAGCTCCGGTTGATATCGCTCTAGATCAAGTCACTACGGTATTCAACTGTAGACCGCCTCTAGGATATTGGGCCCTATCCATATCTCTTGTCGGCCGTCAGGCTGTCCGTACCTGGAGTAACTATCGCCTAGAGTCATCATCAGCCCTGTAGATTTCGTCCATTTCAATCATGAATACATATATGAACTCGAAATAAGGATTTCGGCATACCTCCAGTGGGGTCACTAGCCACTTAGCTAGTCAACTATATGCCGTGCTCCGTACTAGGCTAGCCCTAGGTCGCATGGCCTCTGATTGAGTAACCCGCAGTATCTGTTACGAAATCACCAGCCCTCTGCTGGCAATTTGGTGATTCTATTGGCATTTGACGGCTGTCCAGGTCGATCTTTTGACATCCCAGGCAGATTGACTCGGTTACTCCAGATACTCTCCTGGTCGCGTGGGGATATTCTGGGGTGGACACGTGCGTTTACATCGGCAAATATACATCTGCCAGAAGCTCGTCACAATTATATATATCAAGCCTCACGAGATGGTCGCTTGATGAGCACCGAGCCCTGTTAACACTCGCATTTCACATACAAGTAGTCTATTTGGGTAATGCTTCAACTTAGTTAATCACCAGCATGGATAATGTGTGGTCTTGAGACAGCTGGTAGCAGTGCGGTAGACTATCCCGCTCAACAGAGCAGGGGCATGCAGATTCTAGTTGACATGGTTTAGATTGACTTATGTAGCAGAAAGAGGCAGCCATCTTTAACAACCTGGCCTGCTGGCCCAATGGTAAGGCGCTTGACTACGGATCAAGAGATTGCAGGTTCGAATCCTGCGTAGGTCATATTTCTTTTTTGCATTTTTTCAACCACCATCACCGCCGTCTTTTTTTTTTTTTTGGACGGATAGACAGGCCATGCTCCTAAACTTATTACGCACCTGCATTCTACGCAGTCGTTTGGGAAGCGATAGCTCATAAAGGTATAAAATTATGTATAGGTTTATGCATGTCCAATAGCCAAGTGACTCATCGTTGATTTACAGTACACAGCTAAGAAAAGCAAGACAACGCCGCCCCTGCAGCCTCCTTTCTATCGAATGCACAGTCCATCAGTCATTCCCATATCAAACATTGACACTATATCCCACCCCAACAGCTCTCCGCCGCTTGACGGCGTTCAGGTATTTCCGACCCTCATCCACCCAGAACACAGTGCTTGAAATGCACAGAAGTCTAAACAGATGGGTGACATTGAGGGGTTCGGTCTGAAAAATGCGCTGGAAGAACGGAACATAGATTACACAAGCTTGCCCGAACAAGGAGCCCAGAACCGCGTAGTTGAACATCTTGTTCCCGAAGAGTGAGAGCTCGCCGCGAAGCACGGATTTGCTCTCGCTGCGACAAGTCAAAGCGTTGAACATATCGAAAAGAACAAAGCAGGTGAACGTCATGGTCGTGTCGTGGGCAGTCACCACGCGGGAGCGCTTCCCGGGGTTGGAGACATCGTCGGCGTCGCCCATCTCATAGACATAGATCGCCAACGTGCCAAGCATGATCATAAAGGCCGACGTAAGTACTCGCTGAATCAACGGTCTCGTAAGAACCCGTGCTGTCCTCGGTCGCGGTGGGCGATTCATGATGGATGGGTCGACGGGCTCAACGCCCAAGGACTGTGCAGGTGGGCCATCCATGAGGATATCTAAGAAAAAAGTCAGTAAACAGACATAACCCATATACGATCATGGTCAACTCACTGATCCACAGAATTTGCATGGCGTTCAGCGGGTTCTTGAAACCTAACGTGGTACTCAACAAGACAAGACTGAGAGCAGCCACACTGGTGCTGAGCTGGAAAGTAATAAAATTCTGGATGTTGTAGAATATGCCCTTGCCTTGCTCGATCGCACGCAAGATGGTGGAAAAGTCATCGTCCGTCAGGATCATATCCGCAGCCTCCTTGGCAACGTCGGTACCCAACTTGCCCATCGCAATGCCGATGTCTGCCTTCTTCAACGCCGGTGCATCGTTCACTCCATCGCCAGTCATGGCCACGACGTCCCCCCGAGACTGCAGAGCGCGCACAATCTTCATTTTATGTTCTGGGCTGGTGCGGGCGAAAATTGAGGTGGTCGAAATAGCCTGTGCAAGGTCCGCTGTACTCATACGGTCTAGGTCCTGACCGGTGAGAACAGGCCTCGAGCCCGGAGAATCTCTTACTGGCATTCCGAGTTTCTTAGCAATCGCCACTGCTGTCGTCTCTGCATCTCCTGTGATCATGATGACTCGGACTCCTCCCGCCATGAGACGCCTGATGGACTTGTGGACATCCTTTCGGGGAGGATCGTTCATCCCAACCAGCCCAGCAAAGACCAGTCCAGTGTATCGATCATCCTCATCACCCTGACTTGTGCTGGAAAGAGGAGTGCCGGATCTGCTGCCAAATACCCTCCCTCCTCTGGAAGTGTCTCTGACCGCTCCGCTCGCGAATGCCAGCACTCTCAGCCCCTCAGATGCCATGTGTTCTGCTGCCTGCCTCACGGTATGGCGTCGTGGCTCATCCAAGATGACCTCACGACCATCCTTGGTCAGGTAAGTATCACACCGTGCCAGGACTTGTTCCAGAGCACCCTTGATATAGGCAACATTATTGGCACCTGCAAAGGATGGTACGTCGTTCTGCCCACTGCCAATGATGACACCCATCCATTTACGCTCGGAACTGAAAGGTGTTTCAGCCACGCGCTTGCTGATGCGGTCACGGAGGTCATCTTCACCAAAAGTGTCTAGCAAGTCCAAGATGGCGACATCGGTCGGTTGACCAACCCATCGGCTCTTCACAGCCCCAGACGCGCGGTCAACGGTAGAACTGAGCACTGCTGCCGAGGATGCGCTGGCTGGAGAATTTGCATTCACCCGCCAGAGTCGGGCATTATTGGCAATATTACCGATTCGGAGGACGGTTCGGGCGGCGGGGCCCGGAGTCAAAGAGGAGATATCATTGTGGACCTCGAATGGTTCCGGGCAGTCGAAATGCCACATCTTGGTGACAGCCATGTGGTTGAGCGTGAGAGTGCCTGTTTTGTCGCTGCACACCACATTCACTGATCCCAGCGTCTCGACGCTCGGTAGCCTTCGCATGATCGCTCCTCGCTTGGCCATCCGCAGCACACCCAGAGCCAGGGTGACGGTCACAATGATCGGTAGCCCTTCCGGAATGGCAGCGACCGCAAGAGAAACACCGATGGTGAACATCTCGAGAAGCTTTCGACCCTGCACTAGCCCGATAACAACAATCAACGCAATCACACCAAAGGAGATATAACTCAATTCTTGGCCTAGACGATCCATTGAGAGCTGTAGAGGCGTGCGCGGACTCTCAATCTCCTGGAGTGACACCGAAATGCTGCCAAACTCTGTCTTGGCGCCAGTCCCAATGACAATGCCCTGGCCGTACCCTGACCGCACGAGGGTTCCCATAAATGCAATATTATGTTGTTCATTCAACCGTATATCCGCGCCAACGGCGCCGCTGGCGGGAGCGTCATAGAACGGTGACCGAGGCGGGCTAACGATTTTGGGAGAGTGGGAAACTGTGGCCTTGGTGCTGCGGAGTGCCTCCGGGTATTTGGCCACAGGCTCGTTCTCACCAGTCAAGTTCGACTCGTCAATGGTTAAGTCAGTAGCAGCAGTAATTCGTATGTCCGCCGGAATGCGGTCGCCAGTGGCAAATAGAACCAAATCACCGGGGACAAGTTCGGAGGCCAGAACAGTACTCGAAGCTTTAATAGCCGCCGATGCCGAGCTGGGGCTCTTGCTCGCAAGGTCCTCCAATTCGATATCCGACCCCAAAACCGCGGTCATCGAGTTATTCATAAGAGGAGCGTTCGAAGGGGGGATGTCGCGGATGAGGTGTGCATGATGGGGCACAAGACGGTTCAATGCCTCCAAGGACTTTTCAGACCGGTACTCCTGAACGAATCCGACGGTCACCACAATAGTCACAGCGAGGGTAATGCTGACGGCGTCATCGTAATTGCCCATAAAGAATGAGATGGCCGCGGACGCTAACAGGAGAAGGATTAATGTCTCCTTGAACTGCTTGAGAAACCGAAGCCACAAGGGCTCGGGTTCTTCATGGGGCAATTCATTTGGTCCATCTCGCAATAACCGTATCTCTGCCTCTGCCGGTGTAAGTCCGTGGAGGAGAGATGTCTGTAGGCGCTCCGCGGTTTCTTCAGGACCTAATAAGGAGTACGTGGACGTGGACGTCTATTGGACGACTCAAGTCAGAATTCGATCCATTGAACGAGGCCCATCCATTTGTGAATGGGTTATCAGAAGCCTTTCCAAACACAGTGTCACTTACTGATGGTGACCGCACGACAGGGGCCGTTGATGATGGTCTCGAAGCCTGGGCATTATGCAAAGGTAGCGCAGGCGTTGCGGACCTTGACATCTCTCATGCTCTGTCTGAACAAGGAAACCATTCAAACCGGGTTCGCAATCCTTATCATCCCGTTATGCAAGGACAAAATTGGAAGAAAGAAGCGCAGCTTGGAATTTGTCAAATTTCTTCTGATGCTCCGATAGGGCTGGAGAGTATGCAAAAGCCACGTTCTCAGACGCGCGGCGAAGTGCGGTATCAAGATGGAGGGAAACTAAGTCGAAACAAGACGGGGCAGTGCAGTAGGTCTGGACACCGAGTCATTGGTTAGTAGGTAGCTGAGGATTTAGAGAGCTTCATGGCGTGTCTAGTCAATCATGGGCGTACATTAAAATTATATCAAGGTGGAAACAACTGAAACAGATTAATAGCCCCGGATTATCCAGGAATGCTCGATCCGTAATACAGAGCTGCTTCTGTCTTGTAGAATCCTATCCCCTATCCGTCCTTGCTGGGCCTTGTCAATAATCACGTGACAAGGTTTGATCTTGCTTTTCCTGTGATGGCACGAAGGATCAATATTATTCCGTATATCCCCGCATCCGGAATAGCTTCAAATTATGCACACTGATCTTCATACCATTACGTAAGGTATGATGTACACGTGACTGAAACCTCGCACCGTTAAGCCAATCAACGCATGTGCTTTCTCGTTGTGCTGTCATAGTCCCGTGCTCCCGTTGCTGGGACGAGAACTGTGGGAGGACTGAGGAGGCTGGGCAAACCTCAGGCTCTCCATTAAGGTACCTACCTTCCACCCGCCGCCCGCCAGACGCGCCTTTCGCAACTCTTTCTCTCTTGTTTCCATCGCACCACACCAACCACCCTTCCTCCTTCGCTTTGGTTGTCTTCCTCCCCTTTCTGTACCCACCTTGTTGGGACTGATTTTGTATCGCCGTGCGTGCTATTATTGATTTACTACTCGACTGGGTCTGTTGCTGTTCTGTGTCCAGCTCTTTTCCTTGTCTCTTTGGACGCCTTAGGGACAGGAAATCACTCGCCGATCCTTGGGTGTTGACCGTGTTGTTCGGATACCGCGCGTCACCAACCTCGTTGCCAGGGACCTCCCAAACAAATCACCCCGCACTAGGCGGGCATCTTTTTTGGATATTTGATTGCATTTCCCATTTGGTCTTCCATCCGTACCTCGTTTGACGATGTTCTACTCCGAGACTCTGCTGTCCAAGACCGGGCCGCTGGCCCGCGTCTGGTTGTCGGCCAACMTTGAGCGCAAGCTTTCTAAATCTCATATCTTGCAATCGGATATTGAGAGCAGTGTCAATGCCATTGTTGATCAAGGGCAGGCTCCGATGGCCCTGCGACTTAGCGGACAGTTGTTGTTGGGTGTGGTTCGGATCTACAGCAGAAAGGCCCGATATCTTTTGGACGACTGCAACGAGGCTTTGATGAAGATTAAGATGGTAAGCTTAATTGCTCCCTGCACTCAATGCTTCGCAAGCTTTACTGATATGTGCGGGTGTAGGCGTTTCGTTTGACCAACAACAATGACTTGACGTCTACCGTTGTCGCTCCTGGCGGCATTACTTTACCTGATGTGCTTACCGAATCTGATTTATTTATGAACTTGGACTCCTCTTTGCTTCTATCGCAGACTCTTAATCTGGAGCCAGAAGGCAAACGGCAGGGACACTCGATGGATTTTGGAAGTCAACTGCTACCTGATAGTAGCTTCCGACGATCTGTTTCCCAAGAACCACTACGCTTGGAGGACCACACATTGGTTGATTTAAACTTTGGCGATGATGATGACACCCATATCGGCCGCGATTTCAGTATGGAAGTTGGCCGAGACGCTCCCGCTCCCCGTCCCTTCGAAGACGACCTCCTCAGTGACGCCGGCAAATTCAACGACGTTGACCTGCAGCTGGACCTCGGTGAGGATGACGCTCCTCTGGATAAGATGGATCTTGGTGAAGATGGCCCCCAGGAACACTTCAACTTCGATGATACTTTGGACATCGGTGGCGACGAGGAGCTCACGCGTGAAGCCGAAGAACGCCGACAGCAACGCGACTCTGAATCCGCAATGACGGAACTTTCCGAGGAAGAACTCAACAGACTCGAGGCAGAAGATCTAAAGTTGTCAAAGGGAGGACGAGGAATTCTAGACGAGGAGTACGCCGACGGCGAGCACGAAGATGGCGAACAGGGAGACGATGTTACTTTGCAACAAGCACAGCGCGCCAAGCGACGAAAGGTGATGCCAATCATGGACCTGGATGACGCCATCGACTTCAAGCCCAGTCATATTAAAGAGCAACAGGCAGATCGATCTGGAATCTTGAAACCAGCAGCGTTCTTGCCTCGGGATCCTGTTCTTCTTACCTTGATGAACATGCAAAAGAATGGCGACTTTGTGTCAAATGTCCTTGGTGCGGGCCGCGGACGTGGTTGGGCCCCCGAACTCCGTGATCTACTTTCATTTGATGCCATCAAGAAGGCAGGTGAATTGAAGAGAAAGCGCGACAGCGGTATCGCCGATATGGATGTGGCCGCGGCGACTGCTCCTGCTCTGGACTTTGGCGACGAAGAAGCCATCGTGCCGGTGGACGAAGGAGTTGGTCTCGACTCGACCCTTCACCAGCGGTCGGAGATTGAGTTTCCCGGAGACGAGGACGAACAGGGACTGCATATGAGCGACGACGAGGGCATGCATCACCCTATGGAAGAGATGGATGATACGACCGCGCACCCCGTGGATAGCGGCCCGGTCTCTGTTGGTACAAAACACGCCGTCCACATTCTCCGTGACGCGTTGGGCGAGTCTGCCGCCGACCAAAAGAAGAGCGTCAAGTTCCAGGATCTGTTACCCGAGAAGAGAACGAGCAAGGCTGATGCCACCAAGATGTTCTTCGAAGTTTTGGTCCTGGCCACCAAGGACGCAGTCAAGGTTGAGCAGGGTACCAACTCTGTTGGCGGTCCTATCAAGATCCGCGGGAAGCGTGCGCTCTGGGGCTCGTGGGCGGAAGAGAATGCGAGCGGGGAGGCTGCTAGCCAGCCCACTGAGGTGACGGCCTAAGCACGTCTTACATACCTTTCCGTCTTCTGCAAAGGCTATTGTTTCATGTACAGTTGACTCGTTTGTTCTTGATTCTCCTTTCCGGCTGTTCGAATTGTGGCTGGTTTGCCTTTTCAGCAGGATTGCTTCTGTGTATTGCTCCAAATGAGTTAATGGTGTTTCGGGGATTTGATTTTGGGAGCTGAAAAGGCGGCTACTGATCGGTTGTTTTGCGGTTCATCCAGAGCTGCAGTTGCTATTCTGTTGGGATTACTTGGGCTAGTGTTTGTATGGATTTATGGGTAGGTAGCTTTAGGATTTAGAGATTGTGTGTAATGACACCATTCCATGCAGGCTGTTGGGATCTGCAACAAATCAATGTGTGAAGCACAAGGTACCTTCACAAACAGTTTACGGGAAAAGGATTCCAAATAATATTGGTCACTAATGTTTATCATCGGATGAGACATGGATCATCCAACCCTGACGGATTCTTTGATGAAGCTTGCTAAGCAACTGGATCGTCTTGGCTGTGCGGCTTGAGGCTTCCAGAACAACATGATTCAAGATCCAATACAAGCATTGAGCGTGCGATGATAGAGGGTGTACTCCGTAGAATGTGGAACTCGGCGATTTTGCCCACGAGGGAGACAACGTGCATGAGCTGTATGCAACAAGTGTGGCGCAAAGCATAAGCATGTCATAATCATTAATCATCATTATAGTCAAAGCATTGATACAGCAATTAATATTCTCTCGGTTGGATTTGAGTACAATGGAATACTGGTTGATCACGTTCCTTGAACCATCAATTCCTTGGGACGGGATTCCAGTGAGGGTGATGATGAGAAATCATGCGTGGGACCGTGATCGAATGACGCTAGATAACTAGATATCCCGGACTGAAGCCCGAGAGACTGAATCCAGGCCAATAGAGGCACTAAAATAATAGGAATTGCTTACCTCACTGGCCTTTATATGCTGATCTGTAGCTACTCATTTTTCCTTTCCCAACGTCTGCTCTAGCTGTAGAGTCCATTTCGACAAGGAAACCGGTCGCCTGGTGGCGTCTTCTTCATCTGTGCCAGTTATCGGATTGTCCAAACGCCTTATCTCGAGATCTTGTTCGTCTTTAAATCGACCTTCGTGTACATGCATTTGATAGACATCTCTTCCTTCGGTAGTTATCCTGTTGTTGAGATCGTACCTTGCATCACTGCATGGAGACATTCATCTCTCGATTCCGCCTAGGTGAATAAAGATGCCGACCCTTCAGCAGCCCGACTCTGTTCCCACAACAGAAAAGCCTGAGTGGCCTGTCGATGGGGATTCGTCAAGTGAGAAAAGCACGGAAGAAGCTCGAGAACAAGAGACACAACGGAGTGAAGAATTGGATACAACTTTTGCACCCATCAATGCGTGCGTCTCAACAAACAATGAGCGACCGCAGAAGCTGCAGCGCACTACGTCTTCGACTATTGAGCGCAGCTGGTCTCTGAATGATGGATACAGTTGTCATACTGTCGCCGAAGAAGCAGAAGAGAAATCCAACCAGCCGGGAGAAGCAGCCGACGGTGATGAGTTTGTTGTCGGATGGGACGACAATGACCCGATGAACCCCCGGAATATGAACAAGTTCCGGCGATGGCTTATTGTCGTGATCGTCTCGTCAGGTTCTCTCTGCGTGTGAGTCTCGAGTCTGCGACATAGGCCTATAGACAATACTGACAGTACGGCTTCGAGGACTTGCGCCTCGTCCATGTATACTTCCACCTATGAGCAGCTGATGAAAGAGCTCGACTGTTCTCGAATTGTAGCAACACTTGGCCTTTCCTTCTTCATTTGGGGGTTGGGTAAGTCTGCTCCAGAGTCTCCCTTGCGTGGTTTGTGGGTATTGACCAGAGGCTGGTCGTAGGAATCGGGCCGTTGATTCTGGCGCCATTGTCAGAGGTTTGTCGACTCTGCATAGCTCTGCGTTTCACTGCTGATATGCCGTAGTTTTATGGTCGGAAATGGATTTACATCGTCTCGTTTACCTTCTTTCTGATATGGTTGATCCCATGTGCCGTGGCGCAAAACATCCAAACTATGATCGTCAGCCGTTTCTTCAACGGCCTCGCTGGCAGTGCTTTTCTCAGCGTTGCGGGGGGTACAGTGGGCGATTTGTTTGACCGCCACGAACTCAGTGCCCCCATGATGCTATACACGGCTTCCCCTTTCATCGGTCCAGAAGTGGGCCCGCTGTATGTTCTCCAATTCTTTCAGCTCGGGCTTTGACGCTGTTGAAGGTCGCTCTTGTGCAACAGGGACTGACAGGACCTTACCTTCAGGGTTGGCGGGTTCATTAACCAGTTCACGACATGGTAAGCTCGTCCATCCTTTAGTTGAAAAGCATTACTTTAACAAGCCTATCATATCTTCAGGCGCTGGACGTTCTATGTCCTTCTCATCTGGTCCGGTGTCCTTCTGGTCTCGATTATCCTGTTTGTTCCAGAGACGTACCACCCAGTGTTAGTGCTTTCAGGCTTCTGTATCGTATCTAAAGGTATTGATTCATCTGACTCGACTTGCCCAGACTCCTCCGGCGCAAGGCACAAAAGCTGCGCAAAGAAACGGGAGACGACAGATGGAAGGCTCCAATCGAACGAACGAACCGCTCGGTAGCACGGACTGTCCTGCGATCCACTTACCGGCCGTGGCTTCTATTAGCGCTGGAGCCGATGTGTTTGAATCTCTGTATATTCTCTGCCATCCTGCTGGGTATCCTCTATCTTTTCTTTGGCGCTTTTCAGCTCGTCTTCGGCAACATATACGGCTTCGAGCTATGGCAAAGAGGTCTGTCGTTCCTTGGTCTCTTTGTTGGCATGGTCTTTGCCATTCTATCTGATCCTTTCTGGCGTCGAATCTATGTTCGTCTGGAAAAGAAGCACGAAAAAGCTGTTGGGAAACCAGATGATTTCCAGCCCGAATGGCGGCTACCCCCAGGTGCGTATATCCTGGTGACTTGGTTATCCGCATATTGAACCAGAACAAACCTTGCTAATATTTGTCTGCTTCTTATGCAGCGATCCTTGGAGGTCCGCTCGTCACCATAGGACTCTTTATGTTTGCCTGGACTATCTATGCTCATGTGCACTGGATCGTACCACTGATTGGCAGTGCGTTCTTCGGAGCCGGGTAAGTTTGCAATATGGCTGACTCCCAGACATGATTGCAGTCGCAGCAGCGCCAATAAGCTGAGTATAGACGCTAATTCTATCTGTTGCACGAACAGGACCATCCTCGTATACTCGGGTGTATTCACTTTTCTGGTTGATGCCTACCCAACATACGCAGCGAGCGCTCTGGCAGCAAACAGCTTTGCTCGCTCGACCTTTGGTGGTGTCTTTCCATTGTTCGGTAACCAAAGTAAGCATTCTCTTCCTGGATTTCGCAGCGACTTTCTGTCTATGCATCTGCGGTCGCCCGCGAAGTCGAGCCGAAGGTACAAGTCAGAAGAACAGTCTAAACCGTCACCGGTGGTAGACTCCCACTCAGCTGACCTGTTGTTACGAAATGCAATGCCTGTGCTTCATTATGTCCCCGGTCACTGCTGATGATTGAAATGCAGTGTACAATAATCTGGGTTATCATTGGGCGACATCGCTGCTGGCCTTTCTGACACTTGCCATGTCACCATTTCCGTGAGTATTTCCCTTTTTTTTTTTTTTTTCCCCTCGTACTTCGAAGGCCAGAGACTTTCCAAGGTTTCTACTGTTTGATCCATGCTCCATCCTCCTTGCATCAGCTTGCAGCTGTCAGCCGGGGTAGCGGCAATTGCGTGGCTTCACGTATAGAATCTTTCGCTGACTACGGTCTACAAAACAGGTACATATTCTTCCGATATGGCAGCCGTATCAGAAAGAACAGTCGATTTGCTACGTGATAGACCACCAACTTTGTTGTCGCCGCGTATCGAGCGTGCATTGCCATGGTGGCTCGACATACTGGGACCGAGCTATTGCTTGCTGCCTTCATGGTAGAAGTTTTATCCGGCAAGGGTTGTACATCTAAACATAGACATATGCATCCATGCAGACATACGCATACGTAGAATATACCTAATGCACAGAATCAACAGGACGAAGAGAATGGCTCTCTAAAACAACTGCATTGACAAGCTCGCACGTATCTAGATACTCGACAAGTATGACAAACTATCGGCCATATACAGCAGAGGACCAGCTGCTGTATTCTCTAGTAATCCCTGACTGACCTGGGCAGACGGACCCTTGTCATTACCAAGCAATCGAATCCAGGCCAAGCCAGACCAAACCTAAAGACGTTGGCCCTTACCGCGCATTACCTTACCTTGGCGGCCCAGGAAGTAACTGTCTAACAATCTCCTGCAACAACAGTCTATTGCAGAAATATAGCCCCTATTCAGCCATCCCCATTAAGCGCATGACTGCCCGTATGATGCAGGAAAAAGGAAATCCAACAGGGTTATGCAGGAAAGCCTCTTTTGCCGAGGCATGTCCCCAAGCTGGGCAGGCTGTCGAGGGTCGGGCGATCACGGGGAACTTGGTGGCATTCCGGTATTACCCTGCGTAATTTTGGAGAGTTTGAGGGCTTTATTGTACGTAAAATGACTCATAGAAATGGATTGGGCTTCGTTTTGTTGATTTGATCATTGAGGTTGGTGTTCGCTGATGGTGTACAATGTAGTCGAGGTTAATTTATCCTGTTGGTATGAAGGGAGAAGAGGATTGGATAGCATGTCTACAGTATCATGAGTATACGAATCTTGAGATTTAGATGGAGCAGCACGTGGGATAAGATATGCTGGAGGTGCCTGAGGCTTGAAACAGGTTGATACTATGTATGTATTATCACAAGCAAGCTTCATCTGGACATTGATACTGGTGACGCATGTGAGATCAATCTTCCAGCTCATATCAGGTACCATATATGCGGCAATTGTTCTCTGTCTGTCTTTCTGGACCTCATGGCATGATGTGATGATATCTGCAGGACTCGAATATTGCATTCCTGATTGCCAGTGACTACAGGTCAGCCGACCTTTAGGAAAAGTTCGGATATTCACAACTAAGGTCGGGTAACTCCGCTTCAGGTCAGAAACATTCACTGAGACATATTATGGTCACATGACATTCCCCACTATAAAGGTCGGCTGAGCTCAATACTGTAACTTACCTTCTTACATCTCTCTCATCTCTCTTCCCCCCCGCCCCCMTTTCGATTTTTTTCTTTKAACTAGTTGTCAACTAGTCTCTATCTACTCTGACTTCTCTTWTTCTCTACTTTTACCTCTCCCCTGAACACCATGTAGGTAGGTCTTCTCCTTTTTAATACTATTACCATCATCTCAGAATACTCTCACCTTCATCTCACAATTCCGGCTGCCCAACTAGTTAAGAACTAGTTAGGAAATCTACATTATTATCTTCTGGCTAACTAGTTCTTAACTAGTCCAATCATCCAGAATGGCGCTCGTGAAGAAAGCTGTAAGTGATTTCTTTAACTAGTTCAGAACTAGTTAAGGACTAGTTAAGGACTAGTTCATATGCTAACCTGATTATAGGAATCTTACAAGAGCTACCTTGAGTTGGGTCCTGACAAGCTGAACCTGCCTCCCTTTCAGTCAAATGTAAGTTAACATATACTAGTTATTGACTAGTTACTAACTAGTCCACAGGAAAAGGGCTATCTTGAGATCTTCCTTGGGGAGGTATTCTGTCGCCATCCTGGCTGCATCAAAGAGGTATGTAAAAGAAATCTCTGTTTAAAGTAAACTAGTTACTAACTAGTTCTATTCAGGGCCGCTTCCTTTCCCTCAATAACCTAAAGAAGCATGTTCAAACGGCACACAAGGGCAAATACAACATTTATGCCACTGAGGGAGGTGCGCCAAATCATGATGAGCAGGCTGCTGCCATTAGTAAGTACCAATCTAACTAGTTCTTGACTAGTTACTAACTAGTTATAGACTTCTACAATACTCTGTACGAGGAGTATGTGGCTACTCTGAAGCAGGATGCACCAGACCTCCCCGCACTCCCTAAAAGAAAGGATGGAAAGGTAAGTATCTTATATTTACTAGTTTTTAACTAGTTCCCAACTGGTTACTAACTAGTTTAGGTGCACGCAACGAACATGAAAAAAATGGTTAAAGAGATGGGGGGCGTGGTGCCGTGTTCTGCTTGCAAAGATAAAAAGAAGCCAAGAGGTAACTTATAAGATTCTAACTATATTCTTTTAACTAGTTACTAACTAGTTCTTTAGGTTGCTGCTCAGAGGCAGCACGCACCTTCTGCGACAACTTTGACCTTTTTGATGAAGATGGTGAAGAGGAGGAGTCGGATGATGAGGAGGAAGAGGAGACTGATGAAGAAGCCTAACTAGTTTAAAACTAGTTAGGTATGAACTGTTCCTTTGTTTTATGGAGGTTTGAAAGGCGTTTTAAACTAGTTAATCTAGTTAAAGGCGTTGGTGGTGTGAGCTTTTCATGAAATGTAAACTAGTTAATAACTGGTTATTAACTAGTTTTTGGCTGTTCCTGGCCTCTACTTAATATCTCATTTTCCTGTATCCGAACCTGAAGTAATCTTTCCTCAAGCTGAACACGTCTTGCAAGTTGTTCAAGTGCACGTTCTTCTATCTCATACTGTGCCTGCCGTATCTGTAAATTCTGAACTTGCAGATTTGCAGTAGCTGCACGTTGTAGTTGCCTGGGGTAAAGAATAACTAGTTAGTAACTAGTTACTAACTAGTTATTAATAGAAACTTACGGTGATTGTGCACTTCTAAGAGATGTTAGTATATACCTATTAATAATATCACTGGAGAACTTACCTTGCTGGACTTGGTGAGGGGATACCTAAGAAAGGAGCTGGAGATCTAGGAAAGGTTAGAAATTACTAGTACTGAACTAGTTTTTAACTAGTTAGAAACTAGTTAAGGGAACATACTCGGATGGAGACTCAGAATATAGCCTAGTATTATAAGTATTTAGAATTAGTACTTAATAAAATAGGAATAATCTATTTACGTACCTTCTTGGGGCTGCCCTAGGCATTAAGTATGGGGTTGAGGTTCTAGAAAGGTTAGAAAGAATATTATATAACTAGTTCACAACTAGTAAGGAACTAGTTCATACTAACCKTGATCTTGAGCGTGGGGTTGGTGTTCTACCACGAGAACTACCTCTTCTTCCTCTTCGAGATGGTATTCCACCAGAAGAGTTTGAATCAAAGAGAATACTATCAGAATCCCTAATATCCTCTTCATTCTGACGCTTCCGCCTCCGACTCTCTAGGGGAAGTTAGTAACTAGTTACTAACTAGTTGGGAACTAGTCCTTACTTTCCCGGGTGAGACTATTCCAGTATCGAGTCTCAAGGTTATCTGACCGATATGAATGATGAGTACCAAAGGCATTCCGTGCCTGATACTGATCAATATCACGTTGATCAATAATGCGGGATCTACTATAGTTAGCCTAACTAGTTAATAACTAGTTCAGAACTAGTCCATAACTTACCCTAATGCTGCCCCTAATAATGACTCATGAACACCCATAAAATAAGATTTATAGTGGCTTTGCTCAACAGCATTAGTAATATTCCTAACCTGTTCAAAGAAGTCAGGAGGCATTAATGAGCAGGCTTTATTTAAGCCTGCTGCAATAACTGGATGGCGCTTATGCTCAGCCCAAGCAGAAATCTGTGGTGATTCATGATCTATAACTAGTTAGTAACTAGTCCATAACTAGTTAATTATTATAAGTAAGAACTGGAATATAACTAGTTAATAACTAGTTCTTACCTTGAAGAAGTTGAATAAGTTGATAATATTCATCTTCTGTTTCACAATCAAGAAGGCTTCTCATTCTTACTAAGGTAGAATAAGAAGAATGCTCAAGGTCATTACTATCTGCTGCTATTCCAAGTAGTTTTGAAATAGTTCGTAGAAAGTGAACACGACAGAGAATCATAATATTTCTTAACTGCCATGTCCATGGCCGGTGAGTAGGGTCAAGAGCAGAGAGGTAATGACCAAGACCTATAATAGTTAGTAACTAGTTCCGAACTAGTTATAAACTAGTTATACATACCTGACATCTGTTTACCGCACATATCAACGATAATAGCCTTAAACCCAGTATTATGAAGATAGTGAAAGTTCACTGGCTTCTGGGTTATATCAGCTATTAAGCTAAAGACTTGTTCAAATAGAAGTCTATAGCTTTGGGCTGTTTCCTGATTAATAAACACTCGGAGGAGTGTAAGAACTTAACTAGTTAGTAACCAGTTACCTACTAGTTAGGAACTAGTTTACTTACTCTTGCCATGTTCAGGAAGAAATGTTGCAAAGATCACCTCATTAAACTCTCCCTTAATCCTTTTATAGGACATATCAATTTCAAAGCTCTCAAGAGAGCTTAGAATCTGAATCTGCTCATCAAATCCACAGATAACCATTGTACAGTCATTATGGGTATAGACCTTCCGAATGTATTGCTATATACTAGTTTAGAACTAGTTCCCAACTAGATAGGAATTAGTTACTTACCTTTACCTCTGGATGGCGATCTATTTYATATAAGATGCCATTGATATTCCGACCACAAGGATAAAGAAGTGCTTTTTCTTTAGTAATAATAGCTGCAAATCGATCTTGATTTACAAAGCTATTATGAATCTGAGAAAGGGTCTGACCATTATACTGCTGACAGAACTGCCGAAGAGAAGGACTCCGTAAAAAGGTACCTATAACTAGTTAGTAACTAGTCATCCCTTATTATAACTACCTCTTAATCAACTAGTTTACAACTAGTTTAGAGCTAGTTAACTTACTCAGAGTTAGATCTGGATCCTGCATTCGCTTAATAAGATCTAAAATCTCATCCATAATAAGCTGTGGTGGCTTATTTGGTGGTGGTGGTGGATGAGTATGATCACCAGTTGATAGGAAAATAGCATAAGGGCATATCTGAAGATCTTCTGGAATAAAGATCTTAAAGCTAGCCT
Organism: Aspergillus pseudoviridinutans; assembly: GCF_018340605.1. NCBI lineage: Eukaryota > Fungi > Ascomycota > Eurotiomycetes > Eurotiales > Aspergillaceae > Aspergillus > Aspergillus pseudoviridinutans. The sequence continues at coordinate 554,614 of NW_025091285.1, read as the reverse complement.
TACAGGCTATTTTCTGTAGCTTTCCAGCTCCCTGGGGATGTGTAATCCCTAAAGATAATATTAGTTAAGGATAACTAGTTAAGAACTAGTTATTAACTAGATATTAACTAGATATTAACTTACCGCAATGTGGTCGACGGCTTGAGTTTTGTTCAATAACTCCACATAATCTAGGCTCCTGTCTAAAGCCATCAGATTCAAGGAGTTCTTTAAGGCAATTAATATCAATATTCTGTGCCCTATTTGTGAGGTTCATATAGAAATAACCTTGATGGTTATTTCTATTTGCATTTGAACAGATGAGATAAGGCATTTGGGTTTGGGTAATCGACTATACTAGTTAGTAACTAGTTAATAACTAGTTAAATTAATACTATAAACTTACCTGGGTATCACTGAGTTGTAAGACTGGCCTACATGTTGATATTTGCTGAGAGCAGGCTGTATTAGCATCAAAACGCCGTTTGATGCTATAGAATATCCTATTAACTAGTTAGCAACTAGTCCTGAACTAGTTAGTAACTAATCCTTACCCTTGTGCAGCTTGCTCCCCTAATGATAATTCAGAATCCCTAATTCTAGAGCGTATCTCTGATATTCTCTCTAGAAGTGATKGTGAAACAGAAGTATGATGAATATTTAGTTCTGGTGATAAATATTCACATGCTTTAACCCCAGTACAATGATAAACATATTTTTTAACATTGCATGCTAGGAGTGGTGAGAAGGTCATTCGAGGAGTGCCAACCCTCTGATAAGCATATTGTATCTAAACTAGTTAGTAACTAGTCAGCAACTAGTTAGTAACTAGCACTTACATCATGTAATGCTTTCTCGAAGGTTTCCCGGTTGCGGCCATAACTTTTAATAATATAAGCATAGCCATTTTCATCAGACTTTGGATATTCTGGTAAATGATCACTATACTCAATAGATCGAGCAGTAATTCCAGGCTTTTTCCCTCCATGTGTAATAGGGATAATAGGTATTGGCTATTAACTAGTTAGTAACTAGTTATACTTAGGTAGATATATATATTTATTCTTACCGCTTCTTCCACAACACCAGTTGCAGTATTGCGATTATGTAAAATATCTTCATCTACCTCATTAGATAATTCATTAAACTCTGATTCAGGTGTAAGTAAAGATAAATCAAGAAGAGAATTAATTAATGTTGGATCATTCTCAAGATTATAGAAGTTATTTGATGAAGACATCCTGAACTAGTTGGTAACTAGTTAAGATAATAAGGTATGTAAAAGTTCAAAAACTATTACAGAACATGAAATTATTATTAAGATGTGGGATATTTATCTATTTATTTAGTGTAGGTCGGCTGACCTACTATTAGTTTTTCCGACCTACTTTTAGTTTATCCGAACTTTTCCGAAGGGTCGGCTGACCTGTAACCTGGTTGTGTTATGAGTAACACGTCCCAAAATCAACCCTGATCCCCTTGTCAAGGCGGGCCAGGCGCCCACGCCTCATATCCGTGCGGGGAAATTGTCAACCTTGTCGCCTGAGGCATATTGATCTGCGAACAGAGTGGAGATCATGCCTGACACGGTCGCATTCTCCAATGAGTCATTAAGGCATCATGATCAAAGACTTGAAGGAATGAGTAGATGATTTTATAAAGATTTGACACGAGCACAATGTCCATATCGGTCAAGACCCACAAATAGACAGAGGGCAAAAGAGCCCTGGATCAAGGGACAGATGTAACACAAGCCACAGGACTGACGGGATAGATCAGGCCATCCCCTCACAGAACTGGATTTGCTCGTTGCTTTCTGTCACCTTACTAAGGTAGTTGCTACCTCTTCAGGACCTGAGGAGTTGATGATTTAGGTTAAATTAATCTTACAATAATAAAGTAACTAATCACCTACCTCAGGTCAACCTAACCATAGTTCAGCAAATATTAAATCCAATTTAGTCCACGAGCGCTAAGCTACCAACCTCGGTCCTGAACTGCTCTATCAATTATTATTTAAGCCAGCCGCCAGCGCTCTCCTCTGACGCAACGGAGTCTGTGTCTGGACTTGGCCAGTTGCTCGTGATAACAAGTCCATTGTTATCCACCCAATCATCACCGTATTCTCCATCTATTCTGAGACAAACGAGCTGTACCTTGCACTGCAGTCCCTTTTGACTTGGAAGGGTCCTCAGCACACATTTCAACATCCTTCAATTTCTCCTGCCTCACCAAAAGCTGTGCTTACGCCGTTTGACTTCGAGGCTCACCAAACATCAGTTATATTTTCTACATTGTTATTTGCCTTGTTTTATGAACTGCAGGGGATAAACTCCGTTGATTTACTATGAAAGTCCTCGCAGCTATTGCGCTGAGCGCAACAGTTTTCACAGGGGCTCTAGCTGCAGTGATTACTCAAGAAGCATTCTTAAACAACCCCCGCATCCATCATGACCAGGACAAGTACTTGATCGAATTGGCGCCTTACCGAACACGATGGGTGACCGAAGAGGAGAAATGGGCATTGAAATTGGTACCATACTTCCCCAAACCTTGGATCTCCAACCCCACAAGTGACTAACTGCACTATTGCATCAAGGACGGCGTGAATTTTATCGATATCACAGAAGAGCACAATACCGGATTCTACCCGACTCTCCACAGCGCCAGCTATGTCAAATATCCGCCGAAGATGCAGTATGCAGAACAAGTGGTTGCGCTTAATAAGGATCTATCGAAAGAAAACATGAAGGCCAATCTGGAACAATTCACATCATTTCATACTCGCTATTACAAATCTCAGACGGGAATTCAATCAGCAACCTGGCTGTACGACCAAGTCCAGAGAGTCGTCTCCGAGTCGGGAGCCGCTGAGCATGGTGCAACTGTTGAGCGATTCTCCCATCCATGGGGTCAATTCAGCATTATTGCCCGAATCCCCGGTCGAACGAACAAAACTGTGGTGCTGGGCGCCCATCAGGACAGCATCAATTTATTTCTCCCGTCAATCCTGGCTGCTCCCGGTGCTGATGACGATGGAAGTGGAACTGTCACCATTCTCGAAGCGTTGCGCGGTCTGCTGCAGTCAGACGCCATCGCCAAGGGCAATGCATCCAACACTGTCGAATTCCACTGGTACTCTGCAGAAGAAGGCGGAATGCTGGGCTCCCAGGCAATCTTCTCCAGTTACAAGAGGGATAGGCGGGAGGTCAAGGCCATGCTCCAGCAAGACTTGACTGGCTACATCCAGGGAGCTCTGAACGCGGGTGTCGAGGAAGCCGTAGGAATCATGGTCGATTATGTGGACCAGGGCCTCACACAGTTTCTCAAGGACGTTGTTACGGCGGTAAGCCTCAGTTGCCCTGCACGGAAAGCTGTTTCGTGGACGAATGAACTGACGAGCTGCATTAGTACTGTTCTGTGGGTTACCTGGAGACCAAGTGCGGGTACGCCTGCTCCGATCATACATCGGCCAGTAAGTACGGTTATCCCGCGGCTATGGCGACTGAAGCGGAGATGGAAAATACCAATAAGAAGATACATACTACCGACGACCAGATCAAGTATCTGAGCTTCGATCATATGTTGGAGCATGCGAAGTTGACTCTCGGCTTTGCTTTCGAATTGGCATTTGCGCCGTTCTAACTCCTCCCATGCTTCATTCCAGGTGGAAGGATTGATTGGAAAATGCTTGTTTTACTTGTATCACAAGGCGTTCGAGGGTTTGGGTCATGGTTTGATTGGGAGAACTTGCCATTCATGAGGTACTTCCTGTAGGCTGCTCGCTCACAAACTGATTATACCATTATACGAGTCTCATGGCATATCTGTACACGTGTTGACAATGCGTTAACTTATCTTCCTGTCTTTCACGACTTACTGTGGGAAACCAAATAAAACTGTCGAGTGATTATCACGTGACGATTGCGGATATCATCGATGGGACCTTGATCGCCAACTATGATTGACTTAGAAGACAGCGGTGAGTCAAAAAGGTCAGTCACAAGTTTCTGTAGTTTTCTCTTGCCGTGAATTTTCAGGATAGACGTCATTTTCGATTGACTGTCCGTCACACTGCTATAAAACAGTCCGATCGACACTGAGCATTGAATGAATATTTAATTTCATTTATGAGGTCATCGAGCCACCCACTTAGTATCAAGATCACATCCACTGCAATTGCCAAGCAATTGTCTACAGCTCCTAGTGCTGCTTTCTGAGAAATCTCTGGTGTGATTCTGCCCCAGGTCTCGATTTCCAGAGACAGGTGAAGCTCTTGAAACCTCAGTTGACTGTCCGGCTTCGCTCTTTCCACTGTGGTTTATGTGTTCTCATCATTGATCACCTTCCTGATTTAGAGCAAAGTCGAATCAGACGAGAAGGAACACAGACAAGTTTCACTTTTGAGACTCCATTGTTTCTCCCCTGGAAGCTCAGTTCTGCAAGAGGACCATATTTATCTTCGTTTCCAATCTTTCCATTGATATCATTTCTGTCATCACCATCGTCGACTTGCATAGTTGCTTCAGGTATAATTTCGAACCGAACGACAAGCTCGGCTTGTCTGAATTCTGCATAATGGATCCCAGTAGTCCTTATTCCAAGGAACTACAACTTGCATGCCTCACAGTGCAACGGGCCGCACTGTTAACGAAGAGGTTGCTCGAGGCTGTCGACAAAGGATCACTCGACAAGAGTGATTCCACGCCTGTGACCATCGCCGACTTTGCTGCTCAGGCACTTATCATTGGCGCTATCCACAAAGCCTTTCCCCAAGACGAATTTGTGGGTGAGGAGGATTCAAAGGCTCTCCGTGCGGATCCAGAACTTCTTGAGCGCACGTGGGAGCTCGCCTCTACCACTCATCTCGATGACAAGGACAGTGAAGCCCTTCTCTACACCCCCAAATCCAAGGAGGAAATGCTTGACTTGATTGATCTTGGAGCGCGTGGCAAATGTAGCCTGGAGAGTCGTGCCTGGGTTTTGGATCCTGTAGACGGTACTGCGACCTTCATGCAGGGCCAGCAGTATGCGGTCTGCCTGGCACTGGTGGAGAATGGATGCCAGAAGGTCGGCGTGTTGGGTTGCCCGAATCTCAATCTTGCTACGGGCCGTCTTCGAGAGGATGTTGTGGATCGAGATGGCTATGGGTCTCAAGTCTTCGCAGTTGCTGGCCAAGGTGCCTGGATACGGAAGATGGGACGCGGAGCTCTGCTCGCTGCTGAGAGTATCGGTCAGAGACCACAGATTACAGACCCGAAGGACCTCGATTTTGTGGACTGTGGGTCCGCCACATCATCTAATACTTCCCTGCATGCTCGAGTGGCAGCAAAACTGGGTGCTCCGTGGCCGTACAGCACTGATCTCTGGGCTGCACAACTGCGCTACATAGCCATCGCGGTAGGAGGCTGCAACGCTCTGATCAAGATCCCCCGTAAGGCATCTTATCGGTCTAAGATCTGGGATCATGCAGGCGGCATGTTGATTGCCGAGGAAGTCGGCGTTAAGGTCACTGACCTTGCAGGAAATCCCGTCGACTGCAGCTTGGGCCGAACCCTAGCTGGATGCTACGGGATGATCGTGGCTCCTCCTTCCATTCATAGGCGGATCGTTGAAGCTGTAAAGGAGGTCATGCAGGAACAGACAAAGTGATCGAGTCATTCGGGACAAAATGTTTTTGCATTTTATTAGACTACGTTTTGGGTTGGGTTATTGTCATAACGAGATTCTGCTCGCGCTGTGCAGGCTCACAGCGATTATCAATATTACCATTATTCGGCTCTAGAGGGTCATTGCGACCAAAGGACTGCATCAGATAGACATGGCGACGCACTGTTTAAGATTTGTCCAATGTAACATCATTCTTCAGGCCAGGCTGAGCTATCCTCTGAGACAGCGTTGCTCGTGGTGTACTGAATTATATTCAGATGGCTTTGCGGCAGTTCGTAGCGACTTAATTACTACTGTTCAAGGGTAAGCGAATTGTAAAGTACCTACGCTCTGGCTACACTATGTAGATAGGCATCGTATGACAGGCCCCATACAGCGCCCGTGCTTTGATCGACGGTCTGTGGGGCCTGATTAACAGAAGTGACAGAAGGCCTACCAGGGATTAGATCGCTACAAGTGGAAAACTTTATGACTTTCCCAGAGAGGTAGAGAACTTGGAATAAGTAAGGGTTATTACTACCTTAGCATATAACATTTATAGACTGAAAACGGACGTCTGGGTATTAGTCAATAACCGGGCAGTAACTACCTACCTCTCTAGTAAGGTAGTAACTGCAAGAAAAAGTCGCCCTGCGCCGTGGAGTATGAGTGATGTCATCAGTTTCAGCTTCCGTCACTCATCACCATTTTTTCATCGATATTGTCTTGTCGGAAAATCGACAGTAAAGGAACTCGAAATTTGAAAAGAAGAAATTCAGTATCGTTAAACATGTCTCTCTGGTAACTCTAGTAAATGAAACCTGGGTTGTTCTGGCACATCTGAGTCGTCATCATAAGAATCAAGAAAGTTCATGGCGAGGGAGGATCAACCTTGTTGGCTGTCCCGGAAGCATCTCGTTGGCCACTCAAGATTGTCAGGAGACCTCATGATGCGGGGGTACTCGTCTCCATGCGCTTCTCTCTTGTAGGCTGAATCTTATAAGTATCTTTTCTCCCTCTTGCACTTCTCTCCTGAATTCAACTTTGAATAAGAGTATATTGTGTGTGCGTGTAGTCTGTCCTCTTTCACCTGAAGCAGGCACTATGGCTATCTGTAAGTGTCACCCTCGTCGTCGTCGTCATCGCTCATATCGTCATATGGTCAATATCGTCATCTCGTTCATATACTAATGGTATAGACAATCCGTTCGCCAGGCGCGAATCCCACGGCCGTTATGCGCTGTCGACGTACCGCGTCCTTGTTCCTCTAACATGGCTGCTCGTTGTCGTAGTTGGCATCTACTACACTTTGCATTCTCCAGATGATGTCAAGCATGGTCATAAAATCTTCAAGCAGGGAAACAAGCATATCACTCCCTTCAGTTTGAACACCACGATTACTGAGATTTACTGGTATGCTTACCTCGAGCGGGTGACTGTCTCATACTCTACATACTAACTACACTCCATTGTCAAGGGTTCTTCTGCTCCTCACCCAGCTCAGCTACGTCTACCATCTGTTCTCAAATGATGGCGCCATCGCCAACGCAGCTGCCAACGTCGGATCTCATTTCATCCTGAACAACCTGTTTACCCTCGCCTGGATCCTTTTGTGGACTCGCAACCACTTCTGGGCCTCAGAAATCATGCTGGCCGCAAACTACCTCAACCAGCATGCTGCCTACTGGCGTCACCGTGCCCTGCCGACGTTCGTACATCTATCGGCAATCGCAGGCCCCTACGCCTGGACTCTGATGGCACTTTTCTGGAATGGAGCCGTCGCAGTCGGCAGCAATAGTTTGCCCGCGCGTATTGCCGCCAATGTCTTCATCTGGTTGATCTTCGCCTTCGGCTCGACCCACATCATGGCAACCCAGGATGACCTCTTGGGCTACTGCCTGACTTTCTTGACTCTTGGTAAGTCTGGCCCACCTTGTAGGGGAGATATATAGAAAGCTGACTCCTTGCAGCTTTGGCCGTCAAGCAATTGGCAATCAAGGTCATTGCGCTCCAATGGATCTTTGCCTTTGTCATCTTCTCTGTCTTTCTCGTCGAGTCGATTTACCTCTCTGGCACCAAGTACTCCGGTCGCGACTCGCTATTCCGTAGAATCACGGAGCCTGAGCCTACTGACCGCGAGAGAGAGCCTCTGCTCAACAGTGCGGCCAATCCTTAAAGGAGGAGGGCTGTCGCTGCTAGCCTCTACAGAACTCCGTTTGCCCATTTGAGTTGAACTGTGAGTTATCGGATTTGACAAATTGGATTGTTATTTCGCAGGTCGCGTCAGCCTTACGTGCTAATTATTTATCTGCACGATGTCCCACGAGTGTTTCATGTCCTCTCCCCTCTCCATTTGTTCCCCTACCCTTCCTGTCTATTAACCCTTGATCAAAAGTCCGACAATAACCCAGCTGATTGCCTAATGCTCATCGAACGTCTGCTTGAATTATCCGTTTGCTGCGTTGTCTTACGAGTTTGCATACCTTAGTACTGGTGGGGCACTTTGACAAAAAGGCCCACAGATCTTGATGTTTTATGTCTATCTAGTCTATCTAGTCTGTCTCTCGATCTTTCGGTTCACCTAGTCTAGCTTCAATTTTTGCTGAGTTGACCGATCTCTTGGCCCCGCCAAAGTGCGATATAAATAATGGTTACGGGTAAGTCTCCATGTAGCTACGAACTATAAACATCAGGTCCGTACCTCGTGCATCATCCCACCTTTTCGAAGGATATGGCCTTTAGAAATAGGCTATGAGAATCAGGCAGCCTTTCCTTGATGTACTCAAGTAAATAGATGATTTTAATCATCGTCTCACTCCCAGTCAATGTCTCGGAACATGCAAGGCACAAGGGACGGGATTTGCGTTGCCCCGCCGGTTGTCAGCTCCAGCCCGTCCCGGTTGCCCTGGAGACAATCCATACGCAACAGAGATGCACTCTAAGCTCTCACATTCCCTTGGTAGAGTCAATGTGACCCATGCTTAGCGCTTAGGTCTGAAAGAAAAAGAATCAATGCACCTGTGCTCTGGTTCGCAATCCATATTTTGTTCTTGCCTCTAAGTGACATTTGTCTACGGTATTGTTAAATATCAGTTTCTCAAGCATACCAGTCAATCCCTCGGACAATTGGTCTTGCTACGAGCTTTTCAACTTGATTACATTCTATAGCTACCGAAAGCGCATTGTTTACGACGGGGTATAGCCGGCCTTATTACCTCTTTTTGTAGTGAGTTACATTCCAGTGCATGAATCCCATCATCCATCCCGTCGATCAAGTAAACTGACGATTTCTTTCACTCTCTGACCAGGACACGAAGTGTCGATCCCATTGACGAACTTGGGCTGTGTGCCTGTATTCCCGCTCTGAAACTGAGATTGTCTCGGTTTCTCGCTTACCCATAGCAAAGAAAGCTACAAGTGTCGGTCTCATCGCAAAGTGCCATGAAGGCGTAAACCAGCAGTCATCCCATCCACCATGAGCTCCAACTCATCGCGAATGTATCCACCCGCACCAAACTATGAGGAAGAACCACCGGCATACGGCAATTATGGAGAGACAGCATCCTTCCTCGCAGATCACGATTCGTCACCCCGTCATCAGGGGGCTACTATGCGCTTGCTACCCAATAGCACCGACGTGGATGACGATCTAAGTGTCGATGTGGGAAGTGGTGCAAGTCATCAATATGGGATTGAATACTCTGATAATGGCTCGTAAGTAATATCCAGGGTTTCCTTCTGCTACAAACCTTGTCTCCCCGGAATGTCATGGCCCCCCCGCATGCCAAAGACACTTAACCGGTATCTGTCTGTTGCCATATGTCATACCTGCTTCGCATCCCTTGTTTGGACTAGAGTGCGAAGCGCTTTTGTTTGACTGGAACTGGGATTTTGTCTTCTGTCTTTTGAGGAACAGACTACATGTTCTATTGCCTCTGCTTTTCTTTTCCTCATTTGCTACCCTTACGTGCTACGAGTCGTGTACGCTCAATGACTGCACATGTTTGATACAAGCAGTCTACCTCGAGCGGCTCGGACTTGAGCGCCATCGTTATGATTGATCCAAACCTCCCTAAAATAATTTCACCGAAAAGGCCTAGAGCTAACGCGCAACATGTGCCATATAGCGGAAATGCCACCGGAGGATACAATAGATTCTACAGCTATGGTGCTGAGGAATCTCCGTCACGGCCTGCTTCGAGTCTAGGAAATGTGCCATCGATCCCTCCACCCGCAGCTTCCACGGTCGATGTGCCGCAGTATTCATCGCGTCCTGCTTCTCCCCTCAGACCCTGGTCTCCAGCGCGCGCGGCGGACTGGACAAGGCCACCCGCTCCACCCTCTATCGCCGGCTCGCAATACGAACGCGCAGATCTTAACGGCAGTCCAAGGCCAGGTACACCCAGTTCCAGATACGGCGGGAGCCCTAGACGCCCCTTGCCACCAGCTCCATTGTTTGCTGGTCCTGGAGCAGCAACTGGGCAAGATACAAGCATTGATATCGGAGATGGCAATGATCCTGACGATCCATTTGGAGGAGGGGGAAGGACGATCAACCGACATGAGCACCGTGGAAGCATCCGATCGTTTATGAGCGAATCGACCATGATCACAGATGAAAAGGACGAAATGGCGAAGATCAACCTCGATGAAGACGATGCCGCCGACGTCGATCCCAACATGCACTATGGTCCGGCTCCAGAAAAGCAAAGTCGTCGAGGAGTTCGAGAGGCCCAGATGTCCAAGAAGGAAGTCCAGTTGATCAACGGTGAACTGATCTTGGAATGTAAAATTCCCACGATTTTGCACAGTTTCTTACCTCGTCGGGATGACCGCGAGTTCACGCACATGCGCTATACAGCCGTTACATGCGATCCGGATGACTTCACTCAGAGGGGCTATAAACTACGCCAACAGATTGGAAGTACCATGCGCGAAACCGAATTATTCATCTGTGTGACCATGTACAATGAGGATGAAACTCATTTCACCCGTACCATGCATGGTATTATGCGAAACATCAGCCACTTCTGCTCAAGATCCAAATCGCGAACATGGGGTAAAGACGGATGGAAGAAGATTGTGGTTTGTATCATTGCAGACGGTCGCAAGAAGGTTCATCCTAGGACGCTCAACGCACTGGCAGCATTGGGAGTCTACCAAGAAGGTATCGCCAAGAATATTGTCAACCAGAAGCAGGTCACGGCCCATGTGTACGAATACACGACTCAGGTGTCTCTCGACTCGGATCTGAAGTTCAAGGGAGCTGAGAAGGGCATCATGCCCTGTCAAGTGATCTTCTGCCTCAAAGAACACAACCAGAAAAAGTTGAACTCACACCGTTGGTTCTTCAATGCCTTTGGGCGCGCTCTGCAACCGAACATTTGCATCCTTCTAGACGTTGGCACCAAACCCGAGCCCACTGCGTTATACCATCTGTGGAAGGCGTTTGACCAAGACTCGAATGTTGCCGGAGCAGCTGGTGAGATCAAGGCCGGCAAGGGCAAGAACATGATGGGCTTGTTGAATCCGCTTGTCGCAAGTCAGAACTTCGAGTATAAAATGTCCAACATTTTGGACAAACCCTTGGAATCGGTCTTTGGATACATCACTGTGCTTCCCGGTGCTCTCAGTGCGTATCGTTTCTTCGCTCTGCAAAACGACGCCGATGGCAACGGGCCGCTTAATCAGTATTTCAAGGGTGAAACGCTGCATGGCAAGGATGCCGACGTCTTCACGGCGAATATGTACCTGGCAGAAGATCGTATCCTGTGCTGGGAATTGGTAGCCAAGAGGGAAGAGAGATGGGTTCTGAAATTTGTCAAAAGCGCTGTCGGTGAAACTGACGTTCCAGGTGAGTGCTGCGTTTGGATTGCAAGGTCAAACTGAAGCTAACCCATAGCCTCATCAGACTCCATACCCGAATTTATTTCACAGCGAAGACGTTGGCTGAACGGTGCTTTCTTTGCGGCCGTGTATTCCCTCGTCAACGGTAGACAACTTTGGAAGACCGACCACTCTGTTCCACGGAAGATTCTTCTTCAGATCGAGGCGTTCTATCAATTTTTGAACCTTCTGTTTACTTACTTCGGATTGGTAGGTGATATAGTTCTGCTTACCGAAAAGGTACTGACCATCTGCAGGCGAACTTCTACCTGGCTTTCTTTTTCATTGCAGGATCCCTATCAGACGAGAAGATTGATCCATTCGGACACAACATGGGGAAATACATCTTCATTGTCCTGCGGTACGCCTGTATCCTGGTCATGTGCTTGCAATTCATCATTTCGATGGGTAATCGACCACAGGGGTAAGTGTCCTGATTATCCAGTAACGAAAAAGCGCGTTACTAACATCCCCGAAGAGCAAAGAAGCTTTACTTGTCGGGCATCATTGTCTATAGTATAATCATGGTCTACACTGCATTCTGCACTCTTTACCTAGTCGTTATAGAGTTGATGGCGAAGGCCGGGGTCGGCAAGAAAGACCTTGGTGTCAGTGATTCGCTCTTCATCACTATTGTGGTATCCCTGCTCTCCACCGTTGGTCTCTACTTCTATTCTTCGTTCCTTTATTTGGATCCATGGCATATGTTCACCTCTTCAGCGCAATACTTTGCGCTCCTGCCAAGCTACATTTGCACTCTGCAGGTCTATGCGTTCTGTAACACGCACGATGTGACTTGGGGTACCAAGGGAGACAACACCATCAACACTGATCTTGGCGCAGCACGTATCATTAACGGAACGACCGTCGAGGTGGAGATGCCCTCGGAGCAGCTTGACATCGACAGTGGATACGACGCCGCCCTGCGCAACCTCCGCGACCGCCTCGAAGTCCCTCCGCCCCCAGTGTCCGAGAACCAGCAGCAAGAAGACTATTACCGAGCCGTGCGTACGTACATGGTGTCCATCTGGATGGTTGCGAATGTCATCCTCGCCATGTCCGTCTCCGAGGTCTATGGCGTCGACACGGGTGGAACAAATGTCTATCTGGCCATCATTTTGTGGTCTGTGGCTGTGTTGGCGCTGATCCGTGCCGTCGGGTCCACGACTTATGCGATCTTGTTGGTGGTTCAGAAGATCGTCGAGGGCAAGACCAAGTTCGATGCGGGTAATATTGCGAATTCCAACTCTGCTACTTCGAGTTATGTGACGAGCAGATCGACGGTGCGGTACGGTGGTGGGACTAGCTTCAAGGATAAGGTGACTGAGGCTGGTTGGACCATCAAGAGGATGGCAGGCAAGGCTATGTTCTGGAGGAAGTAATGACGTTTTGGTGTCTGCATCTCCGCAAGCTGATGCAGTACTCTACGAGATATGGTTTCCTATGCTTTTCTTTTCATGTTGAAGTTTGCTTCGCGCGATACCGGTTGATATGTTGACGGATTCATGTCTTCCGGCTCATCACTTGATTTTCATGTATGTACGTATCGGATGATTGAATGGATATAATGACAGGATGTATGGACGCTTCAATCTGTCTTGCGTAGGGAGCCCTTCACTAAGTGCAATGCCTAGCTAGACGCGAGGCTCAAAGCCTAGATTTGATATCCTCTGCTCTTCCCTGCACGATATCCGAGACAAGGCCCGCCGCCGCAAGGGTCTCCTCATCCTTGAAATGCTTGCCTACGAGCTGCAACCCAATCGGCGCCCCCTCATACCGCTCAGGACGATACTTCGCCCATTCACGCGCATCAACCTCGCTCCGAGGACGATACCCACCATCCACCGGATCCAACTCCGGGTCAACAACCAGCCCACTCGGGAAAACAACACCCGGGTAGTCGAGGATATTCCAGATAGCGGTGTAATTCCAGTACTGCGATTCGCCCATCACCGCCGCGGCGCCGACGTACACCGGGCAGAGGATGAAATCTACGCCGCGGAATTTCATGAGGGCATGATACTCGTCGCGGTAGCAGTCGCGCTTGTAGTTCAGCGCCCAGTTCTCGGGGATGGTGAGCGGGGAGGCGCGGCTGTAGGCGAAGGCCCATTCTGTTAGGGGGAGGAGGGGCTCGCCGCTTTGGGAGAGGACAGTGCGTTGGCTGTTGGCGGCATCGGGGAAGTAGAGGTTTGACTTTCCGGGGTGAGCTGTTAGTTGGGGAGAGGCAAGGGATGGGTGCAGTGCAGGGTTAGGAAGGAGGGACCCACGACAATCTCCCAGCCGTGGTCGTGGCGGTAGGGTTCCCAGTCTACGACTTTTATGCCGGCTGCGAGGAGCTTTTCTTTGGCGTGTTGCAGGGCTCGGGTGACGGGGGGATGGGGGCGGACGCATCTGGACAGTCAGTACTTGTTTAAGGGTAGTATAGTGGATGGGGCCTAGGGACTTACCCATCATCCCACATGATGCCAACCGTCATGTCTTTGGTGGCTTTTACGCGCCTCCAGGGTATCGGGACCAGGGATGTTTCTGTCTCCCATGGCTCCTGGTCGATGATGGCTCGTTGGAAGAGATCTAGATCTTCGACACTCTGGCTCGCCAGAGGTCCAGCGGTGCCGCGGATGGACTCCTGTCCTGCACCGGGAACTTTGACTCCTGTCCCAGGCAATCGGAGAGTCGTGGGACGGAACCCATATGCACCGCAGAAGCCGGCAGGGGCTCTGACGGACCCGCCAATATCGGTGCCGACACCGAGAGCAGCGCACTTGAAGCCCATTGAGGCGCCCTCGCCGCCTGAGGAGCCGCCAGGTGTGAGGGTGCGGTTGTAGGGGTTCGTTGTGGGACCGGTAAGATTGTTGTCGCAGCAGAGATGCTAAGATGGGTTGAGTATGTGGTCCTTGCGGGTAGACAGAGGTTGTTTACCATCAATGACTGCGGCTGGTTTGTTCGCACATGGAAAACTGCGCCTGCTTTCTCAAGATACTGGACGAGCAATGCGTCTTCGTTTGCAATGTCATCGACCCTGGGCTCTGTCAGCTGTCGGCTTGGGTTGTTGCAGGCTAGAATCGTACCATGCCACAAAGCCTGCGTTGCAGGTTCGACCTTTTATTTCGAAGTGCTCTTTGACGCTGATGGGGACGCCATGCTACAGTTGACTTGCCGTTAGGGCTGTTTTTTGGCAGGATAGACCAACCTACCAAGGGCCCAACAAGCTTTCCGGTCCGCTTAAAGTGTTCGTCAAGCTCTTTAGCCCTAGCAATGGCCCTCTCTGCCATAAACTCTGTAGCAAAGTTGAGCTATCACTGTTAGCTGATCCAAAAGCAGATTGAAATGTAGATTGCGCAGCACACCAACTGGTGACCCAAGACAGCTCGTTTGAGAAACGCAATAACTACTTCCTCGGCACTCAGTAGGCCCGCTCGCATACCTGCTAGAAGGGCGGTAGCAGACATCTCGGTGATGGAGACTTCTCTGTCGCTGAGGACACCGCTCTTTCGAGGAAAATCCTCAACATTTTTCTGGTGCGCAGGAGGCAGTCTGTGTGTGGGGAGGATCCATTGCTTGGGAACAGAGTTTAGAAGGACGTCTTTAGCTCGGCGTGCTCGAATTTCCCAATTCTGTGCGGACATTTTGTAGTCCGCAGATTCTTCAGAAAACACCCTTTAAAGACGAGCAAGCAAGAAGTTAAAGTTAGATCATGGAGGAGGAGAGAGGAGTATATCTTATACCCCTCGTCGAAAACGCTATCATGTACCAATCCCCTTGACACCGCCCCATGCAGATACGTAGAACCCGTTCATGCTACAACTCCTTACATCTCGGAATCGGAATGCGGTGACAAGTTCCAATCAGGGGACATTATTCTTCCCCGCGCCCCCGAGGGAGATAACCATAGACATTGGAGATACGCCATGGTGGAGATTGGAGAAGCTCCTATCTGCCGAGCGGGTTGTTGATTTGAGAGGTCCGACAAATTTCTCCTCATGGAATTCGTACCATTGGTCCTTTCTTTTATGTATATCTGCTTGGGGTCATGGGGTTTTAGCCACCCAGGGCGTATCAATTGCCCTTTTCGTCCAGCGCAGGTCTGGTTATAAGATAGACTTGGCCATTCTTGGCCAAACGAAGAATCAATGAAAGCAAGAGCAACGACTCTGTCCTCCTTCAGGCAGCAGCTAGCCTGAGGATTGTGCAGATTGACATATCTACCGGGCCAGAGAAGAGCGCTTCATGGCGGAATCATTCCGCCAGAGATGCGGAGAAGGTGGAGAATGAAGATATGAGCTCGGATCAACTCTTTGATCAGATTACTGGAACAATGACGATAATATCGATGGCATCAGACGGGAGAGCGTAGTAGAAGAGCAATGGAAACTAAGCAGTTTGATTGTTGTAGAAGTGACATGGGCTTGTCAGGTTACAAAGAGCATCCCACACAGTCCGTCCCATCCCTGACATGATTTAGTCTTACAAGCATCCCCTGAGCCTAGCCATTCTATGTCCAACATGACATTCTATTGCCTTCTTCGCTCCTCAAGTTCGGTCTTCCACTGCCAGTGACAGTTCCTTCGAACGCAACATCTGCCGAAGAGCAACCGATTGAATGCCATATTTCTGACAACACTCGTTGACCATGCTGATCAGCTTGGTAAATCCTGGGACGTGTTGATCCGTGACGAGCACTCCGATGACGGCTAACGACTTGTGCTGGCTGATATGCCACACATTGATTTCATAAATTGATAGCACTCCTTGAATCTATGCAAGTCACAGTCAGAGCTGAGATGATATCAGAGTGATACAGCATCGCTTACTTTTTCCAGGTCACTTCTTAAGTCATTGAGATCTACGCCAGATGGTGTACATCCCAAGAGGATGGATCCGGTTTTTCGCACTGAAAAGCGTCAGCACCACCTAACACTCCATAGACGGAGAAGAACACACGGAGCGGAACAGAGGATAGTATGATTATGAGAGCGATAAATAAACTTGCTCCCGGATCAGCGTAATATCGTCCTTCAAATTCCGTCAACCAGATTACCAACGCAGCAATCATAACGCCGAGATTGTTCACTGCATCTCCGATAACATGGAGCAGAACTCCTAGCATTCCAAGATCACGGCGATTGGATTCTGTTCTCTTCGGTGGAAGTTCTATATCGTCCTGAGTCGAAGATTCAGCTGAGCTTATACGTAAACCCGCAACTGTGGCAATGAGTGCACACCTTGTGTATCCCTGCCCCTTCCTCGGCTTTTATGGACGAGTCTATCGAAGCATTCAACGCTTGTTGATGAACATGGGAACAGTCCTCTAATGGCTTGACATTAGTAACGAGACTGCGCATCCAGGAAGGCAAGCTTGCCATGAAGAAAAAGAGCACTGAGGATATTGAGACCCAAGCCCACGGACCCAACAATGAGCATGAGTCTGGGATTCTCGATTTCTGTGGAATATCAGTGAGTTGCCTGCGCATTGAAGGAGGGCACAAACTATGCAATGATATAAATCTCTCCACCGACTGCAATAGAATGCTTATTC
The DNA here is from genome assembly GCF_018340605.1 of Aspergillus pseudoviridinutans. NCBI lineage: Eukaryota > Fungi > Ascomycota > Eurotiomycetes > Eurotiales > Aspergillaceae > Aspergillus > Aspergillus pseudoviridinutans. The sequence goes on along the minus strand of NW_025091285.1, from coordinate 537,564 downwards.
CCAGCGCAAAGAGAAGTGCTCCGTTAAAGAAAGCTCCCAATAGTGGTGCTCGCTGCCACCCGAAGGCCAGAGTCTTCGGTTCATTATCGATCTCAGAAAGCTTTGGTTTTATGTGTCAGTACTTCTATACTCTAGGTTCCTCAAGACATTATCCTACCTTCAAGGCCAACAAGGCGACAACGAACCCAATCAGGTCGGTCAACTAGACCATTCAGCAGATGTCACCTGGAAGATAAAGCAAAGCGTACATAGTGAAAGGCATCTGCCACCAGAGCTAGCGAATGAGTATACAAGCCAACTGCTGGTGTCAGCTTCGAATTCCAGGATTCCTTAATCTGGACAGATGACAAATACTGGAGATTTCAGTCAAGAAGAAACATGATGATATCCCGATCACCATGATCAAGCGCTGTGAGCGCGACATGCTCAGGGCCATCTTGGAAAGCATTTCTCCAACGCTACTCAGACCAAAGTATTGAAGAACGGAGTCGTTGTTAATAAGGGGAAGGCTAAAGAGACGGCGAAATCTTCTCCCTTCATTCTTTGCTCCTGCGCCCTGTGTAACTTCTCATGCCTCGGATATCTGCAGAATGCAGAGCGTGTCGCCATTAATGACATTGTGGCCTCGTTATAGTGTGCAACGTTATCTAGCCTGGATTCGAAACAGGACTGGTATGCGAATCTACTCCTTCCATTGCAGGGGGGGCATGCAGCTTTGCTAGTTCTTGTTCACTTGTTACTACTGAGTATCGTCCAGTCAACAGCAGGACATTGGCTTGTCACTATACAAGTCTAAATCAATTGCAATGATCATAACCATTATCGCCTTATATTGTACAAAAGAACTTAAAACGGCCTTAATTACCAAGCCGTCTAACTCTTTCTGTCAGTTCCCGTGTCTGGAATACTGCCAAATGTATCTGTCCGCGAAACGGGGTCGTCCACACAACTCTAGAGTCTTGGGGGAGAGCTTCTGGGCTACGAAAGAGTGCATAGTAGATGAGATGGAGACGATTTCTGAAGCCACTATTGCTTGATAGGGTATAAAATACATACATGCAAAATCGGTTAATGCTCGCATAAGTTAAACTCCCCCATTTCGAAGTCCCGGTTCTGTTCCTGCAACTTGTTGGAGCGCTCCTCCATCAATTCCTTGCGGTACTGCTTTGCCTCCTCCAGGGTTATGGGCGTAGCTTTGAGACCCTCGTTAACCATATTCTGCAACTCAGCTGGGAGTCTCTCTCTCAGCAACTTCCCGACAATCTCCTGCCGTTCCTTCCACCAGTCCTCCTGCTGAGGAGGTACATTCGCCGAAGAAATAATCGAGAGATGAGGGTCTACGAGGAAGAAAGCGAGAATCTTGCGATGACCCGGCTTGGTCCGATCTGCCAGTGCAAACGGCGACACTTGGTGTTGGAGGCTGTTTGGGAAGGTGAGTAAGCGTCCCTGACGAGTGTCCACGCTGCCCAGCACCTGGGTGACATTGCCCTCGTTCCAGGCCGCCTCAGGATCCAAGCGAAAGATCTCCTGGAGGAATTCGTGTCGCGATTGCTCATAGGAGATATAGGAGACGGCGTCTGTATCCGCTCGTTGCCGGAACGCGAGTCTGCTGTCGGTGATGTTCTCGCTGTCGTAGTAGTAAATGGCCGAAGCGCAGATGTGCTCATTCTACGTGGGTTAGCGTGTACTCCTGCCATCCCGACGAAGAAACATACCAGTTGACCCTCGACGTGCCACGATCCGCCGTCGTACTCTGGCTTCTCCGGCGTCAGCTCGATGTTGGCCAGCTTGACGATCACCTGTAATCCGTTCTGGGCAAAAAGCTCGCGCAGGTTGACCTGGCCCTCGGCCTCGATTACACGGGGAGCGAACTCACCCGGTTCCGGGCGTCGAATGGGTTGTCGTTTTTGCCATTCGTCATATCGTTTATAATATCCGTCACTATACTCGTCTTCCTCGTTTGCCGGCTGGGGCTCCGGCTCGGGATGCTCGTCATATTCGACGTCATCGTAGGGGATCCGCTTGTAATTATCCCGCACGAGCGTCAAGGTCGTGTTCCACAGCGGGATGGTTTGAGTCAGGATCTTCTCAATGACTTGGTACAGCGGCCGGTGCTTCTTCGGGTGCAGGTTATTGATATACGACGCAATGCGACATTCGCCATTGTCAGCGAACTGTACGTCACAGGGGAGCCACTGGAATTTGCGGCTGTAGGGTTGATGGCCGCTTCGCCAGTTGCGGTCGACAGTAGCGTCCTCCTCCGGAGGAACTGCAAGTACTTTGCCCTCCCCGACATTATTCAAAAAATCCTCGAGCCCGATCAGTTTCCTATGGAGAACACGGGTCCGGCCGAAGATGACCGGGAACAGCGATGGATGGACCAGGTCAACCACCTTGTCGTCCGATCCCGGATGGTAGTCTTTGAGCTCTTCAGGCACATCCTCCAGGGGCCGAGCGGCATCTCTCAGCATCTGTCGCAAGTCTTCTGCAATAGCAGTATCGGATTTGACCACGCCAGCATCGAATGCCACGACGTGCTTGGTGTCCCTGAAGACCTCAGCTTTCCACCGCGCCTCTTTGATGATCCAGTTCATCATGTTGGGAGTGATATCTTCTCCGCTGTCCATGATTTCCTTGCGCCATTTGGCAGTGATTTCTTCATCAAAGACCTAAATGTAATGTCAGCGATGCGCATTCAGGGAAGAAAGCAAACGCACCTTTTTCTCCCAGTCCGGCTTGTCAGTGATGGAATTGAGCGCTCGCATCATCAAGATCTCCCGATGAGTATTTACGCGTCTGCATCCTTAGCTTCAGAGTAGTCAATTGTATCAGCAAACAACTTACTCAGCGAAACTGCTGCTCTCCAGTGCATTGGGGAACAGGTCAKGATCCTCCGGGGTCGAGTTCAGGATTACTCCATAACCCGGTATGTCGAAGCGCGTGTTTCCAGAGTCCATAGTCATTGAGCGCAATTGTATCCGAGGAAGTGATCTGAGATGCCTAAATACCGAGAGGACTCTGTTCATACTATGTGTGATGATATTTATATGGAGAGTATCAGAGATCTCGCCGCGTTGTGGGTTTAGGCAACCGGCTGCTGCCTTAAAATTCAGGCGGGGCGATAGGCAAATACGAGGATGCCCCTCAAGAGTTACCAGTTAAGACACAAGTAGTGGTCAACTGGCGGATGCTCTGTGAAGTTTAAACGTGCTGAAGGTACTGACGATGAGTGCATGGGCTGCTTGCTCAGGGGTTTGCTCATGTCTCTGTCGCACTAGTGTTTGCTCCGCGCACAAGAGCTACCTCGTATAAGGAGGTCCAAGTACCTTCCCCCCAGCGATTGAATCTCGAGGAGCGAAGCACCATTGAACTTCTCATCGACAATGCCAAGCCGTTGATTTGGATCAGGATGTTGACTTCATAGTCAGTAGTCGTGCTCATCGTCCTGCTCAGATCTGCAATCGTACTCGTTCCATTTGCACACATATGCTTCACATTCTTCGGCGAATTCGAGGATCGCAAATACCAAAGCTAAGCTTTGCTCTCCACAATCCCATTTAAAAACCTCAATCTAACCATCCTAATCCAGGCCTGCTCCAGGGTGATGCATCCTTGTGCGACAACACCTCTATATACTTTCTTTCCATGGACGGAGTACACTATCTCCCTCACCTTGGGCTCAGCACAACTGGCTAACCTACTTCCAAAACAACTTTCGATGGGGGACAGCCATACTCCGTACAATTGAGCGAATCCCAATCGCTGAAAGCCCGCTTATGTGCGTGCGTGACTGATTCGACCGTGGTCACTTGTGACAGGATGTTCCTCAGCCTGCAATTGATGTTTTCAACCCTGGACAGTGAAGTACCAGTGGTATTCTACGGGTATTCCGTGCTCTAGACGTAAGGTACCTCTCTACTTCTCGCAGGTAAGAAATGTACCTCTCTGTACGGTATCTTAGATTTGATGACGTCATGGCTTATCGTTTGGTTTCTCTGATCGTATCAGTAGAGAGGTACGGAGTATGGGTTGGTAGACTAGATGACTAGGTGAAGTGGTAACGCAATTGTATATATGGGTAGTTCTATATGTAGAAATGAGATATACACTGCACCAGCATTCCATCAGACGGGCTGGTCATGGGCGCGAAACGATGCAAAAGTATAGAACAAAGCCACAAGTCTAGTATGAACTGAATCTACATGTTGTCCTCGCTCCAGCGGCTCCTCGCCTTCATCCACGCGTCGTGCTCGCTCTTCCCTTCCTGGACGGTCTTGCCTACTCCCAAGCCGCGCTCGACCCAGTCCTTACTGCCCATCTCGGATAACCGGGATAGGGCACGAGCGAACGCGAATCGTTCCTCGTCACCGCTGAAGATGGAGGTCGATTTGAGGGCTTGCACTGACAATCCCAAGTCATCCATCATCATGCGCATCGCGTCTGAGAGATCGGAGTGGTCCCCGTTTTCTTCTAGGGATGTTCTGACTTCTTGCTCGGACATGAAGAGGTTCGTGAGTGGAACGGCTGTGGTGAGGACTAATTTGGCCTGTTGAGAGAGATTTTAGCCTCCGCCTCGCTTGGGCAAAACAAAATACCGGTTACTCACCCTGCTCTCGTAGACGGCGTCAATAAAAGTGATGAATCGACGAGCCAGATCCCGTTGCTGCAATGTCATCCCCGGAACGTCCGTCACGATGAAAGCCTCGTAGTTCCGCACCAGCTCCAAGTAGTCCGCCGCTCCCGTTGCGCTTCCGATGAGCTCCTGGAAAGTGAAACGGGCCGCCTTTCCACTGGCCGACGGAACCTTGATCTTACGGCCCCAAACCTCTTGTGTCTCTGGGTGAGGAGGATCATTGGGATCGCCCAGGAACTCGTACCACTTCTGCGCGTGGCGATCAGCTTCAGGACCGAGCGGGTGGTGGTACACCGCCGCTGGTGGACGAGGAATTTTGCGGTAATCGGTCGGCGAATTCAGGTTGATCACGGTCAAAGCAGTCTTGAGAAGATTGATACACGGAATGAAGGATTCTCGCTGGATACCGTTCTTGTACAGATCATCGGGATGACGGTTCGAGGTTGTCACGAGCACGACACCGTGCGACATGAGAGATTCGAGCAGCCTAGGAAAAGCGTCAGCTGAGCCCTTGCCTCCCAATACTCCAGATACATACCTCCGCAAAATCATCGCATCAGCAACGTCCGTACACTGAAACTCATCGAAACACAACACGCTGGACAACTCCGCGATATCCGCCGCCACCAAAGGCAGAGCGTCAAAGTCATTACCGTACTGCATCTTTACCACGTGCATGCGCTTATGTACATCCTGCATGAAGTTGTGGAAATGGATGCGCGACTTGGACTTGATGTTGGCTGGCAAGGTCTCGTAAAACAGATCCATGAGCATCGTCTTCCCGCACCCCACATCACCATACATATACAATCCCTTGGGTAAACTGTCTGGGATTTTCGACTCCGCCTTCGCGCTCTTGCGCCCAAACAGCGAGCCGAAGAAGGACGACTTCGGTTTCGGATCCAGCGACTCAACGCTCGGGTGCACAACGGCCGGGGGAGTATAACCTTTCAACACGTCGTGCAGGTCCTGCAGCTTTTGGACAATCTCTTGACTCCGTCAGCTCATCGTTGCCCCTGGAAAGGCCGGTACAGGCCGGTACGGAAGACACCCACCCCTCTGATACTGATCATCCCGCAAGCGCCCCTGTTGCACCCGCCCCTCATACTCCTGCAACGGCCCGCCAGACACCCCAGCCCTCGCATCCTCCGTCTGTCCCGCAATACTCTCAGCCTGAGGCTGAGTCACAGCTGCCGTAGCAAAGCGCCGCATATACGCTCCGGTCCTCGGCTGCGCATTCCTGGCATTCAACCAAACATCCTGCGCCCCCGCCGTCTGACGACGTGCTGCGCCATTGCTGCTATGCACACTCCACCTACACTCCCCGATCAGTACCCGTCCACGTCCGGATCTCCTCGCCGTCAACCCTGGGGCCCGGCTCCTCAGCGCTGAGGGAAGGGACTCGGCGCAGAGTTTCGCAGATGGCCGACTCATTTGTTACTTAGATAAGTCGAGGTAACGGATGCTGAGCGGAAAATATCGTAATCGCTTCGTGTAAAAGTATGCGGTCGGTAGGCTTGGAGCACTGGGGGCTTGATTCTTCCGATCGGGTATACTTCTATGGCCGAAGAATCGACAAATGATGGGTCGAGTGCGGCGGACAAGCGGGGAAAAGGAAAACGAGTTGTCAGTGTCAACAAAGCGAGTACGCCTTATGTCTTTCGTAGAAAGGCATCAGTATACTTGCTAGAATAATTTTCAAGTTCTCGGAAGACTGAATGTAAGAAGAGAATGGGAGCCTGTGCGCCAGATGCGCGTATGTCAATTGGCAAGAAGGCAATCGAATTCCATCACCGTTGCGTTGGCCTGAGGCGAAAAAGAACCGCGGGATTACCGACAACGAAACCACGTGACTCGGGACCCGGCAAATTGGGACGGAGTTGCTATCGGCGCAGTACAACATACCAGGTAGGAATACGTACAGAGTAGGAATGTTGTGATATGTTATGCTGGAGTATCTGATAATGCGGAGGAAAAGACATATCACTATACGACTGCATGCAGGTGGAGAAGCCTACATAGAGGTGTATATATGCAAAGAAAACATATGTACATGTGATGGACAAAACGTCAAGAGGGTATGGAAACATCACAACAAGTCATATGCCCACTGGACAGAATCCAATGCAAAAAAACACAGAGAAAAGGATATATCAACCAGGAGAAGTACATAACGGCATAAACATCAAACATGTCGGACATCTCGTTCTGGCATTTTTCAACCACATCAAACAGTCAGAAAGCGCTCAAAAGGCTCTTTTTTTTCCAAAATAAACATTGAACAATAAACAAGACCAGAACACCGTACACCGTCTCCACCAGTCGATCGCAGTTGTGGCGGGGTAAAGATGAGACAAAGACAGACGCAGGGGACAACGATCTATCGCAAACCCAGCATGATTCTATGCATGCTTTCAAGAAGAGAAGAAGAAGTGGCGTGGGCTTTTCTTATGCAAGCCCGACGTATAGGGTGAGCTTGGAATTCCGCTGAATGGCGGTGTCAAGGTCACTGTCGTTGTTCAGGTCCATGTACGCGCCGGATGGTTCGTCCTTATATTGCACCACGATTTCCTCATTGACCTTGAGACGATCTAAGAGCTTCTCCCGGAGCTGCTGGTAACTGATGTCGCTAGGGACACGAATGGCAATCAAGTCGTCCTGGAAGAATACCTTGACTTTCATGGCGCCCCCGCTTGAGGCTGTCGACACTTGGGTGAGAGAGCTGGCCTGTCGGTTCATCGCCGCTGGTCTGTCAGCCGGATGCGAGATGGATGGCTGACTGCGCTGGTGCGAAGTTCGGTCGGGGTGCGAGCTCATCTGAGCCTGAGATGACTGGCGGGAGGCGCTGCGCGATGCCTCCTGCGTGGAGGAATGGTGTGAGCCACCGGAGTACCGAGCATCTTCTCCAAACGCGCTCGGGTCAATTTCAAAGTCACCTGGGCGAGGTGCGAAAAGCTGACGGACCAGTTGGCAGCGGGAGATATGAGGAGGCATGGCCAGGAGCTTCTTTATGTATTCGTCCAGGTTCTGGCGGCGGCCGTTGGAGATCGCGTCGGTGACATGCGTCACAGGTCCGGGCATAAACGGCAATGTGCGCGGCTTGCCTCGATTTCCGGCCTCCTCCTCGAATTGGGTCAGAAGCGCAATCTGAAAATCATAGAAGTCATGATAATAACGGGACAACTCCCAGCAGCGGCCGTCCTCCATCTTGGCCTCAATAATATACCAATACTTGTCGTTATCGAAGCAGTACCGGGGAATGGATGCGGCTACCGGAGCGACCAGAGGCTGATGGTGATTCTGCATCGGCGGCTGCGACAGGTGTTGAGGTAGGGACGCTTTGCTCGCGTTCCGATTATGATAGCCCTGTACAAGAAACCAGTATGAGCATAGACATCGCCAAAGGAAGAGAGCAAGAAGGGAGACTTACGTAGGCAGTCCCATTTTGGCTTGCGTGGCCGGCGCTGTTGCGCCCCATGGACATCTTCTCAACTCCAGAGGTCACGGACTGCATTGTTGCTGCGGCCGAGTCAATCTTGCCGAGGGTGATGCTGCTGTTCTTGTATTCTGCCGTCATTTTCTTCCATTCTTCGACCCTTGGTACACCGGCCCGCTTGACTGCCTCTAAAGGATCGGTTACCGCTTGACCGGTTTGCATGTCCCGAAGTTCGATGAAGGAGACGGGGATCAACCCGGGACCACCCAGACGACCGATAGGTTTTGCGACGAACCACTCCGGGTTGGATTGGGCGATGACAATAATCGCTTCCCCTGCTTTCGCGTCGAGTTCATCCGGTCGCTCTGCCTGAAAGTCATACTGGACGATACCATAGACCATGGCGCTCGAGCCCTTTCCTAACGTCGACATCCTGGGGTGCTGAAGTTGCGTGGGAGTATGGTCGGGGGATGGAAACCGAGCGGGACCACGATCTGAGAAACCCGAGTCGTGCGACTCTTTCTTCTTATGAAGATCGACCGACCCGCCACTATCTCTTTCGTTCTTGCCGATGACCTCAAAAAAGGAGACAGGTACCAACCCCCTGGCACTAGGGATGAGAGGATTGCACGCTTCGTACCAGTCCAAGTCGTCCTCCCTGCTGATAACGTGGAAGAAGTCGCCCTTGCTGAACGCTAATTCTTGCGTGTTCCCGGGTTCTGGTTGGTAGTCGTAGAGAGCTTTGATCACCTAGGCGTGAAAAAGGGACGCGCGGTCAATACCAACTTCCAAGAATCGACAATGCGACTGGAATGAGGGGGAGTAATTTGAAAGGGGGAGGGGATGGAAAGCGATAGTCTAGCTATACTCTTTCAACGTTGGAGGGAAAGGGGGCCGCGGCGGTTCATTTTGTGTTTGGGGGCTAGGATAAGGCTTACCTTCTTGGGGGGCAGAATCGCAATGGCTGACTTGGGAGTGATTGAAAGATGGTGGTGGTGATGAGGTTTGGGGTCCTTTTCCCCTTTGAGAGATCGCCTGATGGCCTATATATTTTGAACAGTATGTTATTATTTTGGCATAGCAATAAAGGAGGGGAAGTGGACTAAAAAAAAAAAAAGGTTCAGGTAAATAATGGCGACGATATTCCAAGTACAGAAATAGGAAAATCAACACTAAAATCGGAAGCGGAAGGAAAGAGACCACAAGCGACAACCATAATCGAGATAAACGAGAGGCGGGGTATGTATGATTATGGTGGAAGGGGGCAAGCCAGCAGCTTGAAACGAAGGGGGCGCGCAGGGTTCACTAGGTAGTATCAAAGAGCTTTAGAATCAAAACATACCTTCATTCTTTCTTTTTCAGGAAGAACGAACTATTAGAATCGTACTGGTAGCACTGTACTCGGCTGGAGAGGTTGGATCAACGACAGCCGTCGTGTAGGTTGTGAGACTCAAGGGGACTGCGAAAGAGCGAGGTGGCTTCGAGAGGCACGGCAGAAAGAAGCAATATAACGACCCCGGAATCAAATAGAAAAAGAGTGTAACAAAGAAGGACAACGAAATAATCAGATCCTTGAATTCATACAAAGAAGAAAATGAGTGTGAGAGACCAAAGTTGATGTCTCTGTCTGTGTGCGGAATTGTGTGAATAAGGAGAGTGTGCACGTTGTAGTCAAAGAAATGATAAAGTAATGGAGATCTCCGTTCAAATAAAAATAGTGATGATAACGCTGGTAAAGAGTGTGGAGAGTAGTCTAGCCGTCGGAGTGGTAATAGTAGTAATAGGTCCTTATCGTGGATCTCTTGAGCTTTCTCTCTTTTCGCTTCACCCTCGTGCTCGATTACTACCGTGGATACGTGATGTCTGGTTGTTCTGGATTGCGAAAAGAAAGTGGCCCGCTTTGGTGGTGGTTCTGGGATTTCCCTTCTCGCCCCTGAAGGGGGAAAAGGAAGACTTTCTGGTTTGGGCTGGCTGGGAACCCTGTCGGTTTTCAGAAATCCACTGCAGGCAGGTTGACGATGGTATTATCGATCAATCAGCTGAGAGCAAAGAAGCTGGCTACTATGCGAACTTCTTAATGACGATAGACACGGGCCGTCGCCTAGTAGTAATTTTGGTAGTACTTTTCACACCAGCTGAAAGCCTTATGGCTCATGCGGGAGTATAAAGTACTTCCTTTTGCCTGGAGTAGAGGACTAGGTCGCTGATCGCTGATCTCGGGGGGCTGTGTTCTACTCTTTTGTAGGCACTCCGCATATAAAGACGACCGTGAAGGCCAGAATTTTCGACATTTCGAGGTTTCAAGCCTTGACAAGGTTTCAAGAAGTACTCTTATCCAGAACTATGATGCAAATGTGGCGGGATTCCTCCAGCCGCTTCTCAAAATTCAGCTAGAGAGGCAGAAGCATATAGGCATAGATAGTCCCATAGCTATATGGTGGCGATGATTATAGGCACAACAGGAGAATATCACCAACGACCTGATAACGACTAAATCAATTATCTCGAAAGAAGACATGATTCTAAAGCTGTACGGTAGTAGTGATGATGGGTACTTACCTTGCCTAGAAATCCTTGTGGAGATGATGATGGTACAGTCCACTTTTTAGCAGCGGCTTCCTTTATTTCTCTCGTTTTTAAGCCGAAGTCTAAAAATCCAATACCTAAGAATGCGCTTCAAAGGTCCTCAATTCAAATATTCCACAGTTTACAGTTATTCTGGAATGCCTTGACCATGGCTGATACCCAACAAGTGGACCGTTGTGCCATCTCTTGGGTACCTTACAGCGACTAATCTGGTAAGGCACCAAGGCAGGTCACAGTATATCCAGTGCGTCGGAAGATGGTCCCCAGTCCCGACCCAGCTATGACCAGGGTTTCTTAAGGCCAGTAGAGTAGTTAATACTCCGTGCGTACACACGATCCTTGCGACTATCAGGCAACATTACAAGATCTTCTACAACAAGTCCGACAGAATCTGCTAGAATCCAGCAAGTAATGCGCTAATTAGCTGCTAGTTTCCTTTCTGTCGAGGACTTAGCACCGTTCGTCGAATCATAGGACAATGAGACAGATTCAGCCAAGACTTTTTGAACGTACGTATTCCACCCGTCGCATTGTGGGATGGCAGCCACATGGGTCTCGGTCGCCACCATGAACTAGACTCTTCGTTCTTGGTAGCTGTGGGAGCGCTATTATTGGTGAGGATTCACGGAATCTGGCCCACCACACCTGTCTTTCAATCTAATTGGCCAGGTCTCTACTGTCAAATCCTAAGGCAGGAATGATTATTGAATCCTACAATCTCAATTTCTAGATAGATTCATGAGCTATCGAGCGCTTGAGCATATCCAGATATCCTAAACAGTCCAAGACTTGAATATTGGATCCCGTTCCGAGCAAGCCAGGACTACCTAAACCGTACGACCCGCAAGGCACCCCAAACGGGCTGCGACATCTCCCCGATAACACCGTCTCCAGCAGTCCCATGGCCCAGCATCCACTGTCCCAGACTCCAATTTCTCGACCTTCTCCGCTTGATCCCAGAATTGAGGCTATAGTCAGGAACCTGGTGCGAGATTCCTCAATCCCTTGAGAGTAACATGAGCAATCAATGCATATCTTCGTCCCTCGGACCGTGGTTTATACAGCGGCCTGTCAATGATCCGTCGGATCGGTCACTATACCCTGCTGTAGTTACACATATTGTTAACCGGATAGCTTCAAGTTGGGACAGACCTGTGAGATAATATCAAGTTCCTCCGAAGTCGGCGGTCACAATCCTAGCTCACCGGTGCTACCAGACTTTGAGTCCTGTAGATCGAGGATCGGATTCTAAATCAGACAGGGGGCAATGACACAGCTGCTGCATCTCGATGCAGGTACCCTTGCGTACTTGAATAGCATTCCAGCCAATCGGGGCCACACTACGAGAGCAATTGTTTTGACACCGCCGATGACTGCGTCAGGCAGTCCGTCGATCCTGCAGATTCGGAGCACTTAAATCATAGCGGTGTGATCCACGCAATGAGACTCCTTCTCAATGAGTGGCTTGTTCTGGTCATGGCTTCCTGTGCCCAATGATCTCAATCTACTCTATCTGCAGGCTGGTCTTATCCGAAAACTGGCCAGTGTCTCATCGAAGGATTGCAAAAAATATCAACCACTGGTGCTGAGAGTACTTTTGATATTGCTAAGGATCACTAAATTACGAATACTAAGGAGTTAAATGCTAACCCGTTTCCACCACCCATCCGTGACGACGCCAAACTCAGAGAAAATAACGCTACCATGCTTCCAGGCTTAAGGGACGTGATCTCAAAAGCCAAGATATATGCAAGACGCCGTCAAGGGCTGAGGAGCATAGAGAAGACCGAAGCGGACGTGAACAAGGAAACATCGGAGGCAGCTGGTCCCAGTTGACCATGCCGTTCAATGAAAAATGTGGAAAAAAAACCAGACGAAATAGGTGCAAGGGTATTGAGAGCACTGAGAGACGAGAAACTCGTATATGCCGATAATCAGTGGGGTGTAGACGCTGGCTGTAGTAACGAAAAAATGGTATCAAATCTGTCCTTTTATATCAACGACTCTGTGGGCTTCAGACTTGGCCGCGTCAAAGAGTTGCGCAGCCCTGCCGCTCGTGAGCAGCCTCACGGAGCCATCTTTCTCTTGGAGTAAATCCTCAGAGGCGTGGTCCAGGATAAAGCGTGCACTCTGTTCATCGGACTCAAAGCCAAGTTCCTCAGTGATAAATCGTATCTTTACGTCGGGTTTGTAACTGTTGTCATCAAGTCAGCCCGCAAAGAACAGCACACAACGCGCAGAAGAACACTTACGCTTTACAGATGGCCGCAAGGGCGGAAAGTCGCTCGCGGTCCACAAACATGTCCATCAGATAAGCCCCCATATTAGGGGTGTCGAGGTAGAGCTGGAAGAAACGATGATAGTTTCCCAGGGCAAGGGCTGAGCGAACATCCAAAGCATGTTTGACAGCAGGATCACGCTTGTCTGCTGCTGTTAGATCGGCCAACGCATCGTTCATAGCCGTCCAATTGCGAGTGTGGATGAAATAAAGAATACGATACGCCTTGAATTCTGTAGGATGCCCACCGAGATTTTGGGCATATAACGCTCGCAGCTGTGTCTGACATTGATTATACTCACCAAGATCTCCCTTCTCAAGCGCAATGCGGGCATGAATTTCATAGACACTGACAGTGAACTCGTTTCTGATGTGCTGGACAGTCAGATCTTGTCGCAGAGACTTGAACTGGTCGCAAATATATCCATAATTATTATCTTTCTTCCATTTCTTTTTCAAAAGATCGAGGGTCTTGTGCAAAACATGCAGCGGTCGAACGGTATCCGGGTTTGGCGCTGAAGTCAAGCGGAAGTAGTTCTTCTCTAGCTCCTGGCACCGTCCAACAACAGGGCCCTGATTTGCACTGGGCGCTGGTGATTCCCCACGGGATGAGGATGGTGAAGAGCCATATCTGGCCCGTGGTTCTTCGAAACGTTTCCTCCGCAATTCCAAATTAGCTTTTGACTTACTGGGGTTCTTATGATCAACACGCTGGCGCTTGTCTGCTGAAGGATAAGTAATTCGATCTCCAAATGCATGATGATTGTTAGTCTGCCTCCATGGTGGACAGCTGTCTTTGTCCCCGTACTCAGCCGATTTTCTTTTCCTAGAAACGTCCTCGGTCACGGTGTCCGGTTTCTGAGTAGCAGTTAAAAGAGAAGCACTCCAACCAGAGACATCAGGGTTGGTAAGGATCTGGTTGCGCTCGTTTTGAATCATGACTTGCGGTAGGGGCAATGCATTCCAGTTGATCTCCTCCAGCTGATTCTTCTCTGCCGCCTCAGTAATGACAGTCTTCAGTTTCACCTCCATCTCCTGTCGGTTGACTCCAGGAAGTTGGTTCTCAGGCGCGAAGCTTCGTTGTACATATGATCGAAGGGGGGCTGGCCATTCTACTCGTTTGCGAGGTGGTTGAGTTGTCGTTGGCTGTGGCTGAGGTGCCATGGTGGTGGTAGAGGTATGAGCAAAGCTACGGCGTGCTTGAACAGGGATATATGCAGGGGTTGCTAAATCACAGTTAGAAACTGAATAGGGAAACATATTGGAGTAAGAAGACACATACCATGTGCAGGAAAGTGAGGGGCTGTGGCAGTAGCGGACGCGGTTGCACGCCAGGGTGGGATACCGGAACTCATGATGGCAGAATCTTGTACAAAAGCATAAACAGAAAGAAAGAAAAGTAGGAAATATTGTTAAAGGAGAAAAATATATCAGAATCGATAAGAGAAGAAGAAAAGGATTAGACTACGCGTTGCCTGGGTCCCGAGGATAGTGATCAAAATTTCATTCATACACCCCAGTAAGCTGAGAAGTTGGCCAGCTCAACTCGAAACTAGTATGGTTATGAGATGAGAGAATAGGCCAACTAGCAGGTGAATGGTGGTGAAGTTGAGTAGACGAAGCTATCCTAGTGATATATGTCGCTTTGGCCACCAGGTCCAAGTGCAAAAGTGAGGCTTTTGAAAGGCAGGAGGTCAAGGTTCTCGCTTACTCTCTCTGGGCTGGTGTGGCGGAGAGAATGTGAGATGCGCTAGTGGTGGTTCTCGCTACCTGTATTTCCCTATCTACTGCGCGCCGCCCTTAGTCCACCTTACGTCAGCGGGGTGAGTCGAGAGATAAAGCGTGACTTGGACTACTTTCTGGAATTGGACTCGATTGTATATTCTCTTCACAGTTAAGAGGGTGGAGAGATGCTGGCTGAGCTTACTAGATGTTCTTCAAGTCTGTGGATCTGACCACTGCACTCCGTCCCTCATTATTGCCCGATGAGACTTTGCTCTTCGTCCAGGATGCGGTGGGGTTATATGAAGGGTGAGTTGCCAGCAAGCTGTTCCCTAGTTGTTCCTTTGTATGTGCCACTGCCTTGACATTCGGAAGCTTACTGGCGGATATTGTTCGTATATGCAGAAAATTCAAGGTCCCAAATTATCAAAATGGCCATGCGTACCTCACATCTCACCGAGTCTGCTATGTCGCTGTTGACGAGCCACGCAAGTACTCAGTCGCCATCGACTTGAAAGAAATCGACCGAGCGGATTACCAAGTATGATTGATGGTTGAGTCCGTACTGTCATTTGCTCCCGAGCTCATCCTTTCCAGGCAGGGTTTCTGAAGTCGTCTTCGAAAATTATTTTGCACCCAAAACCCGCGAAGAATGACCTCAAATCGAAGAGCGTAGGGGGTAGCCCCTCTGCATCGCAGTCTCCGGCTTTCCATTCCGGGAGATCGCAGTCTCCACTCCTAGCAACCTCATACAAGCAGCCAGCACCGAAGCCTATGAACGCGACCTGGGTCTGCCCGATATGCTCGTTCACTAATCCGGTACCTTCTAATTTCGACCCAGCAACGGCGACTGCTTCTACTCACTTGCCGCCATGCTTGGCTTGTGGCATAAAGCCTCCATTTACGACTGTTCTGAAGGCCGCAATCACAGCTGCCGCTAGCCGCGAAGCCGCGCAAGTAAATCCAGCTTCACATGAGCCCGGTCAACCCGGAAGCAACGATGATGAAATCGGACGCAAGCCTAATGCCTCAACACCGTGCCCCAGATGTACATTTGTGAACCATCCCTATCTTCTGGAGTGTGAGATATGCGGGGCTCCCCTAGCCTCCGCAATCGCTCGAGGAGCTTCTGCTGAGGACTCCCGTCGTTCAGAATCCCCAGCGCCGATATTCGGAGAAGGAAACATCGCCAATACTGAGACTTTCGAGGTAGTCAAATTATCCTTCCGCGGAGGCGGTGAAAAGACTTTCTATGAAAGGTTGAAAGGCGCCTTGGTCCAACGAAAGTGGCTGCTCTACGATGCGCCTCCTGTTCCGCAACAGCCATTGCAATCGCCTGCCACGCCGAATCCTACAGCCTCTGGTGCCGTTGCTGCCAATGTTTCCGCGCCAGCGCAACCCCGGTCCCCCGCAGTGGGAATCGCGGGCCTTGAGCAGCGGGGACTCGAGGCTCGTAGAAACAACGAGGTGGTAATAGGCAGTTCGTTTGAGGATCTTGAGGCCTTGATGGCATCTGCTAAACGGATCGTTAACCTTGCTGAAACGCTCGCCAGGGAATCAGGTATGGCCGGTGACGAGAATTCTGCAGCAACCAGCGCAGTACTCTCCGAATCCGCTGCCGCTCTTGGGATGATCACAACCAAAGATATGCTTGGCTCTGGTGCTGAAAACTTATATCTCTCGGAACTTTCACGGAACTTGGCGGAGTACCTCACCGACGATAGAAAAGGTATCTTACAAAAAGAAGGCGGTATCATGAGTCTGATTGATCTTTGGGCGATTTTCAACCGCTCCCGAAATGGTGTAGAATTAGTCAGTCCTTCTGACTTCCAGAAAGCAGCGGAGCTCTGGGAGAAACTGAAACTTCCTGTTCGGCTGCGGCGATTCAAAAGTGGTCTTCTAGTGGTTCAACGCTACGACTGGAGTGATGAGAAGACCATTCGGCAACTGCAAGAATGGATGGCGGAACTTCGTCAGATACTGCCCACCGATCCAGTGCCCTGGGACTGGCGTCAATTTGGGCGTGCCGTGACAGCACAGGAGGCTGCTCAAAGGTTCAAGTGGAGTGTCGGAGTCGCAGCAGAGGAGCTAGAAATGGCTGAGGATAAAGGTGTCCTATGTCGTGAGGAAGGCATCGAAGGGTTAAGGTTCTGGAGCAACTACATTACATCTGACAATTCTTCGATGAATAGTATTGATTCGAAGGTGTCAGCCCTAGCCATATGAAAGAGTTCTTTTGTACATATTGATATAGCGTATTCGTTGGCATGGGCCCTTTTTATCACAATGACGCCGTTATGACCAGAATAAATAAATCTTCCTTATTGAAGCAGTTGCTGTCTCGCTCTCATTAAAGATAGGTATAACCACAAACAATTTTACCACGTTTTCAATGAATGTGTGCCTTGTGGCGAATTCTTACTGAGAGTTGTCATTCGGTTCACTGAAGCTATGACCCCGCATGGCTTATCTATGAGCTCTCTCCGCCCCTTGGAGAAGCTCTCTCGCTCCTCATAGTTAGACTAGTTCATCATCTCTGTTGTGACCTCCACTGTCAAGCTTGGTCTCCGTCATTTCTTATCTTTTTAGTGCTTGGCTCCAGCGCGGACTTTTGCTGAGAGCTTTAACTGTGAAAGCAGCTGTGATGTGAGCATCGAGATTGTTGGCTGTCATAACGCAGTCAGGTATGGCTACACCTTCATTATTGAGAGATTTGATAAGTTAATGCACTTAACTCAAAGTAGAACGTTCAAAATGGCATATACTGCACTGCTATCGAATCATAATTCGCTGAGATGCTCGAGAGCTATTTCAAGATATTCTCAACTTCCATACGTCGCTTTCCCCCAAGTGTCGAGGAGGACTTCACTCCAGAGCCGAGGGATATGGCGATATACATACCATCGACATGGGTGCAGAAGCTCTGACGAGCGAAGGAGGTTGGAAAAGTATCAGTGCCATAATCCTTCAAGGCTAAGAGACCGACAATCGAGTCGCCGTCAACAATCACAATCTTTATTCGATAATCATCATCCCTGGTGGAATCTTGGCTGGGGATGGAGCCGTTTAAAATTCAGCATTCCTCCAACTTGGAACGAACAAACGCCCAGGAACGACTATTGGGAAGCACAAAGGGTTCGTTTGGAGCAGAGGATGGAACAAATAAAGAAGGAGATCGAGACGGATCCTTACGAGGCTTTATTCGGGAGGAGGCTTGAACCGTTTAAGTCGTCGGGCAAGCATGAGAATATTTTCTCTTCCTTTTTTCAGTCCTTTTTCGGTCATGGGTCAAAGGCAGAAGCCGGGCTGAAGACAACTGATACGAATGCGCGCGTGAAGACTGATGCTTCGCATTCATCATATCCTCGACCTAGTGACAAACAGTCAGCAAGCCCCAAAAGCGAGATCAATGCATATGAGGAGCCGGCGAAGGATGATATTGGAGACTATGAGTTTGATCCAATCACTGGTCGCATGGTCCGGAAGAAGGGGGAAGCTTGTGAGATGTCTCGGAATAGCAAGCACACCGAAACTCCCACTTCATCGATTCATTTGAATACAATTCAAAGTGACGCAGCTCAGAGTGCTGGCTTCCTTTCCCCGGTAGACCACTCAGAAGCACACTCAGAAGCACACTCAGACGCTAAAGGTGTTACAAGGGCTGCAGCCCATGAAAACACCGTGCAGTCTGAGAGCGTCGATGAGTCGAGTCTTCAAAGTACCACACAAGGCCCAGGCGAATTTACCCATGGCAGCAGTACCTTACCTCCGAAGCCGGGAAATTCTGATGAAAACATCCTCAAAGAGCCAACTGAGCCTAGAGACGAATCTACGGCTTTTTCAAAGGCAGCACCGGCGCCGGGGATTGAAACGACTAACGAGCCGTTGTCAATTGACCATGCTCCCTTAGAGGCTGACAATGTGCCTCCCTCCGCAGTTAGCCATCAAAATGAACGGTCGTCAACCGTCCCGACGAAATCAAAAGATCCATCCATTACACTACATATGGCATCGAACGAGCTTAAACAGCAGGAAGAATGGGTTACGCAGGCAGAAAAGGCTGAAGATCTAGATATTCTACGCGCCAGTGACATTCGCACACCCTACGAGCTGAAGAATAAGGATCGAGAACCGGAAGGGCAACTAAGGGAAAAGCGGCGCAAACTGGACCTTGCTTTTGAGATGGCCGAAGACCCTGTCAAAGGCCTAGATGCTCAAAGAATACGGGAGAAGTACAAAATCMATGAAGCTTCCGAATCAAAGGAGCCAGATTCGGACCCGCTTGACTCACCAAAGCCTCAATTGTGCTCTCAGAGTTCGAAGACTGCAAGTACCTCCCTCCCTCGTTCTCAAGGAGACTTTCACAACGTAAGGGTCGACCCAAATCATGAACCAGAGGAGCCGCACGATCAAGTTCGAGTCTCTCCGAATGATACTTGGGCCACAGCCACATATCGTGTTCTTGTATATGACCCCTCTACCTTGCAGGTGGTGGAAGCAGAGACAAGCTCCTCACTGCAGTCGACTGATAAGCTACTTTCGCCCGCGGAAGTCCTTTCTCGACTAAGCCACCCTGCGAAGTTCGTGCCGTACCTTGCTAAAATGCACGATGACGGGTATGAAATTGTCTCTGGCGGGGAGGATATCATTGTCTTTATAAAGGCTTCCGAGAGTGGCTCAGCTATGCGCTCAAAGACCCCAAGCCGTGGTGATAAAGCAGGAAGACTCACGACCCCTCAATCAGGCCCGGTTGAAAATATCCGAGCGGCGACTGCTCCTTTTGACTCGTCGCCCAATCCGGCCATTGAAAGCACTGCTGATGCTTCAAAAGACACTGATCATGCGAAGACTTGGTCCAGAGTTCGAACAGCACTTCGTAGAATGCTCATCGGTGGTGTAGCGACGGCAGGAACGTGCTACGCTATTGGTGTCGTTGTCGAGTATTTTCGCACCGGGGGGCAAGACGGACTGGGCATTGATGGGTTCACGGAGTTTGAGTCAGAAAGGCGTCACAGAGACCGGGAATAAAAGATGATGTTGGTTATTACCTCATGTGAAGCAACAATTTGCACAAAATTGTGATCATATTTTGGTGTTTTGTACACAAAAATCACAACTCTATATTTACCTACTTTTTGTTTCTTCTACCGTCCACCTCTTATTCAAATGGAATGCTGCCAAATGGCCAGGTCGGATCGAACTGACTGATTCAGAATAGCTGACTCTACCAGGAGCACGCTGGTCCAGACTATACGGTCATTTGGGCAAGCAAGGACCGGGATCCATGGTCTTCACAAGTCGTCGTCCTCCAGTGAGCTATCTTTCCCTTCGTCCTGCCTCGCAAAGTCTTCCCACGGCTTACGCCAACCTTTGAATCCTCGAATGCGATCATTGATGGAGCTTCGCATCTTTCCCTTCATGCTCGCCTTGTTCTGTTCCTCCTCACGCTTCTTCCTTTCCGTCTCTTCCAACTCCTTTTCTTTCTTTGCTAGCTCCTCTTCCTCAATCGCCACCCTTTTGCGGGTGTCATGTACCTCCTCCAGCTCATCGTCTGATTCCTCATCAATAGGGTAATTCTTGAACGCCTTCTGCAGGACGCCGCAACGAGCCTGCCCGCTCATCATGTAGATGAACAGAGCCACAATCATCTTGACGGCCGCCCGAAAATCTTGCTTGCGCCAGAGATCAAATTCTCGGCTGCCCAAGACTCGAAGATTACGTGGGTTTGGATCGCTGTCTAAATTCTTTGCGCTCAGCCACTCCACCTGTTGGCGAAGTCGTTCCAGATTCTTTCCAGTGTAGAATCGATCGTAGGTTGTGTTCGGGTTGGGGTCTATCGCATCGGCGTCTGATGAGGGACGGTTATGTCTTCCGCTCCACAGATGGGAGGTTTTCTGGCCGAGGAAGATAGCACGAAGAATATGCAGCCTGGAACCGTGGATACCAATTAGATAAACCTCCTGGTCCGGGATCTGATCTCCATGGGGCCGCAGACGGGATATGTTAAGGAGGAGCTGGCCAAGCATGAGCTTCAGCTTGTCCTCGAGGGCCGATCTGAGAGATATGTTTTCCGACGACTTCAAGCAATTAGCCATCTGAGACGACTAGTTTGGGGTTTGGGGGAAAGTTTACCGCTGACACGGGCAGAACTGTAGGGCAGACCTTCTTGTCAGGATGGTGATCCATGCCAACCAGTCCAGCTGTGAGAGGACCGTCCTTGTACCTCTCGCTGTATCCAGTCCAATATTCTAGCTGGCAGTTGAGCAGCCTCGTCCTAAAGTGGCTATGAGTGCAAGCGTTGGGAGGGAACGACATGTCATGGAGAAGTTACTGACCGGAAAAAGAAGTAGGAGTTGCTGTTGTCCGTCTCTCTGCTGAGTCTGAACGCTTCCAAAATTCCTTGCAGAAGAGCATACACGACTTGTCCCTGAAGTTTGACCATCTCATCGAACTTTGGCGTGGACTTGCTTCCCCCGGCGTCCATTGTACCGTACCCCTCGTCGTCATCTTCGTCTTCGTCGTAAAGAAAGCCAAACTCGGGAAGTTTTCGCAGGGTCATGAAGACGCTTCGAAAGCGAATGTCAACGGGGGACCATTTGTTTATGTCCACGTCGCGGGCATCGTCAGCATTGCGAAAGCACCAAGGTGTACGCTGGACAATGACTAGAGACACGTCAGTCAGTGACTTCCTCTGTCGGGGCACCTTGAGACAGACAGAACATACCAGTTCTCTCAGCTTTCTTCAGATAGTAACTAGGGATGATTCTATCGTCAGGGAGATCCAGGAAGAACTTTGCAGTCAAACCATGTACGCAGACCTCAACAGGGCTCTTTGACTGGGGAGCTGGTCCTGCTTTGCGTTTTGCCTTCCAGTCAGGCTCCCAGTCTGGAATAGGCTTCCAATTCTCAGCCATTTGGAGAGCTAGATTTGGGAGTTCTGGGAATTCTGGAATTGTTTCCATGCGTGAGCGATAGCGATCCATCTTTCTGGCGGGTCATGTTCCGGATCATTCTGGTGAGAGTCCTGAGGGCTAGTGTTGGGTTTGAGTAGGAGGGCATCTCGCACATTCACACATTCACTGTTGCTCTAGACGTGTGTAATGACGTGAGAGGTTTATGATATAGGCACTTTTGTGCATGGCGTACCCTCTGTTTACTTGCTTTCAGTGGCGTGCGGCAGTATATTGCTTTTAGGTAGATATAGATTCAGAAATAGCCCAGTCACTTCAAAGTATGAAGACATTTCTGATTTGAAGCCAAAATTAAGATTCATGTATTTGTACCTCTCTATACTATATCTATCATGACCCTTCCCGATACCCATAAGAAGAATATATCTCCCCGCACCGACAGTCCAAAGATATTCCCAAGACCGCAACTATGGGTCTATCATTCTCTAGAAGATCCAAGTCCCATTTCTTTATTTCCTACAATGATCTACATATAGAGCTATATAGCCATCACCTAGTGTACCAGTTGAATGCATGGTAGACACCAAATCCGGAGTCGTAGTCATAGTGGGGCGACATCTCCGCACCAGTCTTATATCTACCTACCTCCAGCCATTCTCACCCCAGAACCTCCAACCGTCCAGCTTCCCACCAATCTCCAAACCCTCAATTAGACAACCTCACCAGTAACCGTAACCATGGCCAAAGCAACCCGCATCCCCATCCGAACCGAAAAAGCCCCCCTTCCACCCCCATTCCTCTCCCAGGGGATCAAAGTAGGGGATATGATCTACTGCTCCGGTCAGGTCGGCGTGGATCCTACCACGGGGAAGATGGTGGAGGGCCCGATACAAGCGCGCACTGTACTTTCACTTTCTCCTCTACAATGCTAAGATGAAACGATGAAACTAATGCAGAGCAGAAGCAAATCCTGCATAATCTCTCGGCCGTCCTGGAAGCGGGCGGGTCGAGTCTGCAGGACGTGGTCAAGGTGAACATCTTCCTGGCTGATATGGGGGACTTTGCGGCTGTGAATGAAGTCTACCAGGCGGCGTTTGGGGAGCCAAAGCCGGTTAGTTTGCTTCGCTCCATTTTGCGTTTTGAGATGAGGCGGATGCTGATTCTATGGCTTAGGCGCGGACTTGCGTTGCTGTTAAGACGTTGCCGTTGGGTACGGATGTGGAGATTGAGTGTTCTGCGGTGGTGACTGCGCGTGTGAGGGATTCTCGACTTTAGGTATTGTGCTATGATGATTGGAAGCGTCGTGATGTGTTGGCGGGTGTGATAGTTAAGGTGTCTTGAGGTGACAGTCATATGGCTGGTGTTGATGTGGCTGGCATTGGATGGTATTGCCGGTCCTCAGGCAGTCAGGTATTCATATTTCTAGACCTATTCAAGACAAAACGTGGCTCCATGGACGATGGCATATCCGTTCTGCATGGCTGAGATCAGAGTTCTATAGCCAAACGGCTTTAATTTATGTTAGTAGTATTATCCCTGCAGTAGGATGAAACAGATGGAGAGATGGTTAAGTGTCAGCCAGTATCTACTACATGCTGGCTATTTAGCAGTTCCTGACAGCTCAACGTAAATGAGATCACCAGCGGATTTTGTGATAATGATATGCTGAGAATAATAATACCAGGCTGTACTCCGTACTGGTTCTCTGTACCAAGCCATAAAACCCTGTACCGTGGAATGTAAAGTCGACTGATCCATCAATAATGGGACATTTGCTTAGTAAAGTGGGCCTTTGTAGGTCATTTTCAGGAACAGGTTTAGCGTCATTTTATCAACTCAGGTACCAAAATCCAGGAAATCTGTATACCAACCTGGAAGTGTCCAGGCTAGACAGTCACATTTTTGGTTGTTTCATCAACGAGAACATTTTTTGATGCATCATCCGGCATGAAAACATGGCTGCCTCTAAGCACATGGAAGGAATGTCTAATGGCGTTGATGTTGTGTTGGAATCGTCAAGCTTGACGATACCGCGTGGTGCATGGAATGAAGTCCTACCCTGACTTGAGCATGATGCTGTGGATAGCTGGAGTCTCAGGAGTCAGGAGGCAGCTAAAATATCTACTCTGTAAGATATTATCTATCGAATGCTGGCGTTATTACTAAATCAGGACATGGTCTCCGCCGTACCTTTACTAAAGGTCGCTGATCTGCCCAGGTGGCATTTGCTATTTTGTCGCCTGTACTAAGCGGCTTCAACTGTTCATTTTCTAGTAGCTCTCCAGATAGCATACTAGAGGTGCTCACTTGACAGCAAATATGCAGTTTGACCCTCGTTGACTCGGTAAGCTTCCGTACCAGGGTCGGAGTGGTCCAGCCAGAAGGGATGAAAAGACGACCGTTTCAGCCTCCCACGCCGGGTCGCTTACGGAACGACATCCTGCTAGGGGAAAAACATGTGGAGATAAAACATCTCCTTATTGATAGATCATAGCATTAGAGAGAGAGAGACATTTCCGTGCGAGACATTGATACCTGGCAGATTGCTAGCCCAATGTAGATGAATGATCTGTTGAAATCTGGAAGCTGGTATGATGATTGACATGCGCAATGTTCAGCATCAGGCTAACGAAGTTTAATGAGCAATAATCTGTTTACTCGCAGTGTTGCTCACGCTAGGACCAAGTTGGTCGCTGAATTGCCCAGGCGTTAGACTCGGTGGAAGACGAAATGAGAAGTTGATCCCCTAGGTTCCTCATTCAGGTCAATGGTGTCGGTCGCTATGACACGCTACGACACACTAATAGAGGGATTTACTGCAAATATGTTAGCGTATGTCATGGTTCTATTTTGACCATGATGTCTTTTCCCCTGAACACTTAGTGGCCTGTTACTGTAAGTCGTAACTCCTGCGTCTACGAGACACATTACATAGAGTACACAACTGATGCCTCAGGTTAGAAATTTTGTCATCGTCAGCTACCTTTTGACAATGGAGACTCCGTAATCATAACTATAAGGCCGTGCGTTTAATCTAATTTATCAGACGAGGAGATGAGCATTGAAGAGGAGAAAAGTGGCTCAGTCCTCGCTCAGTCCATTCCTTTCGGCTGTCACTTAGTTAGCTCTTAAATCACCATACCACCACTGTATCACCACGCACTACAATACTCCACCATATTTCCGCAATCCATCTTGGAAGTCAGCGTAAGTGGACTGCTTGTGGTCCACACACGCACTAAAATGACGCCGTCATTCTAGACCTTGCGGTGGTCCGAACCTTGACAGAATAGGCTTACTGCAGTGCAGCGTTAGCAAGAGGCTGGCGAGTTGGTCGGACGGATCATGGGTGATTGGTCGAGTGGGCTGTGGAGGCCTAGGGCGGGAAATGCCGGGAATTATGATGAGCACGCCTGGCCAGCAGATCGGCATGCATTGTAGAACCAGCAATGGGCATCAACGACGATGTGGTAGTACAAGACGTCTTCGACTTGGTCAACGACCAACGAGAGACCAATCTGCAAGATTCGGAATCAGCCTCCCATAGATGGATGGACAAACTGAGGAACTCCTTCATTGAACTGAGGAACTGCATGTTTTCTTTGTTCCAGTTTCATCGAGGGGAATGTTCAATCTGCTTCGAAATGCTTTGTGTTGTGCCGGGCCTTTCAACACCGCCACTGCACTGCTTGCTTCTGGGCTACAGATCGACTACAGTGGTTACCATTTTGATTTGTGTGTTTTGAAGGCGTCTCTTCTTCATGACTCGCCTTCCTATTTCGAACTCACTCGGGGTTTTTTGTTGATCTAGATACACCATGGACAATCTAGACTTCTCTTCTGACTTCGTTCTTCCACTCTGATCGACTCTGTTCTCAGGGCCAATTCACCAAATTCATAATACTGAGGGAGATATCTAAAGCTGCAAATGATGACGATACAGATTAGTACTGTTGTGATCTTCCGAAGAATGTTAGTCCGTAGAATTGTAAAGTGGTACATCCTTAGGCAGTGCTGCTGTAGCCAGCCGCCGCAGTGTGCCTTGCTGACTGTCATTATCTCCTCCATAAGAGAACCATCCAGACTGATCGACTGGTTGCATCACGGCCAATATCTACAGATAAGTACATCAGCTGTAAGGATTGTAGGACATCGAGAAGGTGATTGCCAATGCCACCATCTCGAATAGCAGTTACTCAAGGTATCTACTCCGTAGAAGGACGCTGTACTCTGTACTTTGATTTTTATAACCTGCAAAGTGGTGCGTGTCCATAGCGTGTCCCTTTACTCTGCATGTTTACCAACAGTGCTTTGTATTTTCTGTAATATTTCAGCAATGTTCGGACTTTTCTTTCCCTCTCCACGGCCGTGTACACTGAGTTGGTGGTAAATATGGCCAGCCCCTGCATGGTGATACAGTATGGTAACAATAATAAATCTTCCTTTCTCTTTTCCACTTGCTCTGCGCTAACAACGAAAATAAACCAGGCTAACCTCAAACTAGTCAAAGATAATCCTCCACCTCCGCCTCAATTAATTTCCAATTAATTTCCCTTTCATCTTCCAGGTCCCTCTTCCTTTAGTCGCTTTCGTCTTTTCAAGTGCTGCTGGTTGTCCTGCCTTTTGTCACTCTTTTTGTTCCTTTTCCCCCTCATCTTTATTCTTCTTCTTTTGCTCTTAATTATTTCGTCTATCTTCCGTCGATAGTCGGTGCTATTGTTGGTTGACGTAGCCCATATTTACCCACCGTTGGGACCTGACAAGCGTCGCTGACTCCTTGCGTCGCATCCACTCCCACCGGCCCCCCTCTGTCCCACGGTCGCGCCTCTCGCTTCTACCAGAGATCGGCCAGTCCTCCTTACTCAACAGGTACATTTTATCCATCGGCCTCTTCCACCAAGACCTTCACCACCTCCTCCACCTCATTATCCACGACAATAACGCGCTCACTTTTTCCTTTTAATAATTTTGACGTTTCTAATCTAGATCTCGTCGTTCGTTCCTTACAGCACTCACATTCGTTTTGCAATTCGCTTTGGGGAACAGTCGACTCAATAGCTTCCCTTGTCGCTCTTTATTCGCATTGTTTATATACTCGTTCTTTATCACGAATCGATCAGCTTTGACGTCGACGCCGAAATATCGCTACCATTTGGATCGTCGAACTCACATCGTCGAAGTACTTGCATTGGCTCCTGTCGACCGACGCTGTCCGTTGTCAATTGTCAGCAAGGGCGTCTGGCTCGAAGAACCTGTGATTGCGTCCCAGCCTCCCAGTTACGAACGGTATATACGATTTTGGACGTGATAGCGGCATCTCCCATCGCCCAACCGGCTCCAAGACCTGCATCGATGCATTGCCGAGCGTGACGGATAATATTGAGTCTCTCTCGTGATCTACCTTTGATTATAGGAGCCCTGCTGAGCTTTCGGCTCCGTCCATTCCTTTGTGCATCACTGCGGCACCGTCAACTTTAGCCGTTCCTTATCGCGAGCAATCACTTTGGTATCAAAACCATGCGTCCTGCGACTCATCTTGTTGCGGCCCTCCTGTCCCTGGGAGGTCTCGAGCTCGTCGCGGCCGAAAACGCTCAGGAATTGAAGCCTCGCTTCATTCCCAAACAATTCAAAAGACATGTCATCTATGGACGTGACTCCTCTGCCGATGCGTCATCGAGCACTGACACTCACTTGAATACAAGGGCTGATTTGAATCCCTTCATCTCTTACTTCAATAGCCTGCTTCAAAACGGCGCCGCGACACCATTCACCACTCCGGTGCCTTCAGAAGCCCTGCCCATCGTCGTCTCGGTAGATGCCAAAGGTGTCTCTCACACCATTAACGCTAGTCCCACAATCGCGCCAACCCCCACAGCGGCCCCTTCAGCTGGGACATCTTCTGATGCGAATCAGTCTGTTCAGGCGACGACTCCCTCAACGGGGCAGACCTCTGCTCAGGCGACGACTCCCTCAACGGGGCAAACCTCTGATCAGGCGACGACTGCCTCAACGGCGCAGACCTCTCCTCAGTCCAAGACAGACACCTCAGACAACGCCCAAACTCTAGCAACCTCGTCAACTCCTGCCACAAGCAGCGGAAACGTCGTTGGCGATGCCTTGGGCGGTGTGGGTAGCCTTGTCAGCGGTGTTCTGGGAAGCTCGAGCAGCTCCAMCAATGCCATTCCTACAGTAAGCTCACCTGTCACCGATGGATCCAAGACCACTGAGGGTTCGACAACAACTCCCTCATCAACAGTGCAGACCTCTCCACAGGCCAAAGCAGACACCTCAGACAGCACCCAAACTCCAACAGCCTCCTCGTCAACTCCTGCCACAAGCAGCGGAAACGTCGTTGGCGATGCCTTGGGCGGTGTGGGTAGCCTTGTCAGCGGTGTTCTGGGAACCCCAAGCAGCTCAGCCAATGCTGTTCCTACAGCAAGCTTACCAGTCACTGATGGATCCAAGACCACCGAGGGTTCAACGACAACTCCCTCGTCAACGACGCAGACCTCCCCACAGGCTAAAGCAGGCACGTCAGACAACACTCAAACCCTAACAGCCTCGTCAACTCCTGCTACAAGCAGCGGAAACGTCGTTAGCGATGCCTTGGGCGGTGTGGGTAGCCTTGTTAGCGGTGTTCTGGGGACCCCAAGCAGCTCGGCCAATGCTGTTCCTACAGCAAGCTTACCGGTCACTGATGGATCCAAGACACCCGCGGGTTCGACGACCGAGAGCACTGACCCCAGCACAAACTCTACGACGCCAATGGGTTCCTCATCTGTCGCTGCTCCCTCTCCTGCTGAAGCGACTCCCACCCCAACCGCGAGCTCGTCCGGCCTCCTGGACACTGTTGCCTCGAACCTCCCTGGAATTCTGCCTGGAGCTTCCAGTCCCCTTGCGTCCGGAGCTGCCAATACCAATTCGTCTACCAACACTGATGGCACTGTTACCCCMTCAACAGCCGTTATTCCCTCTCCGACAGGCAACAATTCTCCGACAGAGGCCAGCCCCACCCCAACTCCAAGCTCTGGCGGTTTGCTCGATTCGTTGACCTCTGGTATCTCTGACCTATTGCCCGGTTCTGCTGCATCATCCTCAACCGTCACCAACAGTAGCAGCGGGCCTGAGACCCCGGGATCCACAGTCCTTGGTCAGTCTACTATCCCTGTCAGTGTCCCTGCTGTGACACCCTCCGCCACCAACTCGAGTGGGCTGGGTGGAATTCTGGGCCCTATCCTCGGCAGCACCGGAATCATTCCAAGCGCAAGCACTCCCACTAGCAGCTTCGCCGTCCCCACCGGCTTGACTAGTATCATCATCCCGGGAGGCATTGGCGGAACTGAGACGGGAACTTCGTACACTCAGATTAGTCCTAGCGTTCCTACAAGTGCTCCCTCGGCCACTAGCACCTCTGTCATTCCCGGTAGCTCTGACACCGCTATTGGTTCCTCGATCGCTGTCACGGGTTCCACCGCAGTAGGCTCGACTGTGCCTACTGGTCAGGTCACGCCTACTGCCACTTTCAGCAGCTCGGCAATTCCAACGCCCTCTACAACCGAGGAAAAAACGACCCCGAGTCCGACAACCACGCCGGAGACCACAGTCGCACCCACCAGCACCACTGCTACTACTCATCATCCACCCGAAACTACCACCTCCGAGAACACCGACTTTGTTCCCTCCAGTATTCTGGTGGAGCCTACAACCACGACCCAGCTCTCAACGGCTGAGACTGCTACTGGCACCAGTCGACCCGCTCAGTTGCCCGGATCCATCTCCCCCGCCAATGGTGTGACTAGCCCTCCAGCGGGCTCTACCTTGATTCAGATCGGCTTCAATGGCAAACTCCGATACAGCTTCGTCGCCACGACCCCGCTCTCTTCATCGCAGATCTTCCTGTACGTTCCACAGGGGCTGATCTATGCTCTGGAGATTCTCGGGGAAGATATCTCGATGTTCGCGATCCAGCCCTACGACAACTCGGCCAGCACCGGGTACATTGCAACTGTTGCCTTGGCTTACATTCCTACGGACAAGGTTGACACCTTGAGGATGCTGCTCCGCAGTCCATTGTCCAAACTCTACCAGCAGCCCAACGAGTCGGTCAAGACCTTGTTCGCGATGATCGATCCCTCCATTCCTCTTGTTGTTGGAGAATCCGGCTCTTCTAGTGGCAGCGGATTGTCTGGCGGCAGTGGATACAGCGGCAGCGGTAGCAGCAGCAATGGTAATGGCAGTGGCAGCGGCAGTGGCTCTGGCAACAACGCGGATGCCGGTGCCAGTCGCAGCTCTACCGCTCGTGCCAGCTCTGTTGGCATCGGCGTTGGTGTCGTAGCCGGCGCCGCAGCCTATGGTGCGGGTATGTTCTGGGTTGCTCGTCGCTACCGCAAGAAGCGTCAATTGCATCGCCGCTCCAATTMCACTATGGAGCAGACGAGTGAAGGTCGTGGTGCCGGTTCTCTCTTTACCGCTGGCGGTCGTCTTTCCCGCAACAGCCAGAATAGCCGGGGAAGTGGCCGGGGCCAGATGATCAGTGCTCCTGTCATGGCCGAGAACTCCCTGGGCTGGAACTAAGCCCGGGTATTGCAAAAGGAATAATAGATTAACCCCTACGATGTGGCTCAGAGATCATGGGCGGGAGTGGGTCTCGCTGGAATGCGCCTGCCAGTCCTCCCTGCCTTCGGAGATACCTTTTTAACTTCTGAATGTATTCATTTTTTTGGTTTGTGAGACAGCGCTTTTGGGGCGTTGTTTTTGTATCATTCTGTCTCTTTCTTCCACCATATTTCCCTATATTTATTCCCCATTTGTTCTTGGCAGACTTTGGTCTTCACTTTTCTACCTTTTCATTTCTTACTTTCCTTTATGGTGCTACAGAGAAGTACTTACCTCCCCACACCAAGATCATTGTTACCTTCTCGACTCGCATCGTCTCAAAGAAAAAACATCAATTCCTCTGCTCCATACCTGGGTTGGGGGGTTAGGTATCTGTAATGAGTGATGCCGTATACTATTGCCCCTGGCCCTGTTCTCTCTTGATGTCTTTTAGTGTTTTGTTCTTGCGATTATTTGTACAGATGTATAGTGTGAGTAGAGAGTGAACGAGTCGTGTCTAGGATTTTTGTACCCCTGGGGATGTTGAATGAATGCCTGAATATTTATTTGACCGTTAATATGTTGAATATCTTGAATATCGATCGATCCTGCGAGAACGTAGCTATGGACCTATACTAAGCTGCACACTTGCCTGCACAATGTCTACAAAGTTTAGATGCGTCCGATGTACGTCTTTTCCTACCATCAATTAGGTCAATTAGGTACAACACGGAATCATTGAGCTGAGAGCACCTGGAACTCCTGTACATGGCTGTGCATATGCAACAGAGATGAGATGAGTGACAAAGGAAACGGATCGGAGTGAACGGAGTCTACGCGGCAAATCGAAAAATCTAAATCAACATACAGGCTCAAGCGCAGGCGCATAACCCCCATGAAACGCCCCGTCCCAACCCACGCAAGCATTACACGAGAATAGAGGCTCATTACTCGGTTTTACTCTTCGAGTTCGAGTCCGACCCGAACCCCAACCAAGCGAGGGGTCCCGTCTGGCCCTTGGCCTCGCGCTCCCGCCTGCGCTCCTCCTTCGCCTTCTGCCGTTCGGCCTTGTATTCCTCCCAGGAGAGATTCGCGCTGGCTGCGACGGCCGCGTCGGCTCCGAGCGCCGTGGACGAGTTCTTCTCCGCCTGGGTCTTGAGGTAGTGCGATAGAGAGGGTGCATCTGCGTCTGCGTCTGCGGGGTGAGCGGCCGAGGCTGAGGCCGGGGCGGGGAGGGGCCGGACGGCGTCCTCGCCTGCGTAGGCGCGGAGAGCAGTGCGGAAGGACCATTCTACTGCTTCGTCGACGGGTTCGTCGAAGATGTACGGGAGGAAGGGAACGACTGCGAGGCCGAGCTGTCGTCGCATTCGCATTAGTAGCTGCACTGTACTGCCTTACACTGCTGCTGGGGAGGGAGAGAGAGAAGGAGAGGAAGAGCGGGGAAACATACACCGATAGGCGTCCAAGTCCGCATGAACACGTTCTTATTGTTCTTCATCGCTCGCCCGGAGTACTTGACCACCGAGTGGATCGTGAACGCCGGCAGACCCATGCTTGCGATGCTTTGGAACACGGCCCGCTTGACCATTACCATGCGGTAGTCCTCGATGAGGGGGATGCGGGCGGTCGGCCAGGGGGCGAGCTCAGCACCGGCGCTGGGACCGCCCATGTCGCCTGTTGCCATGCCCATGACGACCTCGTTGGCCGAGAGGTGCTTGGCGTCCTTGTAGGCCTCGCCGGGCGGGGCGAGGACGTGCCGGTTGCGCAGGTAGGCTTTGTAGCCTTCGTGGGCGACATCGCCGAGCAGATAGGTCCATGAGATGCCGTAGGCGGTGCGCACGAGGTAGGGGTGTGCGACGGGGCGGAAGGACTCGCCTACGTCGGAGGTGTAGGCGACGTAGCGGTGGGCGGAGAGGAGGATGGTGCGAATGCGGTTGACGTAACCGGCGTATCGGTAGGGGGTGTCGGTTGAATCGACAGAGCTGTCCATATTAGATAATGGGTTTTTCATTGCGGTGAAGTGGTGAGGAGGTCGAGGGGAGGAATGGTGGTGAGGGTTGTAAGAGGGAAAAGAAATTCATCATTTTTGAATGTTTTGCGGGGACAGGCGGAGATATGATGCCATAGTTCAGTTCCGCAGGGTAAACTTGGACACAAGACATTGAACAGCAACTTTGGAGGACTAGCGACAGGATGCGCCAGGAGGAAACATACTATGGGGGGTAGATATCATCGTAGAAGCCATCATCCTCGTCAACTATTTTCTGGAGTTGAGCAGGGAGCTTCTCGCGGGGGATCGGTTTCTGCGGTGTGTCTGCGGGAGTCTCATCGTGATGCTTCCTCCAGAACATGCTTTCAATTTGCGGAGGAGAAAACCAGGGACTTGATATCGAGGGACGGTCTGGACCGAAGGGTATATGTGTTGTATGTACAGTAATAGCCAGGGGAGGCAAGTAAACCGCAAGAGGAAAGCTACAAGCTACAAGAACAGAGCAAAGGAAAGTTGAAAAGACGAATAAATCGATGGATAGAAAGACAGGGACGTTCCCCGGAAGAACAATATTTTCTCATCTATTTTTTTTCCTTCCTAAGTAACCGCACGCGGCACCCGAGCAGCTGCACAGCACGCAGTAGCCGGGGTAGTATTGAGGAGGACGGAGTAATTCATCCCAGCCTGAAGGCATCTGTTGCCCCGAGGTTCATCGGATGCTTCCCTTGGCCCAGTGTCCTGCACTGCCACTCCGGGTCCTCACCACAAGAGATTCATGCCGAGCGACGTTGTGTCTGTATTGATAGCTTTAGCAATGAAATCGTAGCATATACTTCTTCTCATATCCTGTAATCAGGTGGTCACTGGTGGTTGTTGGCCGTTTGTGCTCTCCAAGTCCTGAGATGCGCGTGCTGCGGAACTTCCCGATCCGTCTTTGATTCGGACCGAGCCGGAACATCACATGATCTCAAGGAAACCTATTATGTCATGCATTGCCCACGTGATATCACGAGACCTCAACAACGGCTCTAACCGGATGAGGTAAAGACCAAGCCGCGCAGTCAACTTCCATCGCTGCCGGCTTTGACGATTGCTTCCGCAGGTCCTATTAATCCATTGTTCCATTCCCCGCGTCTATCTTCCTCTATCAAACCTACTCCAATCCATCACCATGGTTGTCTACTACCAGATTGCCGGCAAGCAGGTCGGCTCCCACGTCGTACGTTCCCCCCGGTCTCTCCCGTTATATCTTCGTGATGCTGCGACAGCCGAGCAGGAGTCAAGTCACTGATGACATTGCAATGGCGTATGGCTAATTCCGGTCAATTACTTTAGCTCGCCATGGGCGTCATGGGCACCCTGTTCGGTGGTATCTACCTCTCGACTCGCGGTGGTGGTCAGAAGAAGCAGGGAGTTACTCCTCCCATTCAGGCCTCTTCCAAGGACGAGGAGAAGTTCATCCAGTATGTTTGCGTCCATACTCTACACATATGTTGTCCAACGTTGCGGTTCCAATGATTCCAATGACCTCCCACGGCCTTCAATGGCATTCCCACTCTGCACATTATCATTGGAGTTACTGGCACAGCATGCTGTTTTCAATTAGGCTAACCGCGGTCATCACAGGGACTTCTTGAACCAAGTAAACGGGGAGCAAAAGAAATCGGATCATTAAGGCGCCCCCCTTTGACGATAGGGACTCGATCGAGGACGCTTTGCTGATGCACGACGAAAAGGAAATTGAACGCGAGATATATCCATCATGGAAACGATTCTATAATTGGGTGGATTCTTGCGATCATAGACGGGATCCCTACAAGTCGTGTGTTTCAAGATTCGCTAGTGATGGGGCTCAATGGCTGTGCCAGTGGTGCTGATGATCTGTACATAATAGAGGTATACGCCATTTGAGGTTGTTTCCTTCAACTCTGTACCAAATACTCGCATGTGAAGATCTATCTGCTCTATCTGCTCTTGAGGACCCATCGGTTTCAGAGGATCTTCGTACGCTGAGCAGAGTGACAAATAGCTTAGAAGATGAAATGTAGACGGCTTCGTAGCATGCAGCAACTCACGAGCAGACAGATGAAGGAGTGCATCCGATAACTGTATCATTGGCAAATACCGAATAGTGATTAGACAGATTTCCTCAGATTTATGTATACTTCGCTTCCCAGTATTATCATCATGATTTACGGTTTCACTTTTGCTTCCAAGAAGCACACCAAAATGACAGTCACATGATCTCAAAATACAAACAACGTCTCCAAACCCGTTCTAGAGAGATCAACTCCTAACACCTATGATGCTCAATAACCACCTATGAAACTAATTCCCTTTCCGTACTCCCTCAACATAGGGACGGACATCGTTCATCTCCCCCGAATTCTCCGCCTGATCAACCGTCCCGACTACTTCCACCGCTTCACCCGGCGGATCCTCCACGAACAGGAGCAGCAAGACTTCCGCACCAGATTCTCCCTCCTACCACCATCATCCGGTGAAGAAAAAGCTGGACCCAATGCAATAACTCCAGACATGGCGCGCTGGCTGGCAGGCCGCTTCGCCGCAAAAGAGGCAGCACGTAAAGCTGCTCCGGCCGGCGCGGCGTCCATCGGGTGGAAGGATGTTATTGTTAGGGTGGGTGAGGCTGATAAGGGAAGACCGGAGATTGTGTACTTGGATCGCTTGGGTGGTGGGGGGAGTGGCGAAGGCAGAGTAGGCAAGCTGTCTATCTCGCATGACGGTGATTATGTGGTTGCTACCGTGCTTGCGGCTGGTTGAAGTCTGTCCGGTCGAAGGTTATTGATGCCTCGGTCCTCTCGGATGGAATCCTTCGGGATGAGATGTACATTTCTGTGTCTCATGCGGGGAACACGAGGAGCCCGTCTGCTGGTGTCTCGGTGCGTGGTTCGGGGATTGTCGAAGGTTCCCTCCACGACCATCCCCTAGGGATTAACGATCCTGATTACTCTGCTGCATACCGGAGCACCTTCAGTTTGACATGCGGTCAAAGAAATCTCTACATCGAGTCGGACATGCTCGGCCCTCCATCAGCTGCTATTGTTTCGGCTTGATGGGGAGTGGGGGGCCACCCGATCTCAACAATCGTATAACCAGTGGGAGAAATGCTCACCTCATGCAAGGGCTTAACTACATGAGAAGACTGCTCCCCTCACCAAGTGGCAAATGATGCTTTTTCATTTTGCCTGAAAGATTCAGGCGAGAAGGAGTGGGGTGCATACCGTGGATATGATTCCGCTCATTATCCTAGCCTCCACAGTCGGATTCAACATCTAGATACAACGAATCTTGGATTTGCACCAGTTCATGATCTGCCCTCGGCGTGCGCGAGATTCTATTGCTCTCTGCTCTGCTGAGAACTGAGATGGATAAAAAGGACGTGGTGAACACCTCTATGCGTCCAGGCTCAGCGCTAGGGCTGCCCTAGGATGAGTCCAGAGGATTGAGGCTACATTTGACCAATCGTAGGAGGAAACACGATGCAAGCCAAGTGACTACTCTAGATGATGGACTGCTTCTGAGTGCGAACATTGTGACTCTAGGTATTCTGGATGAATGACATGGCCTCACTGCTATCTCCCTCACAAATGAGATTTCTGGGTTTATGGGCCACAAGTTCACAACAACTTGTCTTGTAATATACAGTATATAAGCAGAGTAAGAGAATACTCGTAGCTGTTGTGAGTATTGTGAGAATGTACCAGGTTTGAGGATTGATGGATGATAGTGGGTCGGCGGACTTTATCATCTCTTTTTTTCATCGTGTAGCAACGTCCCACGGATCTATTCTCAAGCATCAATCATCGTTGGACTGTCAAAACAGATCCAATAAATACTATTCCTAGCTTTGGTTTGATATCACACTATTTATATCCTCGGAGCTTGGCTCCAATATCCCACGGCGGGGCATTTCTCCCCCACGCAGTCTCGGAACAGCGTTACATTGGTTGTTTGCGCTGACACTTGCATACTACTTCTATCAATCAATCCATCTCTAATCTACTGCGTGGTGCTGCTTCAGGTCTCTATTTCTACATGTTCAATTCCTCGTCTAAGTGACCTCTCTTCTATTACACGCTCGATCCCTCAAAGTCTTTGCAGTCATGCCGTTCTCACACCACAGCCATTCGGGCCAGTTCTGCCCAGGCCATGCCAAAGACTCACTAGAGGAGATTATCCAACTGGCCATCTCAAAAAAGTTCAAAGTCTTCTGTCTAACCGAGCACATGCCCCGAGCAAAAGAAGACTTTTACCCGGAAGAGGTACGCCCGGAGCAACGTTTATGCCAAACCATCACTGACTCATCAGATCGAAACCGGCAACACCGAAGCCGCCCTGATCGCCAACGAAGCCGCATACTTCGCAGAGGCCGTGCGGTTGCGCGAGAAATATGCGGACCAGATCCAGATCCTCATTGGGTTCGAGATTGACTGGATTCG
This sequence comes from Aspergillus pseudoviridinutans, assembly GCF_018340605.1. Classification (NCBI taxonomy): domain Eukaryota; kingdom Fungi; phylum Ascomycota; class Eurotiomycetes; order Eurotiales; family Aspergillaceae; genus Aspergillus; species Aspergillus pseudoviridinutans. Next base: position 500,950 of record NW_025091285.1, on the reverse strand, counting down.
GCCCGAGTCGCGGACCCTGATCGAGCAGAGCCTGTCGAGGTTCCCGTTCGAGTTCTTCGTAGGATCTGTGCATCATACGCTGACCGTGCCGATCGACTATGACCGGCCTATGTATGAAAGGGCTCGCGAGCTGGCCGGCGGCACGGACGAGCGTCTGTTCGAGCGCTACTTTGACGAGCAGCTGGATATGCTGACGCAGCTACGGCCGCTCGTCGTGGGGCACTTTGATCTGATTAAATTGAAGAGCGATGATCCTGAGCGCAGCTTCAAGCAGTGGCCTGGGGTATGGGAGCGGATTCTGCGAAACCTGGACTTCATCGCTGGGTACGGGGGCATGCTGGAGCTGAACTCGGCTGCGTTGCGGAAGGGGATGAGCGAGCCTTATCCCAAGGAGGAGATTTGCAGAGTGAGTTCGTTCATTGTTTCTGTGGCAGGATGACGACTGACTGTACTAGGAATTCCTGGCGCGAGGAGGCCGGTTCGTCCTTTCGGATGATAGCCACGGGCTGGACCAGGTCGGCTTCAATTTCCACGGGGTGCTGGCGTTCATGGAGAAGGCTGGCATCTCGACATTGCATTACCTCGAGCTGGGGGATGGGCCGGCAGTGGACGAGCGGTTTCCGCGGACACAGATCCGGTCGATCCATGTTGATGAGTTGAAGAATATGTCTTTCTGGCAGGTCTAGCTAGACAGACAGCACCCAAATCGGATCGGCAGATCAAACCAATGCACAGCTGCACCATCACTTATTGCAGACAATAAAGCATTGACCTAGATATTTCATTACCACAACAATTTACCATCCTAATGTGTTACGCTCCGGATCCAACAATCGGCTCTTTATGAAATGATTACATCAAATCCACCCAATATGACCTCAATCTCCCTCGTCCACCTCCTTCTGCATCTCCACTCTTCTAAACCTCCATTCCGTCAGAATAAACGCTTTCTCACAATAACCCAGTGCTAGTATACAATGGGCCTCGAAAAAGAAACCCTCCGGATGGGCAACGGCAAAGACCACCCCCAGCCCGGCGACCCCGTCGAGCTCAACTACACCGGCTATCTGTACGACGAATCGAACCCGGATCACCATAAAGGGAAGGAGTATGTAGGCCACTCATMGTGAACACAGGGTAGAGAGCTAGCTAATTCCTCTTATCAGATTCGATAGCTCGAAGAGACGCGGCCCGCTGAAGGCGACTATTGGTGCGGGCGATGTCATTCGGGGTATGTCTGGTTCACTCCACCTTTACACATGTTGCTATGCTGGATGCTGGGGTGTTCATGCGGCTGCAGGGTGGGACGAGGGCGTTCCGCAGATGAGTCTTGGGGAGAAGGCGATTCTGACGATGAGTGGGTATGGTTTCCGCTTCGCTTCTGCTTCCGCTCTTGGGTTTTGTGATGTTGATGTCGGCTGATTGACGCGTAGGGATTATGGGTATGGAGAGAAGTATGTTCATTTCATGACCTCGGTTGAGTAGGGGTGTGGAATAGGGTAGTTAATGGGTGTGTGCTAGGGGCTTTCCGGGGCTGATTCCGCCGAACGCTTCGCTTGTTTTGTGAGTTTCTGAGTTCTGACTCGGTTGGATTCGATTTGGGAATGACACTGATGCTGATGCGCTGATAAGTGAGGTCGAGCTACTCAAGATTAAAGACCATGCTTTTGAATAGGGTTGATCTGGGAGCAGGATGTCGTGATTTTGGTTGAGTCAGTCTTTTTCACTGACAGTTAGATTAGATCTCTGATAGACAGCAGAATAGTTGAGTTACATGAATGGACTTTGATTGACTGGATTACCAGCCCTAGGTGACCTCGCTTGCGAATGGCTTGCCTGTTGGCTGCCAGTTGGCTGCCAGTTGGCTACCAGTTGACCACCAGTTGACCACCAGTTGGCTGGCACTGACCAGTTGACGAGAACCATTAACTTCTTCGAATCTATGTCCGCGCTTAGAACTTTCTGTCATATTGCCCTGGTAGATACGGCTTGTCTAACTCCCTATATAGCTCTACCGTGCAATACTATTGATATAATCCATCCCACCCAAGCGGTAGTCATCCCGCTCCACATAGCTTCCATTTCTGGGCAACCGAAAGACAAAGTTTGACGCCTTCTCTCCTGGCGTATACCTGGGCCATTGCGGGATTCGCGGTACTATTCCTGTCAGTGTCTTTCAATCTAGTCACGACAGAGACGTACCTCCATGTCCATTGGGATTCAAGTCCGTCACGAAGGACGTCCACATTCGAGCGGCCATGTTGCCCAGTTCGAGACGGGCGGGATCAGTTCCCAGCGGTGTAATGTTCTGCACGGGATTCGCAAAGACGAAAGGGATCTGTACGAGAAATGAATCATTGACGTCAAACAAGGTGGTGGGCACTTCTACCTCTGCAAAATGTCCGACACCAATGGTGCTACTTGTGTTCAGGGCTGGCACGTCCCATCGATAAGAGTAGATCTGTTTCGTGTACTTGGCCATCGTCTGTGCAAGCAGCCGTCTTGGTGCGGCCATGGCCAGATCGCCTGCCATCGATTCGTACCGTTTGTACATCAGTCCCAGCTTTGGCCATGTCACGTTGCCCCAGCCGTAGGGACATCCCAGGGCTGGGTCGTTGGGGTAGTACGTGAGAAGGCGTGTGGCTTCTTCGCGGGTGAGGACCCAGCGTTTCGAGGCTGTCGTTGTCAGCACTAGTCATCGCCTTGGCTATCAACAAAAAAACGCACATATGAGTTGGTTAATGCAGTCTTCGTCGGTGTTTGTCCCTGTAGTACCGAAGCTGGTGCCCTCGTCCGTGTTGGATCCAAGGAGGATGGGTACTTTGGCCAGTCGGCCTTGAGTGTAACTGATCTGGGGGTACTCCTTGATAAAGGATCCGTCGATTGCAGCGAACCATTCCAGACCCTCATATGCCACGTCGTACAGGGACTGGTACGGGATTTCTCGTAGACACTGAAGTGTATCCGAGGATGTCGAGCAACTACGGCCGTCAGCATATCTCTACCATAAGGTGCAATTGAGAATACCCAGTCTTGTTCACGATGCGGTCGTACATCGGCTGATGCCAGTCTGTGCCGTTCCATGGCGGTCCAACAGCGTTACCAGATTCCATGATTGCTACAACCATGTGAGCCTTCCAGATAGTAAATGCTAGAGCGAGAACGTACCGGCCCGGAATAGACCCTCATTGTCACCACCATTGGCAACCAAATGAGCTCCAACGCTGTAGGCACCTCTGCTCAGGTCAGCATCGCACGGATGACGGTGGTGATTCCTCACTCACGCAGATTCTCCCCAGATTGTCACTTTGTCAGGATCGCCGCCAAACGCCTTGATATTCTCCTTAACCCATCGCATGGCAACCCGTTGATCTCGTAGACCCAAGTTATTATTGCCGGTAGCCTGTACCGTCAGCATAGCCTTGCACATATGTATTGATACATACCCTAACTTCCTCCGAGTCCAGGAATCCAAAAGCAGCAACACGATAATTGATCGAGACGCCAAGCACTGGCTTGCCATTCAGAGCTCCTTGATGAAGAATATAGCTCATGTTATATCTATCACGGATACCTGTCAGTCTGTCCAGTACTACCTTTCGATAAAACATACCTCGGATCAGCGGTAGCCCCCTGCTGCCATCCACCTCCAAAGATCCATATCATCACCGGAAGCAATTCCTCGTGAGCCGATTTCCGCGTCGGACGAATGATATTGAGATTCAGGCAGTCTTCATTCAAAGTGATCAGCCCCATCTTAACCAGCGTCGTCTCGTCCGATCCGTAGCCGGGACATTCGTGCCCGTATTGAGTGGCATTGTACAGCACTGTGCCCTTGGGCGAAGCCAGGCCAGTCCCGGAGGCATCAAAGTGGCCCGAGTTACTGTCGTTGGCAGCATAGGATATTTTCAGGTTCGACGGTGTAAATCGAACCGGCTGGTCTGCATACTTAATCCCCAGGAACAATTCCTGGTCAAACTCTGGTAACGAACGGCCTACAAAGACGGTTTCTGAGCCGGAGTGGTGGCTTGCACGCGCGGTGGCTGTCGGATACTCTGCAATGGCGTCTTGGATCTGCGTGCTCGGCAGAGCAAGGCTCAATGCGCCCAGTAAGAGAGACAGCCAGGGGAGAGAGGAGATTCGATGCGGCATGTTGGTCTTGTCTCTGTCGCTGAGAGACACTGCGCACGACCGGCTGGGCTGCCATCTCCGTGGAAATCAGCCCGTTAAATGCAGTCCCCATGTTGGAGATTCTCCGCATCTTGATAGTGCTTTCTCAATGAAGATGGGGTATATTCCGGGGAAGTGGATACGCTTTCTTGTCTTGATGTTGGGAGAAGCAGACGATAGGTGGAAGTATTTGAGGAGAGACGCAGTGACGTTCGCTAGCGTCAACTGGCACTGTACAACAATTTCTCCGTAAGCTGCATTTACCCAATGCTAGTCAGAGAACAAGAGAGCTTTGATGCGTGGATCTGCAGGACCTGTTAGAAGCTTTGATTGCAGCTCCGATGCTGTCAGCTTTGTCGACTTGTCAGGGTATCACTCATACCCGCGAGAAGACCGACGCAACGAGCCAGGGAGGAATCAGTCTGGCTATTCTTACATCTCTAGGTTGTCTATTAAGGAAGCATTATCTCTCCATGTTTATAACTATTTGGCGTAGCCTGTAGAAAGACTTGATACTGCAGAATAGAATGGTATACGAACGCTGATGAATCTATGTCAAGTGAATTATCTGAAAATGGGTATGAGCTGCTTCAGCTAAATACATCGGGTCGAAGCAAGAAACGATTCAACGGGTATCCCAACACCCTCTAGCAATATTATCAGGAGTCAACCACACTGTATATCAGAGGTGCTGCCCTGCGGCGCCATGCTGGTTGTACGAGTATTCCGAGTGACAGAAAGAATGCAGAATGGCAATTGGATGAGTGATGATCCAGACACCAGAAAAGATACGAGCCGGAATTGCGAGACCTAGCAGCTATGACCATTGTGCACGAGATCAGTCATCCTTCGCTCGGTCTCCATAGCATAGGTTTGATCCACCCGTGTGAGTCCTGCTCGTTCCGGATGATGGACTGGGGAAACGTCCTCTCAATGAGGATGCGTCGTGCAGATTTGATCCTGACCGGCTCAGATCTGGTTTTCGCGCATTTTCAGGCAGAAGGCTAGATGAATTCCTTGACTCCAAGCCAGCGTTCAATTCGATTAAATCTCCCATGTCACGTCGGCTAGTCCCTGCACCAGTATTGCTCGGATACGCTTGAGCGCCCTGTTGTAGGTCGCTGAGACCTGCTTTCGCTCGAGTCGTCAATTTTCTCACCCAGCCTTCAACTGCACCCCCTATATTGTCAAGGCTAGTTGAGGCAGTGGAAGCCGTAGCCGCGGCATACTCGGACGGCGTCCTTCCCAGACCAGGGGGTGCAGGAGGAGGAGCTAAATTTGGCAGATGTTGTGCGACAAATTTACTCAATCCGTCGAGAGCTGGCCCTGGAGCCATCGCACTGCGATCGAGAGTTCCGACTCCTGTCCCCACGAGCTGTATATTGCTACGTTGTCGTTGGTGGTGTGGTCTCGGTTTGGCACTAGACATGGCTCGCGCCCTTGAAGGGTCTGTACTGCTTCGATTCTGTGCAGTGGACGCTTGCGACGATGGCGACTCAGTCGCTGAAGGCAAAGTTGAAGTGAGAGTTGCCGTCCACTCGCGGCCGGATACCGACGAACGAGGTTCGGAGTCTGTGTAAGACAGAGATTTTCGTCGTGTACGCGGGAAGAATCCCAATGCTTTGCGAGGAACGCGGCCGATCTCTACTGGCGCGGAAAATCCATCGATCTGCACCCACGACTGATGCTTCCAGATCCTATCTGCCTCCGCTTCAAGCGGCGCTTCTGCAGATGCCTCTCCCTCGGCAGCGGAAGCCCGAGTGTCTGAACTTGGGGTAGGTGCTATGGAGCTTCCACTCAGATCCTCTAGAGAATCCCGATTCGAAGTGTAGCCGCCTAGAAGATCCACTTCGGCCGGGGCACGGATCGGCCGTCCTTTCACAGAACAGGAGGCAACTGGCAAAAGCACGGTCTTCCTGCTCTGAATACTATCAGTTGGCCAAAATCCATTGGCCTTTCGGAAAATCGCTGGTTGACAGCCATACTTAATCGCAACCCCGGTGATGCTGTCATTGGGCTGAACGTGGTGTATATACGCTAAAGCCTCCTCGTCCTGCTTTGCATCGATCGCCGAGTGGTCCGTTTGTTCACTGGAATCTCGTCTCTTGTGCCGAGTGTCGCGACTAGCCTCAGAACCCGTGTCTGCTAGTAGTAGAGCCTCCCGCTTCTTGGCCTGCACCATAGCCTGTCTTTCTTCCTTCGTTCCGGCTGCAATTTCCGATGTGGACGAGGCCGACGGACCCCATGCCGAGGGTGTCTTTGGAGTAGCCCTCATGTACGGGTCTGGTCGCGAAGGCTTTCTCGCATGGGTACGTGCCGTCCCATTCGGTGCGGGCCGGGCAATATCACTCCCCAAAAAAGAAGATGCCAGACTTTGTAAGGAAGTCCAAGAAGCATCTAGAAAATCCACCGCTGCCCGCGAAGAATCGGCGAACTTGACCTGTGCCTTCCCCGTCTGACTGTGCCCGCCTAGGGAGAAACCGAGCCCATTGAGATTATCTCGGTTGAGTGATTCAGTGGCGCGCGAAGGATGCCGCATTGGAAGGGGTGACGCCCCGCGGGATGTGTGGGGTGATGGGGTGGCACCTCGCGAACGGACTGCGGAGGAGTCTCGTGAAAGCGTTGTGGTAGAAAGCCTGGTGGACTGCATTGGTCTTCCATAGTCCTCGTCGGTAACATCATCAACCGATATCAGACGGCGGGTACGTGGTCGGACGGTGGACGTAGATCTATTGCCGGTGTTCGTACTGGCGGCCCCAGGGCTGAAAGTGTCAATAATGCCATTGTTGGAACTCATTCCCGGCGAAACAGAAAAACAATGGATGTCCGCGCTTTGATGGATGTCGCAAGCTCTTCCTTAGGAGCTTAACTCTGCATGTGAGATCACCAAGGCATGTGTTGCCATCGGAGGGCTCTCTACCTAAGATGGACCATTCGTCATCCAGTCACCGTGTCGTCGCAATCACAGGATCAGGGGGCAGGTGGGGAAGAATGAGCGACCAGGAATATACTGAATGGAATCTTTCCCTTCGGGATAAGTGCTGAAGTATGCAGGCGCACAGAGTGAGGCAACAGGGGAAGTGTAGAAAGCTGGCCAGGTCTGGGGGTTGAGACGCGGGATGCAGCAGGAGTTAGCGGACTCCTCGTGATGACGACCCGCAATGTTCTGGATGGAGTAAACGAACGGACTGGACCCAACGAGCGCCAAGTGTTCCGTTTCAGTCAATCGGGGTAGGGTCTTTGATGAGAAAAAGGTTACGAACCCTTGAAAGACCCGAAGGGAGTAGATAGAATAATAGCAAATACAGAGGAGCTTCGTAATCGTTGAGGTTCTTGTAATCGGCAAGTGTCTTGTTGCCGCCGCTCTCCAAGAATCGGGCCACTCCGTACTTCCGGTGGCCAATGTACCCGCTACATACGTATGTCTGTTATCTATCTATAGCCTACGGCACCAATATGGACCGGGCACTATCCACGTCAAATGTCTATCAGAATGAAAGAAATGAATTTATGAATCGGAGTCTGTCCATCTCTATTTCGATTTCCATTTTTGCTCGTCTCGTAGTGGAACAAAGTGGATGATTTGGCCGCATTACAATGTAGTGAATTCGGCCTCTATACATCTCTAGGATCCTTCAGTTTGAGAAAGGGAGAGTCTTTCGGTTATCGTGCTATCAAAAGTCTATAAACAATGGCAAAGAGCTTGTTTCGCAAGTATTAGATGGCCAAAGCCAGCAACCATCAACGGAAAGGACCCGGAAGAATACCTGACAAAAATATATGAATGCAAGAAACTGTATTATACCAAAAATCAACGCCATAACCGGGGTGCTGTATACATTGGTATCAAGGACATTAGACGAGCAAGTCATCCAAATCACTGAAAAAGTTGGTTTATTCAGGCGGCTCAGTCATCTCAGCGGGTCGTGCCTCGACTTCAGATGCTGCATCTGATTCAGCTGTGCTCCACTCTTTCTCCGAACTGGCTTTGCTTGTAGGTCGTGTCTGGGGCTGAGAGGGTTGCGAAATGACCCTGACGCCTCCAGCTCGAGAGAAGAAGTCCTCTGTACGAAGGCCGCGAACTTCAGTCGGGTTTACAGATGTCATCTGGAGACCATCTGCCTTCTTTTGTCGAATCAGTTCTCGAACAGGGACCATGGCGGCATCCCGGCAAGCTTCCTTGATATCACTGCCGGACATCCCCGCCATTGCCTTGACCAAGTAATGAACATCAAAGTTTTCCCGATCGACTTTGGTGTCTTTGAGTATCAAACTGAGAATTCGGAGTCGTTGTGTGGCCGGAGGAAGGGTGACGGGGAACTTCTTAGGCATCCGCCTAAGGATCGCTTCGTCGATATCCTGGATGCGATTTGTGGCTCCGAGAACAACAACCCGCTGTGGCTCACCCAGAGAATTTGCGGAGGTCAAACCATCCCAGTGCGTCATGAATTCGGCTTTGACCATGCCACTCGCCTCATGCTCACCACTCCGCCGTGTGCCGAGCACAGCGTCTATCTCATCAATGAAGACGATCGAGGGCTGCAGCTTGCGCGCTAACGAGAAAACAGCGTTGACCAGCTTGTTCGAATCACCGTACCATTTCTCAGTCAAAGTGGAAATATGTAGATTGATGAAACATGCGCCGCTCTCATGAGCCAGCGCTTTAGCAAGCATAGTCTTTCCACACCCTGGCGGGCCATAAAGTAATACCCCCGACGGCGCATTGAGAAGGGATGACGTGGAAGAGTAGAGATGAGGCATGGTCAGAGGATAGATGACAGATTCCTTAAGCTCTTCGATAATATCGTCCAGACCTCCAATATCCTCAAATGAGACATGAATGTCATCGGGAGCGACAACATCCATAGCGATGGCTTGCTCGTACTGGTTGAGGACCAAATCTCCCCTCCTTTGTCGGCGCGCTTTCTTAGCACCTCTGCGTGGCGAGTCGTCATCTGATTCATCTCCGCCATCGAGCTTCCGCAGAATGGCAGCAGATTTGCGCCGTTGCTCTTCTTTCTTCTGGCTCTCCGGGTCAAAATCAAGGCGCGATAGAAGGTAACGAATGAGGAAGTATGCGGAGGCGGACTATCAAAGATGATTAGAACTCGTTAAAATAGGCCGAGAGTCATAGAACTCACAGTACCAGCGACCATCACCAGCTCTTGCAAAAACTGCTGCCATCTTGGACCGCGTGCGGAAGCCATGATAGCGGGGCCGAGTCAAGAGTAACAGACGGTTAGGCAATCTGCAACAAGTAGCCAATTAATGGCCTCGAAGATAGTCGGTCGCCGAGTGCAAGCAACGGCTGATTATGATGAGTGATATTTCGGTTGACTGAAAACGACCTTGAAGACTTCAGGAGCGTCGGCTGTCGGCGATATGAACAGCTGTGGCGCTCACTCGCTGCGCCGGCGAACATCGTGGCTTTGCCGACGGGACGTCACATGCCTGCGATCTGCATGTGGTTGTTGCAAGGCGGTGAGCGACATGGAAGGCGGTGAGTCCGCGACTGGACGCGATGTTTTGGTTTTGGTTGTGGTGGCAAGCTCATCTGACGGAATGTATAGCGATGTCGCGTGCGGTATAACCATCCCAAGTTTTATCATTGTTTGATTAAGAGAATATAATATACGTATTACCTGAGATGCCGAAACGAAAAGCGACAGCCAGACTTTCTGATCTGGCCGGCTCGGACGGTGCGGATGCCATGCAGCTCAATGGCAATGATGCAGGACAGCGCGAAAACGAGCGCCCAGCCAAGCGACCGAGAGGAAGGCCACGATCCAAGTCCGTCGAAAGCAAACCGCCAGCCGAGACGAAACGTAGTTCGACAGTGGCGCAAGCGCAAGCGCCTGACAGTGCTCCGAAAAAAGCATCCAAACGGGGTCGACCAAAGGGCAGCCGAAACTCGGCGCAAGGCGCAACGCAGGAAGGTCCAGAGAGGAAAGTTGGCAATGAGCAAATCAAAGGTGAGGTCGGAGTCCAAGAACCTGAGAGTTTTGCGGCGTCCAACGATGAGCTGGATGATGCTCCAGTTGCTACGAAGTCAAATCAAAAGACAAAATCGGCAAAACCGGCAAAACCTGCAGCTACGCGGGGACGCAGGAAAGCCAGTGCTGGAAAGCAGATACAGACCGATGGTGAATTTGAGTATACACCGAGGGCTACGAGACAAGTGCAGCTGCCGGCAAAGTCCCAGGAGCAGTTAGAGCAGCCTAAAAGACAATCGCGACACATTCATTGGACAGAACCCAGCAGTGTTGCGGCAGAAGAGGAGCAGGAGGAGATGGAAGTTGTTGAAGAGTCTATCCTACGTGAAGAGCCCGTGGTCCCTCGGTCAGCGTCAGCATCCCCTCTGAAAGGCAGGCGGTCGTCACAGCCCGCGCCAGGAAGCTCTCCTCTGAAGAAGAAGCTCGGGGGTTCTACGGGTGATGATAAGACGGGTGAACCGGAGTTGAGGCGTAGACTTGGTGATTTGACTAAGAAATATGACGCGCTGGAGAACCGGTACCGTAACCTCAGAGAGATAGGGATCGTCGAGGCGAATGCCAATATGGATAAGCTTCGACAACATTGCGAAGCAGTGACAACAGGTATCCATGTCTTCACGCTTAATCACATGTCAAATGCTGATATTCTTAGCTTCCAATAATTTGGTTGCTTCTCTCAAGGCGGAGTTGGAAGCGCAGAAGAAGCTTGGCCAACAGACCCGAGCGCTCCAGAAACAACTGAAGGAGCAGGATGCGGAAGTCGCTGCATTGAAATCCCAAGCGGCAGAGGCCAAGAACCAACTGACTGCGGCTCAGTCGGAGGTCAAAGCCTTGCAGACCAAGCTGGCAGCTGCTCGTAATACTACTGCGAGTCTCGAAAACGCTGCCACGAAAGTGCCTGGAAGCGCAATCAAAAACAACCGGGCAACCCGCGCAGCTGATGCTGAGGCAGCTCAAGCAGCTCATCTCGCGCAGTTAAAGGAGGAGCTGTACAGTGACCTCACTGGTCTTGTCATTCTTGATGTCAAGAAGAGGGAATCAGATCACTTGTATGACTGCCTTCAGACTGGCGTCAACGGAAGTAAGTTCTATTTCGAAAAGGGAGGATTAGATGCGTTTCTGACAACTCGGCAGCTCTTCACTTCAAATTGGCTGTCCCGACAATAACATCTACCAACTTCGAAACGGCGGAATTCCAGTATGTCCCATTGCTGGATGAAAGCCGCGATCGTGAACTTGTCGAGATTCTTCCCGAGTATCTTACAGTCGATATCACCTTTGTCCGCCAGCAGGCATCAAAATTCTACGCACGGGTCATCGATGCGCTTACAAAGCGGCGCACTTCAACTAACTGAGTGCTCTTTATATGTATTCTTGCGTTTCTCGGCTTTGGCATCTTTGCCTGTTGCATAGGGATCTGGAGCTAATTTAGGCGTCTTGGATCGAGAATGGTAGGAATCCTCGGGGACAGTTTATAATCCATGTTGACCAAAAAGCGCATTGGGATTATCGTACTCTCTTTGTAATGCCAGTCTCTCAAGTCTTTATTCTAATGAAAGTAGTCCTTCAAATAGCGAAATGCATAGTCCATCAGGGGCTGCGTTATGGGCTCTGCGGGCCACCGTAAACACGGCATGCCGCATTGGGCACCCCCGATTGGCTGGGGCATCCCCAAGTTCCCCAAAGCTGTCATTAAAAAAGCGACGAGTTCATGTTGTTGCGTAGATGCTTGACAGCTCGCCAGCAATATTCTTCTTTCTTTCGTTTCTTTTCAATATAAGTGTTTGACCTCCTTTACTTTACTGCAATACCGGAGGACCAATTCCACTCATTTGTTGCAGCTATCCCTCGAAGCTGGATCGCCCGTGAAGGCAAGATGGCGCGTCTGGGCCGCGTTGGGTTTCTCGCCCTCGCGGTGGTGTTCCATCTTATATATTCGTATTCAATATTTGACATTTACTTTGTCAGTCCGATCGTGAGTGGCATGAGATCGTATGGCGTCGAGCGAGAACCTGGAACGAATGCGCCAGCCAGCCGTCTTGTGCTGTTCGTCGCCGATGGCTTGCGCGCCGACAAGGCTTTCCAGCCAGCTCCAGACCCATCTCCTGAAGATGGTGAAGATGCAGAAAATAACGATCCAATCTACCTCGCTCCGTTTATTCGATCGCGCGTGCTCTCCCACGGAACCTTTGGCGTCTCCCACACCCGAGTACCCACCGAGTCTCGACCTGGACATGTGGCACTCATCGCGGGTCTGTACGAAGATGTCTCAGCAGTGACAACAGGCTGGAAATTGAACCCGGTCAACTTTGACAGTGTCTTTAACCAAAGCCGGCATACTTGGAGCTGGGGGAGTCCGGACATTCTCGCAATGTTCAAGGAGGGCGCAATTCCCGGCCGTGTTGATGCCGACATGTACGGAGAAGAGATAGAGGACTTTACGATGGACGCAACGCAACTGGATACCTGGGTCTTCGATAAGGTAAAGGAGCTTTTTGCCTCTGCGAAGAGCGATCCCGAGCTGGACGCGAAACTACGTCAGGATAAGGTGGTGTTCTTTCTGCATCTTCTTGGACTGGATACCACTGGCCACGGCTTCCGTCCCTACTCCAAGGAATACCTGCATAACATTAAGGTCGTGGACAAGGGGGTGCAGGAGATAGCAACACTCATAGAAGAGTTCTACGGTGACGACAGGACGGCATTTGTCTTCACCGCAGACCATGGTATGAGCGATTGGGGAAGCCATGGAGATGGCCATCCTGACAATACTAGAACACCTCTAGTCGTCTGGGGATCTGGTGTTGCTGGCCCAAAGTTCACGGAGGGAAAGGCTGTCACTGGCCATGAGGATGGATTCTCTGCCGATTGGGGCCTTGACGGCATTCAACGCCATGATGTTGCACAGGCCGATGTTGCTGCTCTCATGGCGTACCTTGCTGGCTTGGATTTCCCTGTGAACTCTGTCGGCCAATTGCCACTTGAATATATCGATGCTAGTCCAAGGGAGAAGGCGCTCGCTGCATTGGCGAACACGCAAGAAGTTTTGGAGATGTATCGCGTGAAGGAGAAGCAAAAGAGGGCCGCATTGCTGCGATACAAGCCGTTCGAGCCATTGGCAGATCATGGCGAGAACTCAGTGGGGGAGCATATTGCTGAGATCCAGTTTCTCATTGCCAAAGGCAGCTATGATGAGTCCATCCAGAGGTCTGGCGCTCTATTCGCTACTGCGCTAGAGGGGCTACGCTATCTGCAAACATATGACTGGCTCTTCCTCCGAACCATCATCACCTTTGGATACCTAGGCTGGATTGCATATGCACTGACAACCGTTATTGATCTGCATGTCTTGCACGGTACCTCGGATTCAAAACGGACACTGGGCAGCACCATTTTCTTCACCTCTATTCTTGCTGCTCTCCTTTCGGTTCTCTCATATCAAAAGTCTCCGTGGCAATACTATTTCTACGGAGCTTTTCCAATCTTTTTCTGGGAAGAGGTCTTTGCACGTAGGAAGGCACTGATCGCTGGTCGCGAGATCCTTTTGGGCCACGTTCGCTCTTTTGGTGGCTACATCGCGCTCGGATTTCAATTGATAGCCTTTGTTGGAGTTTTGGAAGCTCTTGTAGGTTGCAAGAGGTTGGCACATTGGACGCTAGCTGACAAGGCAACCAGGTCCAATCCTACTTCCACCGTGAGATCTTCACGGTCTGTTTCATTCTCGGGTCATTCTGGCCTATTTTCTACGGCGTCGACTTTGTGAAGCAGAATACGGTTTTGTCCGCTACATGGGCCGTTGGGTGCTCTCTCATGAGCACTTTTACTTTGCTTCCTGTAATCAAAGTAGAAGACATTAACACCATGTATGAGGTCCCTCATTATTATCTAGGCTGGTTTGTGGATGATGTTCTAACCATTTTCTTGTGCAGAACTTATGCTGCACTGCTGATGTTCTTCACCGGGTTGTTCTATCTGCTTTTCGAGGACACCATCTTGAACCACAGTAAATCGTCAGGACATGCGCCAGGGGCCATCTCTAGCTTGGGGTCGCGAGTAATTATGGGCATACAGGTACGGCCTTTTGTCATTTTCCTCTCCTCGCGCGGTCTTCAAAACTACACGGCGGATGGCTGTTCTACCATGCTGCTGCCTTAACACTTTCGAGAGCAATCAGCTAACTTGAGTAGGTTGGCATGGTTTTGCTCGCCATGATAGTCACCAGATCCAGTGTTTCGTCTTTGCAGGCCAAGGAAGGTCTTCCATTTGGTAACCAAGTAGTTGGCTGGTTCGTTCTGGGTAAGTGTTGCGAGGAAGTGGCTTGGCTCGACTCGTTCTGCAGCCCTACTCAAACCTGGCTAACACGATCCTAGTTGCCTCGCTTCTTCTGCCATTTTTCCATCGACTATATCCTAACAGCCACTACTTGCACCGCCTGATGGTACTTTTCCTCACATTCTCACCCACCTTTATCATCCTCACTATTTCGTATGAGGGCCTTTTCTACTTTGTGTTCTGCATGACACTAGTCACGTGGGTGCGTTTGGAGCATGCCATATACGTATACACTGTGAGGTCCTCGGCGCTCCATGGTGGAAGCAGTACGGTTCCAAAGAAGCCAGGCTTGAATGCTACAGCGGTAGTTGATGGTCAGGAATACCGCTACCGCAGGCTAGGCCTGACGGACACGCGCGTGGCGTTGTTTTTCTTCTTCCTTCTCCAATCTGCCTTCTTCAGCACAGGCAACATCGCATCAGTCTCATCGTTTTCGATGGAGAGCGTCGTCCGCCTCATACCTGTTTTCAGTCCGTTTAGCCAAGGCGCCCTGCTCATCCTGAAAATTCTCATCCCTTTTGCCATCATCAGCGCTAATCTGGGTATCCTCAACCGCCGGCTAGAGGTGGCACCTAGTGCTCTGTTCATGGTTGTCATGTCCATCTCGGATGTCATGACTCTCAATTTCTTCTATATGGTGCGGGATGAAGGGTCCTGGCTGGACATCGGCACCACCATCAGCCACTTTTTGATCGCCAGCTTTCTCTGCACTTTTGTTGCAGGACTCGAGTTCCTTAGCGAGGTGTTTATCAGCGGGGTCGACTT
The DNA here is from genome assembly GCF_018340605.1 of Aspergillus pseudoviridinutans. Taxonomy (NCBI): domain Eukaryota; kingdom Fungi; phylum Ascomycota; class Eurotiomycetes; order Eurotiales; family Aspergillaceae; genus Aspergillus; species Aspergillus pseudoviridinutans. Next base: position 485,690 of record NW_025091285.1, on the reverse strand, counting down.
TGGACCGACCTCTAAGGCGATCGGGGCCGCTATCACCAGGGCCGTGGACGGGACTGTGGAGAGCAACGGCGGAGGTGCGCAGTCTGGGGCCTGAAGATGCGGCGAACGGTAAAAAAGGCCGAGGGTCTAGAAGGGAGTAAAACGACTTGCCTGAATGGCGGCTCCTTTATGATTCATGTAAATGTTATTTATAGATTATTGGCCGGACGCCATACATAGCTAATTACTGGGTACTTTACTGTTTAGACGCATAGTCTTCTCTTCGTCTTGACCACTGTATGATGCAGCACTGCTGAACAAAACTGTAGCTGATAGCTTGCCCATCACACCATGTACCCTCATCACAGACCCTCTATAGTATCTTTACCCCAGAACACTGTGGCATCACTAAGCCGAGGCATCACAAGCCAGCCCAAACTAAGTTTACCATTATTGGATCCCAAGAAACTAGACCCGCATCCTCGCGCATCAACCCTAACCATTTCCAGCCTAAGGCAGGCCGTCCGATCGCGGAATTGCGGGGAAGAGCCAGGCACCATCCGAGTACCTTACGCCTCTTGCCATCTTCCAACTCGCAGGAGTGGCTCTGATGACGCGATGCGGGAAATTTAAAACCGGGGAGATGCGGGCTGGTGGATGGATCTTACAGCTTACTTTGCGATTTTACGATTCATTGGAGGGTCTGGGGTCTGGGGTCTTGGATGGGGTTTGCTACTGGGTGGCTTACAGGTGTAAATGCCGCAGTTTATGGGTTGGAACGATGCAGGAGCTGGCTGGTCGCATGATGCTTGCTTTTTCTGTCTTGATTTCTGGTTTCCTACGTAGAGTTCGAGATGCACTGCAGGATTCCGTATCTTTCCGCGTGGTGACTCGATTTCTGAACTGGGAGCACGGACTGCTGGATGGCGAGTTATTTGTAGGAGGACAAGCAGACAAGTGGTGACGGGAACCAGAGGACGAGGGAATGCAATCTAGCTTGTCCTGCGGTATAGACTAGAAGAGATCGGATCTGGAGTCCGGAGTATCTTCGGCTATCGAGGTCCGGGCCTATTCACACCGTTAAGGATTAGACTAGTATTATCGATAGTGACCAGACATAAGGAGTCGAGACGGGGACCTTGAGGCTTCATAGTTTGGCGTCGACTAGTCTTGATCTATCAAGGAGTAATAACTCCCGGCAGAAAGTTGAATGATCGTCGTGGATATGATCCTCTTGTTTCACTTCAAGTCCCGTAGTCTATTAGCGGATACTAGTCTGGTCATGACGTGTCTTTGGTAGTCAAATCTCGAGTGGAACTAATCAGACCTGCGGAAATATCATCCATCTGAGAGTTTATTGTTCCCTTGGCAGTGTTTGTACTAGAACATGTATTCTTAAATGTCAAGTCCTAGAGACGTATCTATGCAGTAAATCGATGCACAAATACCATACTTGCGAAACTGGACCTGGTTTCTAAGCGACTCCACAGTGGAGTGCAATAAAGAAGCTTTACTGGTGTGGTAAATCAGAATAGCACCCGGGTTAGGGCCATTTCTGGGGATCTTTTCTGGTTTTCCTCTAGCTTAGAGAATGCGCATAGAGTACTGTTCCAGTGGATGATTATTCCGCTGAGAGTAATTACAACTATGGCGTTTGAAACCATGTTCGGCGTTCCATATGAGAAGATCACTGCGAGCCTCAAATTTTAGCACTTTATAAGAAGGTCGAGACTCATGGAGAGTACTAATGCAGTGTGACAGCATGCACTTTAGCAAGCTTATAAACCATGTTTCAAGTGAACTCTCAATCATGGACATAGTCGAGAGGTACTAGGTACATATTCAGTGGTCCAGCCAGCAATAAGGCAGCAAATACTAATTGTAACGGCTCGTCCAATAAATCCGCGTCTCCCCACAACTCCTAGATGATCCTCCTCGAGACTTAGCTTACACTGTGCCCTGCTCTTTCAGAGCCCAGAGGTTCAGACTCCTTGAGAGATGGTCATCGAATTGGTAATATTGCAACCTGAGAGCTTGGCTGCATTTTGTAGGTATGGGGTACCAACTAGGACTTTTGCCACTTCCCTCGTGTCCCCTTTTCTTTTGCGCTCCACCTTCGTATGGTCAAGTTGCTTATTCCGGACCGGAGCAGTGAGTACAAGAACTCGAGGACGGAGTACTTGGTCTGCTCCTATACTTGTTATATAAGGTCATGATTAATTCTTTGATTGCACTACCTCCATGTTCTGGTACGTTTCAACTCTGGTTCCTTAGTCCGCAGTAGTAGTAGTAGATCCGCCCAAGACCTTTTCCCTCCCCTCTCCACCGCATCTCTCGAATCCACCAAAGCCAGTAAGGCGCCAACAACCCCCTGTGACCACGGACCAGTAAGGGTAAGACTGCCCACCCGCACAGGTTTCGTGTCCCATTCATTCATCGCATCCATCTCAAGACACTACTGGAGTATCTAGCTGCTACTAATCCGGTGGCGCTTGTTCCTCTGACGCCTTTCTCGTTCGTCTGCTTTCACTTCACTTTACCTGTTCCGTGGCTTATTCTCGTCCCTATTACTATTCGCCAATACGCAACGCGCTCTCCATTAAGACAGAGACGGAAAGAAGAGGAAACTCGTTCATCTCCAGTTCCCTGTACTCCCCGTTGAGTACCTTAATTCTCGTCTCTTTCCTAGACCTACCGCTACCCACCCTCATCGCCCTCTGTTCCTTTTTATTATCGCCGTCTCCGCTTGAAACGCTCCCCGGTCGCAAGTTTTGGATGGATACCTGGCCATGAGCACAACAGCAGAGAATCGCCCCGAATCTACGCCCACGAGACCTAGCCCTGCCCCCAGCACCGCGGGCTCAACGGGTACTTCAGGCCTCACTGTGCGCGGTGGTCCAAACGGACAAATGAGTTTCAGAAGGTGTGTGGTGATATTTCCTTGTGCTGTGGTGGTGGGTTGATGATTCTCCTGCTTGTCGCGGGGCTGCTGTCTCGGACGGTCGCACGAAGAAAATTCAGTCCAGTCGACAATATTGGGGTAGAAAGCTTTGTAGATTGCGCAGTTCGGGTTTAAAAAGAAGTTCTATCGATGCTAATTGGCTTTATCTAATCTCTTAAAACAGACAACGTGCGTCGCGTGCTTGTGAGGTACGTTCTCTCGTTATGTGTTCCTGCGAGGTCAACGCGACCTGCGCGGGTGCCTCGGCACCTCGGCCCATCGCAGCTATCGTCACTATATCGAGCTCATCACGATCACCCCATTCCACACCACAATCATACCACAATGAGTTATTTTGCTAACTGTTACTCTTGTCATGGGTTCTATAGACCTGCCATGCGCGAAAGGTGAGTTTATCCCCTGGCGTCCTTGCCTTTTTTTGCAAAAAGGAAACGGTTGCTGACCATGAACGTTTTCGAGCAGGTCCGTTGCGATGCTGCCAGTTTAGGTGTGCCATGCACCAACTGTGTGGCCTTTTCGATCGAGTGCAAGATCCCTACGCCGAAACGCAAGAAGAACCAGACTAAGTCGAAGGATACAAACAGCGGGTATGTAAAGCGCCTGGTCTACCAGCCATAGCTCTCGACAATTACTGACCTCCACTGCCTTCTGGTAGGACTGATGAGCGCAACGAGGACAGCCAGGACAAGCAGGAGGAGTCGCCAAGTGACGGCGGAGATGGGAAGGATGCGTTCGGGTACCGCAAAAACCGGATGGCCGTCGATGGGATGCCAGTGACCACCCTCACCGAGCAACAGGAAGCTCAACAGGCGTCCCACAACAACACTTATGCCCAATTTATGAAGCCCAAGTTTGCCCGAGCACCGATAAAAGAAGCAGGCAGAGTCGCCTATCTCGGAGAGTCATCAAACCTGTCGCTCTTGGTTCAGGATCGTCATGGCACAACGGACGTCGTGCACTATCCTCTTCCGCCTAACGCTAGAGGATCGCGTGCTCGGTTGACGGACCTCGACAACCTCGAACTCGACATTCTCCATCAGCGTGGCGCTTTCCTACTCCCTCCCAAACCCCTCTGTGACGAGCTTGTCGAAGCTTATTTCAAATGGGTCGCACCTATCGTTCCGATCGTCAATCGCAGTCGTTTTATGCGACAATATCGCGATCCGAAGAACCCACCTTCTTTGCTTCTATTGCAGGCCATCCTTCTCGCTGGCTCGAGGGTTTGCACGAATCCCCAACTTATGGATGCGAACGGCTCCACCACGCCCGCCGCAATGACATTCTATAAACGGGCGAAAGCACTTTATGATGCTAATTACGAAGACGACCGCGTCACGATTGTTCAGGCCCTTGTTCTCCTAGGCTGGTACTGGGAAGGTCCCGAAGGTTTGTTTGTTCGCTTTGCCTGAGTGTCGGCCTGTTCTAACTCCCTACAGACGTGACAAAGAACGTCTTCTACTGGACAAGAGTTGCAATGGTCGTCGCACAAGGCTCCGGCATGCATCGAAGGTATGACCTTCTTTCCCTTTCGTATCTTCGGCTCAGTGACTTACGATCGCAGCGTGGAAACATCTCAACTCAGCAAGCCAGACAAGCGATTATGGAAGCGCATTTGGTGGACTCTCTTCACCAGGGACCGATCCGTAGCAGTTGCCCTCGGTCGGCCTATCGGAATCAACACCGACGACTCAGACGTGGGCATGTTGACCGAGGACGATTTCATTGAGGACGAGATCGACAGCGTCGCCGAGTACCCTCCCGACCCTGTACACGTACAGTTCTTCCTTCAATATGTCAAGCTGTGCGAGATCATGGGCCTGGTGCTGTCTCAACAATACTCCGTGGCGTCTAAATCTCGGAGGATGAATGCCATGGACTTGACGCATTCAGATATGGCTCTGGCAGACTGGCTTCAGAATTGCCCAAAGGAGGTATGCTGGCAAAAGTCCCGGCATAATTTTTTGGCAGCTCTTCTTCATGCGAACTACTAGTGAGTGCAAAAGCACATCTCATCTTTGGAAGGCCATGGCTAATGAACAAAGCACCACCCTGTGTCTCCTGCATCGAGCACACATGCCTCCTGCTTCGTCAGCGCCAAACAGCTACCGTGTAGAGGAGATGGCGTATCCGTCGCGTACTATTGCCTTCCAAGCCGCAGGGATGATTACCTCTATCATCGAAAATCTACAGACACATCAAGAAATCCGATATGCTCCTGCGTTCATGTGGGTCTTTCCCTTTGAATGATCGTTACTGCCACCTGCTAATTGTCAACAGAGTCTATAGCTTGTTCTCGGCGTTGATCATGCACGTCTACCAAATGCGGTCATCAGTACCATCTATTGTGGCGACGTGCCAGGAGAGAATCAACATCTGTATGCAAGCTTTGAAAGACGTGTCCAAGGTCTGGTTGGTGGCGAAGATGGTCCATACGCTGTTCGAGTCGATCTTGGGCAACAAAGTTCTCGAAGAACGTCTTCAAAAAGCTGCTGGCAAGAGACACCAGAGGGTACGGCCCGAGACGACGCAACAGCATCCTGCGAAGAGGCCGGATCCGCCGAAGCGGAAATTCGACGACATGGATCTTGGTCTGCCAAATGGGGGTCCTACACCTCCGGTTTCGTACGAACGATCTCGACCACAGACACCTGCCGTCACACCGTCCAGAGAACTGGGGCAACCTCCTGGGATCAGCGTGCCGCAAGGGTCCCCTACCGCCCCTCAAAATACATTGCCAGGCAATTCCCGAAGCAATACTCGACCGACAACGCCCTTCAATGGTCACTTCTCGCTACCTGCAACGCCTCCAGATCTTTTCCTTGTCACCCGTACTTCGCCCAACCTCTCTCCGTCTCTCTGGGAGAACTTCCAGCCAGACCAGTTGTTCCCTGATGGCACGGCCATATTCCCCGAGTTGGCATCTCCGCAGAACCATACTGTCGACCCGCAACTACAGATGCAATCGCAATTACAATCACAGGGTATGCAGCAACGTCACATGGTGGTGAACCAAACGCCGCAGATGCAGGGACGTAACCTGTCCAGCCCGGAGCTGATGTCGGGCCTGCCACCGGGAATGGGCCTGCAAGGTGGCCAGCCACAGCAAATGTTTGGATTGGAAAATCAGCATGGATGGCCCATGCAAGGCTTAGAGGCGCCGTTGAATGCCGCTGGAATGGACAATACTAGTCAGGATGACAACTGGAGTAGCAGTTCACGAAGTGGACCAACGGCTCCCACGACGCTGAACGTCGAAGACTGGTATGTTTCTATCGAGAATGCCTGAGATGACATTACTGACTTTAGCTGTTCTTAGGTTCCAATTCTTCGGCATCAACGGGAGCTTCGGAGAAATGGCAACATGACACCGCTGATTTCTCACAGGCGATGTATGACTTGATTTTGCGACGTGTATAACATCGATTTTCTGGCTGTGCATCTTGCAGCCATTGCCGTAGTGACTTTATGATTCTTTCTCTGCTTTCTCCTGCAAAGCCATATCTGCCTAATTTGACACATTTGCTGTGGTTCCGATGGTGCTGTCTGCAGATCCACTGCGACGGAGCCAGGTTCAAACGGTATAAGGAGTACGATGGGAAGGATGGATTACGCGGAATTGACATATGTATATACTCGCATGTGCCGATGCCTATTTAATGCTATAGCGAATGGCCGATGGCTTTGAATGTTGTTTTGGAAGACAGTATGCCTCAGGCATTGACTATGAGTCAGCACGCTAAGCCTCAAATGGAATAGTCGATGACGAAATCGCGGACAGCGGACGGCAGCCAATCACAGGGCAGCGATGCCGAAGCAGCCTTTCCCGCTACGGCAAGCAACAATCCGCTCGTCTGACTCTTCTGGAGATTCCCCAGTCTTAGTTCCAGTCGTTGGTCTCCCTTCTTTTCCATCCATTCCTTTTTATCCCTTGTTCTTTGATCTTTGATATTTGACAGTGTGACTGCTATATCAATTCTCCAGAGTCTCAGTTGTTTCCTATGGTTTGAGTGTTTCCATCTTCCCGATCAATTCTACATTCCTTACTTCCCCGCTACTTTCCCGCCCCGCAAGCGATGTCGGCCTCGGGTTCTGGTGCTGCTCCTGCGGCCACCGATGCTAAGAAGAAGGCATTCCCTCACGTTGACCTTGACGGACACAATCTCCCTCCGTCTCCTGCTCCCTCCAGTCCTCGGACAGGCAAGCGATATGCAATTGCCACAGAACTTGTATATACCGACAGCAACGACCAGTACAATGCCAGCAGCGTCCCTATCTACCAGGTGCGTCTTTCTATGCACGCAATCCATCCGACGAGAGTGTACTGATTGAAGCAGAGCGCCACGTTTAAGCAGACCTCGGGCGGCGGCGGCGGAGAATATGACTACACTCGCTCCGGAAATCCCACCAGAACTCACCTCGAACGACACCTCGCCAAGATCATGTCCGCGCAGCGCGCTCTAGTTGTTTCATCCGGTATGGCTGCTTTGGATGTGATCTCCCGCCTGCTTCGTCCCGGTGACGAGGTGGTGACTGGTGACGACCTCTACGGCGGCACGAATCGTCTTTTGAAATATCTGTCGACCAACGGCGGCATCATCGTCCACCATGTAGATACAACGCAGCCGGAGAAAGTTCGCGAGGTGTTGAGTCCGAAGACAGCCATGGTCTTGCTCGAGACGCCAACCAATCCCCTCATCAAGATCGTCGATATCCCCCGGATTGCCACGGCGGCGCATGAGATCAACCCGAGTTGCTTGGTGGCGGTAGACAACACTATGATGTCTCCGCTGCTGTTGAACCCTCTGGAGCTCGGCGCGGATATTGTTTATGAAAGTGGAACCAAGTACCTGTCTGGTCATCACGATCTCATGGCCGGTGTGATTGCCGTGAACGACCTTGCTCTTGGGGAGCGGCTGTACTTCCCCATCAACGCGTCCGGATGCGGCCTGTCTCCCTTTGACTCGTGGCTGTTGATGCGTGGTGTCAAGACGCTCAAGGTGCGGATGGACCAGCAGCAATCCAACGCGCAGCGCATTGCCGAGTTTCTCGAATCCCATGGGTTCAAAGTCCGCTACCCCGGGCTGCGGTCTCACCCGCAGTACGAGCTGCACCACTCCATGGCGCGGGGCGCCGGGGCGGTGCTGTCGTTTGAGACTGGCGATGTCGGCGTCAGCGAGCGCATCGTCGAGAGCGCCAAGCTGTGGGCTATCAGTGTCAGCTTCGGCTGTGTCAACAGTCTGATCAGCATGCCCTGTCGGATGAGCCATGCCAGTATTGATGCAAAGACACGACAGGAGCGAGCGATGCCGGAAGATTTGATCCGGCTGTGTGTTGGTATTGAGGATGTAGACGATCTCATTGACGATTTGCGGCGGGCTGTAAGTCCTCTTTACTTGCACTTCTGCACTTTTCCAATACTAATTATGTGTGCAATAGCTCGTTCAAGCCGGTGCAGTCAACATTACTCTGGATGGATTCGAAGCGAACGTACCCAGTGAATCATCTAACTCTGCATGAAGTTTGCAAATAGCAATAGCGGGTACGGTCTCATGTTCAATTTCGGGCGATATCATTGGCGTTGAGGTTTACAAAATATATCTCGGTTATTACAGAAAATAAATCTGGTTATTCTAAAGTGCGATATTCATTGTAGATTGTAGACCTATGTGATCTTAAAATTGAGTCTCACACTGGGTGATTGCACTTCGGCAACCGGCAGCCGGCATCGGAGGACACGCCGAATGTATCGGGCCCGGGGCATTCTCGTCCGCGATGCAGTCAGAGTCATCAGCGTAATTGTTCCCCCCAGATCAGTCAGGATGCAATCGCTGGCGATATTGAGTATCAGATGGCTGTTTGTAATTGATTGACTCAAATCTCTGTCGTCTACGCGTATCTCCGTTACAGACCTGCTTGTGCTGACGCCTCACTGTTTACTCCGCCTTACAATCAACCGAGTTACAGCAGATTATGCCACGGAATGCCCTCTCCCCAGATGGCCCCGTCACCATACCAGGTCCAGCCGCAGAACGGCCCTTGAAAGCCTCAGCTCCATCCACATCAAAATGGAACACAGACAAGCTAGGCATGCGCCTCGGCGTAGACATCGCCAGCGCAATGACAGCAGGCGCCCTAACCTGTCCCGTCATCACCGTCATCGATCGGTATTCCCCCTTGTCCGTGTCCTATACATGCCGCAACTAATGATATGAACGATCAGAGCCATCATCGAAAAAGCCGCCAAGGGCCTCCCCATCCGCAGCACCCTCGCCTCCTGCTTCCGGTCGATGCTCACCCGCCCCGTGGCGTTTCTCACAAGCACCCCGTTTTTATTGATATACACCCTCTACACCTCGACGTACCTCACCGCCAACGCAATCGATACCCTGACCTCCACGCTCCGCGATAAGCCCTTTGAGACTGTCTTCCCCGGCACGGCCAAGTTCCTGACGACCACGGCTGTGAATATGGGAATATGCGTGTACAAGGATGCGCGGTTCGCGAGGATTTTTGGTGCCAGCAGCGCCCCATCTACGTCTACCACACCCGGAGGTGGTGTCGGTGTCGCCTCCGGCGGAGGAGGAGGACAAGCAACATGCCACCCATCCAGCAGCTCAGCTCTAAAGGTCCCAAAGGTGAGCTACGGACTCTTCTGTCTACGGGATAGCATCACCATCTTCGCGTCGTTTAATGTGCCTGCGCTACTGGCGCCGAGCATTCCGGATGGGATTGCGGCTACGCCGGGGACGAAGGCTGCGCTGGCGCAGTTTGCGTGTCCGGCGCTGATGCAGTTTGTGAGCACGCCGATGCATTTGCTGGGCTTGGATCTGTATAATCGGCAGCCTGCTGGTGGGCTGGGGTGGAGGGAGAGAGTGGGGCGGATCAGGAGGGATTATGTGGCGAGTTGTTTTGCGCGGATGGGGAAGATTGTGCCTGCTTATGGGGTTGGGGGTGTGGTGAATGTTAGGATGAGGGATGGGTTGATGCGGAGCTTGTCTTCTGCTTCTGCCTCTTGAGGTTATTTGAGCTTATGCTCGGCATTGGCGTTGGCGTTGTGTTGGATAGATTCATTTTAATGTTCTGGGTTAGATTCGGGATTGTATAGCCCGTGTCATGTCATGATGTGTATACAGCTGATAATGATTGATTTTGGCTAATTAGATAGATATAGAGCTATCACGTCTCCGCTACCGCAATGCAGTGATTACCATCTGGGCATGTCAGCAAGTTGTCAATGTTAATGCCAGCAGCAGGAACTTACGAAAAAGGCTCTAGGTGGAGGTATACCTCCTCCGCCCCATCCCCCAGGACATCCCGCTGCGCCCGCGCAGCCGCATTCCGCACATCGTGCAGCATGCTCGCCGGACCGCAGACGAAGACGCCTACACGCTTACCTTTCGCGCTGGATGGAGACGTACAGCCCGCAATGAAGGCAGGCAGGTCCGGCCGGGGGCCGTGTGTTACTGCGATCTGCGACATGCTGCTGGTGAGAGGTTTGGTGGAGGGGAGTTTGCTCTCGTCGTCTTCTTGCTGTTCCTGTTGCTCCTGCTGCGCAGAGGTAACGTAAACCGAGGCGGAGGCGTCCCCGCCTCTGCTGGAGGCATTGGAGGTTGAGATGCGGGTCTCGATTTCCTCGATGTACCACTCTGCCATTGACTGATTGCGCGTTGCGAAGATTATCTGTAGAGCTGGGGTTGGGGAGGAGGCCAGGACCGCGTCCACGATACCTAGCGAGAAACCGCCGCCTGAGCCACCAGAGATGACAAGGACAGAGTCGAATCTTGCGAGGTCGTTGGATGCAGCGAGGCCGCCGTAGGGACCTTCGAGCAGCACGGTGCGCTCGGTGCCTGGGCGCTGTGCGGCGAGGCTGGCGAGTCGAGCTGTGATCCCTCCGCGGGGTTTGATGTAGAAGACTAGTTCGTTGGGTTTAGGCAGGGAGGCTGGGTTGTGGGCGATGGAGGTGATGGTGAACGGGTGGGCGGTTAGAGAGTGCAGGCCGAGCTGGGAGGGATTTAGGAACCGGAGGAAGATGTGTTGGCCTGGGGACCAGGTTATGAAGGTGGGGATCTTGATGCGGACCAGGCCGCATGGGAGGACGTCGAGGGTGGCTTTGTGGCGGCCGTGGAGGAGGGTGGTGCGGACGTATGCTGCGCAGAGACTGAAGAGGTAGAGGGCGCCGCCGGCGATGAAGTAGTCCCTGGCCGGCCACGTTAGCATTGGCATACAGGTGATGGGGCATACGTACCAAGATGTGAGCCGAAAGTCGCAGTGGAAGAAGAAGAAGAGGACGAAGAGCAGTGCCACGGTGACATGCGTCGCCTTGAAGAACTCGTAGTATCGGTTTCTACAGTCGTTAGGGCTGAGATTTCGTCCGAGACAAAGTATTCAGACTCACCGGATAGCTGGCAAGGACATGACGGTCAAATACGCCTGGGGAATCAGCGCCGCAACTCCAGTCCAGTAGGTGAGCGACGTCTTCCACTGCTTGACCATATCGCCCTTGTCGATATGGACGATGATGAAGGGAAAGGTGTGGATCAACGCCAGGACGAACATGGCGTAGCTGGCCCAGTGATGGAAGACCTGAAGCTTTTCATGCGGTACACCCGTCAACACCGAGATGAGATTCGCTTTTGTTCCCAGGATCCTACACAGTCAGTCAAGTCCGCCAACAACTTGTGCCCTTGTACTCACAGCACAAAAGGAAGAAGGCCCAAGGCCATCCACCCCGTTCTCGTCGCGATCGGCGGACTACTTCCATAGGAGACTTTAGCCGTATTAGGCCAGTAGTATGGCTTCGGGCCAAGGGTCATGGCTATCCATGTCAGCAGGGAGTCAAGAAGCACACCTAGCAAAGACTAACCGAAGAAGAAAACAAATCCCACCAGCCCGAGGAGCATCACACCCAGAGACGGCGACCAGTACCGCAAGGATGGTACCTGGTATCCCTGATAGGAGAGATAGCGCATGGCAGCCGTCGTCTTCCGCCAGAGAGCACTGCGTTTCAAGGGCAGAGGAGCCCGCCGGGAGAGGAAGTGAGCTATGGCGAAGACTCCGATAGTCGCACACATGAAGTAGACGGTGTTCAAGGCGTAGACATGATCCGCTTCGTACCTGGATACCCATTAGACGACTGAAACGACAACAGAAGGTAGATAGATACCAGTATCGCCAGTGGCCGCGACGGTACGCGCACTGCTCCGGACTCAATGTGCAGGTGTCTTTTCTGGAAGAATGAAGCATCACAGGCTGGTCGAGCCATGGAAGGCCGGAGCCTCCTCCGGACATGTCCATCATCTTGTGTAGTCAAAGACGATCACGACAGTAGATCCTGCAGTCGTGATACCTCGATCTGCTCTGTGTCAGTTGGGAGGGAGATGATCTTGACTTGGGCGAGATTTAAACAGAGGACGAGAACAAACTCTGCAGATGGCAGTGGTGCAATTGCCAGACAGAGAGGAACGCTAACAGCTGACCAGAGCCATACTATTGTTTAGTTTACTTCCTGGATCATACTAGAGTCACTATAAGAGTCACGTAAAGGTCCTCAAATTACCTAGTATAGATGTATGCTTCAGGGCTGTAAATGCTGGTTGCTGATTGGTCCAGACATGCTCACAATTGAGCACATTTCCAGCCTGTTAGCGTCGAGGGTGGACCATCTTTGTTTTTTCTTCGCTTCAGATAACATTTCCCTTATTTAATCCTGGTAATTGCCCTATGGCTCTATGAGCAGATTTGCGCTGAATCCGTGGGTTGGTTGCAGACTACGGGGTACACCACGCATCAACCTTAACTTACAGGAAAAGCGAAAACATGGAAGTATGGAAAAAGAAAATGAAAACATGATGGCATAATCTCATAATCACTAGTCATAGTCATACTACCAAGGTACCAGGTACAGCATATATCATCAACMCACTTGCAACGGGACAGTCTCAACAGAAATCGACGATTTCATATGCTCTGTGCCTGTGACAGTGCTCACTTCGTTCTCTCCCCACAGCCCATGATCCCTCAGAGCTTGATACCCTCCTCTCAGACTATCGGCCTCAATGCCCTTGGCTCGCAGTACGCTGGTGGCCACCCGGGCCGTATCACCGTGGTAGCAAATGACCAAGACATGGTGGCCACGGAGCTTGCTCAGAGCCTCCTCCGCCTTGAACAAAGTCTCGAGCTCTAACCATTGCGCTTCCAGCACGCTGGGATCCGCGAATGGCTTGGGAGTGTGCGAGTCCAGGCTGCGAAGGGGGATGTTGACTGAACCAGGCAGATGCCAGGTGGAGTAATCTGCCGCTGTTCTCAGATCCAGAACGCAGCAGAGTGGTCTGAGCTCGATGTTGCGCAGAAGACTGTCCGAGAGCGAGCGGGGAGTCTCGTAGAAATGCGTGAAGAGGACGATGGGGCTTCGTTCCCAGCTCTCGTCGTAGCGATAGATGTCGACTCCGCTGAGATTCTGCGACGCTTAGTCGGTGACTCGGGGTGTCAATCAGAAGATAGGGCACTTACCTCGTTCTTGATGGGATGGAATTTCTCCGCCCCCAGTTTGGAAAAGTACTCGCCGATGTACTGGTAGGGTAGGTCGCAGCAGATAAACACAGAGTGGACCAGGCCATCCGGCCCAGCTAGCTCAGCCAGCGTCCCGGCCTGCTTGCGTTTCTCCAACAGCTGAAACAATCCCTGTAGATTGAACCCCGACGACGGGCCACAGACGATCCCCTCGCGGCACAGATCCAGCGACAGCGAGAAGGAATCGTACGAATTGACTTCCTCAATGGCATCAACCGCCTCTCTCCAAGGAAACTCAACCGGCTTCAGGAGCGCCAACGACCGCGGACCCGGGACTCGGTCCCCAGCCGCCGTGCACACCCCCAGCCGCAACACCGACGGCTTGTTCTCCTTGAAAAACGTCCCCAGACCGGTCATAGTGCCAGACGTGCCCATCCCAGCGCAGAGCACATTGATCTCGGGGAGCTGCCTGAGAATCTGCGGTCCTGTCCAGCGTACATGCGAGCCCCAGTTATCATGGTTTTCGTACTGGTTGGGGTTGAGGATCTCGTCGGACTCCAGACCCATCTTGCGGGCGTTCTGGATCCCGCCGCGGTCGTCAAACGGTTCAGGCTGGCTCGGTCCGCCGAAGAGGGTGATGTCCAGGCCGAAGAACTGCATGAGTTTCAGCTTAGCGTCGCTGGTCTTGTTGCTTAGGAAGGCTCGTGTGTCGTGGATGCCGTGCATGACGCGCGCGATCATCGACATGGAGATCACCGTTGACCCGGAACTATACTCGATGATGGTCTTGGTTTTGCCCGGGACGACTTTCTTCTCAAGCATATTTAATGCTGCCATTTCGTTAGTCGGTAGCTATTACGATTCTCACAGGACGCTCACCAGGCATTGCCTTGACGTTGTTGGCAGGATGCATCGACATCATTTTGGCGTAGAGGCGCACCCCATCTTGATGGTACGGATTCAGGTACTCAGGAACCTCCACCAGGGGTAGAGGAGGCTGACAATCGGGGTCAAAGTACTTCCTGAGGGCATCAGGGCCCCTGTAGACGTTCAGCTCGTTTGCAGCCATCTTATGCTACTGAGAACGGATATAAACGCCAAACAGAGCATAAGACGCAGATGCAGACGCAGAGGCCTGCCGCTTTATACCGCAGGCCTCTTCTCCAGTGACAAAAATGCAACTTGCCCAAAAGCAGAATGGCCCACCAGCCGAGGAGGCACTTGCGGCCAGAAGGAGCAGGTCCATCTGAGCATATTCTGCTCTGGAATGAGCTATTTCCTGAAACGTGAGGCTGATCTCTGCAGTCTCCTCTCTCGGGAGATGCCCAGACTACCTTGGAGGCTGATGATCGCCTACAATTACCGTGACGGACCCAAGAAGGAGGACCTGGAGGCCGTAGATGCAACATCGGCGGATTCTATTACACTAATCAATGTCACTTCCATGATTCTTAGTGTAGAGCAGGCAACAGACCCGTCTAGAGTGTTGGCACCTCCAAGGTATGAGGAATTCCTGTAGTGATCCCCCTCAATAACACAATGAATTAACTGTGCACCGTGTTCTGCATCTCATATAGCCTACCCACTATCAAATAGAGTAAGATTAATTAAAATCATGCACGGGGACCTTGGGTGAGTGTTTTTGCGCACATTTTCCCTTTTAGTGCGAGATGGCGTCTTGATGCTGCAGATCGACCCGCCCATCATTATTCTCAATCACGGCAGGTGCATTTCCTCACAAAATGAAATGACTCACGGGTCCTCGGAGAATAATCAGGGTCTTTGGCACGCAATGCACGAGTCTGATCATCGTCGCCCTCGTGGTGCATTCCAACTTTAAAACTCAATTCCCATTCCCGCTGTAGACTTCCTGGTCAGCTCCCTGGTTGATTGGAGACGTAGCAAACTACAATGCCAGACACAGTGATCAGTTCTCAGCAACAGGAGTCTACACCCCCGAGCTCCTCTGGAACAGTTGTAGAGGTGACAGAGGGCGCAGAGACCAAAGCAGCAGGACAACATGTCTTCAACGAGCAGACAAACTATGTCCCCAGGAGTACCATCATCACAGTGAGTATCATCACCACAATATGAGCCACAAATCTAAGACAAGCAGATCTTCCTCGCATGCTCGACGGTTGATCTCGTCGCCTTGATGGACCAAACGACCCTCGCGGCCAGTTTGTCCATCGTCGGCAACGCCCTGAACGCCAGCGACCAGACGTCCTGGATCTCCGGCGCCTATTTCGTGTACGTTGACTCCTTATATAAGTCCTGCGTCTCGCTAATGACCGCAGTACATCCACCTGCTTCCAACTGCTCTATGGCCGCCTCTCCGACATCTGGTCCCGCAAATACGTCCTCTTCGCCGGTCTCGCCATCTTCTTCTTCGGCTCGCTGGCCGCCTCGCTCGCCCAAACAGCCACCCAGCTCATCATCTTCCGCGCCTTCACCGGCATCGGCGGCGGCGGCCTCATGAGTGTCGCCCAGATGATCGTCAGCGACGTGGTCCCGCTGCGCGAGAGAGGTAAGTACCAGGGTATTTTGGGCGCGGTGGTCGCGCTCGCAAACGGCATCGGACCCGTAATCGGAGGCGCGCTCGCGTCCGCATCGATCGAGAACGAGTCGTGGCGGTGGATCTTCCGCCTGAACCTCCCGCTCACGGTGCTCACGACGCTGTGCGTGTTCTTCTTCATGCCCCTGCGCAAGGTATCCGGGGCGTGGAAGGTGAAGCTTGCGGCGGTGGATTTCGTCGGCGCGGCGCTGGCGCTCGGCGGGACGGCCGTGCTCCTGCTGGGCCTGAACTGGGGCGGAGGCGAGTATGCCTGGGCTTCAGCGCATGTGGTTGCTACGCTTGTGGTGGGCGTGGCAGTTTGCGTGGCGTTCGTGCTCTGGCAGTGGAAGGGGGCGGCGTTCCCGCTCGTCCCGATGCATATCTTCCGCTCGCGGATCGTCAACGGCGCGTGTCTGACGATGTTTGTCAATGGGTGGAATTTCCTGGTCCAGGTGTACTATATCCCGACCTTCTACCAGCTGGTCTTTGGGTATTCGACCGTCAAGGCCGGCGCGATGTTGCTGCCCATCACGCTGATGCAGAGTATGTCCTCTATGTCCTCTCCTCTCCTTGCAGACAGACACCAGCTGATAGATGTAGCGGCCAGTAGTACCGCCTCCGGGCTCGTCGTGCACTGGATAGGCCGGTACAGGGAATGTATCCTGTTCGGCTGGATGATCTGGGCCGTCGGACTAGGCCTCTTCTCAACGCTGGATCAGTCCTCCGGCCTGGGGAAGCAGATCGGCTATGGGATATTGACTGGTGTGGGTGTGGGCAACACCCTGCAGCCGTACGCTCACCTGCACCCATTCTCACTGCCTCACTAATGACCATCACAGAGCCCTCATCGCAATCCAAGCCGGCGTCGAACGCCGCGAGATGGCCGTCGTAACATCGTTCCGAAAGTATCTCCTCTCTTTCAACTGTAGCCAAGAAAGCCACACTGACTCTGCTCAGCTTCGTCAGAAACTTAGGTGGTACACTCGGCCTAGCTGTCGCCGGAACAATCATGTAAGACGCCATGCCATCCACATCTACATGGGCCAGGGCAACCACAACTAACACATGCCAGAAACAACCTCCTCTCCTCCTCGATCTCCAATCTCGGGTTCACGGCTTCAGAAACAAGATCGTTTCTGTCCAGCCCGAAGAATTTTCTATCTAGTCTTCCGGCGGACGAAGCGGAGCGCGTGCGTGCCTTGGTCGTACCGGCGTATAAGCGGGGCTTTAGGATCATCTTCGTGATCGGGGGCGCATTGGCAGCATTTGCGTTCTGTTTGGCGTTTGTGCTGATGCCGCAGGTCGAGTTGAATAGGGCCGACGATGCGAAATTGAAGGAGGAGGCGAAGAAGAGGGTCGACGAGAAGAACGCTTGCTAGATGTCTGTGCCAGTTGACTGTACTGTGGTTTTAGGGTTGATAGAGTGTAAATTAGAAAAATCGAGCTCATCCATTAATTCAGTCAGAGAAAAAGGTATCGAGGTAAGAGTAGTAAGCGTCTGTCGTGTCCTCGTCACGTCGTCAAATCCAAAACAATCTGGCCCAACCTCCTTTTGTGTATCCATGCCCCATGCCCATGCCCATGCCTATGCCCATGCCCCAGGTTGAACGAAACAATCTAACGCCTACCAGATGTATAGTAGGCAGATGCAACAAGGCCGAAATTCATATTTCATCAATAACGACCACTTGCTCCACCACCCAGTCCACCAAAGCCTGTCCTTCCAGCTTCCACTGCCCGTCATGCCACACCTCGTTCAGCCAGTACGACCAGCCCTTGCCCTGATGCAACGGGAGCCCCCAGGATTTCCTGCGGGTGTCTGCTGAAAAATCGTTGTTGACTTGGAGAGCCCCAACCGCAACCCCAGCGGCCGAGGCGCCCTGTCGTGCGCGCCACTCACGTTCCGCCCGCTCGCCTGCTCGGCGTGCTACAGCCTCCTCGTCTTCGGCCTGGTACAGATCGCATTTGTTGCATTCTGTACATCTCGATCCTGGATTGATGCGGAAGTGCTCGCAGAAGTGCTTGTAGCCCTCCTCCGCATCTTCTCCATCAACGCCGTTCCGGTCATTGTCGTTAGGATCTTGCCCAGCCGGTGCAATGTTCTCTTGATTGAAGATTCCGGCTACAAGGCGAGGAACTCGACCTTGTCCCGCTGCCGGAAGGGACGACCCAAGGGCTTTGCGGCAGAGATAGCACATGGAATATCCGCAGACGCAGGTCAATTTGTTGCAGCCGGACGACTTGACAAAGGATAAGCCACACCGAGGACACGTGCGCTTCACCGCAGCTGTGCGCGCGGCCTCAACAGTAGCCCGAAGGTCGAGCAACAGGGGCTCATGACAGATGTGAGGATCACGCCACGGTTTCTGGCAGGTGATGCAACTGACGCGACGGCAAAGAGGATTGGCACATGTGAATCTTTTCGGACGAACTTTGAGACACAGATTAAGAAGCGAATTCTTAAGGATAGTCGGCACAGCCGTAGGATCCAGTAGATATAAAATGATAAGCGGGATGGCCAGCAAAGGTACCATATCGAGGAGTATGACAGCCATCAAGATCGTGGACAACAGCCCATCACGACGAAAGTGCCAGGCTATCCCCTTGGAAGTCGGATGGTAAACGGGATCAATCTCGGCGTAAGAGCAGAACGGACAGCGGACAAGTTTCAACTGCGACTTCATCAGAGACTCCGAAGCCAGCCGAGTCTCGAATTTGCAGTAAGTCTCAAGTCCAGCCTTTTCCATGATTATAGCTCGCTTGACAGTCTCAGGATCCAAGGTGCCCTCGCAGCTACCATGGGCAATCGGCGCGATACACTTCAAAGTCGATCTCTCCACGTCCACCGACTTGCCCCATCCTTGCCCAAATAGAGCCTCGTGGATAGTCCTCTGTATGCAGCTATAACAAATTATATGCGAGTCGACCGAGCAAGTGGAGATTTGTTCAAAAGTCACGTCGGCAAGACAGCACTCACACTCATACAGCGCCTCAACCGCCTGTGCTTCGCGCTCATTGAGCTCCTCGGCCAACTTGAAGTCTTTCTCCTCCTGTTCCTCCCGTCTCACTCGCAGCAAAGGCGCAAGCAGAGCCTCATATAACTCCCTATCCAGCTCGACGCATCCCGTCTCCTTCAGCCTAGGCACCAGCTCACCATCCGCA
The DNA here is from genome assembly GCF_018340605.1 of Aspergillus pseudoviridinutans. NCBI lineage: Eukaryota > Fungi > Ascomycota > Eurotiomycetes > Eurotiales > Aspergillaceae > Aspergillus > Aspergillus pseudoviridinutans. The sequence goes on along the minus strand of NW_025091285.1, from coordinate 466,524 downwards.
CGCCGCTGCCATACCACCAGAGGATGTTCGTCCTTGTCCTTCTTGCGTTTGAACGAAGGCAAAATATTATTGAGCGTCGCCCGCCAGGTCCGCCTCGACAGCTCCTTCAGCGTCGGCCGCGCCCGCATATAGCAAAAGTTCGCCTCTGCCAGCACCGCTTCCACCGTACTCCTGCTCAGCCCGCTGAACTCCTTCGCCAGCACACCCTTCACAGAAGCTTTGTACTCGTCGCTCCGGAATCGTTCCTCGGGCGGCACCACATGCTCATCGTGTTCTCGTGAAACATCACCATCCCCGCCTTCGTCTCCGGTCCCTGTCGGGACGTTCCACCGCCCAGCCACCCATTCGTTCTTATGCCGGAGCAGCTGCTCCACGCACACCTGCAGCCTGCTCTGTCCGTCGAACCGCACGAGCAGTTCGCGGAAGACCTCGATCTTCACGTCTGGGAAGATGCGGGCTAGTGTCTCCAGCGCATCGTTGAGCTCTTCCTGCTCCTGCTTCGCGTTCTCGGCCTGGGTGTTCGATGTCAGGGCTGCGATGGCGCGGGATCGAGAGGTATTCCCGAATGGGTTGTTTCGGAGTGCTTCGCTGAGGGTCGTGGATTGGTTGTTGCTATTGCTGCTGCTGCTGTTGCTGGACCGGAGCGCGGGGGAGGCCGTGGTGGATCTAGAGAAGCTTGGGACAGGTAGCGAGAGCACCATCGTGGCAACGACGGAAACTCCGCTACATGATCGTTGTGCCGATCAAATCCAATTCGGATTCAACTCAACTGCCTAGCAGTGATACGGTCCGTGGCATCCGTATTTGATGGTTGATGTGCTGGTTGCGGGGAGTGAGTTGTGTCAGGTTGAGGTGTGGTCCTCGGCGCTGATGGGGAGCAGGTTACATAACCATGAAATCGAGCGTTAGGCGTCCTGTCACCAACAACTATGCCAACTAATCACTCACTCTAAAAAGACTACGCAAATATCAATTGACTCAGAGGGTCTGATTGAATACCATAATATACTTGAATATTCAAAAGTATCGTACGATCGCTTACAAATTTGAGCTTAGCAGACAGTGAACAAGACATCAGTGCATTGCTTCTGTTGGCAGAAAATCATGATTTATATACAAAAGCTGATAGACCATATTAACCCAGTATGCTTTTATCTTACAATTTGGCCTTGGCCCCCTCCAACAACTCGGCACCAGCGCCCAGGATGGCGGGCTTGCCGGTCTCCACAACAGTGGTCTGGAAGATGACTGTGTTTCCTTCCTTCCACATCTCCGTCTTCAGGGTTTGACCGGGCAGCACGACACCGGCGAAGCGAACCTTCAGACTCTTGAACGCACCGAACTTGTTGAAGACGTGCTTGCCAGAGACACCGAGCGAGCACAGTCCGTGCAGGATGGGAGTCTTGAAGCCACCGACCTTGCTGAACTCGGGATCAATGTGCAGAGGGTTGCGGTCACCGTTGAGACGGTACAGAGCAGCCTGGTCCTCAGAGGTCTTCTCCTCGATCACAACATCAGGCTGGCGCTTGGGAGGGTTGTAAGCAGCCGTGGCACCCTTGGGGCGGGGAGCAGTGGGCTTGGGGGAACCACCGAAGCCACCGCTGCCACGGATAAAGACGGTAGACTCGTTGTAGAACAGCTCCTCTCCGGTCTTGGCATCCTTGGTGGTGTATCCAGCAACGACGAGAGCGGCCTTACCCTTGTCGACCACGTCGATGAGCTTGGGGTATGTCAAGGTCTTGGCCTCGGTAGGGATGGGGAACTTGCGAACTTCCATGTACTGCTCACCATGCAGCAGCATCATGGGCGAGAAGTTGGCGACGATGTCGTCCATGTTCCAGGGGGTGGCAGTGTTGAACCAGGGGATCACACCGAAAGTGGGGAGAGCCTGGAAGTGTTCATTGTTCTCGTACACCAGAGGAAGGTCAGTGCGCTTGGCACCAACGCTGAGATTGTAGAGGATGACATCGCGGTCGACGTAGTCGAAAGCGGTGCCCTCAGTAGTGGCCTGCTTGGCCTTCTCAATGTTGGCAAGGATGTCGTTGCCACCTTCACCACCACTGCGGTTGGACATGTTGGCCATCACCTTCTCGGTACCAGCCTGGCTGTCCTCGGGGTGGTCAGCACGACCATCATCGAAGTTAGTGATCTGCTTCCACTGCTTGAGAACAGCCTCGGGAGTCAGCTTCACGTCCACAGGGAATCCGTGGCCGCCAGAGCGCTGCCAGCGAGTACTGGAGAACCATCCGCTGCCGCACTCGTAGAGACCCTTGCTGCTGGGCTCCGGGCACATGTCAGAGCAGAGAAGGGCGACCATGGGGGCAACATAGTCGGGCTTGAAGGCCTGAACCATCTCCTCAGGCATAATGGTACGGGTCATGTTGGTACCCGCGTTGGGCGCAATGGTGTTGACCTTGATGTTGTACTTGGCACCCTCAATGGCGAGAGCGCGGGAGAGACCGAGGATACCCAATTTCTAGACTAGGATTAGCAACCCGATACGCTTTACAGTCAACGGCGAAGGCCTTACCGCGGCAGCATAGTTGGCCTGTCCAAAGTTGCCGTAGATACCGCTGGTGCTAGCGGTGTTGACAATACGACCGTACTTTTGCTTGAGCATGTAGGGCCAAGCGGCCTTGGTCACCTTATAAGTACCACGCAGATGCACGTTGATGACAGCGTTCCACAGATCATCGTTCATGTTGTTGAAGGCCTTGTCACGGAGGATACCGGCGTTGTTGACCAAGATGTCAATGCGACCGAAAGCATCAATGGCAGTCTTCACGACAGCGTCGCCATCCTCGCAGGAGGCCTTGTTGCCAACGGCCTTTCCACCCATCTTCTTGATCTCCTGGACGACAGGCTCGGGATCGACCAGATCGTTAACGACCACGGAGGCACCGAGCTTAGCGAACAGAAGACAGTACGAGCGGCCCAGACTGGATAAATCAGCTTATGTTCCTTAAAAATCAAAAAATCAGATAATACGCACCCATTACCACCACCAGTAACGAGGGCAACCTTGCCCTTCAGATCAGGCTCTTCTCCAGAGGGAGCGCTAGGAGTCTTCAGGCCATTCTCCAGGAGGGTCATGAAGTCGGCGGGGCCGGTAGGATACTCCGGCTGAGAGTAGTCGTAGACATCTTTCCACTTCCTTGCAATGGCTCCGGGGGTCAGGGAAGCGTCGGTCTTCAATAAGGCACCCTTGGAACGCTCCCACCGGAGCTTGGCCATGTGGCCACCGCCGACCTCGAAAATTGAGCCGCTCTCAGTGGTATTCGAGGGGTGGACCAGAACAGCGACAAGGGGGACAACCCAGTCGGGCTTGAGGTTCTCCAAAACCTCAGGAGGCATGATTGTAGCAGTCATGCGACTGGCAGCTGTTGCAAGTCAGACACCGGCTGAAAAAGTATATAAGATCGTTGTTCCAGACATACCGATGGGAGCGATAACGTTGGCAATGATGTTGTACTTGGCACCCTCCTTCGCAAGGGTCTCAGTGAAACCGACCTGGCCGAGCTTGGCGGCTTCCGATTTATTAGCTTCAGTGACATAGTGTCAAGCGACAAGCAACTCACCAGAGTAGTTCGCCTGGCCGAAGTTACCGAAGAGACCGGCTGCCGAAGCTGTGTTGATGACACGACCATACTTCTGTTTCCGGAAGTGAGGCCATGCTGCTCTTGCGCACTGAACAGGAGAATCATGGTCAATACCCGGGCAAACAGAACGAACTTGATAGTTGCTATGCTAACCTTGTATGCGCCATAGGTGTGAACTTTGTTGATCAGATCCCAATCCTGATCCTTCATGTTCTTGAAGCTGACATCACGGAGGATACCAGCGTTGTTGATGAGAACATCGATCCGGCCGAAGTTCTTGATGGCAGTCTCAATGATAGCTTCACCGTTCTCGACGCTGTCATAGTTGGCTACTGCCTTGCCGCCAGCCGCTCGGATCTCCTCAACTACTACATCAGCAGCCTACGTAAAATTAAGTTAGTAGCTGTCATAAACCACCGTCTTTGGTAAATGATCCCTCGTACCTTTGATGACGCCCCCTCACCGGAGTGGGAAACACCCAGATCGTTTACAACGACATTGGCACCTCTGGAAGCGAAGAAGGTAGCGTAGGCCTTTCCAAGACCACCACCAGCTCCTGTAACAACGACAGTCTGGTTGTCAAAGCGCAGCTCAGACATATTGGATAATGTAGAAGGAAAGGAAAGTGAGGGTATCTAGAAGATCAAATACGGTGGTGCACTCAGCACACAGTTCTGTTCAAGGGAGGAGAGAAGAAAGGGGACAAAGGACTCAAAAGACGATTCGTCAGAGGGATGATAGTGAGGTTTAAAAGGAAGAAATTCTGGGGAGCCGGGGATACCGTAGGAGACCGGAACTGAATCTGGGGGAAGAGGTGAGGTGGATAAAGGTGAAGACGGTCGCAACGCTCGGCAAGCTCCAAAGGAACCTCGGTATCTTCCACAGTGAAGCTCGGAGGTTCCGCTGCTAGACGCCAAAGCGGATTTGGCTAGGCAGATGATACGTTTTCACATGCCGATGCTCTAGTCATGAGACGTTTGTTGTATTTCTATTTTTCTACTAGCTGCTCCGTCCTCTTCCACATGCTCAATGCTCGTTTTCTACATTTGCATCATTCTTTAAGGATGTATTTCCTTGCGATCTTAGTGGCAGAAGAGCTCAGAGGGACCATCTGCTGACTCAGCGAGCATGTGCTGGACGTCATTGTCACGTGGGACACGCGGGGTGTATCCCTAATGGTTTGTATAAACTCCTGGTCTTCGAATTGTTAGACAGCGAATATGGTCAGGATCGTAAAGCAATTCCCAAAAGAGTCTTCTAGATCACTTTGTTCAGATGCGGAAAGTCATTCAGGCACAATCTTATCCCCTCGGGGAAGTTCGACTACCCCAGGTTTCGGTCGGCTCTCGTCCGAGAGAACAAATAATATATAGCATCACAATACCGAAGTAGTCATAGTAGACAACCACAGCACCTAGATCGTCAGAAGTTCTTGCAAAATGCCTGAAATCATCGATGATAAATCTCAATACTGCATCCCGTTCCTGCTGAAGCGGTTGAAAGCCCACCAGGCACGCTATGGGAATGACCCAAACAATACCCCGCCATTCTTCCTAGGACTCAACGGTGTCCAGGGAGCAGGAAAGACTGTGCTGGTGAGTGAGCTACTCGAATCGCTCAGAAGTATTCCCTTGATCTGTATACTGAGCCAGAGGTAAACGCCAGGTCTCGAATCTTCAATCAACTCTTCGGGCACCTCCATATTCCCTCCCGGTCGTCACGATCTCCCTGGATGATTTCTACCTCACCCATGAGCAACAACAAACACTAGCGAGATCCTTTCCTTCCAACCCTCTTCTCCAGCATCGCGGCCAACCGGCGACCCATGATCTGCCTCTTGCTGAAAAAGTCTTCGAGTCTCTCCGTGCCGGCCGTCCTACCGCTATCCCGCAATATGACAAGTCCGCTTATTCGGGACAGGGCGATCGTGTACCTGAAAGCCAATGGGAGACGGTCAACGGCGACGGACAAGAGAAAATCAAAGTGGTCATCTTCGAAGGCTGGTGTGTTGGCTTCCGTGCTTTGGATGATGGAGTCCTCAGGGAGAAGTGGGAGGCCGCAGTCCGCCAGAAAGACCAGGGTGATTATAATGGCCGCTTAGGGCATGTGAAGTTTGAAGATGTCAAGGCCGTCAATGACGCCTTGAGGAAGTATGATGTATTGACCGAGTTCGTACCCTTGCTCTATTAGATCGCTCTAGATGCTGATATTAACTGCTCGAATGCAGTCGGCTCGACGCATTGGTCCATATGTGAGTTCCCACTACTCGATATCATATTAATGCTCGCTTGCTAAAAATCTCCAAGCGATGCGCAAGATCTCCACTTTGTCTACGATTGGAGACAGGAACAGGAAAGAACGCTGCGTGCAACCAAAGGGACCGGCATGACTGAGGAGCAGGTGTCTCACTTTGTGGACGGCTGTACGTATATCGAATTGGCGGACGAGCATCAGTTAATATATGGCAGACTACCCCTCTTACGAACTGTTCAGTGAGGCACTTCGAGAAGGGGCCTTCAAGCCTGCTTCGAACTCAACAAGCACCGAGTGGCAAGGCAGACAGCTCCGTCTTATTGTCAATAAGGAGAGAAGGGTGCAAGAAGTCATTGAGATTTAATTACTCGGCTATGGGCTTGGACGTGGATCGAAGTGGGTTTGCTCTCGCAAGGACGACTGAAGGAAGGGGGTATATGCGGCCACAAAAATGTACATATATACATACCAGGAGGCATGCGCGCAACTGTCTATAGAACAGTTCGTAAACGTCTAGATATGGAAATCTAGTCTAAGCTGCCTAGGACTTGTCAAATTAACCAAGAAAGGGTGAGTTGGAGGTTGAAGCTACATGACCCAAAGCGTAGGTTGCAACTCGATTCGGATTGTATGGAAAGCACAGAAGGCCCGCGACGCATACAGCAAGCTAGGACGTAGACTTTATATCCAGGGAAGCCAAAGCAGGGGCAGGCTATGCGTAAAACTGTCTACGACCTACTTTACGATAAATCATGACTAGAGGTTATGGGTTGCTTGAAATTTTCCATTTTTGTACCCGAGAATCATAGACCATTATACGCTAATCGAGAACAGACCATGTGAACCAAACAACCCAGGATAGAGAACCACCATGTAGATGACTGCATCTAGTTCATCTGTCTGATGAGAGCATTGATGTTCTCCTCACGGTTACCGAGGTCACCACCCTCGATGAAGTGCTTGAACTTGCGGGTGCGGAAGCCACCAGTGGGGTTGGAGAGCTTGAAGGGCCAGAGGAAGTTGTTGGCCTGCTTGAAGTTGGGGCCAACAGTGTAGATCTCGTGGATCAGATCCTCCATGCAGACAATGCCGTACTTGCCAAGGGACTCCTCAATGACCTGGTTGTCGGTGAGAGGGACACGCTGCTTGTTGACCTTTCCGTAACCGCGCTTGTAGATGAGCTCACGGACGCTCTTGAGGTTGGGGTAACCGTAAGCGATGTAGGGGTTGATGATGGTCAACATCTCCTGGGTAGCCTTGGTGAGGCGGATGAAGGTACCGTTGTTGATCTGGACCAGACGGAGAAGCTGCAGGATCTTGCGGGGCTGAGGAGCAATCTTGTTGATACTGCAGATTTATATTAGCACCACGGTACGGTAACTGAAGGGTCAAGTGAAACATACCCCTTGATACGGACAACGAAGACCAGCTTGGGCTCGTCAGGGACGTAGAAGTTACCCTGCTGGCGAGCAACGCGAGCAAGGCGGATCTTCTCACGCTCAGCATCGCGGTACTCCTTGACGTAGGCCTCAGCACGCTTGAAGATAGCTTCACGCTTCTTCTTGTTGGCCTGAAATTTGCAAGTTAGCGGCATGCCTTTCCAAACAAATCGTAAAACAAATCAATGGAAAAGGTATTGTCAGCCCCGAAAGATGGTTAACGAAGCGACAGCATCGACCCGAAGGTCTAGTCGCGTAAGTGGAAAATGTATCATCACACAATTGAATAGGTTGAGAAGCAGGTAAGAAAATTGCAAAAAAACTAACCTCCTTCTTCTTCTGAGCCTCCTCGCGGGCAACAGCGCGAGCCTGCTCCTGGCTCTTGCGCTTCTTCAGGAGGGTCTCAGGGACGAGGACCTGGTCCTGGGTGGGGACGGTGCTGGTTTGAGGTCAGTATAGTCTGTCCATGCAATCAAACGAAAGCAAGTATTCGCCGAGTGTAAGAATTGCAGCTATAGTGCCACATTCTCAACTGAAGGCAGATATATAGAAAACTCGACGACATCCATTTGATCGGTGAGGCATGGCGTTGCACTGAAACCCAAAACTAAATTCTGCTACTAGTCGCAGCATTCTCAGCCTGACGTTCACAATTCAGAAGGATGGCAAGCCATTATCCTCAGCCGACAAAACCCCAAGCATTGCGCTCAGGAAGTTATGTTGTCGCTGTTCGCACCGATTCCTGACAATCTGTTTTCAAGATCGTCGGAGGGCACGATAGCTCACAACAATGCTTTTCAAGGAGAAGGCCAACGACGCTTTCAACCTCAATACCCCAGACCATTCATCATCCAGGCTCTATGCTTCCAGTGTTCAAATGGGAGGAGAGCTCGTGTTGGAGAGAAGGCCACGGGAAAAATCGAGCTGGTGCCCAGCGACCAAAATTGATCGCAGCATCTCCAGCGAGAAGGACGACTATTAACTGAAACCTTACGGGCTCGCAAAGCGAAACTGCCGATAGGAATCAATCAAAGGGTATCATACGTAGCAGACGAGGCCATTGCGACGGTCCGTTGATTCGCGAGTTGGGCGGTTGGCGAAGGTTGTCGGGATGAGAAAAAGTTCGAGCAAGAAAATCAATTGAAGAGAAAATCGGTTGTGTGGGTGGATCAAACGCGCTAGCCTAAACGAGGCTAGTGCAATGGGGCTTCTCATCCTTCCCCTTTTAGTCGAACATTACCCTTATCTATCGGGGAATGGTATCACATGACCTACCAGATAACGATCTAACCATAACATCTTACGGCTCATCTACATGTACCCCGCGGCATGACTTATTCCCCAGGAGACATCAATACCGTTAATCATAATGTCGACTCGTCGAGGTGTCGGACTCGGAGCGTTTGCGAATCGCACGCAAACCAGTCAATCCTATGCCAACCATGGCGCCAACCTTCGCTCTGCGCACCTTGCCTCCCTCCAAACACAACTTTCCGTATTCCAGTCGTTGCTTCACACGTTCGCACTAGAACATAGTTCAACGATCAAGTCGAATCCGACATTCCGAGCTGAATTTGCTCGTATGTGCAATGCTATCGGGGTTGATCCTCTTGCAGCCAGTAATGTCAAGGGGAAAAATGGCAGGAGGGGAGAAAGCGGTAGTTTCTGGACGCAGATTATGGGCGGTGATATGAATGATTTCTACTTTGAGGTTGCAGTCCGAGTTGTAGAGCTCTGTCGATCTACCAGAAGCGAGAATGGAGGCTTGCTAGGTGTTGAAGAGTGTCGGAAACAGGTTCGCAAAGGCAAAGCCATCGGGAGCGGCTTGGAGGTCACTGAGTACGGCTTCAACCTCTTTTCCATGCATTCGGACTGTGCTAACTGTATTTTGGTGTACAGTGACGATGTTCTCCGCGCTGTGAAATCACTGGGGCCCCTTGGGTCCGGCTTCTCCATTGTGCAAGTAGGGAGCAAGCAATACATCCGCTCTATTCCCAAGGAGCTGAACACAGATCAAGCCACAGTCCTAGAGGCAATTCAGATATTGGGCTATGTCAGCGTATCCATGTTGCAAGTGAACTTGAACTGGGAAAAGGCCCGCGCACAAACTGTCATTAATGACCTTGTAGCGGACGGCCTAGTTTGGGTGGACGCGCAGGGCGAAGAGAATGAATACTGGTCGCCCCAGAATCTCCTTGATGACAGCGGATGATATTCCCTATACGCGGAGACGGTTCATTTATCACTAAAACAAACTTTCCTCTGGCCGATGGCGGTCAAGCAACGTCGGGCTGGATAGCCTGCTCGCCTCGCTTCTGCTCCAACGCAACATGTCAACGACCTGGTTGCCGCCCCTTCAAGCCATGGGCTGCTCGAGGCAATATGCGGATTCGATTAGGAATGGAGAAACCTGTATCGGCGACCACTGTTGAAGCATGCCTGCCGGTTCATGCTCACAACTCAGTCCCGCATCGCACATGTGCTATGCGTGCATCTGAATAGCTTCAATAGCGGCTATATATATATATATATGTATGTATGTATGTATACAAGGACTGCCCCTCATGATATGAAGAGAGAAGCAAATGCTTTCACGTCTCCTCATCTGCAATTTATATAGTTCTGCTGCAATTACTGGCAGGCAGTCATGCCTGTCCCATGATATATATTGCTATTCAGAGGCGACGAAGCAGTTCACACTACTCAAAATATGACTAAATCATCGCTACTATGGAAGAACACCATTTAACCAAGATTTCCTCTCTGTTCTCATTCAGTCTAGACATCGAACCATCTGTAGAATATGAAAATAGGGCATACATAAGATGATAACATGGAGATAGATCGACAGCGAAGTGTTGTCGACCAGGGGCCGTAATGGAACAGAAGCAGACAGAATTTCATACGCATTTGTATTCCCAGAAAGGGGCATTAGACCATGAGAGAAAGAAACAGGATGCCATTATAAACAATCTTTTTTAAGCCTTGATAGCACCGCCCAATGCACCACCGCCGAATTGCTGTCCACCAGGACGACGGCCTTGCTGGCCACCGGGGAATCTGTGGCCACCGCGGGCCTGACCTCCACGGCCACCACGGCCACCACGGGCGCCGGCGCCCTGATCGCGCTGGAAGGCGTTGGCCATACCTTGGGTGCGCTGCTCGAGAGTCTTCTCGTTGGCTTCCAGGAGGTTCATGGACTTGTCGGCCAGAGTGACGATCTGGGACTGGAGGCGCGACAGCTCGACGCCCTTGCGGAAAACGATGGCGTTGTTGACCTGATCCAAAGCAGCACCCAGCTCTTCGTGCGAAATCATACGGCTGATAATGGCGGAAATCTTCTTCTCAGAAAGCTCGAACATGTTGGAGAGGGTGGCGATGGAGAGGCTGTCGTAGAAAGGAGCGTAGGTGAAGAGGTAGGTTCTCAGGCCCTCCTCCTGGATCTGCTGGGAAAGCATCTCCTTGATCTTGTCGGGCTGGGGCATCAGATCCCAGATCTTGATCGAGTTGAGCATCTCGGCAGCCTTCTTCCAGTCACCAGCGGCAAGGAACTTGGCGCTCATAATCACGCCGTCACGAGTATTCTCCGCGGGACCAGTGAAGACCTGGCGCTCATTGTAATCCAGCATACGGCGGAAGGTCTTGGAAATGACACGGCGCTTCATCTCGGGAGAAGAGGAAGTCTGGGCCATCAGAGGAACTTCCAGGAACATGCTGGAGGTGAGGTAGATGCACTCGAGCAGCTCCAGGTTGATGTGCATGTGGAACGGCAGCTGGCGCTGACGCTCAAGACGCTCCTGCTCCGGGGATACCGTCGAGTAGCGCTGCATAATGATACCCTGGGCCAGGAGCTCCTTTTGACGTCCACTGCCGCAGACTTCAGAAAGGGTGTTCTGAGCTTCGTAGATGAGACCGGAGCGGAAGGCGCAAAGACCAATTTGCACCAGCGTCCGGTTGAAGAGAATCTGAGTGCTGACGTCAAAGTTGGAAATGTTCTCAGTGAGATGAGACATGAGCATCAGATCACGAGAGCGGTAGTACTGGTCGTGCAGGGCAAGGAAGTAAATCTGGCACAGCATCGCGCGGGCTCTGATGATACCATCGCTGTACTTGAACAGATAGTTGCAGAGGGACAAAACGAGGTTCTCGACATTGCCACTGCTAGCCCGAGGGGTAATGCCAGAATCCAGCTCAGAGGGAAGAGCCTTCCATGTGGCCTCTTCCAGAATTGTGATAACCTGGGAGGGCTTGAAGTAGACGTGCTCCAACCGTCTCATGACCACCCGGTTGACACTGTCCTGTCTAGGATCGCTCTTTTCGGCTTCGTTCAAACCTTCGACGTAGGCTTGCGCGCGAACGAGATCGGTGTACAGCAGCTTCTCATCGCTCAGACGCTCAATGTACTCGGCGGTGTGGGGGTCGATGTGTTGCAGTGACCTAGTAAGCTCGTCATCGAGTCTCTCGGCGAAAGACACGATGCTACCGGGAATGTAGAGAGTCTCGCCAGGGGCGATGGTGGGTTGCTTCTCGTCATCTTCCCATTCATCGGCACCTTCGGTCACAACGTGGTCACGGTTGTTCTCCAAAACCGACAGCAGGGACGAGAAGTCCTGCTCGGCGGACTTCCACTGATCGACAGCCATGTAATTGGCAGTGGACGTGGATGTGAGGTCGAAACGCGTGGAAATGAGAGTAAGATAAACACGGATGCGCTGATAAGGAGTCTGAGCCACTTCCAGAAGCTTTTCCATCGTCCGAATCTGCTCCAGGCGGTCTGTGTTCTTCTTTCCTCGCGACTCGACGATGACACGGAGGTGCTTCAGGATGCTCTCAGGAGTGTACTGCAGGGTCTTGCCACCGCGGCCAACAGTTGCGAAGCCATCATCATCGACAGCAACGGCGGGAGCCTCAATACGCTCCAACTTGGTGATACGGGGAGCAGCAACAACAGGGGCGGCCTCCTCATCGTCGCTTTCCATGAAGTCCTCCTTGTCCTTCCGGTACTTGTTGATCAGGTTGGCGTAGTCCTTGTTATTCTTCTTGATGCGCTGCTTGGCAGCGTTGAAGCCCTTGGCCTGGCTGGCGTTCAGCTTCTTATCTCCGGACTTCTGCTTGGCAATAGTCTCGTTCACGAAATCCTCAAGGTCGGCAGCGGTCTTGATGTAAATCTTGGGAGTCGGACCAGATTGCGTGATCTTCACAAGCTGTCGGTTCAGCTTGTCGAACTCTGTAATACCATGTCAGCCCATCTCACACATTCAACCCGCCTCCCTATTCCCGTCTCCACATAGATAGCGGCATGTGAAAGGAACAAAACGCACCTGTCGAGATAACAGCCCAGTCGTTGATCTTCTTGGCGTTCTCAATCAGCTTGATCGTGTTCTCAAGCTCGTCCAATCTCTTATCCTTGGCACTCTTGACAACCGTGACTTTCTCCTCCTCTTCCTCCTCCTCGCTGTCGGAAGCAACATCCTTCAAAAATTTATTCGCACCCGTTTCCTTGTCGGACTCATCCTCCTCCTCCGAGGTCTCCTCTTCCTCCTCGCTGGATTCTTCCTCCTCGGACTTTTCCTCCTCCTCGCGGTCGCTGTAAAGCTCCTCCTCGTCAGACGAGCTGGACTCGCTGTCGCTACCACCGCCGTAAAAGAAACGCGACATGTTTGCGGTTCGAGGGGTTATCGGACGGAAAATGGGGTTCGCGAACTTGTTCACAGATTGGCCGTATCTGCTGATGCCGGACAGGACGCGCGGGGTGATAATGTGGTGGACAGAGTTAACGGCCCTCTTGATCTGTTTGCCCGTGCCTGATGGCAAATTCAGTTGTGAAGTGAGGGTTCCTAGCCGCAGCGAGTTTGGCCGCGCGAGCCACACACGAAATTTAAGCGAGCCGGCACCTAACCGTATATGGCAGTTTGCCCTGTTTGCACTGCCTTTTCCCCGCGAGTCTTTGGATCTGAATAGCCTCACAACCAATGATACCTTTAGTTCTTTAACGCTCTCTTGAGTTTATATCAATGTTTTGGAGGCTTCCGAAATGCAGACGGGACGTCCTCATATTAGTCTCATCGCAAGCAATACAACAGCCGATTGCACAACTATCCCGAACGCCATCCATGTTTTACTGCATTCAAACAGTTCAACCACTACAGGCATGCACGGCCTAAGCTAACAATTTTGGACTCTGACTCATTTAGACACAACAGCCACTAGTCTGGATCAAGAACTATGTGCGTTCTCCGATATCCATCGAACTTTGACTTTCTAAATTTAGGTATCCAAGCTATAGCAATGGCTCTGTTGAGCAGCGGTGTAAGGAAGCAAGAGACAGACAACATCAAATGACAACAGGGGAATAGAAATTGGCCTCGCCACAAAGATAGCAATGAGAAATGGAAAAGAGAAAATTTAACACGATGGTGAGGCGGGAGAAAAAACAATCTTCGCAAAAATCCACGTCATGCGGCTCATGACCAACGTCCGGGCATGGTACACGATGATCTCGTTGGGGAAGATTGCTCAGTGAGGGTAAAAGCAACCGGATCAGGAAGCTCGACTATAATAAAATGGGCCGCATGTACGGTGGAAAGCCACGCTCTAGACTGGCGAATATATCCGCCTCCTAGACTCAGAGGCTATCTCGTCATGGCGAAGGGCCTTGATGTTACAATATAACTTCGTCTCCTTCTGCTCGGACCACTTTTCGAACTGAAGATGTAGCCTTTAACAAGTAGTCTCAGGAGATGCCCTTGGGGCTGGCGTTGTTGACATGATGAAACTGGCTGAAGTCGTAAGAGCCGCCGCAGACCGAAGGGCACGGGAAGGAAAGATCGAGCACGGTACGTTCCAAACGATGTAGGAAGATATCTTGGAGTAGCTCTGCGCCTAAAATTGTAAGACGCACCTGGAGCACACTCTCGCTCGAACAAAGCAGAGTTGACGGTAGAAAGTAGCAAGCTCATGTTCCAGATAACAACCAGTATTGACTGACTGTTTGGATCTTTGCCTGATCAGTGCCACTGGCTCTGGTTCATATAGCTGTCGCCGCCAAGGACACCGTCCTCGAGAGTCCGAATGAAGTCTCGGTTACGTTGGCCGGCTCCTGCACGGCTTCCCCGGCGTCGCTGAGCATTGTTGTCGACATATCCGTCAGGGGGTGGAGGGTAGTATGCCGGGCTTGGCTGAAGTCGAATGGGGGCATTGGGGTCGAGGTGACTGGCAACGCGTTGAATAGTTGGCGGAATTCCTCCTCCCTGATGATCCATGGTGGATGCGCGTTGGCGACCAGCTCTAGTGGTTGCTTGAGCGTAGAGGCTCTGAGACGGTGCATATTGCGATTGAGGCATCTGGCCTGCCATAAGGTTCATTTGATGGCCGTAGCCCGGCGGCTGGGCAGGATATGGAGGAGGKGCGCCTTGCTGATGGCCTGTAAACATGCCGTTGTACATGGGCGGGGGCTGGCCATGAGATGGTGTATGGAACTGATTCATCTGCATCGAGTATGCATTCTGGGCCGCCGATTGTGCATGTGCCGCCTGAGCCGCTCGCTGTTTGCTGGCAGCCTCAGCCTGCTGTTGCTGCTGTATTCCGGGTGGAATGGTTTTGTTGAGTGACGAATATTTTAGATTCATCGGCGGCACGAAGGGCCCTGTAAACTTCTGCTGCGTAATGAAAGGGTGAAGCTTGGCTTGCTGAGGCGACCATCGCTCAAGGGGATTGATTGATAGCAGTCCGCGAACAAAGTCGATGAAAGCAACTCGATTGTTCAGTTCTGGACAAGATGTCAGTGAGTGAAAATAGGTAGCTGTCTGGAGAAACGAACCTCGCTCGATCTCGGCTTGCTTCATATTTTTCCTAGGCATTGGATAGCTTCGGATGATTTCTTCAAGCGTGGATGCCTGGAAGTACTTTTTGCTCGGCTGCTCTTTCGTGTTATGTTCCCGGGAGTATTGTTCCAGGCTTTTCAGTCGGTATGTCTTGCGACCGAACTCGTCTTGGGTCTTCTCAAAGAATTCACCCGACTGCTTGCCCATTTCAAGCATCCACGTCGGGGGTAGACCGAGCATTTCCACAATTCGACAGACCTGGTTGTATTCAGAGGAGCCAGGGAAAAGGGGCAGACCAAGGAAGAGCTCGACGACGATGCAACCAAGAGACCACATGTCGATTGCAGACGAGTAACTGCTCGAGTTAGTTTAACGCCAGTTCGAAGAAGATAGGGGACGTACGGCAAGCCAAGCAACACCTCTGGGGAACGGTAGAATCTCGACTGGATATACGTATAAACAGTTTGTCGCTCATCGCAAGCAGAGCCGAAATCGATGACCTTGATAATTGGACTCTCAAGACTATGGGAGATCGATGTTAGTCCAGGAGCTTCTCCTCAGACACAAGTCGCTACTCACTTCTTCAGTAATATGTTCTCGGGCTTGAGATCACAATGGATCAGATGTGCCTTGTTTAGGAGACTCAACGCGTTGAGAAGTTGCTGAGCAAAAACACGGACCAGAGTCGTGCTCAAACCACGGAACTGGTTTTGCTTGATCAATTCATAAAGATTGACACTGAGCAGCTCAAAGACCAGACAGAGATGCTGTCGATGAATGAAGGTATCCTTCAAACGAAGCAAATGGTGGTCGTCGTTCTTGTCATATTTGCTATTAAGCTGCAAGGCGGAACGTAAGAATGTTTCGAGCAAAGAAAGAATCTTGGAGGTCTTACCAAGTCCAAGACCGAGACTTCCATCATACTCTGATTGAAGTATGCAGTCTTATTCTTAATGACCTTCACGGCAACAACCTCTTGGGTTTTCAGATTCTGGCACTTGACGACTTGCCCAAATGTCCCCTGGCCCAACACGTCGAGGATGAGGTAACGATTCCTTAGAGAGATGTCAATACAGATGGCCTAAAAACGTCGGCGAAAGAGTCAATTGAGAACACTCACTTGTGACCAGCTTCTTCGCTTCCAAGAATGTCGTTCACGTAGAGAATATAATCGCTGTCCTCATTGTCATAGCCGTCGTTTTTGACTCCCTTGCTTGGTTTTGTAAGGACACGTCTGGGATTTCGCGAAGACTCGTAATTGAAGCTTGGATTGCAGATACGGTATGTGGCCGGAAGATGGGAGGTTAACGCTTGAAGGGGCTGTATCTTCATTTAGCAACAAGCTGTATTGGCCGGTCGGTGAACACTTACACTAATGAAACCCCCCTCTGGATTGGCACGTCTGTAGGGAGGCTGCGCATTAATGCGGGGTTGAAGCTCCTGAACCGACTTGATCTTCTGAAACTTCGGCACTGGCCCTCGACCGGCTTGCTTGCTTGCACCAGACATGGGTCCCGACCGGGGCGATCTCCCATCTTGTCCAAAGTGAGCGTTGACTTGAGATCCTGCTGAAGGCGGGTAGAATTGGTCGGAGCCCATCTCGGTAGGCTGCAGCGGAGGAAGCCGAGGAGGACGCGACACAGCTATCACAACCAAACTGTTAGCATGAGCTATTTCCAAGACTATCATGAGAAGACTTACAAGGGGGCGACTGGAACGGCTGAGGGGGTGAGGAGTAGTTCAGAGCTCTGGTCGGTGACCGGCGAGAGTTGTTTGGCCCAGGTGGAAAAGCATATGCGTTCTGAGACTTTCCAGGACTAGTATTGTAAGACAAGGACGGCGACAGAACATTCATCGGGGAGTACCTTCGGGCAGCCGAGGACTCCTCAGGAGAGAAGAATTGAGACGATGGTCGACTCTGTTGATTCGGTCGCGCAGAGTACTTCGCCCTGTTGTACGGGTCCGCATCCTCCATGGTGGTATCGGCATCGGTGACATAATCGCGGCTACGTGGCGTTGCGGCTGGCGACGACGCCATAGATACCGACTTGGAGTTTGCGCCGGCCGAGGGGGGTTTCGCTGCTGTTCCAGGCGTTTGGAAGGCTTCGTAGGTATATCCCACGGGCGGCTGAGACTGTTGCAGTTGACCACCATACTTGGGGCCTAATTGTTGGGGAGTAGACGTCAATCCATTGTTGAACTGCGCAGGACGTCCCATCAAGGGGTCCTGGTACGGCTGCCACTGAGAACCCATCCTCTTCGGGAGACCTCCCCTCACAATATCTCAAAGAACCCGAGTGAGACTTGACGATCAAGTATAGACGATCGTCTGTCGCCGTTGACAGCGCACATGCACTGCGATCGAGGGGATGGGAAGCAGCGGGGGCGGCAGACGCAAGTAGCGCAATCAGGCGGAGACGACGAAGCGGTTCGGGATATTTGACGTTAGACGTAAATTATACAGTGCTTCATTATCCAAACAACTGATCACTCCGGTGGTGAGGGTTGATTGATGGCCACCAAGCGTCCTGTCCACCGAGGGCGGTCGCAGGCTCAGTGACGGGGGCGGGTGCGACGGGCTGCCAGTATCTATCGGTGCAGCCAGCTGACTGACACGCGGAAGGGGATGCAGTAAATAACTGGAGGACGGGGAGGATGTGTGTTAGATTCCAGAGCGAAAGTACCCAGTCAGGAAGAAAGACTGTGGAGGATCTGGAAACAAAGTCCAGTCCGAATGGCCGCTGGGGAATCGCTCGGGGAGCAGATAAGTATTGCGGAGGGGTTTTAGAAAGAGAGGAAGAAGGCGAGGGTCGTGGAGGTGGAGATAGATGATGCCTCAATCTCGAGGGCAGCGTTGCGTCTGCCTCAGGCTGCGATTGGGCTCTGGGTTTCGCCGGGAAAGGCAAAACGAGAGGGAATGAGAGCTTGCTGATCTCACGACTGTCGATCGACGACTTTTTGTCAACTCGGTTTTTCTATTTCTACAGTGAACGAGTATGGCGTATCTACCACTGCTCCTGAATTTTGACGTTTGCAATTGTTATTTTCTGCGAATTGAGGCTAAGTAACAATTGTTGCCTGCCTCCTCTTGTCCGCCGCGAGTAGCCAGCCACTTTGGCACGGTCATCCCTTGAGAACAACAAGAAGTTCATCCTCATTTGAAGCAATATTTGTGAAAAGGAGTGGTCTAGTAGGAGATCCCATTCATAAAGTTGGCATGTTGAGGAACTGAACTCATCCCTGCAACCATCTACTCCGTAGCCTAGAGAATAATGTCTTGTTTGGCACTTTTGTGGGATATGGTTGCTTTCGCCGCTTGCAGGAATTAGCTGAACCTACTCCGTAAGGCGGACGGCTTCATGAGTTCGTTGTACGGCCCGAGTTTCGAGACAAGAGTGGTCTGGCAATTCGGCAAATGATCGTCCTTCATTAGGATTGCCTCCGGAAAGGAGCTGGAACCATGTCACTGTACTCTCTGCTCATAAGGTCCTACCAATGCCCAAAGCTGGCTGAAGAGAAAACAGGGCTGGAAGAACCACTGCCAAGGCTCAAGGGAGTGACGTGACTGGGGGCACGTGCGCCGAAGGCGGTCAGGCTAGGCGGCAGTGGGCGAAATCTTTCTGCCGTAGATACCACTGAGGGGATACAGCGGTTTTGCCTTTTGTGCTCGCCTTTTACGATCATTATTTTAGGCGAGCCTTCATATTCTGTTAGCTTTCCGGATTGTCTTATGATATTCGCATATGAGAAGGTTGATTTGGACTTGAACCGTACTGAGCGCGCCGCTTGACTGAAGTCGAGTCCGTCGCCGCCTGGATATCACTCATAGTTCCTTGACAGCGCCACCCGTTACAGAAAATGACGGTGGTGTTTTCTTGAGCTGCACTGCTCCGTCATCGTGAAAACCTATCATTTGTTGGGTGAAGGTGTTGACCTGCAGGGTGTAACAGCTGTTGGATTGTCATAGCCATCCTTGCATCCTTGGCATTTCCGTCGTGCTTCAGTCATGGGTCACAGCGTGAAGAATGAGGGTGATGGTTCCGCTGGAATTGAAGTGGTCGAGACACCTCAAAGGACCGAGACCGAGGGATTAGATGCTTCGAATACCGCTGAAGTAGCGACGGTGGCTACCTCAAAGCAGCAAGAAGATCCCTCTGCAGTGACCGATGAAGTAAGCCGTCTACGAGAGCTCCAGGCCGATATACGTGATCAGGATGACCTTGAAAGGGACATATCTCGTCAGGTACCGGACCCAATTTCCTTATACGAAGTGCTTTCTATTCTGACTTTTCCAGGCCGACAGGTTGCTCGTGGAGCAAGCCGACGAACGAGACAAAAAGAGATTGGAGAGGACCACCCTTGAAAAAGAGTATGTCTTCTGTCATAAAATTGACGTCTAGGCTCAGATGCTGATACCTGAATGATTAGGAAACTCGAGGCCCAGATTCTTAAACTTCATCAGCGTCTGTCGCAGCCAGTGGGCACGTCTGCTCGAGTCCGGTTAGAGAACGAGTTGAGCAATCTAGACTCTCGCAACGCCTCGCTAGAGAATGACTTGAAAGAAATCCAACAACGTATTGACGACAGACATGAGGGTCTCGAAACAGGTACTCAGGCAACCGGGACAGGGCGCCTGCCAAATGAATCTCGTAGAGATTATCTCATCCGAACCGGGAAGATAACGCCTTTTTCTAGAATGGGTGCAGGTCCGAATGAGGGTCCTCTTGCCAGCCTTCATGACGCTCTTATCGATGCTGAGGATGAGCGTGATGAGAATGAGGCATTGGAGCAACTGAAAGATCGCTCAGCTGTTTCGCACAGGAATCTCGTCCGACCCGGATTCGACTTTGACGATGAGAGTACCGATACAGGTGTCGCACAAACTCGACCAAGCAAGAGACGAAAGCTAGAGGGTGGCTCACGCCGGAAGAAGACACTTCTCAAGCAAGAGGAGTCTGATTCCATGGCAGCAGATGAAGAAAATGAGCTTTCTGAAGATAATGACGAGTCGGCAGATTATGTGGCGTCTGAAGAACAAGAATCATTGCTGGAGGACGAAGAAGAATTTTACCCGGATGGAAAGCCAGAGCGACCTGCAGCTCACAAGAAAGGGAAGAAACCCAGTGACGAAATTGAAGATTTCAGCGGATTGGACGACGGCAACGAGAGACTTTATCAATCGAGACTACAAAGTTGGGTGAGCCGGAGAAGCGCCGCTCGAAAGCGTGCTTCCAAGGCGCTGCAAGCAAAGGAAGAGCATGAGAATACCATTGATGAGGAGGGCTCGACTGAAGAGGATGAATGGTTTCTTCCTCATCCTACGGTACCAGACGTGGCTTATGACAATGGATATCGCTTGCCTGGGGATCTCAACCCTTACTTGTTCGACTACCAGAAAACCGGGGTACAATGGCTATGGGAGCTATACCAGCAGAAAGTGGGAGGAATCATCGGTGACGAGATGGGGCTGGGGAAGACAATTCAAACAATAGCTTTCCTAGCTGGACTGCATTACAGCAAGAAACTGGACGGCCCTGTGATTGTGGTATGCCCTGCTACAGTTATGAAGCAGTGGGTCAACGAATTCCATCGCTGGTGGCCACCTTTTCGTGTGTCCATCTTGCACACGTCCGGGAGTGGCATGGTCAATATCCGGAGTGAGAGCAGCAGGGAGGATGCTCTCCTATCTCAGACTTATTCTTCCAGTCCGCGAGGATTCACCAGCAACCAGAAGGCAGCTAGGAAGGTTGTTAAGCGTGTGGTGGAAGAAGGTCACGTTCTGGTCACTACCTATTCAGGGTTACAAACATACTCTCATTTGCTGATCCCTGTGGAATGGGGGTGTGCGATTCTTGATGAAGGTCATAAGATTCGGAACCCGAACACTTCTATTACCATCCATTGCAAGGAGCTTAGGACTCCGCACAGGATCATTCTCTCGGGTACCCCTATGCAGAATAACTTGACCGAGCTTTGGTCGCTTTTCGACTTTGTGTTCCCAATGCGCCTTGGAACGTTAGTCAACTTTCGGAACCAATTCGAATTCCCTATCAGACAGGGCGGATATGCGAATGCTTCTAATCTCCAGGTGCAGACAGCTGCCAAGTGTGCAGAAACGCTCAAGGATGCCATCAGCCCATATCTTCTGCAGCGCTTCAAGATCGATGTGGCTGCGGATTTGCCCAAAAAGACCGAGCAGGTGCTCTTTTGCAAGTTGACCAAGCCGCAGAGGATGGCCTATGAATCATTTTTAAAATCCGAAGAAATGGAGTCCATTCTCAAGGGGCGCAGGCAGCTTCTATATGGAGTTGATATATTGCGCAAAATATGCAATCACCCAGATTTGCAGAATCATAAACTGCAATCGCATCAACCAGGCTATGGAAATGCGAACAAGTCTGGCAAGATGCAGGTTGTCAAATCTCTATTGGAGTTGTGGAGAGATACTGGCCATAAAACCCTGCTATTTGCTCAGCATCGAATCATGCTGGATATCCTTGAAAAGTTTGTCAAGTCACTGTCTGGGTTCAAATATCGGCGAATGGACGGCACCACGCCCATACAGAATCGGCAAACCATGGTTGACGAGTTTAATAATGACCCGAGTCTGCATGTCTTTCTGCTCACGACAAAGGTTGGAGGTTTGGGAGTGAATCTTACGGGCGCGGACAGGGTCATCATCTATGATCCAGATTGGAACCCATCGACAGACGTGCAGGCCCGAGAGCGAGCATGGCGACTTGGTCAGAAGCGTGAGGTCAGTGTCTACCGTTTAATGACCGCTGGAACAATTGAGGAGAAGATATATCATCGACAGATCTTCAAACAGTTCCTTACCAATAAGATTCTCAGAGACCCCAAACAGCGCCAGACCTCCTTTCAGTTGAGCGATTTGTATGACCTATTCGCGCTCGGCGACGAAAAGCCAGGTGCCACGGAGACGAGCAAGCTCTTTCAAGGAGCTGAGGTTACATTCCAGGGAGACGGTGACGGCAATAATCAACAATCGACCAAAGCCCAGGACGCCTCATCTGACCTGCAAGCAGAAAAGAACGACATCAGCAAAGTAGTGGGCGTCTCGTCCATGGAGAAATATCAGGGCGAGTCGGAGCAGCCCAGCGATCAGGAGAAAGGGACAGGAGCCGTTAATTCAGAATCACGCATCATGGAAGGCATCTTTGCTCGCTCTGGAGTACACTCGGCTTTGGAGCATGATCAGATCGTCAACGGCAAACGGGTGGTACGAGCGGACCCAAAGATCATCGAGGCGGAGGCCAAGAGGGTAGCTGCCGAGGCTGCCGAGGAGCTGCGGCGAGCTGGTGAAGCAGCACGGTCTGTTCCCATTGGGACTCCCACCTGGACAGGTCAATTTGGAGTCGCAGGGAGGCCCGAGGAGAGACCCTTCCCTTCAGCATTTGGCGGACGAAGTAGCACTGCGCGGCGGACGGCGGCCGGCCCCTCGTCAGCGAGCATTCTGGCTAACCTCTCCGCACGGACACCGTCGTCCCGGAGCGCCACGAACAGCCCTGCACCATCCAGGACTCCCACTGGCGTGGATTTCATGACGATGATTCGAGACTACATCTTGTCACAGGGTGGAGCCGTTTACACACAGATGCTGATCGACCACTTCAACCGTTACTGTACCACGCCTCAGCGATCGGCAGAGTTTAAGGAAATGCTTAAAACAATTGCCGTGCTCGAAAAAGGTGGACGAAACGGGCGAGGAAGATGGTCGCTGAAACCCGAATTCGCCAAGGTGAAATAGCACATCTCGTCCCTCATGAGTTACAGCATAGACAGGAGTTATTGATTTGGGCCGCGGACGACTTGGTTTGATTGAAAGGAAACGGGATACCATGGATTATGGCGTTTGGACCATTCATTGTAGATACCTAGAGTACGCAAATGATCTAATGATAGAGTAACATAAACATCACTAAGCATGCATCACATATGAAACATTTGCTATGGAACATGGCCTCTCAGACTGCGCGATCAAGCCTGAATAATAGGTCAACTGATGTCACTTCAGGGGTGACTGAACCAAAGGGACCACCGGGATGATCATGATATCAGTCGAGTCCCATCAGCCAGGTAGTCGTTGAATTTCATGACCATGACCCATGGATATAGGATGCAGTCATAATTGTGATGATCCATAGCGACTGCGAAACTTCAACTCTCAGCCGAAGATGCTTGGTATTGCCCTCGATGTGCTCATTATGCATGCTGTTCTACAAACATAATATTCCGAATATGGGAAAGACGGCACGATTCCGAAGTCTGGATGGATGCTCATCTCCTGTTCCTGTTAGCGTGCGTCGGGATGTCGATCACATTGTGACCGAGTTGGTGCAGCATAGACGACTACAGAGAGCGGAGCTCAAAGTATAAAAAATAGCAGGCCTGAGTTAATCATCAGCAGCGTAGATGTTACAGTTACATTTGTTCACAGTGTGTCAACAAAAGTACACAGATTTTAAGTCATGCTCCGTACTTTGCACAGTTGCACTTGTGGTGATATCAGCAATGTCTCAGGTTTGACCATCCCCCGCCTTCATGAAGCATTTCCCCCAGCAACCAGTGTCCACTGTGGTACGATCTTCCTCTACGCTACTCGACCAAACACCTTGACTGGTTCATTGGCAACTTCGCTGTGTTCCCACTGGCCATCGATCGTCGCTGCGTTGGGCAAAATTGTCCCAAGTCTCCATACTTTAGCCTGAGCTGAACAACTCCTCTGTGGAGACTCATTCTTCCTCGAATTTCTTTGTTGTTGCGGCGATGTGATGTGATGGTGTGGCCTGAGAAGAACAGACTAGTTTCTGCTAGACAGCGTGCTAACAACTAGCATTCCTGCAATGTCTGCAGAAGTTTCTAAATTTGTTGTCGATCGTTGATGAGATGACTTGATTACCAATGCCGGTTTGAAGCAGTCTGTGCTGTTCCACTTAGTGGAGTAGTGGTGATGATGTTCAAGACCATAAATAAAGGAAGGGATATCGCCACATCCATCCTCATCAGTGTCAACCATTCTCTCACATCGTTGTCCACGTTTTGTCATTTGTGCTGGTTTCACTGAAAGCAGTTAAACAAAACAATCAAATCTCTCGTTTAGCAATCATCAGAATGAAGCTGCTTTCTACTCTCGCTCTGCTGGTTTCCGCAGTCGCGGCCAACCCCGTATTGCATACAACTCGCCAGGCCACCAACGCCACCAAGCCCTTCCATCTTAAGACCGCTGACGCATCTAACGAGAAACACAATGATCTATACGTCTACGCATACCACACCGGTGCAGGATTCAATGACGCTGTCCTCACGTCCGATGCGGGCACTGCCAGTACGGCTTTCCTGAATGGCACCTATACGCAGTTCGACCTGAAGACTCCGTTCCCTTGGGGCTTCAATCCGATCGGTGATACCAACTATGCTCGTTAGTTCCCTGCTCCCCCAACTATATTTTCTTCGATTCGGACTGACTTTTTCGCAGAATGGGAACCCGTCGAGATCAACGTCGGTTACGGCGCGGAGGGATTCTTCATCAATAGCAACGGCCTGCAATGGTCGGAGCAACAGGGCTTTGGCGGTTGGCTGGGTAAGAATTTCCATCTGAGGTATCCGGTAACTCTCTGCATGTGGCTAATTTACCCCAGTTTGCGACTGGTACCACGGCGCACCCCAGCTCTTCTATATCTACCGCTATTACGAACCCAACTTTCCCTCCTCTTGCAGCACCGTCAACCTCCAGGTCGAATATACTTCGTAAATAGACCCGAGGGTGCGGATAGTGGCTAGCGGAAGATGCTGCCACCGGATATGAGATGCGCGTGGCGCGAGTGATAGATTCCTTGGTTCACTCGAGGGTTTTGGAGGATATGTGCCGCTCCTTACCTGACGAGAGTGATATGTATTGATATGCATCGCACATACGGATACGCTCTTTAATGTTTATTTACCTGTAACGCCGCTGTGATGCCAGTGGTTTATATCAATCGATATTTTTGTATTGTATGGAACAGTGGACATTCGTTTGTGATTATGAGTATCGATCCATTTGCCATGTTTTGGTCAAGCTCAGACGCCGAGTCGTTTCTCTAGTAGTACTCCTGTGACCATGAAGATGACACATTGAGGATATACAGAGGCAAATATAACAGTTCAGTTGTCTCAGCCTGCCAATCAGAGATAGAGAGGAACAGATTTTGATGAAGATAATTATGGTGACCTTCATGTGATGGTGTGAATAATTCTGATAGTTAAAAATAGCCCATGTCTCAGTTATGCCCAAACAGGCTAGCCCGCCTCCAGATCCCCTTCTCTAGTCGCTTCTATCGGACCCCCCGTCTGGCCTCTTTTCTCGTTAGATCCTTTTTACCCTTTCATAACTTGACTTGGCTTTTTGGAGCCCTACTTGTCTTTTGTATCTTGAATTTGGTCACATCTCTCTACAGTTTCCCATGGTGTGATCCTGTTGAGTTGATTCTCTGACCAGTCACTCGCTTTGTTTACCTGCCATTCAGCCTCCCCTCCTTGCGACCCGCATACGATACCACCCGATCTGCATGTTTCACTGACCCGCTGACTTGGAGAAATTTGTTCAACCTGTCCATCTTACATCCAGACTGTTTTGTCGACCTTGTGAATCGCTCTCTCTCGGTCGTCGACACTCGTTTGCGAAGACAGAAGCCGATCGGTTAGGGGATAGCCGGAGCATCACCCTCCCACACTTTCTCAAGGGACTCGGTCCCTATATTGCGTGATAGCCTCAGGATCTGAAGGCATCGTCCATCATGCAGTCCCTCAACTTTCTTTCGTTTTTAAGCCTTCTCCTCTTGCTGGGAACAATTTCCTCGGCTTGGCCATGGCCCCAGAACGGGCTGAACTTGGCACACGGAGGGATTGAGGCCAGAGCTGGTTAGTTTGCAAAAACATTGCTCATTTGTTCGCGTGCTGACTCGACAGATACACCTTCGTCTGACCAATCAACGACTGATTCTAACACGAGCAAGACCGACTCTGCATCGGAAAGCAAGACCACAAATGACTCGAAGACGACGGACTCTGGCAGTAAAACAGACACTGCTACTGGCACGTCCAAAGAGACCGGCACACAGTCGAAGTCGGGTACAACCACTGACACCGCCACGGACAAATCCAGCAAGAGCAGCAAGACCAAGACCTCTACCAAGTCGACCTCGATCGATGCACGTCTCCCTGCGGGCGGAACGTCGATGTTGATCCCCACCGCGGGTGCCACAACCTACTACAAGATCGGCGACCATGTGACTTTTGCCTGGAACTATACCTCCCTATCGGTGACGCCATCTGCGGTGAATGTTCTTGCGACCTGCACGTCGAACAGCGCGACCTACACCCTCACGAGCAACATGAGCGTCGAGGCGACTGGAAAGGTGGTGTGGGATACGGGCAAGTACCAGGCGAATGCCACGGTCCCACTGCTGACTGCGACGTACACGTTGTACGTGGTCGACGTGGACAAGGAGATTGGAGATACCGCAAGTGCCGGCTACCTTGGCTCGCAGATCGGTTACTCTTTTGGCATGTACAGTCCGCAACCCTATACTCCTCTCAACGGTATGCTCTTATTTCCCCACGCATCTTTGATAAAGCATACTGACCTGAATATAGAATACAACTGCGCCACCTGCAACAGCGCCCTCTCCGACATCGAGCGACAAGCCCTCAAGTTCGCCTTTGGCATGGTCATAATCACCATAGCCTCCTTCACCTGGTTCGCCGGTGACTTTGGTGTCTTTTCCACTTGAGCTTCCTCATGAACGTATCGTATGTTTTCCAACAACATATTGCATCCGAATGAGCGACTTTTTTCCTTCATGACAATAGCGATGTATCCGCAAGGTTGGGCCGGCGTTTTCTTTTTCTTTTCTCTTCCTGTATGTGCCATTACAATAATCTAAAGTGGCGGGGACTGGTATATTCAATCTATCCAATCATCTGGTGTCTATAATGAGCTGTATAGCATAGAAATTGACATACATATCACATAATCAACCAATAGCATACAAAATGAATGAAAGCAGTTGCATATCCGGAGCCGCATCCTTTGTCTAGTCAATGACAAACCGCGGCATTTGCATTCTGCCTATGCCTTATCCAATTAATACAAAGCAGAATAGTAAGGTAGTACCGGGATAGTAAAGAAACAGCCATGCAGCCGCATGCAATGCAATCTTTGTCTCATGAATCTATCTTCCCACCCGATGGAAACTTTATTCTTTATTTCTTGTACAAAGGTACAGCTATAAGTATACCTGAGGGTGAGGTTAGGTACAATACACATCCCATCTCATCCTAAGCAAAGCGGAAGGTGCGGTGCAATCGCATATCCATTCGCTAAGTGTTGATCTGAATCGCCCCACTGGCCTGCTGACTTGACCTGCCTGATTGCTGTTAAGCTCGCTGCTCTCCCTCGTTCTAAGCTCACTGCCTTGCTACCTTGCTTGATTCGCTGCACACGCTCGCTCGCTCGCTGGCCATTGCAATGCCCTCCACAACACTAGGCTGGATCTGGCCGAAAGATCCCCGGCCAGGTAACCCCTCGCGCTGGCCCCGTTGGTGGCGTCTCTTCGATGTCCTGACCAATCGCGGACCGGATATATACGTCGGGAAGATCAACACCCGGGATCAATCAGAACGGATCAATTGGTCCGGGTGGGAGTGCAGCGAGGGATGCTGCTGCGCCGGGGGAGACGAGACGCCGTTCCCGTGGGCGAGGCGGGGGGCGTGTGAGCGGTACGATTTCCGGCGGAGGAGGTATGTGGTTCCGGATCATGGGACGTGGTGTGGGGTTGAGTATTGCGATGAGGAGGGGGATGGGAGAAGGAGGCGCGTGCATGTCATTCCGCGGCGGTATTGGGATTGGAGGGGGGTGGAGTATCCGGCTGGGTATTGGCATGATGTTGTGCATGGGGTGCATGGTTAGCTGGAGAGAGGGTGGGAGGATGGGGAAGCATCAATGCAGGCGGGGTGGAATGCTTCCCAGACGACTGGTTGGTCTTGGGACGATTGGATGGGGTTAGGTCTGCGGATGGAGGGGAGTTGCGCGGTGTTGTCGGTCATTTTGCTGCATTTCGCGCAGGGCGTCTGTTTGACCTCGGAGTAGGAGGCGATCATATCCTGAATTGAGATTAGACTTGTCTTGTTGTGTCTGATTCAGTATGCAAACTTACCAGTAGATACGCAAGATCCCATTGCCGCGGACGAGCATTCAGGCAAGCTGCCACCGCCGTCTCCAGCTTCGTCTTCGGTTTCCCAGGGGCCGCCGTGGTCTGAACGCGCCAATCGACCATATCATGTCCATCCCCATCGACCGCCTGCAGCTGGAATACCATGCCGGCCTTGACGAGGACAACGGTGATCCTGGGCTGGTCCTGATGAGCCATCACCCGGACACTCGGTAAGTTTCGTTGTATGAACGTCTCCACAATCGTCCTCCAGCCCCCCTCAACCGCTTGAATCTTCGCGCGTTCCTCCTCCTCCTTAACCTTCTGCTGCTGCTCCTTCTGCGCCCGCTCCTCTTTCTCAAGCTCCTCAAGAAGAACATCATAGTCCCGCTCCCACATCCCCGTCGGCTGCAACAGCTGGCCCCCGTTCTGCTTGATCCGAGCGTCCACATGGTCCCAGATGGCTTTCATTTCCGGGCTGCGCCACATCGCCTGGAACTCCTGGACCTCTGCAACGCTCGCGCGTGCTGTCTGCGAGAGCTGTTCAGAGAGCACCCGCGGCGACTTTGGCAGTGGCCTCCTCGAAGCCGCCTTGGGGTTGACGATAGGGACTATCGGCTCCATGAGACGCCCAGAGAGTAGAGTCCGCAGTTGATGGATCTGCACTTGTCAGCTTGAACTGCAATTAACCAAGGGGAGGGAAGACGAACCGTCGCCTCCATCTTCTGCAACTTCGCCAGCGACGACACATACTGCATCTCCGAGGTCCAGGCTTCACCGCTAGCATTGTCCTTGTCAGGAATCTCGCTGAGGTTTGTATCCTGAGGAGGATGCTCCATTTTAGGGACAATGACACCTGTCGCAGGCGGTTGTGAACTGGGTTTTGAAGTAGAGGCCATATTGATTGACCGTTCAGTGAGATGGGATGAATGCTGAGTCACTTGATTTTGCTAAACTCCTCGCAAGAAGAACCTGCAGCAAGGGAGTATACACCGGCTCCAAAGACGGATGTTAAGGAGCGATGAGAGGAGGAGCTGATTGTTGTTCCGACGAAAGGCCGGAATTCAGATAGCGCCGTTACTTGATCTTGATTTTGATTGGTCTGGGACACTGTCTCACTGAGAGGACAAGATTCTAGAAAAGCTGAAATGCGTCGAGATGATTATGGCGCTCCAGTGAGATCCTCCTAAGGTCTGAGTGTGTTCTACTCTACCGATAGTTGAAGTGATTCGATGGTGTCAACGGCGGAAATCCAGCCCATCTCTCCCGGCGAATCATGGAGGTAATCTACGCCACAGCACCAGCCACATGTGGCGCTTCGATCACTTTCCTCTTTTGGATGTACCTGGGTCTGGTATTCTGGGGATACAAATGTCAATTATGAACATCAGTCGGCAAGTTATTTAGTAGACTATATAGTAGGTATATTTATTAAGCTAGTAAATCAAATTGATTGAGCCGAGATACTTCAGGTTGTCGTAAGCCGTGCTTCGTTATATGACCCTGTCAAAGTGCCTTCGACGGGTACAGTCTAATATGTACACCTCTATCATGCGCCAGAGTTAGATTCGTCTGCTGAATTGGCTCAACAAGGTCCGGCGGATCTGCGTTCTCAATCCGATCGAACCGCTGGAGTAATTTGACAATCGTGAAGCTGGCCTCGGTGAGTGCGTATTGTTCTGCAGATGTTAGTTACGAAGTATAGCCGTGTGAAAGAAGGGAGGACTCACGGCCTAGGCAGATTCTGGGACCTCCGTTGAAGGGAAGATACTCCCATCCTCGTCGGCCATTTTCTTCCCAGCGTTCGGGTCGGAACTCGTTCGCGTCCGGGCCATAGAAGTCCGTCCGGCGGTGCATGGCGTATACACTGTATGTGACCACTGTGCCCTTGCGGATGTAGATGGGGGATTTATGGTCCGGGCCACCTCCGAGGGGTAAGGTTGTGTCCTTGTTGGCGACGCGGAAGTTGGCAGGGACGGGAGGCAGGAGCCGGAGGACTGGTCGGCTGTCAGGACCTTGCTACTGTGAATTGTCTCAGGATGACATACCTTCGTTCAGCACATATCGCAAGTACGGAATATCCTTGAGTTTGGTCTGCGTGATCTCCTCTTTGGGGTGCTCGGCGTCGCCGAACGCATCGAGAATGACCTGACGAATTTTGGTCCACACGTTCGGATGGCGCGCCAGATAGAAGAATGTCGAGCTCAGCAGGCTGGCGGTTGTATCGCGCCCCGCTAAGAGGATGTTGAGCATGCTGTCTCTCAACACCTTCGGATTGTCGTTCTCGGCCGCCAGCGCCTCAGCAAAGATATAGCGGCCCCCAGGCTGCTTCTTCTCCGGATTCCGCCGCGACTCGAGGGCGAGCTGTACATAGTGGTCGACGACCTCATGGACGCGCTTGTTGGCGTCGCGGAACTCCTTGGGGTTGATCATCCAGTAGAAGTTGACGGCTCGGGACCTCGCGGCGAGATACTCCTGTGCCGTGTTGAACGCCTCTGCGAAGCCCTGCGCGTTACCGACGGCCGATCTGCCCAGAAGGCCGGTGTCCGTGCCAGCGTCTAGAGAGCCCACCGATTCCCCGAAGAGGAAATGAGTCGCTGAATCGATCGTGAGGAGGAAGAACAGCCGCTGGATATCGAATGCCGAGCCGTCTTTGGGGACCAAGTCGATCAGTCTGGAGATGTGGCCGTTCATCAAATCCAGGTCGGCCACCTGAGGAGTTAGCACAGTTCCAGGCGATGCGAACAATCACTCACCTGATCCCTCGTAAACTGGGGCCGTAATAGCGCACGCGCATGCGACCAACCCGCTCCATCCAGCGTAAAAATCCCGTCTCCAAGCAACGGGTAGAACTCCCGGTGTCTTGTCCCGAGCTCGAAATCATTGAATTGTGTCGCGAGCAGAGCCTTGAGATTCTCCGGCTCGATCGTAGCTACCAGCGGTCGCCCAAAGATTGACTGAGTAAATGTGTTACCGTACTTTCCATACTGCTCGGCGATAAGCTCGATCCATCTCTTCTCCTTGACAGCTTTTTTCAGGCGTAGAAACGCAGAGATGCCAAAGATGCCCGCTTCCCCCTCGACGGCGGGCTGACAGCGCAGGGATCGGGCCTGTTTGCGGTGCTTGTAGAGTTGTTGGAAGTAACGGAGGACCAAGAATGTGGCGTATACTGCGACGAATATTGCGACAGCAGGGGCCAGCATGGTATCGTGCCCTGGGGGTGACTTGTGTGACAATAGCAATTATCCGAGTGTTGGAATTAGAAATGGTCCAGACCGGTGTGACCAAGGTTATCCATGACCACAGCGCTGACTATTTATACCACATGCCGATGTAGGTTTTCCAGGCTACCCCTCAGAATGTGATGATGACAACCTCGCTATTCTGGAGATATGTTGATGCTTCGGCGAAGAGGCTGACCCGGACTCCGACATGTGTGAGTGGATCAACCAAACTTACCTCCATGGAACTACCTTGCGAGGCACAGAAAGCTCAACCTGTGAATGGTCCAAATGTGAATAGATGAGCGATCCATCGCAACCACATACGAAAATGGTTAGACAGAAACGGTGCAACATGTCAGGCTCAAGTTATGCACAGCCTAGTCTCGGCTAAGTCGCAAGCATATATGAAAAAGGTTAGCTACAATGCGAAGATCAACCCCGCTAACCACTCCCCCACATTACTCCATAAAAGTGATATCAATAATCACTGTGACTGCCGAGTTGATTGCGCCTGAAACATGGCAGCCATTGTTTCAAGACCTGGATAAAGTAATCCCGGGAGACTGCCGCGTCTGGGGTGAGCTGAAAGTCTGGGCAGTGCAGCGCGTTCTCCATAATGTACCCTAATACCGCGTCTTGGCTGGAGACCCCGCAGGCCGGTATTTGAGTTGTAAAGCGAGGACCTGTGAATCACTGAATTCCTTTTACTGTTTTGGGTATGGTCTCCCAATACAACATCTTGTAAACACCCCCCGCATAATGACCTCTAGTATATAAGAACTGTCCCTTCACTGTTCTAACCATCCTCTCTCCTAACTTCTTCTTTCCCCCTATCCCCCTAAATAATCTACACCCTTCCAGTTGCTCCTGTTGTTTCATCTAGCTAGATAGCTATTACTAACACCCCTCTTTTTTCCCATTAGAAATTGCGGCTGTGCCTCCCCTCTTTCCTCTTATCTCTACTTTGCAGTTTCCTTTCCAGCCGTCAGCCTTAACCAGTTGTTGAGCTGGCTAAGCTAATTATGTCACCCCCTTTTTAGCTTCCAGTGAACTTACCTAGATTATAAGGGGGGGGGGGGGGGGGGGGGGGGGGAAAGGTGCATTGCCTGGTGATCCTAGACTTATACTAAAACCTATAGCTTTAGAGCTATAGTTCCACAGGGAGACTTCTATATTATTCACTTACTTGACTTTCCCTTCTAAAAGAGTAAGATGCAGATCCTATAACTTCTAATAACACTAAGGTTAAATATACCTTACTACCGCCCCTACTCCCCTAGTCTTTCTATAGCCACCAGTTCCAGTGTTGCATTTGCGCTAATCATATGCACTTAATGAGCTGTGTATGTGCTGCCTGCTCTTTCCTAAGAGGACTTTGCAGTTGCTATAGACGTATTAGTTAAGAGACCTGAATCTTATAGCTCCATTCACAAGATACTTAAAACATAAAAGATCTTCTTAGTTATAAAATAGGGTCCTTTGCAGGATATTCCAATCCATATATCGTAGTGGGTCTAAATAAGTTCTAGGACCTCCCTTAAACTAAGCCACTTATATTTACCTCTATAACTAGCCCCTTCATTCCTGAGCAATTTTGATTTCAGGCAAATCTCTTTCAGTGCCATAACTTCTTGCTCCAGGGGGATCAGGGGATCATCCATTTGTAAGCTATGGACATCTTTGATCATCTCCAGGTAACATTGTGTAGCGTATATCTGAATGTATCTAGACCTCAAGAATCTTAGCAATGGAGCCTCGCTGTTGACGAAGTGTCTGAGCCTCCGTCTTCGGAAGCAGACATCTTGCCACTGCTCGTGCATAGCTCTCTCCCATCTCCCTGGGGATATCTTCCCTGGCTCTATCGAGCAAGGCTTTCCTTATCCTCACTGGTTCCGGCAATTTCCCGCTACTTGCCACTTTGTCGACCTCTTTCTTGAAGATACTGCTGATGGTCCGCCATAGCCGATTTCCAGCAGAACTACGCCGTGTCATCATCATTAGCGAGCACAGTTCTACCATCGATATACGCGCGTAGCCCCAGCCAGCGAGGTATGGGACAAGTCGATGACCCTCCGAGGTCTTCGCCCAGGTGAAGCATCGATCGAGGGAGATATGATGCATCCGGACCCCGTGGTCTTGCTTCTGACCAAGTATCACGACAGGAAGGGCCATGCTGTTACAAGAGGACAGGGATCCTGCCGCATTTCCCCCTGATCAATGCTGGTAAGACTGCAGGTAATGTCCGAGGTGAGCCCTAATTCCGCTCCTGGAGATAAAACGGCCCATCGCGCCATCGGAGTCGAACATAAGGGTTCCAAGGGCGTGGAACCATCCTGTCTGTATCGCTTTGAAAAATGGCATACCTAAATGCACCAGAGTCATGCAGTACTATAGTCGAGTATTAATACATGATTTTTGTCACCAAGGGCAGAAACCACTCTCAGTGGTCGGGCTAGGATCGGCCCGCCGCCCGACCATTAGGGCCAAGGGCCACCATATCTACATCGGATGCATGCCCACCTTTGTCTTCTATTTACTTCTTGACACCGCTACAGCGTAAAGATGAACAACGACTCATTCCACTACTTTTCGCAGCTGCCTCTAGAACTACGCCGTCTCATCTGGACGCACTGCCTACCGCATCGTATAGCAGAAGAAGACACCCCCGACTTCCTTCTCGACGGCAACGAATCGCGTCAAGCCTGCTGGGCCGACCGCATAACGTACCAAAACGCTCAGCCGCCAGCCATCGCATTCGTCACCAGCGAGTCGCGGCAAGTTGCGCTAGAAGAGGGACGCTGGTTGGACCTGCAAGAGACGACGAGCCTGGAGTCGATCTGGGTGCAGCCGCGTCGGGATGTGCTGCATCTCAACTGGACGCGACTGCGCTACAATGTCTGGGGAAACGCTGACGACCCTTCGAGTCCGATCGCCATGTTCCTGTGGCGGGCGGAGGATCTGGGGATGCAGCCGTCTGTCGTGGCGGAGATCATTCACCCGTTTAGCTTGAAGGCGCTGCTGGATGGCGCGGATGCGTCCAACAGCCCGTGGCTTCTCTATCACAACGGAAGAAATAACGACGTGGCCGACATTGCGTATTGCGCAGAAAGTCAAAGCAGGCTCGACATCGCCATGGCGGCGGTTTCTCTGCATATCCCCAGGGAAGCGGCTCTGAGGTCTGGCCTGTTCGGGTTGTTGGGCGATGCCCCTGTTCAGATGGTGGATGTGGGCGACGAGGCTCGGTTGAGGGAATTCCAAGCGTTATTCAGGGAACACGCATCGGAAAAGGAACCGGCCGTGCAGACGCTCTTCGAAGCCTTTACCAGTTCTCGATTCCAGACGGCCGTGGAAGCATGGAAACGACAAGCGGAATGGATCCTCCTCGCGTACATGTGGCAGCGAGCACGAATGGACAACGTCGACATTCTTGGGACGGACCCGGGCTCCGCGTGGGTCCCTTACCTCTCGGAGCAAGAGTTCCTCAGGATGTCCGAGTATTTGCCCGATGAGGAGCATCCATGGGTCAAGCAAGCGAGGCAGAGCGCCCCCAAGCTGCGGCCGCGGATCATGGTGCGATATTGTACGAATGCGTGTTACATAAAAGAGCGACTTCCAAAGAATTTTGGGACTTATTAAATAGTCTATACTGATAGCTATATAACCAACAGTCCACCACCCTTCGCAGCAAGATGGTCATGCTTTACACGCCTCGGCAAGATGCTTATGCACTTCCTCGGTCTTCGTAATAGACTCAACATGGCTCTTCGATAGTCCCGCGCTATTGTACTTGGAGACATATTCCTTCACCACCTTCTCCACCTTGTCGTTAAAACCCGCATTGCCCTGGTTATCGCTGATGGTCCGGTCCGCGTCAATCTTCCGGTACCCCGGCACCGGCGGCCTCTCTATGGGATCAGTGTACGCGACGGTGAACCCTTTCCTCGTCATTTCCTCTTCAAACGCCTTGGTGATCTTCAGCGCCTGATCGTAGCGCCGAGCATCGCCGTGCGTCTTCAGCGCAGCGATCATCTTGTTGACCCGGTCATCGGCCGGCTGCCTGCCGTCAGCGTTGAGCTTGGCAATGGCCTTCACACCAATATCCTCCGCCTCGCTCATGACGTTTGCAAAAGTGTCCTTCTTATCACCCCAGCCCTTGAAGATATTCTTATTGATAAAGTCGCCCTTGAAGCCCGAGCTGTCAATCTCGTCGCTGAAGACATTGAGGTTTTCTCCCTCGCCGATGTGGCCCCAGTTGACCTTGCTAAAATCAGGCACATTGACGAGGTTCGCTTTTTGGCCCTTGGGGGGCTTGATGAATTTGCCGTTGGCGTCGCGCGGCAGTTCGGTCTTGATCTTGCAGACTTCCTTCATGAATTCCTCCAAGTTGCAGACGACGCCGGCCTTGGCGCAGCCGGGCGCCATGCGCGAGTTGGCGAGGCCGTGGGCGTCCACTTCGAGCCTGTAGAGCTGGTAGAAGAAGAGGGCTTGGAATTTGCCGGCGACTTGGTTGGCCGTGACGCCGGCGGCGAGGAAGACTGCTATGAACAGAAGTGGCAGCATGATTGGATTTCTACCTTAGCAAAGAAAGAAAGAGATACAAAACAGGCAATTTGCAAGAAGGATTAGACAAAAAAAAGACCGCCCAGTGAGTCAGGGTGGCCGACCAAGACAAGACCCTTCCATGATAAGTGCTGCAACCGCAAGCAATTTACTAAATAGGTCATGCGCCGGCAGGGGGGAAGCAAAGGCAAAGGAGAAGAAGTCGTCTTCACACTACTTTCACTTTCCTGCTGACGCCAAGATCTATCTACTGAGCAAGGATCCAGGGGCCAAGACTTCGAGACTCACGTAGTCAAAATAAGGCGCCCAGCGTGTGGTTTTTGCAATTTCCGAACAAAAGCAGTGGACCCTCCTGCATCCAGCACGGGCGTGGGGGCTGCGGCTGGGTAGCGGTTCGAACCATGTCAATTGTAACGAGAATATAGTTCGTGGTGTCTTATCTAGATACCTCGGCTGCTACATAAGATATTAGCTCTGTAGCCCCTATTTACCCGTGTATATACTAGATATATGCCTCACAGTTCTGTATCTAACCGATATCTCTCTACTAAGCACTAGTCTTCTTAGTCGTAGGGGTGGGTTACATTCCTAGTTCCTCCTACTAAACGGGTCAATTTCGATATACTGGTTATTACGCTAAATGCGGGACTGTGATATATTGGGTCTGTTTCCTAATCTGGTGAAATGGAGAAGCGAGATACTCTAGCGTAGTATAGCATAGGTCCAGCGGTGCTATTATGGTATTCCGTGTAAGTGAAAGGTTGGCAAAGCCGAAGAGTATGAAACCTCACATATCATAAAATTTCAGTTGAAAATACCATGAAAATACAAACAGAAATACTCTAACTAAGCCGTGTAAATCCGCACATTGCTCACAGACATGGTCGTCATGTAAGCCCTCAGGCCACTCAACCCAGCACTATACTTTCCATTCGTGACCACCATCCTGGGCRTATTCAAGTCATTCACGTAGACCGAAATGGAATCTCCACTCGTCCGAATCATCAAGTGATGCTTCTGGCCCGGCTTGATATCTGCAGCCTGAACGTTCTTGAGCTCATTCCAACCGTAGTCCGCGAAGCCGAACACAACGTATCCGTTGCCGATACCAACATAGTACCCGTTGTAGTCATCCGGGCCGCCGGCCTTGGCGTTGGAGACGCGGAAGATGAAGCCACCGTTGCCATTGGCAGTGGAGTCGATGGAGACGTCGGCCTCGTAGATCAAGTCGTTGAAGGTGACGGCGGTGGCCAGGGCCCTGGCGCCGGGCGAGGCGGACAGCACGGCGGCATTGGACGAGACTTGGTAATTGCCGTCGATAGTTGTCCACTTGCCCATGGTGCCGCTCGAGAAGTCATCGCTAAACGCCAGCGGCGTGATGCGAATGTTGTCAAAGGTGGCACCGGTGTCGTAGACTCGCACGCCGTTCATGCCGCTGGAATACGTGCCATCCGTGACGCTGACCTTGGCCTTGCTCATGTCATCGACAAAAATGTCGAGCGCCTTATTCATGGCCTGCACTTTGACGTGGTGGACCTGGTTGGCTGCCAGGTCGGCAGACGAACTACCGAGCGGCGTCCAGCTATTGCTCGCCCGGCCGAGGAAAACACCAGAGGTAGAGAGACCCGCATAGTAGCCGTTGTAGGCATCTGCGCCAATGCTCGGATTGGATGCGCGGAAGACAAGGCCCGCGTTGCCAGAGGTCGATGGCAGCGTGACATCGGCCTCGTAGAGGAAGTCTCCAAAGTTGGTGTTCACAAGGGCCTTGCCACCGGAGGATTGGCTTCCCACCAAGGCACCCGAGGATGCGTCGAACGAACCACCGTAAGTCTTCCACTGGGCCATGGACCCGCTGGAGAAGTCATCCCCAAAGGCGACGGTAGACGATGGAGGACCCGGAGGGGGCGGGACGTAGCTTGCGCCAGACGAGAGACAAGCAAACGATACCCCGGGGACTTGACTGGACTTTGCACTCTGGCTGTAGCCCCAGACAGTAGCGACGAGATACGTCCGGTTGGCGGCCATGGCGTAGGCACGAGCATCACCTGGGTCGTGGTATCCGGTGCCGATGCGCCAGCTGTACTGTTGCTGTTCTTTGCTCGTCTGCACCGGGCCCAGGGCGGGATCTGCGAGGAAGGCGGCGTCAAAAGCCATGACGTCCTGGCGGGCGAAGCCAAACGAGCCCTGACAGCTCGGTGGTATGGGGTCAAAGCCAAGCGCCGCACACATGGTGCCGTCGGCGGCTTTTCCCCAGTCCTGAGTCAAGCTGGTCCTGAGATCGGCCTGGCATGCCTGGGAGAGGAAATCGCACTTGCTGCTGCCACCGTCGACAGCCTGCTTCGCCTCCGGTTTGGTGGAGATGAAGACGTGGCGACAGATGTACCACGAAGGGTCCATGGCCACTGGCTGGCCTCCAGAGCTCATGCTGTCGGGAATACCAAACGTCAAGGACGACAGGACAGTGGTTGCATTTTGCACGATAGACGCAGACAAGGGCATTTCCTGGGCGACCTCGAGGTATGCCGTGTGGCCGTCTCTGTGGGAGCCCGGGTACGGCTGCGTCCAGTCGAAGCCATCTATGGCTGTGGAATGGACGGCGACGGGTGCCTTGAAGGCAGCGGTGACATCTCCATAGGGGACAGCAAGGATGTTGCTGCTATTCATGAAGAATTCACCATAGTCTATGTAGATGGGGGAATTGACCGCGGAGCCCATTGTAGCAAGCAAGATGGGGATTCAAGAGAGGGGAAAGTGTGAGGGACTGAATACATCTGAAAGAAAATCACAAAGAGTGAGATATATCATCAGTAATAGAGACGAGGTCTTTCACGATGCTTACTCCGTACAAGGAATCGAGTCAGCAGCGACAATCAAGCGTGGTAACATGATCCATCCCCCTTTTCTCCCCAAAACCAAATTCAAAAAAAAAAAAAAAAAAAATAAAAATAACTGAAAATTGAATTAATCACGGCAAGTAAAGACATGATACAGAAATTACCCGAGATGCAATTTTCGAGCTGGGTCTCGGAGATGATCGGTAGTCCGTTGCTTACCAACATAAGCAGCCAGAAGGTTACATGGAGGGATCTCTTGGCTCTTGGCAACACTGCCCCCTGATATAGTTGTTTAATGTATTTGGGGGGCCTAAAGTCCCGGATAGTCTGGATAGTCTGGATAGTCTTGGAAACCCGAGGCAAAAGGGGAAAAAAAGGGTCGCTAAGGTTTACTTGCATTCGTGAGGATTTGCAATCKCCGGACAACCCAGACTTGAGCTCATGCATCTATCAGGGGGGAGTGGACACCCCCAACGAGACTGTCAGCTTATTTTGATAACCCGAAAGAGAATGGGCCAGGACTCCAGCAACATGGTACATTATATGGACCACCAATCCCTCCAAGTACTCTGTCTCTTCCTCACATGTTCCCTCATTCCTTGCCAGCACTGGCTCCGAGAACAGGATGAGGCTCTCTTTTGTCCTCCTTGGCTCTCTGCTGGGCCTCGCCTCAGCCGTCACAGACAGCTACCATGGCCAGTATGCTGACGACTGTCCCAGTCTGTGTGCTGATGCCGGTCCCAGTCCGGCCAACTGGACCAACATCCACCATCTCCGCAATCTGGAGAGCTGTGATCAGACTGTCCTCTTTGGTTTTAATATCCAAAACTCTGTCGCCGATCCAAACACCATCCTCACCATCCGCGCCTGCGTGGCCAGCCCAGGCCAGACGTACGAGGCTGCCGCCTCCCCCGATGTGCCTCAGCAGCAAAGCCAACCCAACCTCGTTGTCGCTGAAAGCTGCGGCGCCAAGGCGGTCAAGACAGCCTTCACTCCCCAAGTTGGCCCTTTGACGCTTAGCAAGGCGTCCGGCGCTGCTCCGCAGTCTGCTCATGTGGCCGAGGCGGCTCGTCAACTGGCCCTGTTCGTAGACAGGAGCGCCGAGTGCGGCACCACCATCTTGTTTGCCAAGCACGAGTCTGCCGTCGTGGGCTTGTATGCTGGTGCACAAATCACCAAACATGCGGCGCGGAACTTTGTCGATTCTTTTGCGGAAAAGCAAACTTCTGCCCTGCAGATTTGCCAGCCTGCCAGTGCTGCCCTGACGGTTGGAGTGGTTTCTGCTGGCTTCGTTGATCTGGCAGCGGCCCAAGATGCCGTCAAAGGCTGGAACAATGGTCTCTGCCTGGACGGGACCATTCCTGCTACCGCCGTCAGCATGGACGTGCTCGTGTCCACCGTGGATACGAGTTTCAATGCTCCTACCAATGCGACTACCATCTCCCACAACATGACCGCCAGAGGAGGTCCACGAGCCCTTCTCCCAAGAGATTGGTGCAGGACAGAGGAGGTCCTTGGGGGTGACAGTTGCCCCTCGCTGGCCAGCCGCTGCGGCATCTCTGGAGATGACCTGAACAAATACAACCCGCAAGCGAACCTGTGCTCGACCCTGAAGCCCAAACAGCACGTGTGCTGCACCGCAGGCACTCTGCCAGACTTTCGCCCTCAGCCCCAACCCGACGGCACCTGCAACACGTATAAAGTCAACGACAACGATGGATGCTGGGACCTGGCAAACGCGCACTACCTGAACCAGCAAGATATTGAAGACTTTAACAAGAACACCTGGGGCTGGGCCGGCTGTGCGCGGGGGCTGCAGAGTGGCCAACTCATCTGCCTCAGCGAGGGAAAGCCTCCTATGCCCGCGCCGATCCCGGGAGCCACCTGCGGTCCGCAGGTCCCGGGGACCCAGAAGCCTTCCGACGGAACCGCACTCGCGGATCTCAATCCATGTCCCCTTAATGCATGCTGCGATGTCTGGGGATTTTGCGGAACAACGGTCGACTTCTGCACCGAGTCTCCCGCGGATACTGGCGCTCCGGGGACCGCAAAGCCGTTCACCAACGGCTGTATTTCCAACTGCGGGATGAAGATTGTCAACAACGGCAAGGCACCCGATCAGGTCAAGACCGTCGGCTATTTCGAGGCGTTTGACCAGCTGAGGGCGTGTCTGCGCATGAGTGTCACCGAGATCCCGGCCAACAAGTACTCGCACATTCACTTTGCGTTTGCCACGGTCACATCCGATTTCGACGTGGACATCTCAAACGTCGAGGACGAATTTCGCAAATTCGTGAAGATGAGAGGCTTTCAAAAGATTCTCTCCTTTGGCGGATGGGCGTTTTCCACAGACCCGGGCACGTTCCAGCGCTTCAGAGATGCCACCAAGCCGGAGCATCGCTCCACCTTCGTCGATAACCTGGTGAGCTTCATGAGCCGTCAAGATCTGGATGGCTTCGACTTTGACTGGGAGTATCCCGGTGCCCCTGATATTCCGGACATCACGCCCGGAAGCCCGGACGAAGGGAGAAATTACCTTGCTTTCCTGCAGATGCTCCGGAGCAAGCTGCCTATCGGGAAATCCATTTCCATCGCGCTGCCGGCTTCTTACTGGTACTTGAAGCAGTATCCGGTCCAGAACATTGCAAAATATGTGGATTACTTTATCTACATGACGTATGACCTGCACGGCCAATGGGGTAAGTAACGCAAGCCTGAGAAAATAAAAAGTGTATACTAACACGAGTCTGGATGTAGATGTCGACAACAAATCGGCCATTCCCGGCTGCCCAGCTGGAAACTGTCTTCGATCGCACGTCAACATGACCGAGACGCACGATGCCATGGTCATGATCACCAAAGCTGGCGTGGAAGCCCGACAGATAGTCATTGGCGTCAGCAGTTACGGCAGAAGCTTCCGTATGAATGACGCCTCCTGCTCCGGTCCCTTTTGCACCTATGCTGGAGATAGGACACACTCCATGGCCTATGCCGCGCCGTGTACGGCAACTGGTGGCTACATCGCCAACGCCGAGCTCAACGACATCATCAAGAACCACGGCAACTACTCCATCGTCAACTCGTACATTGACACGGATTCGCAGTCCAATATTCTCATCTACGGTAACCCTGGAGCGGTGGATTGGGTGGCCTACATGGACGGCGGTCTCAAGGCCAACCGAATCAACTGGATCAAGGGCCTCAACTTTGGCGGTTCGACCGACTGGGCCATTGACCTCCAAGATTACTCGAACAATGAAAACGGCGACGACAGCAACGACGACGGCGTCGGTTCCGATGATGAAGCCGGCGACGACACTCCCACCTGCCCCTCCGACAAGAACCCGGGCACCCTGGACGGTCTCGCCGATCAAGCCGACTCTCTAGACCCAGATTGTGTCAGCCTCTTTGCGATGGACATTCTCTACTCGCAGCTCCTCGACAGTTTGTCTCTGTTCCAGATCAACTCGCAAGACTACGACGACAAGTTCGGCTGGTACGAGAAGTGGACCAAGGAGCAGATCCAGCCGCGCATCGACGAATTCATGAACCTCGGCGACGGCAAAGGCCTCCAGTACTTTGACTGCTACTGGGCATATACCGGCCGCGCCGAAACGAAAGACTCCTGCCTCGGCATGCCGCACATCTGGGACATGAGCGAGGGATGGAGCATTCGCTTCGATCTCGTCGACAAGCAGGGCTTCTTCGACGCGCTCGCGGCCGAGACGGGCATCGACGAGTCGTGGGTGACGTTTGGCGACGAGACATCCGACTACGGGTGTGCGGATCCGGGCGATGTACGACCGGGCGCCGGCCACGTGCCCTGCCGGAAGCTCTACCGCAAAAAGCTGAATTACCCTCAGAAGGCCGCCGACGACGATATCCACGTCGGCAATCCGAAGAAGCTCATCGAGGCGTCCATGGGCAATGTCACGGCTCTGAGAACCTCGCTGCTCTCGTCGTACCTCAGCGTGGGCCTGTCCTTCTACGACGACGGGCCAAACGATGGCTCGGCCACCGACGCAGTAGTCGCCTACGCCATGCCCGTCCTGCAACTCGCCGAATCCATCAGCAGCATGAAGGACATCAAAGACATTGGCGAAAAGGCCAAGGAAGAAGCAAAGAAGGCCCTCATCTTCAAGATCCTCAGCATCATCTTCATGGTTATCCCCTTTGTCGGCGAGGCCCTCGGCCCCCTCATCGGCAGCGCAGCAGCAGTCGCTCGCATTGCGCTTCTCATCGGCGAAGCGGGCAACGGGGCACTAACGGTGGCGGACATCATTGAGGATCCGTCCTCTGCCCCGTTTGCGATCCTGGGTTTGATTGCGGGTGTTGGCGGCGGGACGGGCAGGCTGTCCAAGGGGGAGGCGCTGGGTGAGGCTTCCAAGGCGAGGGGTCTGTTGAAGGCGAGCGATTTGGCCAAGTTTCCACAGCGATTTAGGGATCAGGATGCTTTGGTGCAAAAGATTGTAAAGAGTTTGTGTGCGAGGAAGTAGGTGCACCCCTGGGCTTCGTAAATAGGTAGACAGTTAGGGCTGGGTTGGGGGTTCTCCTTTTTCCTTAGCTCTTCTAATTAAATTATTGGCTTTGTAACATAGCAAGGCAACATGGCCGAGTTGGTCTAAGGCGTGAGGGTTAGGGTCCACCTTAATAACTAGCTCTTTGAGTTTCCTCATCATCGTATGATGGCGTGGGTTCGTACCAGTTAGTGACCGAGGAATCACGGCGGGCCAAGGCGGAGCTGGTCAGCCTGAGAGACATAACCTGCTTTCACAGTGCATTCCCCTGGCGTGGCGGTGGAGTTTGGTTTGGTGAAGAGACATTCGGGTCCTACGCAGCTGGGGCCCTCCATGCCGAAACTGCGGCCATAGCTGGCGATTCCAACGGCGATTTTGTTCGCCGGCACCCCTGCTTTCATGATCA
The DNA here is from genome assembly GCF_018340605.1 of Aspergillus pseudoviridinutans. Classification (NCBI taxonomy): domain Eukaryota; kingdom Fungi; phylum Ascomycota; class Eurotiomycetes; order Eurotiales; family Aspergillaceae; genus Aspergillus; species Aspergillus pseudoviridinutans. The sequence continues at coordinate 422,658 of NW_025091285.1, read as the reverse complement.
TGGCCGGCGTGTATTCCGTCTCTGTTCTTGGATAAAAGATATAGTCACGCACTACCTATGCTATGTACTTTTGTCGTCCAGTCAAGGAAGATCGAGATAGGGGCAGTCCTTGGGGTCAGCGTAGAAGACACCTCCCAGCTTTTCGATCCATCTGCACCGTTCCTCCATATCATGCGCATTGTGGATCCGCCCTGCTCCCATAGCTCCTGCGTTACCCAATGTCGTGTGTAAAACCCATATACCACCTCCAGCCGTCCAGCCCACTCGGAGATATACATCCGTAGGCTCTGGGTACCTTAGTTCATGCTCGAGAAATTCATCCGATTCTCTTCGCCACCAGGTAGCGCCGAGGCGACGCACTTTTAGACATTAGACATGCACAACAAAAATTAAAAAAGGAGAGTCAGGGGAAAGGAGAATGGTAACTGACTCCGGTCGCAGTGTGCGTCCTCTTTGGCTTGCCAATCGGGATCTAATTTGGATGGGCGTTCGGTGTTATTGAACCGGTCGAGTCCAAGAAAGTCCAATTCTACACCGAAACAGTTATCCAGGACATAGACACCACCCTTGGAGGGGTACCCGAACACCTTCACCCCATGGCCGGAGCCATAGCCTACCCAGACGCGACCTTCGGGCTCATGTTGCACACAATCGATCCTCCCCATTTCTGGTTGTTGCTCTTGCGCTTGTGTTTGAGTTCGTGCTCGTATTGTTGTTTGGAGTTGATGAGGAAGAAGCCGTCGACACGCGAGGAATATGACTGAAGTAACCAGACCGGGGAATAGGATCTTTGCAATGGTCCGCATTATTGTGATTATTGTCAATACCATTATTATTAACAGAAATGGAAGCGGGGATGTCAGGTTCTTGACTTAAATCTTGCCAGAGATAAGCACCAGGAGCCAGCAATATGGTAGGTCGGTGCACATTCGCCAAGTTTCAGAGAAATACTTATAGATAATACCACTAAGTTAGGCAGCAGGCTACACATGTGTCCGGCGGAGCTGGGGTTGACGGACATATATACCCGTCGGGCCTCGAGGAGGAGTCTCCGAAGTTAATGGAGTCATTTTTGCAATTGCAGTCGCCAGTCCTGAGCAGGCGATGGAAATTCACAACTGTCGCTGCCACCGAGACAGGGGATATCGCGTGCGGTACGACTGTCGTGTGTTGCACAACAAATTACTGAAAGCAGTGACAATATCAACCACTCAACCGGCTGAGGGTGCAGCCACCGATGGGAAAGAAGACACTTCTGGCTGACTTGGCTTTAGAACTTCACCAATTGATTGGCCCTAAAATTAAAGATGCATTAGTGAGTCAGATGTAGCCACATGGTTATCCACTTCAGGGGCGGACTGAGCCCTTCTAGACAATATGATGCATATCTCCGAACAATAGCTTCAGGTTGAGGATGCTCTATTTGTACAGAGCCATGCAGCACAGATATAGCATTGCTAATTTGGAATGCATACAGACAATGCCAACCCATCTTAGTCGCGAAAGCGTCATGTTTTGCCGAGTTGATAACCAGTCAGAGTGAATGAGGTCCTTCGCCCTGGACTGTTACCCTCTCGAAGCTTGAGGAAGGACAATGGACAAATTCTGTATTAGATTGTTTGCGCTTTATCATGCGATCTCGTATGACGTAGCAGCTTGACTGAAAGGCTGTTCGTGGTTGTTTTCATGAAGAGGATGCTGAAACGCCATAGTTCCAAATTTCATGACCTTACTGCTAGAATGGCAGCGACAGCTATCTGCATCAGCTAGGCATGCTCTGACCCTGACTCACGAAAATTGAGCCTTTGCATGCTGAACACATCAGTCAGTATTGGCTTGGAGAACCTGAACGGCCACCCATTACTCTGCTGTAGGGATTGTACTTGAGAAATGCCAGAGTCCTCAAACATGTGTTGAAATGCAGTCGCCCCTGAACAAGAACAGGACACACGGCTTTAACATATCGATGAGGATGCCGTGTAAAAGAGTCTCCAACGAACGCTTCAAAGCACAAAAGGACAAGGTTGGTGACGTCTCAGCCGTAGATCAAGTAACAGGTTCTTGATCTTCATGCTGTTTCAGTACAAAAACAGACATCCAGGGAACGTTTCTTCTTTCTGCCCTTCAATTCCTGAAGAGGAAATCATACTAGCATGAATGAGCTGTGAATAAGGATATGGTCTGAAACCTCGGAGGGTGTTCCGAATTGGATATGCTATTCCTGGATCCTAATCTCTTGGCTATTCGAACTGACCTGTCAGCAAAGATGAGTGAAACAAGCAACCTAGGAAAAACATGGTCTAGAATTCGACCTCACGCATTAATCAGCAGAAATGTCCTTCAATCTTCATACCCAAGGAGTCCTTCGGGATGGCGGCTGGGACTTCCGGACAGATTCCGGTAAGACTGTCACCAAGCCCACCAGGAGTTTCATTTTCCAACTCGACACATTCGATCATCTTGGCAGTCTCAAGTGCAACAGCTCCTTTCTGCGCATTTGGATGACACTACGGTAAAGGGGGATATGCGTGAATTGAGTGACATAAGATGAAATCTGATTGGGTTGGCCGACCGCGACACCTCTGTCAGACTCGGGATGATACAATGCGAGGGATGCAATCAGGACCAGATTGATTGATGGAAATAGAAATTACTGAAAAGCTTCTCCCCCTGAAGAAGCTCAAGACGGAAAAAATGCGGATGCACCAGACTTGGTGTCTATGGCGCCAAAGCCTGGCAAAACCCAGTTGGGATCACTCCGGCAAAAGTCGATTGATTTAAATTCATTGCTGAAAGACAATGACTTGGATTCTCGCGATAAAACAGACCGAATCTGGCTTGTATTATGGAGTAACGGATTGCCAATGGATCCTGCCAAACCCCGCCTGGTGATCGTCCCCTTTAGACACGGCGATGTGATTCTACGACTTCATCCGGATGAACTAGAACTACTCCAGCAGCCTGACGAGGTCGATATTGGATTCAGTAGTGCAAGCTATTGAGTAGGAATGAATGGCTAGTGTACAGAGTGATGTCTCTCAAAATCACTGAAACTGTGTGAAGAAATTGGCCGGTATAAAGGAGCATCCTGCTGAGATTATGATACTTGGCGCCAATCCTTCCCCGGAAAGCTACCGCATGGTATTTATCTATTTTGTGGCATTCGCGCAGGCTTCTCCGCATGCATCGGTACATATTGTGGGCTAAATTAATATACAGCCATGCACTCCGTCTCTAGCGCTAGCCTTGATAGATACTGTTGCCGCTCTCATGTTGCGCAATTATCCACCTCCTGAGATTGGTGGAACCCGTCAAATTGCCAGGAGGGGAAATGTGATGGAGATGAAGATCTCTCCGTGTCTGAGGCTGGACAGCCTGAAGAATGGCTGGTGATATATAAGCATCTGCACTTCTGCTGACCCACTGAATAGAACATCAGCTCAGAACGCCACCTCCCAGAGCGGTTCACAATGCTGTCGAAAGCTGTACTTTTCTTGTCCCTTCCCTTCTGGGCTCAGGTCGCCAATGCGGCCTTTGGCATCACCACGACCAGCAGCTCCTATGTCATCGATGCCAACTCGCCGAATCCGTTGAAGTTTACAGTCAACCGGTCGAACTGCGACATCACATCGATCAACTTTCACGGCTCCGAACTGCAGTATCAAAGCACAGGCAGTCATATTGGGTCAGGTCTCGGATCTGCAACCGTCTCTGCCACTCAGAATGGTGTGTCCTACTGCCTCAGTATGACAGTATTGGATTGACCTCTCTAGGCGATTATATCAAGGTTACCTGCTCGACGAGTACCTTGACTCAGTACTTCGTTGTGCACAACGGAGACCCCATCATTCATATGGCCACCTACATTACTGCGGGTTAGTCCTCTGACGATTGCTTCAGGATCTCTGCTGACCATCCAGAACCATCTATCGGTGAGCTGCGGTTCATTGCCCGTCTCGACAACAGCCTCCTCCCAAACGAGGAGCCATTTGGTGACGTCTCAACCACCGCTGGCGGTACCGCCATTGAGGGCTCGGATGTGGTAAGTTGGTCATATCCGCAGCATACTCACGTACTGACAGCCATAGTTCCTGGTCAATGGACAGACGCGCAGCAAGTTCTACTCCAGTCAGCGATTCATCGACGACCAGAGACACTGTAGGTAGCATCTACTTTCCTGGAATCTAGGCTAACAGACACAGGCGTCGCTGGCAGTGCGCTTCGCGTGTGCATGATCCTGAACCAGTACGAATCTTCTTCCGGCGGTCCTTTCCACCGGTATGTATTTTTGTCCCTATATCCGAGCTGCCACTGATTTCAACAGCGATATCAACTCCAACAACGGAGGCGACTACAACTCCCTCTATTGGTACATGGTAGGTGTTTGTCTGTCCGGACTCGTACAGTCACTAATGCGCCCAGAACTCCGGCCACGTCCAGACAGAATCGTACCGCATGGGTCTGCACGGCCCATACTCGATGTACTTTAGTCGCAGCGGTACTCCCAGCACCAACATTGATACGTCTTTCTTTGCGAACCTTGGCATTACGGGCTACGTCCCGGCCAGTGCCCGAGGCACGGTGACTGGAAAAGCATCAGGTGCTGATTCCGCGTTTACATGGGTTGTCCACTGGTATTGCCCTGTCCGGGAACCCTAATGTCCGAGCATGACTGATTCTCCAGGTACAACGATGCGGCGCAGTACTGGACCTACACGGCCTCCGACGGCAGCTTCACCTCTCCCGCCATGAAGCCCGGAACCTATACCATGGTCTACTACCAAGGCGAATACAAGGTTGCCTCGACCTCTGTCTCCGTGTCGGCCGGCTCGACGACCACCAAGAACATCTCTGGGTCCGTGAAGACCGGCACCACTATCTTCAAGATCGGCGACTGGGACGGCCAGTAAGTGTTTCAGCAAAGATATCAACACATAGAGAGGTACTGACGGACTAGACCCACCGGCTTCCGCAACGCAGCAAACCAGCTGAGAATGCACCCGTCCGACTCGCGCATGGCCAACTGGGGCCCGCTCACCTACACCGTCGGCAGCTCCTCGCTGACCGACTTCCCCATGGCTATCTTCAAGTCGGCCAACAGCCCCGTCACGATCAAGTTCACGGCGTTGTCCTCGCAAACCGGCGCCGCCACGCTGCGCATCGGCACGACCCTGTCTTTTGCGGGTGGTCGACCACAAGCCACGGTATGCCTCCGTCCAGCTAGCTTTTCTTCGCAGGCTAATGAGACAGGTCAACTCGTTCACCGGACCGGCTCCCTCTGCGCCGACGAACCTCAATTCGCGCGGTGTCACCCGCGGAGCGTACAGGGGGTTGGGCGAGGTGTATGATGTTGCGATTCCGGCCGGAACGATCGTTGCGGGCACCAACACGGTACGTCGTCATCTTAACCAGTGTAACTACCAAGCTGACGGGCATAGATTACCATCAGCGTTGTCTCTGGAAGCTCCGGAGATGAGTTCCTCAGTCCCAACTTTGTGAGTGCAGTCACTACTTTGTGTGTTCTGACTAACCTTGCTAGATCTTCGACTGCGTTGAGCTGTTCCAGTAGGGGATCTAAAAGTACGAGAAGCGGTAGCTGGTAACTGGTAGCTAGTATTGACAATGAAGTATATAAAATGCTATGCTACGCTTCGCTCCGCAGTAAGACATTACCGCATGACTCTATCAAAAACAAACCAAGCACTCACAAACCCCAACCCACACAACCACCACCTCGACTCCCAGCCCATCCCTGTCCCTGTCCACGTAGCCTTCTTTCGCTCGGGTCCGCTCACTTCCAATTGTCTTTCATCCAAAGAGTGAACCAGTCGCCCCCGGATCCAAACAGCCCTCACGTTCCGATCATCCCCCGTCCACACCCACTTATGCACCTTTTCCGTCCACGACTCCCACCCAAACACATCCACAACGCCGTGCTCATGTAATCTGCCCTCCGCAGAGGACGACGTATGACCCAATCGAACCATCTGCGCATCAAAGGACATCCCAACCTCAAACCCCCCAACCTCCCCGGCTAGATCCACGACCTCCGCGCCGCCCCGCGTACCAAGGTACAGACCCTCCTCCACACTCAGCACCTCTTCACCATCACTTCCACCTTCCTTCGAATGATTATGGCTATGCCTCAACAGCCTCGAAACAAGACACGCCTGCCGCACAGCCTCGAGCACACTACAGTTATACCCGCCGCTCACATCAGTCCCTAACCCAACCTCCACACCCGCCTCTAGCAACTTCCTCACAGCGCAGATCCCGCTCCCCAGCGCTGAATTCGACGCCGGGCAATGCGATACCTTGGCGCCCCGCTTCGCAATCAGTTCCCGCTCAGATGGGGACAGATGCACCGCGTGCGCGAGGATTGTGCGCGGCGTGAGGAGCCCGAAGTCATCGTAGACAGAGGTATAGTCCTTGCTTGATGGAAAGAGCTCGCGGACGAGGGATATCTCGCCTGTATTCTCGGAGAGGTGGGTTTGGATGTGGAGCGGGGGATTGTAGGAGTTTGCGAGCTGGGCGAGGCCGCGGAGGGCGGGCGGGGAGCAGGTTGGCGCGAAGCGCGGGGTGAGGATCGGGTGGATGAGGGTTCCGTCTGGGTCTAGGGAGTGGATGTGGGCGATTGTTTCCTGGGATTTGGTGACGGAGGATTCGGGCGAGGAATCGAGATAATAGTCCGGGCAGAAGGACGGGTTGTCCATGCAGACGCGGCCGATGAGGGCGCGCTGGCCGCGGGCGTGGCAGAGGGAGGCGAGGAGGTTGGTGGCGGGGACGTGGATGGTGGCGAAGTAGGAGGCGCAGGTGGTGCCGTTGGCGAGGGTGCGCGCGATGACGCGCGAGTAGACGGCGCGGGCTTTGGAGGTGTCGCTGAAGGAGGATTCGAGGGGGAAGGTGTATGTTTCGAGCCAGTCGAGGAGGGTTGAGGAGCCGAAGATGCCCGAGTTGGGGTATTGCGGGGCGTGGATGTGTGTATCTCCGTCTGTCAGCTTATACCTAGAGAGATACTTGTCTAGGGGCAAAGGGAGCATACCGATGAACCCGGGGAAGAAAAACTCGTTCCTGTCCTCCCTTGCGCCAACCACCTCCGTCACCTTTCCGCTCAGCCCCAACTTCTCCGTCAACGCCTTCACGTTGCCGTCAGCTGGTGAGAAAGACCAGTCATACCCCGCGATTTTCCCGTCGCTATTCGAAACCCATAACGCGCCGTTATTAATCTCGAGCTCGGGTCGCCATTTCGCATCTGGATCCACCCCAGTCGGTTTGCGGGGAAGATGGATGAATGTTCCGAGGAACAAAGTGTATGTAGGGGCCGTTGCCGTCGCCATTGCCAGATAAAAGCGCAGTAAAAGCTATGTACTCGCAGAGATCATATACACGTATCGATGAAGCCGTCACTGACGTACGTCAATCTTATCATACAGGAAGAATGTCCTGATCATGTTAGCGCATTCTTCAGCTGCTCATGGCCATATCTTACTGTTAGTGATATGCACTCCAACGCGACATATATACAGCTTGCAAGACGAGAATGAAGCAGCAATTCCGACTCAAAGCTCAACACCAGGACATGCGGGTCGAGGCTATCTAAATAGAACTGAAGCAGGTCGCAGACAGGAATAAGTCAGGTGGATACTGGGGTAGACGGCCAATTACTATCGGCCAATTGCGGCGAGAGAAAAGTCCCTCGTGGTCGGAGAGCGGCCAGCTCCGATGCCTCAGGTACCCACTGCAGCGCCAAGACATGTGATCGTGGCAAGATCCGATAAGATAAGCATTCAGCAGTACAAGAGCTACGGACTACGGAGTATACAGACTATGACAGACTGATGAAGATACTGATGATATATTGATATGCATACTGCGTTGAGCAGCGCAAACTGGTATTAACTCGCTATTTTAGCTGCCACAGCTGGCTGCCACTCTAAACAAATCAAACGCCATCCCAATGTCTATCATGACTTGTTGAATCTTTTCATGCTGCTCATGCCACCGTAAATGCCTCAAGGCAAGTGTTGAAGAAAGGTTGAAATAAAACTGAATCAGAAGAATGTTGAAACATGGGTATCATTTATTCCGTCTCGTCCACCGGGCCGCAGGTGCAGAACAGGTTCTGATCACCGTATGCTATACATGAATTAGCTTCGTTCTTTTGATTAAAGAAAAAGGAGACGTACCATCATCCACTCGGGTCACCGAGGGCCAGAACTTCTTCTCCACCAAATATGGAAGGGGATACGCCGCAGACTCCCGTGAGTAGGGACGGTTCCACTCGCTGGACAGCAGGTCACGCTGCGTGTGAGGGGAGTTCTTGAGAACGTTACCCTCACGGGGCTGCTCGCCGCTCTCAACGGCGGCAATCTCCTTACGAATGGAAATGAGCGCATCACAGAAGCGGTCCAGCTCCGCCTTGTTCTCCGACTCAGTGGGCTCAATCATGAGAGTGTTGGCCACAGGCCAGGACATGGTGGGAGCGTGGAAGCCGTAGTCTTGCAGACGCTTGGCAATATCGATGGCCTCGATACCGCAGGTATCCTTGAACTTGCGCACATCGAGGATGAACTCGTGGGCGCAGCGGCCGTTGTCGTTGGTGTAAAGAATGGGATAATGGGGCTTGAGACGGGAGAGGATGTAGTTGGCATTCAGGAGAGTAATCTTGGTGGCATGAGTCAAACCCTTGGCACCCATCATGTTGATGTAGTTGAAGGTGATGGGAAGAATGCTGGCGCTACCCCAAGGAGCAGCGCTGATTGGGGGCGAAGAGGTCTCCCCCCGCTTGGATTGCAGGTACTCGCTGGCCGGGTGCGAAGGCAGGAAAGGACGCAGGTGCTCTGCAACGCCAATGGGACCCACACCGGGGCCACCACCGCCGTGGGGGATGCAGAAGGTCTTGTGCAGGTTCAGGTGGCACACGTCGGCACCAATCTCACCGGGAGAGCACAGACCGATCTGCGCGTTCATGTTGGCACCGTCCATGTAGACCTGGCCGCCGTGCTGGTGGACAATCTCGCAGGCCTCCTTGACACCCGGCTCGTACACGCCAAAGGTGCTAGGGTAGGTGATCATGATGGCCGCAAGGTCATCCTTGTGTTTCTCGCACTTGGCCTTGAGGTCGGCCAGATCCAGGTTACCGGTCTTGGTGTCGCACTTGATCGTGACCACGCGCATACCAGCCATGGCAGCACTGGCGGGGTTGGTGCCGTGAGCCGAGACGGGGATCAGACAGATATTGCGCTTCTCGCCTCCGTTGGCTTCAAGGTACTTCTTGATGACACGCAGACCAGCAAACTCGCCTTGAGCACCAGAGTTGGGTTGCACGGTGATCTCGGCCATGCCGGTGATGTCGGCAAGCTGCTGCTCAAGATCGTCAATCATCTGCGTGTAGCCCTTGGCCGTGTCGGCGGGCATGAAGGGGTGAATCTGGGAGAACTCGGGCCAGGAGACGGGGATCATCTCGGTGGTCGCGTTGAGCTTCATCGTGCAGGAGCCCAGAGGAATCATCGAGTGAGCGAGAGAAAGATCCTTGGATTCGAGGTGGCGGATGTACCGCAGCATTTCGGTTTCGGAATGGTGCGTGTTGAACACGGGGTGGGTGAGGTAGGAGGAGGTCCGTTCCAGGTTAGGGGGGAGGGACTTGATGCCAATCTCTTCAGAGAGTTCAACCTCGCCCTTACCGGCGTGCTTGGAGAACATTTGCAGCAGAGACTTGACCTCTTCGCGACCAACGGTCTCATCAAGAGAGATACCGACCTTGGTGGAAGACACGCGGCGGAGGAAGATGTTCTGCTCGCGAGCAGCCGCAATGAGGGCGTCGGCCTCTTGGCTGTTGGCAAATTCGACGGACAGGGTGTCAAAAACAACACCGCCCTTGACGGGAACGTTGTAACCCAAAGCAGTCAGCTTCTCCTGCAGAGTCGAGGTCATGGCCATGACACGCTGGGCGATAGACTTGAGGCCAACCGGACCGTGGTAAACGGCATACATGGCGCTCATGTTGGCAAGCAGAGCCTGGGCTGTGCAAATGTTGCTGGTAGCCTTTTCGCGACGAATGTGCTGCTCGCGGGTCTGCAGAGCCAATCTCAAGGCCCGGTTGCCCAGACGGTCCTTGGACACACCGACGACACGTCCAGGAACCTTGCGCTTGTACTTGTCGGCGCAGGCAAAGAAAGCGGCGTGAGGACCACCGAATCCCATGGGGACACCGAATCTCTGGGCGTTACCAAACGCAATATCCGCGCCGAACTCACCCGGAGCCTTGAGGACGGTCAATGCGAGCAGATCGGTAGCAACGCTGAAAGTACCACCAGCCGCGTGGATGCTGTCGCTCAGGGCCTGGAAATCGTACACACCACCCTCGGTGTCGGGGTATTGCGCGAGGACACCAATGAGGTTGTCACCTTGCTTCTTCACCAGTTCAAAGTCGTTCGCCATGATGTCACCAACCACCAGGTTGATTCCGAATCCCTCAGCGCGAGACCGCATGACCGCAATGGTCTGAGGGTGGCACAGATCAGACACAACATAGGCCTTGCCGGGTTTCTTCTGCTTAGCCATGGGGAGGGTGGCCAGAGACATGGTCATGGCCTCGGCAGCGGCGGTAGCCTCATCCAAGACGGAGGCATTGGCGAACGGCAAGCCGGTCAGATCTGCGGTCAGGGTCTGGAAGTTCAGAAGCGACTCCAGACGGCCTTGGCTGATTTCAGGCTGGTAGGGAGTGTAGCTGGTGTACCAAGCAGGGTTCTCCAGAATGTTGCGGAGGATAACCGGAGGAACAATGGTGGGGTAGTAGCCGGTTCCCAGGTATGTCTTGCCGGAGATGTCAATCTGCTTGCGGTAGGTCTCAAGCAGCTTCAGCATATCCGTCTCTCCCAAGCCACCGTGTACACTGGAGCGGGGCAGGTTGATGTTGGCGCTGGGAGGGGTGACCGTGAGGTCTTTCTTGGATAGAATATCGGCGGGAAGCACCTGCTTGACGAACTCATCCAGAGATGCTACCGGGGGATCCAGCGCGGCGAACATCTCCTGGGCCGCCTCGGGTGAGGGGCCAATGTGACGGCGGGGAAAGGTGTCGAGGGGTTGGAAGAGATCGCGGGGATGCGGGTCGCCATGGTCAGCTACAGAGCTCGTATAAACTGCCCGTCGCGAAGCTGGCGTTGCTTGTGTGGTAGTGTTGAGATAACGGCGAGTGGCCAATACCGGCGAGGGAGAGGCCTTGCGCAGGGAGATTGAGGCAGGAGAGGCACGCAACCGCGTACGAAGGGCAAGCTGGCGAGTGCCACGGAGGGCGCACCAGGATGCAGCCATACCTGCAGATAGGAGTCCAATGGACCGAGGCGGATTGTCCAGAGGAGAGGAGAGTAGGTATGTCGTCAGATGTCGGTCTCACGACTCGGCCAGCTCAACACATACAGGGATGGATTGGGGAGGAGAATTGAGATGGTAAGAAGAGAAGAAGAGAAGAAGTAAAAGAAGTCATCGGAAGAAGAAAAATGACCAGCACGAGATTGGCCGTCATAATTATTATTTTTGCTCATTGTGTCCGACAAGAAGACCGCGGACGATGACGACCGACGGCGGGAAACTTTTGGCCTCTTTCTCCAACACGCCGATAACGCTTGTCCGGGCCAATCACCGTCGATTGCATTCATGCCGACGCGACTGATAAGAAGTTTTCCGCGGGAAATTTTTCACCGGCATCAAGGGCAAATCCAATGCTGCGAGGAGCAACTCGAAGAAAGTTGTATGTCAATGATACAAACTTTTACTTAAATTGAGCTAGACACAAATATTCCAGACCTCACGTTGGATTGCCGATCTACTCTGTCGTGCAAGTGCCGACCATCAGCTTCTCCCGCAGTCCAGCTTCTCCGGTGTCTTAATTTTTTCCCCGAGGTGCTTTTCCTGCGGAGTTCTCAGGGAAATACCGGGGACATCCAATAATGGATCATAGCGCTGTTTCTATATCTGGGACAACCTATCAGTTCTGTAGTCAATGCGATAATCATCTACTCTAAGTCAAACCACTTATCTTGCAGCAACTCGGCTGCCGGCGGCCCGTCCCTCGGATCAAGTTTCATTATCTTGACACTATTAATGGGCATCAGCTGAATGATGAAAGGCAGTGCTATTCCAAAGCTGAATATAATCAGATAATAAATTGTATAAGTTATGTTGGTGAAGGTGTGCCCTAGAACCCAGAGTGTGCGGCGGTCTATTTGAGTAGTTTGACTAGTAAAGTGACTCTTGGTCCATACACCGGGGAGATACAGGGAGTTCATTTATTTCCAAAATATCAAGAACATCACTAGTTGTAATAACTGGCGAAATACACACAATTGTCATCTAGTGATCTGTCTCTTCAAGGCAATAGAGCTCTGTATAGGGAATGTATTTCGTGTAGAAGCAGATTGATTGGAAACAAGATAATGTTCAGCATGTATATAGATCCCCGAATTTGCGGATGAGAATAATAACAATCAGTCTTCTCTGAATCACAACGTTGAGACCTGCAACACCTGGGCCCTTTGGTCCGTCTTCTCTACGCTGACTTCTTCCAAACATTTGTTGACCTGCTGATCTAGGATAATCAGTGCGCATTCACCCAAGTTGTCTCCTTGCACGGATGCGCGTCGCGCCACTCCTGTATTCGCTGAACGTTCCAGCCTGAGAACCAACGCCGCTGACCCTCAGGCAGCCGTTTTGTTCCAAGCCTGAAGGATTCAGTCGATATATGGCACTCGCCCTCGCTATACCGCCATTGGAAGCAGTGATTCTCGCACGCCTCTCGACATGATTCCATCGAAGGGTTGTCCAGGTTCACCGGCACAAAGGCGAGATTGTCCCAGTCATCCTCCTGGATGCGCATCCTACCCGGTGGAAAGGGCAACTCTGAGAGTTCCCTGAAGAGCAGCGGTACCTACGGCTGTTAGCGCTGTGCTGTATTTCATCTGTCTTAAGGGTCATACCGCGATACTGTCGCGGGCCTGCTCGAAATCAAAAATGATGCTGCGCTCCCGCGGCTTGACATGATGCATTGTAATGACGGGCTGACACCACTGATTTGATCCAAACTCCAGTGTCACGGGTTTTTCCCCGTTCATTTGCGGCCAAAAATTTTGGATTCCCGCATTGTGCTCCTGCTTGAGCGCCCGTCCCAGCACGAAATCCCCGCAGCACTCAGTCGGAAATACATCGTCGTAACGACCCGCCGTCCAGGCATTCTTCCCCACAAATGCCTTCATCAGCGCTTTTGAAATGACATAGCCGCTCCCACCGTGGCCAAAACCCTGGTCTCCAACGAAGGCCGCGGAGCCCATGTACAGCTTCTTCTTCGGCGAGAACTGACGCAGCCAGAGGAGGAGGTTCGTCCAGACGATATACGTGTCGCTCTCAATGAAGACATACCAGTCCATGTTTGGGCGCTGGACCCAAGTCTTCTCCACCATGTGCAGGAACTTGTACTTATCCAGATTCCAGGCTGCCTTACCGTCATTCTTAAGTGTGGTGATATCCAGGCCCCCACGTTGATACTCTTGTTGTTGGCGGTATAGCTCGAAGTCAGCATGAGTCTTTTTCATGGTTTCGTTGAAGTCCGCTAACGCATCGATGATATGGTAGTGGCCAATCTGCTCCTCAAGGTCGGAGAAGATCAAGAAATCCCGCGCGCACCCGAGCGTCGTCAGCAGCTGAGTTGGTAGTTTCTCATAAATCTCTGTGGCGCCGGACTTCACAACGAACAGGATGTTGCCTGGGTCGGGGAGAGCGTGGCAGCGACGGTCGGTACGGAGGGAGTCTTCGCTCAAGCCAGATGCCACCAGATTAGCACCGTAGGCCTTTTGGCTGCCGGTCATCTCATGTGGAGTTATGCCCCAGGATGCCGGCATCACCTCGTAGAAGACAACCAGTGTAAACAAGGACAACACGGCTGCAATCATCATTGATGCAAACCGGCGAAATAGCTTCAACTTCAATACAAACGGCTTCATCTCAAACGCGACCCTCGATTTAGACCCTCAGTCTGAGTGCTCCAGGATGAGAAGTCTCGGCAGTAGCAGCGAGACATTCCCAAATATATCCCGCTTAGGGTTGGCATCATAGGGAGTTCAGTTAGCGTCAGAGTGCGCTGTCCAGGGTGACTATTTCTTCTTGCTTGTGTTGTTGCGCGCCTGTAAGTTAACACTGAGATGGAAGCTACCTGCGCCATTGATCAGTCCACTGTGGCGTTCGGTTGCGTTCGGCATCGCATGCCACCGTGATCTTTAGGAGTGAGGGTGCAGTTATTTTGGGCACCCTGTCTTCCAGCGTGATGTGGAAAGCCTACAGAGCCGTGGGAACGCTGTCTTGGCTCTTGCAGTCAGCACCGCAACAATAAATGACTGGACTAGTTCCAGACGCTCTTGTGTTCGGAACAGCAAGTGTCAATATCACAGGGTTTTGCTTACAATCAGCCGCGTACACTGTTGTTAGTTTAGAGCCCCACAGGTACCACAGTAAAAAACTTACTCCACAGTCCGCCGTACCGCACCGAAACAATCCATGTGTGGTTTCTCTCGCCCGGTGATGAATCGGATCTTTCGGATCCGACTAATCAATCAGTAAGACAGCCCTACAATGGAACACCCAGGCGGTAATGAACTTCTATTAAACAAGGTTCGCACTTAGAACTTGTCTATGATCTCACTATTTTCGGGGGCACTACTCCTTGACTCTTTCATCTATGAGTACGAGGAAGCAGTGATTTAGTTTCCCCTTTCCATGGCGCTCAAAGTTAACGCAACCAAAACAAAGGGGACTTCTTTGAGTGAAACAGTATTCTGGCACTTCATCATCCTAATCAGTGTGCTTTGTGGCAAGGCATATGGCGCCTTTGTCAAGAGTCAGAATCAGCTGTCTCTACAGTTTCTATCTTTCTGTTTTTAAAATGGATATGCTCCTCTATCCATTATGCAGCGACTAGAAACCCACATCCATTCCAGATGGCAACTTCACAGACCGCTAGTGAAGCCACCGGGTTCATCATTATTACCCGGCCGCAACAATTCCTTTTCACAGCTTTTGCTAGCATTGCACTGTTCACTTCGATTGAACTGGTCATTCTCTGTTTTTCCACCTTCAAGCGTTACCGCGGATTGTACTTTTGGAGTCTCCTCATATCCTCATGCGGCCTCATCGTCCACTGTGTTGGGTTCATACTATTCTTTTTCGTTGCTCTCTCTTCCTACATCTCCGTCACCATCATCATAATAGGCTGGTATTGCATGGTAACTGGTCACTCAGTCGTGCTATGGTCCCGACTCCATCTTGTCCTCTATCGGCGAAATCTCCTTAGGGCGATCCTCTGTCTTATTGCCACCGACGCTATCTGTCTGCAGATCCCGACAACCGTGCTACTATATGGCGTTGTCACGCCGAACTCACCTTCCTCCTTTGTGGAGGGATACGACATCATGGAACGAATCCAGTTGATCGGCTTTTGTTTCCAAGAGTCCCTTCTTTCAGGGATATATATATGGGAAACCAGCAGGCTGCTGCGTCTTCGACCACAGCGTTCCGCTCATCGAGTAATCCTCACTCGCTTGCTGTTAATCAGTGTCTTTATCCTTGTGCTGGACGTGGTGGTGGTAGTCTTTCAATATGCGGGTCTGTTTTCTCACCAGGTTTTCTTCAAGCCAGTGGCGTACAGCCTTAAGCTGAGATTGGAGTACGCCATCCTGGGGAGTTTAATAAAACTCACAAAGAGTGGGTGTTCTTTTGAGCAGAGGTGGCCGAGCGAGCAGATCCGTAACCCTGGGCCGTTGTCCGGCAACCACTGTTCAAACCTAACTGATAGCCCGCGGAATGAGACAGATGGCTTGGCGGGAAGCAGCTATCAACGCTGCAGTTTAAACCAATCATGCAACATTGCGACGTTCTCTGCCTGATTACAGTCTGAGAAATTGTGATATCTGCTCTTCAAGGAGCCGCTGGCTTTTGGTCCTGGGGCGTGCCTCGTTTTGCGACTAAGTTTCCTTGTCTCAGTGTCGATTATTAGATGATGGGCTTATAGGATTATAGATAATATACCTTAGTCATGGTCACCTTAGCCAACAGGCACTCAGATACTACTATATTAAACAGTCCTCCTAGTAGATTACTTACTAATAAGCTCTGCTCTTATTACCCAGACAGTATTGTAGAGGAGGATGTTAAAATATATATTAAGGGTGATATTAGCTTATTATATAACTTATAACAAGTGCTAGGTCTCCCCAGCTATAGAGGTGGCTTAAAAATACATTAGACCTTGGTATTCATACAGTGTATTATGTATACATAGCTGGCTGGGAATAGGACTACAGTGATATTAAAGCTTCTGCTAGTGGTATTAATTACAGGCCAGGCAGGTAACAGGCTGAGAAGTCATAGTCAAAGAGGCATCCATGCTTCTGCAAGGTCATACCAAACTGGCTGGATGGATAGACAGTGCATTGCTAACTTGTGCTATTTGTATCTTGGGTTATATAATACTGATCCTGGACTGATCTACAGGCACTGCCAAGGTGCAGCCATACAAGCAAGAGGAAAGTCCGGTCCATGCAGCTGCCATCCGCATGCTCTCCGCGAGTTATCTACGGGGAAGAAACCTTCGACTTGGCGGATTCGCCCTGATCAAGAATTACCATAGCGACAACTTAACTACGCCCATGTTACCTCATTTTCTCACAAGGTGGCCTTGAACAGACTGATCACTATATGTCCGGCTGCGTACCTCCCCAGTCATTATGACTGGTGATGCTCTTGTACGTATGGAAATAAATGGACTTTTTCTGTCTCCCTGGTATATGGTCCAAGTAAATGGCAATACTTAAGCCAGCTGGTTAAGGTCCCGGCCAAATTCATTCTCTGTGGAATGTTAGTTAGGCGCGGGGAAATCAGGAAGCCTTCCCCGATAAGCTCAGCGCCATAATTTTTTAGACGCTGCGCATAGATCTCATGTCATATGGGGCTACGGGGCGGCTCACAACTCCGCCAAAAAAGGCAGGTGGTTTGCGTTGCCGGAGATAAACCGGATCTCTAGGATCCGATGACTTCCATAAAAATGGTCGATACATCCCAAGGCAGGCACAATAACCAAGGCTCCCCAAGGACGTTAAACCTTATCTTAAGGCTAAGGGGAGTATATTTTAGTCAAGGTCCACGGGATCTGATCTTGATTCTGCTTGGTCAACCGGGCCCCATTTTGGAAGCAGATCCGTTGCGGCTGAAACATTTGATATGTAGGTAACTTAATTTTGTTGTAGCGACACAAAACTACCCATCCAATAGGGAGAGGGGAGGCGGATTTGGAATGAAATAAGCGGTAAAGTATATAAACATGCCCAATTGCCTGCGGCATCTTGGCGGCTTGGCTTGAGTTAGAGGAACACTCCACCTTGCCAAGACATTCTCCGCTTGAGGCAGATCTGATGAGATCGACGCTCCTCGATAAGGCATGTGCTACTCTGTCGACCAAGGATCGAGATCCTAGAGTTGCGCGGTACACGTCAGATACTGTCATCGGCGTTGTGTAGCCTCTCGGTGGAATTACGAAGACGGCAGTTACGCAATCTCGTCCGAGGGAACCCCCCGGTTATCGACATATGACTTTGATTTTCTCGGTATGCCCCAAACGCGTCCCTCCGTTTGCCCGGTTTAAGGGACTGAATAAGTGGCGAAATGCCAAGTATTGAATGACTTGATCTACTATGATACTAAGCTCTCTACGTAGAATTACACAAAGCAGCCAAACCCCAAACCGCTTTACGGCCGAAGATGAAGGCTGTCAATAGACTACCGATGAAGCTTCCGGATTTCGGCCTACACCAAAATTATTTGCAGAGGGAGTTTCCACTTTCGAGCACCGTGTATATATGTTAGAGTAACTTGGTGACGTCGACACGAGTCCTGGCTTGATGGTTTGTGATCGTTTGATATCGCACCGTATATAGGTCTGCGGGTCCGCGTCCACACCACCAAAAGGACATATGTCACTCACAGGGATGAATCGGATCTGTCTGTTCAGACGAGATCACTGTGAATGCTTGGCATGCGTCAATGCCACCAGTATAAGATATAGCTTCTGCAGTAGAAAACAGGCGCTGTGCTATGTACCCGCTCCGCCGAAGGTGTCTAGGAGTGTCGGTCTAGACCATGGGACTACTAGAGCCCCACGCTGGCGACAGATTCTGTGATCACTCACACGGTCATATCGCTCAATCAACTTGTCGCATGTACCCCGCCAAGAACTCGTGCGCGTCCGTGGAAGTTGCAACCTCACCCCGATCTACATTTTCTGCCAGCACCTTGACAGGCGGAATTTCCCAAAAGTAGGTTCTGCGAGACGGATCTACTCTGTATTTGCTACCGGAACCCAGAGAGACAAGCGATCATCAGGCACACTCTGGCCGATTCCATTTATAGATTCGGCGAGTATGTTATCATCAAAATCGTGCCCCGCCGGGCAACAGATTGAATCGATTAAGAGAGGCTTATCAACAGGCTGTCTATAAAAGCACCAGGGTCCTTTCTGATTTGAGTCGACTCCACTGTTCTTGTTCTCTTTGCCACCAGTCGATCCGTTCTCCTGTGATTGTATCAGATCAACCAACGTACTGCCCTTTATTCTTAACCATGTTGTTAACTCTGATCCCAATTCTCCTCGCTACAGCCACGCTTGGGGCAACAATCAATGGTACGTAGACCCTAACTGCTTAGAGGTGATCAGTGTAGAATCGTCCATCTGATCTGCTTTTCCCAGAGCCAGCCGTCGCTATATCCTCCACCGATCTCAATCACACCGCCCTTCCACTCTACAAAAGGTAAACCCATCTGGTGCTCGATGGTAATTGCTAAGTGCTACGCTGAAACTTTGCAGGACCACTGGTCCAGGGTGCAACAGTCTTGATAATTGTGAGCTGAAGTCTGTTAAGGCCCGCTGCTGCTGTTATACACCTAACCGTGCCGATGGCCAAGTGGGGACTTGTCGTTGGGTCTGGTTCTCGTGCGGGTCTGACTGCCATCAAATCCGATAAAACAGCTGCGCCCAAGTCCCCCACAAGCAGATAGTCCAGAGGGAATAACTCGGTGAAGTTGAAAATTATTTTGGTCAAGAGTTATTTCCTACAGCTCGCATGGATGGGAGCTTTAGACAACGCTGGGCAATCTGATATCTGATTCTACCCGCGCGCAGCAACCAGACTCGGAAGAGAGTCTTATTTGTCATGTTCATCAATTTTATCGCGTGTTTACTTCTTGTTATCCACGGTGATTCGACATCGCCCCAGTGTGTTGCGCTGATTTATCCTCATTATATGTGCTGATTAATTTCAACCTCAGACGTCTCTTTTGTGGTGTTATTTGAGAAGACCCTATATGCTCTTCACTGGATTTTGTTGTCTTGTCTTTACCTGTGGCAACTTTACATGATCTCTATAGCTCACAATGGTCTTTGGTTGACTTCACTTACTGTATACCGAACTAGCTGGGTAGGCAGTGCGCTTCTACGTGTGCTATATCATGTGGGCAATATAACACTGGCCCTAGACTGATCCACAAGGGCTGCCACGATGCAGCCATACTAAACTGAGCATTTTACGTTGCTCTTGCAGCCCTGATGGGGCGTGCCGTTCGCGGGTTGTTTAAAGAAGAATCTTCTCCAAGTTGGCGGATCTGCCCTGATCAATACTTACCGTAGCTATAACTCATATACGCGTCTGTTACACTCTTTCCTCACAGGTGGCCTACTTGATAGAGCCTCGATTCATAATATTCCCCTGAGGAACGCCGTGCTTGCCTGCCGGTAGTACACGGAAATGTATTTCTGGGAGTTATTTATTGGGTATGGGTACGGAGATGATCAGAATATCTGGGTTGCGTATATATATC
This sequence comes from Aspergillus pseudoviridinutans, assembly GCF_018340605.1. NCBI lineage: Eukaryota > Fungi > Ascomycota > Eurotiomycetes > Eurotiales > Aspergillaceae > Aspergillus > Aspergillus pseudoviridinutans. Next base: position 402,747 of record NW_025091285.1, on the reverse strand, counting down.
GCTGGTACTTTCTTTCGTTCAAGCAGTGAGGTTGCCATCCTCCTAGGTAAATAGTTGACTTATACTGCACTATCCGCCTCCTCCTCCCTCCAAAACATCCAAGAAACAGAGATCATCAGTTTTAATCCAGCGGCCAGCCACAGAACAGACGAGATGTCCTGTGTCGCCTTTGTAATCCATCCCCCAGCAATTGCCCCAATTAGTGTTAGAATAAACGCCACCACGCGACGATCTCGCTTCTCATTGCGAAGGAGAAACAGTTTGGGGTCTGAGACAAGATCACAAAGAAGACTGGTAATGACCACAGTCGGAATCTCGTTGAACCCCAGCGCCCGGCTAGCAACAATCTGACCTGCAGATTGAATACTTAAAAGCACAATAGGGGTTTCCTGGGTCCAATGGGCCTCGCCTGCAGTGGGGCTCGATGAGAGGCCGCGTACCACCCCACCCTGTACCAGCGACGCAGTAATGACCAGAATGGCCACCTGTAGGACAAATGAGAGGCACAAGGTCCCTCGGCGTCTCGGCCCGAGAAGATGGTTCAGTCGGGCGAAGAGGAAGCAGCCGATGACGAAGCATCCAATCGAGGTGAGAGAGCGCGCCCAGCCGTATGGTCTTGGATTCTGATTTGAAGCACCCAGGCCAACAAAAATAGTGTTCCCTAAAGCATGAGCTACCATGTTCGGGGGATAATTCCGGTTGACTTACCTGTTTGCATTGAGACGAAGGTGTTGTAGGCTGCGTAATCAGTAGCTGAAGAATAAGACGCATATCTGGATTACGTACCAGCATAGAGGGTGCTGTCCACAAGGCCAGAGCTCAGACAGCAAGCATACAGGAGTACCTCGGTGTGTTTGGCATTGATGTCGGTTTTGAAAAAACCAGCAACGCTCTTCTTCTTGCGGTCTGAGTAGGAGGGCATTGTGCTGGGTCTTCGTTCAAAGGGCAACAAGGAATGACATAGAAAATGAATGAGAAGCAGGGGGAAGGCGGAGACACTCAAGTAAATGATTCCAGTCCCCTCGTGTCGGCAGACGATTCTCCCCCGGGCTACGTCAAGACCTCAAGACCCTTTGTTTCTTCGGCATTGGTTCAGGGAGATTAATACGGAAATCTTCAACACCAAGATGGACGGCTCGGTCAAAGCTCCTCAGCAAATCATAGGCTATGTTTTCAGCGTGATCAGTCTGTTGGGTTCTAGATGCTCAATGAAACGGTGTGTGGTGGCGCCGATAATCGCGTCCCTAGTGCCAAGGGGCATGGCCAGACAAGGCCAGAGGAAACTGTGCATCGGAGATGGAGACGTGCTCGGAGGGTTTCGGTGCACTGGTAGAGGTCGGAGACTACATAGTACACTGACCGGGAGAAGACTTGCGATTTGAAGTCAACCAACTCATACCTCTCTCGACCATGGGCCAGGCATTGCGCCACAAGATCCACCACATTGGACTTCGGTGTTGCGTAATCACTCAAGCCGCTTGGTACTGGAAATTCCGTTTCTGAGAGATTCTACTGTTTCTTGGTGTATGCTCAGGGTGTATTGCTGATTACAGCGATGAGGTTCTATCCCCGGGGTCTTTACAAAGACAAACTCTATCATCCAGCTGTGCGAGTTACGATAATGAGACTCCTTAACAATAGTGAGTTATCCAATGGCGCGAAATTGCACTGAGAACAGAGGAGTTGGTCGGAGAAATTAGGGTATAAAACAGTTCCTCTTGTCATGCCAGATCATTTTCTTCAACGCACTCGTCAACCACTCAGATATTCACTATTCTTCCACTCTGCCAAAATGAGTAGCATCGCAATCACTATACAGAAGGACAACCTTTATGAGATTAACGGAGAAAATCATGAGCTGACAATCAGTCTGAACATGATTCCGGGTGCTACCAAACTCCGCAGGCGGCTCCGTGATCATGGCGAACTGATCATCTGTCCGGGAGTTTATGATGGCCTGTCTGCAAGAATTGCCATGCAACTCGGCTTTGAAGCTCTCTACATGGTATAAATATTATCTATGTCCATACAATCTCTCAATGCGCAGGCTAATCTTGTAGACTGGTGCGGGGACAACCGCCTCTAGACTTGGGATGGCAGATCTCGGGCTCGCCCAGCTCTACGACATGAGAACCAATGCGGAGATGATTGCAAACCTGGACCCTTGTGGTCCTCCTCTGATTGCTGACATGGATACTGGCTACGGAGGTATGTAGTCAGGTAGCTCTCTTCAACCTTCCTAGGCTAACTACGGCAGGTCCACTCATGGTCGCCAAATCCGTCCAGCAGTACATCCAAGCTGGCGTGGCTGGCTTCCACATTGAGGACCAAATCCAGAACAAGCGATGCGGCCATCTCGCGGGTAAGAAAGTTGTCAACTTGAATGAGTATCTCACCCGCATCCGCGCCGCAAAGATAACCAAAGACCGACTTCGTTCAGATATTGTGGTGATTGCCCGCACCGATGCGCTGCAGCAGTACGGCTACAACGAGTGCATCCGGCGGCTCAAGGCAGCGCGGGATATTGGAGCGGATGTAGGTCTGCTGGAGGGATTCACTTCCAAGGAGATGGCGCGCCAGGCAGTCCAGGATTTGGCCCCGTGGCCATTGCTGCTCAACATGGTTGAGAATGGGGCCGGCCCGGTGATTACAACGAAGGAGGCCAAGGAGATGGGGTTTCGGATTATGATCTTCTCCTTTGCATCATTGGCGCCTGCGTATCTGGGCATCAGGACTGCTTTGGAGCGATTGAAGAACGAAGGAATCACCGGTATCCCTGAGGGACTGGGACCTAAGAAGCTCTTTGAAGTCTGTGGTTTGATGGAATCAATGAAAATCGACACAGAGGCGGGAGGCAATGAGTTTACTAACGGCGTCTGACCGACTTTGGATTTCTTTTTTTGCGTTTCCATATTCCAACCTTGTATCTCATTTATAAGTCCCCAATAATACAACCACCTCTATACCTCCAAAGCCACATGCTATTCTATTGGCCTTAAGATCAACATGTTCATGATCCTGACAGAAGAAATCGCTTGTCAACTAGAACTGAGAAGAGTAGAAACAGTGTAAATAAAATCTTCTGTTGTCATCTCCTTGCTGTCCATGAGGGCTTTGTAGTGTTCAACCTTCTCCTCGACCTTGTCATATGCAGCTAAATCATCCAGCTTGTTAGTCACAAATGTTTCCACTTCCTCTGTATCCCTATACTCATCCATGCGCTCATCCTACCATTCAGCACCTCGATGCTTCCGCAATTGCATGCAAGGGAAGCTAGGCGTATCGAAAAAGCCGCTCGACAGAAGCATATGCAGCCACATGGCACCTGAGTCTTCGGACCATTGGAGGAGTTCGGAGAGTTGTTTCTCTTGATCTMCTGTCATATTTGCCTCTTCTTCAGCCAGCACACGCTTATAGATTTCCAGACATTTAAAGTAGCGATCAGTGGCTTTCGGAGCCTCTCCCTCTTCGAAGTCCCACTCGCTGTTAACGGGGCGATCCATAAGGAGCCACCAAGGAGCTGAACCGAATAACTGAGCTGGGCCGACATAAACCCACTCAAGGTCTACTACGCCGGCGATTGTAAGGTCATCCTTACTTCGCACAATCACATTTCCTAGGCGAAAATCATCACAGATGAGTTTGAAAGGGCCTTGGTCGTAGGTAGTATTGGTTAACTCAGGTATTAGAGACTGTAAAATCTTCAATGACGCGTAGCTCGATCTGGCAGTCCACGGTCCTGCGATTGAATTCGGTTGTAGTCGTAGTTGTTGCCAGTCTTGGTTGTTCACATACTGCAAATATTCTCTAGTCGTAGAGAAACCCTCATTTCGATCGCCTATGATTGTTAGTAAACATTCCTATTTCGTCACATAGCACAAACCAAACGTATTGACACCTCCTGCCCTCAGGATCTCGTGTACCTTCCATGTGAGTGGACGATTAGGCGCGGGAAATTTCGTCCTTGGGGTGGGCAAGCTGCCCATGCGTTCGAAATCGATCTTGAAAAGCTGCAACATAAAGCGCGCCATCTGCCTGTAGACGTGTTCGATATCGGCATCAGGGATTCCTTCCTTAAGCAGTCTTGAACTGCCTTCAGCAAATACATCATTAAGACAGACGCCATCGATAAAGCTCATCAGCATGAAAGGACCCAGACCGAGTGGGTTTTCCTCTGAAATCCCCCAGGCGTAGATTTCTGGGACGGGAATCGACGTCTTCTCCCGGATCAGATGAATGGCTTCCACTTCCATGGCCGCCTTCTCGTCTGCATACTCTGGAGAAATGCTGCTAGCTCGAGGGAGGCGGAGAAACCAGGTTGTCTTATCGTCAAAGACAAGCTTCTGGCCCAGGTTGTATGCACCGTTCAGGAAACCACCGTCCAGCTGGCACGAAAGATTTTTGGGATGGAAACCCTTGGCCCAGGTGCGGATACGTCCGTCCACGCGAGCCATGTTTACCTTATTGACCCAATCGGACTCCTCCGCCATATGCAGAAGGTCGAGAGGTTTATGGTATTTGATGATAGAGCATTGTCTCCGTGTACAACCGCAGAGCGAGAAATGTGTTTGCCAGAGATTCGAGAGCACCGGGTACGTATAGGCAAGGGGTATTCCATCAGTAATCCCTGTCACACATTAGTGATTTGAATGAGCATGACTGACGAGCAGATGACCAATAGATCATCAGGATCATCAGCGACCATGCTTCTTCGGAGCGGTTGCTGCTCTATGCTGTCACAAGTTGATACGTCTAATGAAGTCCTGGTATATTCAGCGCCATCAAGAAAGAACAAGTAGTTGGCCATTAAATGTACTACAAACCCTCAACCCCTTTTCTCATTATATCTACCCTCCCCATTAAACTCTCCCATCTTCGTCCCCTTCTCATTCATCTCCCTCTCCCCCCTCCTATCCCCATCCCCATCCCGACCCCGATATTGATCCTGATACTTCCGAAACTCCTCCTCACACCTCCCACAATAAACCCTCAAGTATCCCACCCCAACACAATCCGTACACCGCTCAAACGCAATCCCCTCGCCATCACAACTCCGACACTGCATCGAGATGTACGGCGCATGGAACTCCCCGCGCGCCTCGTCGCCGCCACCCTCCATCTCGAAGAACCCGCGTTTGCCGAAGCAGGAGGGGCACGGCTCGGAGGTGGTCCCTGTGCCAGTGCAGCGCCGGCAGGGGTGGGTTGTTGGGCAGGTTGTGCAGGGCATTTTGCCGTTGGCTGGTTAGTTAGTTAGTTAGTATATTGTTTATTGATGCTGTGTTTGTGTGTGTACTTACGTTTAAACTTTGGTTGTGGTAGCTAGATAGGTAGTCTGATAGATGGTGGATAGTGGGATGGTTAGTGCGGGGTATAATGTCTTAGTTCTTATGTTATAGAAGCTGGGCTATATTATGATAAGCTTAAGGCTGGAGCCTGGAGCATGACGACAGCAGTTGCATGATCAGGCTAGCGAACTAAGTAAGGACTGCTGACGGGGCTTGTTTTATGTGGGTTGAGTTATGCTTTAGGCATAGGATGATATCAGCTAGCTATCTTTCTTAGCTTGTAGTATAGGAAAACTTCATTACACTGCGTTACTATGTGAAAGCTAGCTAAAGCCACGATAGGTAGTCATATCATCCATTTAGATGATCAGATCGTATACCGAAAGCCAGCCGACCCCTCGATAATCCGCTGCCCCCGATCCGCCTGCTTATTGCAGATGCGGAACCACACGCTCATAGCCGCCACGATGATCAGAATCAGAATATTGGAGCTGCCTCAGTTAGTATTACTGCAGAAATAAGAGGAAAAGAAGGGAGGCGCACCCGATAGTCGTCCAAATGCCTGGCCGATATCCCGGCGCATCCTGGGACCGGAAGACCAGACTGCTGATGATGCCGCCGATGCCACCGAATCCCACTAGTGTCGCGCTGGAGAGCGCTCGGGTCCACTGGCCACGGACATTGTTGGCCTGGTAGGCCATGATGGCGGGGATGTTGGCGTTGGCGCCCGCCGTGGCGAGGAAGACGCCGAAGTAGCGGACGGCGTTATTCGAGTGGAACCCCAGGATGGGCAGGCCGATCAGGCACAGGATGGAGTTGATGGCGACGAGCACGCCTCGCACGCGGTACTTGTCGCCGACCCAGGCGGAGGCGAACATGACGATGCCGGCGAAGACGAAGGGGGGTGCGACGAGGCATTGGGAGGCGCCGACGCTGTAGCCCATGCCTTCTTGGAGGATGATGGGCAGGAAGTATGCGATGGCGTAGGTGACGGTGGTCGTGCAGCTGCGATGGTCAGTGGTGGAGTAGTCACTGCCGGAAATAAACTTACAGGAAAATCATTGCGAAGCCCCAAATCTTAGGATCGAGCGCGGGGGTGAGGAAGCGTCTTAGAGTAAAGGGTTCATTATCAGCATCGGACCGGTCCCGGTTGATGCGCCGGACGATAAAGGCGCATTCTTTTTCGCTGAGGAATCGCCAGGACTTGTGTGCGCGATCGGGAAAGTCGACGAGCAGGAGAAGGGTCAAGACTCCAATAACTCCGGTGATCTATATCATCAGTACTGGCATTAGGTCTTACGGGCTCAACTTACCACTCCCTCCATGATGAAGATCCATCTCCAGCCTCCCAGGCCTTGGATACCAGCCATTTGAGACAAGCCAAAAGCGAGAATACCCGCCAGGGCTGAAGCAACACATCCGATAAGATAGAACACAGAGAAGCGCTTTTGGACGTCATCTAGATCAAGTCAGTACACTGCACCAGCCATCCGGGGCGAAGGGACACTTACATCTGACATACCAACTGGAAAGCAGGTACACACAGCCGGGAAAGTACCCTGCTTCCAGAATACCAAGCAGCACGCGACATACAACCATTTGCTTCCAATCTTTCGTGAAGCCCATTCCCTGTCTCGCGATTAGGCTGATGACCCCCGATCTGAACGAGGAAACATACGACCAGGATTGCACCCCATGAAATGACAATAGCTCCCAGAAAGAATGTAGGACCCAGTTTTCTCGTGATAACCGTCATGGCGGGTTGGAAGATGACATAGGGGACGAAGAATATAAGCACAATGACGGACTATTCAGTCAGTGTCAGGTACTTGAAATCGAGACGTCACACATACATATCTCGTTCCGACATGCAATCCCAACTCCTTGATCATACTGCTCAAGTTAACATCATCCAACACATTTGATGAAGTCAAAGGTCTCATACCCCGCCACAGCAGCCATACTGAGATTCGTCCTGTCCATCAGCGAGATGCAGTATGCGAGACCCGTCATGGTGACCAGCCGCCGGTCAATGCGATGGATGATCTTGCGCTGCTCTTCGTACGAGTATTCCTCGTCATAGTCAACGTTGTCGAGAGCGCGCTGGCCGACATCTTCGATATTTTCCACGCTGCCAGGCTTCTCGCTGGCAGGAGGTGACATTGCGGTTGTTTTGTCTGGTTTCTGCAATTGCGGTTGAGCTGTCAGTCAGGATTGCTGGTTTAGTCTCAGATCGGCGGGACTGACACAGATAGATATACCTTGCAGATCGCAGACCCTATGAGAGTCAAATAGCACGATTTAGACAATTGCCCCTCTATCTGAAGCACCTCCGATCTGGCCAGCCTCAGCAGATTCTAATTCGTGCGTGTGGAGTGTAGACACAAACAACTACCGACAGCGCAAAATAGAACAGAGCAATAGCCGACCTGGTTTGGCAAAATACCTCGGTGCTGGCAAGTACAGCTCAGGCAAAATAGGGGAAACCAAAACTGCTCCTCAGCATTTTCGCTGGGGTATGTGGAGAGCGGCGCACCACGACGATCCGGAGAGGTCTGGATGCGGGGGAAGAGAGACACTTGACATTAACAGTGGCCCTTGGCAGCTTGGCGGGATCAGGACCAAGCTGTTTAAGGTTTCACGATGGAAGTTACACGGTCAGGTGGAGCATGGAGGTTGAGCAGAGTAAAAGAGAAAATCTGGATGGATGCAGGAAATAGAACGGTCTGTGTCCATGGATGGATGAGTGGAAAGCTCTGGTCGCTGTCCTGCAGATACAACCTCATTTGGAAGACTGTACGACACCAAGTATGATAAGGTACGGACTCAATCAACTTGACACTAACATGTAGACATTCCCATGCCAATCGCCACTCTACTAATGTCCGTCTCCACACTCCGCAGTCGACGTGTCTTCAGCAACTAGCAGAGTGCCTGTTCAACTTCAGTATAGAACCCCGCGTTCACCAGCGCCAAGTTGTCAAACCCAATTGTGGCTGCTTTAGGGGTTTCTTTTACCTCTCTTTGCGTCTCCTTTGTAGCTATGTAGCTTAGGTATTTAGATAAGGCAGCTATCTCGAAACCCTGTCCATTTTCACCCATAACCTAGGCACAACCCTGGTCTAGTCTCTAGATATCAACCTTAAATCCATACCAGGATCAAGGTACTCCTCTATTGGCCAAAACTCTCCCAAATGCATGCAAATGCAAATGCAACTATCCAGCACAGCACAGGATTCCCTTGTCTTTCTTCAAGTCCCCGTGTCCTGGCCCAGGACTCCAGCCTAGTCGCAGCCCAGACCGCTAACCAATCCACCACAGCCAGATACCACCTATCAAATATACAGGAATGAAAGCGAACCAGGCTACTCCGTACTACCAAAAGACTACTTTCTGGGCAGACTTGGCGCACCTTGGCAACCTCGTAAACAAGCTTAGAGTTTCCCTGCTGGTTAACTACTTTGCCATCTGGCAACCGAGATCAGACAATCGCCTGACAGGACCACGCCTATATCTACCCGTTCTGGTGCTTACCCCGGATTTTGCGATTTGAGTTTCAGGTGGCTTGTCGTCGGGAGTTTTAGKAGTCTCCACTGTCCACTGACTGGCCACTTTGTCAATCGTAGATGGTGTAGAGGGTCCTGTGAATGGGTGATTAGGAGATTTCCGGCCGAGAGCTGAGCAAGTCAGACATCTGTGAAATTGAGTTTCGATTTGAGTTTGGTTGATACCGTGTTAGGACTAAGAATGGGGTAGCTATCTAACTATGGTCGTTGTTCTGGTTCAGGCCATGTGGCCGCTGGCCAGGCAGATGTCCGACCTAGGTAAAACTAGGTAGAAGACATCCAGAGTATATTGGCAGCATGGCAGTCTATCCGTCAAATAATAATTACGACTCTTATCGCATAGCAGATAAGAATAAAGTTAATCATCGCAGACCTGAGAGAAAGGTCAAACATCCTCCTCGTCAATCGGAATTAATCGTTCTCGCTCTTCCTCCCCCTCCAAGGCCAGTCTCTTCTCGCTCAAGCGTCTACCGGCAATCTGCACATAGGAAACAAGTACTGTACCTATCACGAACCCAGCGGCTGCCAGGAAGATGTTGATAGGGATTGGGTTGCCGTCGAACGGTCCGTGTGTCAATGCGTCCAGCGCGTATTGACTGAAGTTCACCAAGCCGGACACACAAATAATGGTCCCGTACACGCGCCCAAATGTTGCAAAGCCGAACACCTTGGTGGCGTAGTCCCTAGCCGAGGTCAGCCCACGAAAGTATACAGGAGACGAAAAAGAAAAACTTACGACATGGCTGAATAGTACAGAGGGCGCAGCAGGACGAATAGCGTCACGGTGGTGTAACCGGCCCAAGCTGCTGGCACCGAGTTCAGGGCTCCAATGAGCGTTGTCAGAATGACAATGACCGTCAACATGTTCGGAACGCTCAAATGATCCAAGAGCAGACCGATGAACGGAGTGGCAAAGACACCACCCACCGGTAAGGCGACATCGAAGAACTCATTGATCTGTTCAGCCTGCGTGTCGGAAGCCAGCATGAACTCGTACTGGGCCCGAATGGTTGCGATGAAGTAGTTCATCCGCAGCATCTGCAGGACAGTCATCATGGTGATCAGAATAAACCACGGCGTGGCCATCTGCTTGCGTGCGGGCAAGCCATGGAGGACACCCCAGACGACACTGGTCGCATGGCGCTCCTCTTCCTGCTCCTCGCGATGCCTTCTTTCGTCGGCATCACCCAGGACTCGGTCGATCATGCGCATATCGTCCATGCGTTCTTCGGCTCGTTTACTTCGCACCCGTCGCAGCTCCGAGTCGCTTTCAATCTCCTGGTCTGACTCGTGGATATCCCGCGTAGGATCCTTGGCTTGTTCCATCTTGACTTCCAGCTGATGCGACGACTGATAATCTTTCGCAGGCATGATCGTAATCAAGGCAACCAGAAGGAAGATCGGAACCGCCACGTAGCCTAGGAAAAACCTCTGCGGTGTGAAAGTCTCCGGGTTGCTGTCATAGAGGATTCGGTAAAATAAATACACCGCAGCGGACGCATCAAATGCGCCAGTAACCAGAGCGACGATGATGCCCGCACGTTTGGGGAACGCATTCGCGATCTGGAACGAGGGCACAAAGATGAATGTCCCTCCAAGAGCTAAGAAGAAGTTGGCAATGATGTACCCATCGAAATCCGGTCGCGAAAATGAAAGCGCCATCAACAAGCTACCAGCGGTAAGCAGAGCGGACCCGATGAAGCCACACAGGCGCGAACCATATCGGTCGAGGATGGTCCCGACCGGCAGAGCAGATACATTGGCGGTGATGGAGCCAATGGTGAAGAAGAAATTCAGCCTGAAGGATTGATGTTCAGCCAAGGGAGAAAATAGATAATCTTGTAAAAAGAACATACCGAAGATCTTGCTCAAAGCAAACCTCTACACCATCGCGCAATTCCTCTTTCGTGCAAAGGTCGCGGTAGACGCCTTGGTCGATCAGGACAGGCTTCAGAGCAGCGAAGCCGAACACAATTCCAGACGCGAACCAACAAGCGAGGATCGTGATAATGACCTGGACTAAACTAGGTCAGAGTCCTATCCTCAATCGACGGAAGGAAGAAAAGCAAAAATGACGAATCTGCATACCAAGTCTAATCGCAGTCGAGACCTCGTACGCCGGAGTACCCGACTTGACATCTGTCACCGGTTGTTGGCGCTCATGTAGAACATCGTAGCTAATTTTGCGTCGGATCGGCACTAAGGATTCGTCATGGTAGGTGGTTATGGTCTCATCGTCACGAAGGTCTGGTTCTATTTCGCGGTCCACGCCGTCAATTGCAGAGACATGTTGCACCAAAGACATGGCCTTTGACGCCTGGTCAATGTCAGTAAACCCAACACGAGATGAGCGTGATGCTCTCTTGAAAGATAATACCTCTGATTGCGACGTGCGTTGAGAATTGAAAGCGCGGTGATGGTTGGAACCTATGAGGGGCGCGAAGGTTACTCATTCCCGCCAGTCGAAGCTTCGGTCATGTTCCCTGCTCACAGCAACCCCACAGAAAGAAATTTTCGATGGGGCATATGACGTTAATGACTGACAGCTTGTCTTCCTTCAGCTAATAATTAAATAATTGATGATACTATTTCCCTTCGGCTACAATTCATGGCTGTTTCACCTATTGGAGCTGAGCTCGGCTCACAGCTCTAGAACTGGACCAATTGCCGTCATCGCACTATCAACCAAAGGACCATTTAACCATGGTCAATGTGAGCATCTTATCGATCATTCCAGCGATCCATCAGATATCGACAACAATTCGGTCACACCTGTCCTAGGGATGACTGAAATATCTCCAAACCTGTCACTACGATATACATTGACAATTTTCTAGATGAATACAGAGTACGGAGTAATTGGCTAAAGAATCGGGATGGATCTTCTGCGATGTACCAAGCAGCCGGAATTGCCCAACTTCTCCGCTGTAATACGACTTGCGACCGCTAAATGCGCTATCGCCTGAGTGGAGTGTCAAACCTACAGAACTCGACGCATACAAGCTGTCATCGACAATTTCATACATGATGCGAGCTTTCGATGATGCTGACCAGTTCTTGCCGTGGGAAGTGATAGTGAAAAGGAGATGTCATAGATACTGAACGGTCGGTGGTGCGAGACCTCGGCCATAAAGGACTTCTTCCATTAACACCTTGGGAGTCCTTAATCAAAACATACCATTTTCCTATATACACAAGACACCGACCGGCTACAGGACAGCGATTAAAACCTCCAGCTCTGAAACGCCAAATAAAGCCACACGTGAAAAAGCACCACCGCTATCACAAACCCAAAAAGAACACCACAACACAAGCGCCCGACTTTCTTCGCCAGAGCAGGCGAGGGAGAGGAAGGGTAGATCGTGTCGCGGGGATCCAGCTCTAAACGCTGAAATGTGGGCGAAATCGTGATGCTCGTAGGAGGAGCATCGGAATACGGAGTATATTTTGGCGCGCTGGGTTCCATGTTCAAAGGACTTCCATCGTTGTAAGGGGGAGGAGGAGGTAGATTCTGGGAGGGTAGCTGTCAGCATCTCGTGTAGGTCCGGGGTAAGGTTAGGCGGGGAAGTTATGTCATGCCTTGTCTGAATCCATTGTAGAGTGAGTGGATATTAGCTTGGTTAAATAAAAGCGATATCGACTGAAGCCAGTGTAATGGAGATGATAACAGATGGGCCTGCTGACGCTGGAGCTGAAGATATCGACTCACATGCTAGTCGTGAGGGCGTTTACGCCAAGGCGCGATTATCTGTACCCTGTACACAGACATGAGAACTATTTTTAGGTGACAAAAGTGTACGGAGTCAGCGCTTTAATAATGAGTTCACTGTTTGTGCATCCTTAATATTTGTGCAGTACAATTATGCGTCGCTAAACAGTGATGTATCGATAGAAAATAGAAATATATTCTCAAGACGAACTGGTGTACGCGTTTGCTCCAACATGCGTTGCTGAATCTAGTTTTGTGAACATTATCAAACGCACCACCGCATCATTTGACACATCGAGGGTGATCGAAAACCTGATCTGATTGCCTGGAAATATGTGTGCTTCTCAGCAATAACACGAGAGAGACAGAGGAGCGGAGGATTAGGGTGCCTGAGACACTACGGAGATGAGTGTCATCCATGGGTAGAACAACGAATTACCTGTTCCTCTGCCGCTCTACTCCGTACATGACAGGCATTCGCCACTGTCAAACAACTTGGGTCCATACCTTAGGTCGGCATGTGGAGTATGGCTGTCTTTCGACTTTAGATTGGTGTCGTTGGTATCGTCAATCTTGTTGCTGGATCTGTCGAGCTTCCATCACATCAGTATATCTCTCCTCTTGACCCAGTTGTGAACAGCATAAGTCGTGCACGAGAAGATCAACCTTCTTGATCGTTCTGAATGACAACTGTCACTTCATTTAATATTCTGTCAACCAGTTGAGCCTATCGAGGTGAAGCAGAAATCGGATGATGTTGGTGAAGATACAATGACGTAGTGGCTGCGGGAGAGTCGCTTCATTGGGGATGACGTAGGAAGCACAGCAGCGCAGTCCACGGAACCAAATAATCTGGTAGATAATCCCCTTTCGAACCACTGATTCAGAATTTTGGACATTCTTCCATAATCTCATTGTCATCCTTTTCTTCCACGTGGGCTCGCCCCTTATATATACGGCGTATACAACAACCAGGACTTTTGATCAAACCTTCAGCACAACACCCGAGGATCATGTCCCTCCTCACTATCAACGCTGGTGGTGCGAGCGGAGGATTTCTCTACAACTCCAGCTTAGCAAAGACTCGTATCTGCATCACGGCCGAAACACCGGACTTTGACACTGCGTTCATTCGTCAATGGCAGGATGAGGGTTTTGAGGTGATGTACCTTCCGTATAATGATGGAGGGAAGGAATATACCAGTCAATTGAAGTCCGTCAAGGAGGGATTGGGCGTAGGGGTCAACTATGCCGTTATCGGTGGGTGCATTGCGTATCCCAATACACGTATACTGGAGTATATAAACTAACTGGCAATAGCATTCGGTGATGCCGCTTCCTTCTGTCTGGATTTCTATCTCAAACCCACAAACGCTAGCCGTCTCAGCGCTTTGGTATCATACTATCCAACCAACATTCCCGATCCGCGCTCGTCGTTCCCTCCCTCCGTCCGCTTCTTGACACATCTTGCTGGTGAAACGGTAGATGTAACGACCGTGCCCACGGCATTGGGCTTGCAAGGGAAGAAGCGTCGAACTACGAGACGGATCAACCAGGGCATTGGAACAGGGGAGCGTCTCAACATTGGACACCAAGCCTACACTTATGATAACGTGCAGCCGGGGTTTGCAGAGCACGACCTGGAAGAGTACGATCGCCTGGCAGCCGAGTTGGCCTTTTCCCGCTCGCTGCAGGTGATACGGTCGACAGTTACAGACAAGACTGACCTTGAGAAGCGGTGGGAAGAACATCTGGAGGGTATGTTGCCTTGGGTTCGATGCAAAAGCCTGATGACTGACGTCGACAGCGAGATTCTTCTCTATGAATCTTAACAACGTAATGGAGCAGTATGTCGACCATCTCACCCCAAACGTCACCTACGCTCCGACCATGAGCGGAGGCATTGGACCGCGCGACCTACGTCGGTTCTACGAACATCACTTCCTCCGCAAGCTGCCACCATCGATGCGGCTGCGTCTTCTCTCACGGACTATCGGCGTTGACCGCGTCGTAGACGAGCTCTACGCTTCATTCGAACACACCCAGGAGATCCCCTGGATGCTGCCCGGTGTTCCACCAACCAACAAGAAAGTCGAAGTGATCCTTGTCAGCGTCGTGAGCGTGCGCTGCGGAAAGCTATACTCGGAACACGTCTACTGGGACCAAGCCAGCGTCCTCGTCCAGATCGGACTGCTGGACCCCAAGCTCGTGCCGCAGGGAGTGGAGGGTGTCGATCGGCTGCCGGTTGTCGGAAAGGAGGCCGCACGGAGGATTCTGACCGAGGACCCGGAGTCGGAGCAGCGACACTACCATAACCGACTGATTCGTGCGGCGAATGCGAAGCACAAGGGCAGGCATGGGAAGAACGAGCTCGTGGAGGAGTCCGGAGCAGAATTGAGGAGCGAGGCGGGAGACTCTGTGAAGCCGGCAAATGTTAAAGGGAAAAGTGTCCAGCGCCAGTCGCGGCCGGGGCCGGAGGAAGGGGATGAGGCAGATGGTGAGGAGGAGGAGACGGAGACTGAACGGAATGGGAACGGGGTTACGAATGGGAGCAATGGGAAAAAAACAGCATCCGTGGAGGATGATGATGGAGAAAATGACGACTAATGAGTTCGACCTTGGCAATGGATCCGACTATGACTATGACTATGACCGTGACCATGACTGTGACCGTGAACAGATTGCTATACGTTCGAGGTACCACTCCTTTATGTACGACTTCTCTGGGATCTTGTTTATTTTTCTGGCTTTTGTGATCTGTGTTATATATCCATTATAATGATCAATCTTATCCTATGCGTACAGTAACTACCATCCTTTCCACGGAACCCAGGTCTCCCTAACCACATCCCCCTCATCAACAACGTAATACACATGATGCTGGGCAGCAGTAATACACGCATGCTGGATATACAGCATCACCTTCTGGCCCACACGAAACACCTCCTCGACTCTCTGACCCGCCGACGCATCCGTCAGCCCCAAAATCCCATGCTCTTGCGCCATCCTCACAACCGCCCAACCAGGCCGGTCAGTCACCCGCCCAAAGCCCACCACCTCGCTCGTCTCCTTGGTCAGCGCGACCGTCCCCGCGTTGATAAGCGCCTCATTACGCTCAGGATACACGCTGCACACCTCCGCCAGGACGCGGACCGCCTGCTGGTCTTCGGCCACGAGGCCGGTACAGACCTGCTGAAGGTCGTTGGCGGGGAAGTTTCCTACACACTCAGCATCAGCACCAGCATTCGCATCAAACGCGTCGACCCGAAGATGTTAAAGACAAACATACCAGCATGTAACTCCACCTCCATCCCCTCCGGCAACGCCTTTCGAAGCGAATTCACCACGTGCGCCGTCGGCGTCGATCCAAACGACACCACCACTTTCCTTCCCTCCTTTCTATGAAGATACTCCGCCGCACGAACCACACCATCCACTTCACTCCTCAACACCGCTGCCGCTGCCTCCTCCGTCCGGCACGCATACGAATGTCCTGCATGGCAGTAAAACCCGTACACCTCCGCTGCAGACGAGCCCTCCACCTTCTCCACGAGTCTGCGCAGCGCAGGCGAGGAACTCTCCAGGCCGGCGCGGTGCGAGCCGACGTCAACCTTAATGAAGGCGGGCCAGGGGATCGTACGACCAGTAGACTGGGCGAATGCCTTGAGGGCATCGATCTGGGCTTCATTGTCGATCATCAGGACAATTTTGAGCTTCGATGAGAGGGCTGCGAGCTGGGGGAGCGCGCTGGGGTAGATGGGGAGGCCGTAGAGACACTTTTTCCCTCGCACTGGTTGTTAGTGCTTGTTGTTGGAGGGAGACGCGGGCTTGGCTTACTTCGTCGAGGATGCCCTCCTCCGCGAGGGGGAAGGCGCCCCTGATCTCGCAGAGGGTTGAGGCGACGATTTTGCGGTGTGTGCCGTTGCCGAGCATCATGCGGGTTACTTCGAGGGCCTGGAAGGGTTAGGTAGGCCCGTAAAGTGGTAAGGAACAGAGGAGAGGTGGGTACCTTGAGTGTTTTGACATGCGGTCGGAAGGAGATTCCCAAGTCTTTGACATCCTGGAGGAGTTGTTTGATATTTCGTTCCAGGGTGGGTTTGCTGAGCACCACTGATGGGGTGGGTAGGTCCGTTGCTGGACGGCCGATGAAGGATTTGTGGTTTTGCAGGGAGAAGTCCATTGCGTAGGATAATAGGTAATTTTTCAGATATAATGTTGGGGTATGAGGCAATCTCTTTCTGAAATTTGAGGAACAATTGTAAGAGAAGGTGATTGTTGACTTGGTCAACTGGCGGTGCGGGGTTTATAAATAGTTCCCCGCATTGGGCGAGGTTACATTTGGGGCCAACTGGCAAGGTACAAGTGGTATCTAGAGTGTAACCACCATGCGTTTTCTAGGTTATAATTTATAAATTCAAAACTTATGCAAATACTTGGAAATATCTGTCATTCGTGGATAACTTCATAATACAAGCTAATGAACGCTGCATTCTATACAGTCTCAATATATCTCTTGAATTCCCTACGCATAAACTGTTAGTTATCGGTCGGAAGCTCAAGGTTGACAAGTGATAACTTACCAATCGGTTACAGCCTCCCTCCATACTTTGAGCTCATGCTCTCGCGTGGCAGTGAAGAAATCGACGAATTCCCCATCAAGCATCTCCCGCGCAATACTCTCAGGCGCGCTGAATCGCTTGATGGCTTCTTCCAGCGTATTCGGCAGCAGCTCCGGCCGATCACCTTGCTTCAACGCCGACATCGGCGGCACCTTGATATCAAGCTTCTTCTCGATTCCCCGCCATCCAGCAGCAAGGATTACACTGAGCGCGTAGTGTGGATGCAGATCAGCGCCAGGAATGCGCACTTCCATCCGCGTGGCGCCGGGCTTACACACCGGCGGCGTGATAATGCGGATAGACGCCATTCTGTCTTCCAGACCCCAGCTGATATTCACAGGAGCCCAGTAGTTCTCTACCAGCCGCTTGTAGGAATTGATCGTGGGTGCGAACAGGGGCATGATATCCGGCAAAGCCTCCATGAGGCCGGCGAGGAATTGTCGGCCCATGTCTGACAGACTGGCAGCATCAGACCAGGGGGCGTTGGGGTCAGGTGTGTCTCTGGCGAAGAGGTTCTTTCCCTCAAGATCGCAGATGGAGATGTGGATGTGGCCGGAGCTGCCGGGTTGGCCGTACATGGGCTTTGCCATGAAGCATGGGGTGATTCCGTGCTCGATTCCGATGGACTTCGTCAGAAGTCTAACAAGTTAGAAAAATGTTTTTTGAGCGGCGCCGACAATAACTTACTTGAATAGGGACACCCGGTCTGCCATTTCGGTAACATTACACACTTTGAGGGCCTGTACTGATTAGCAACGTACTTGTCATGCGTATGTAGTTCACTAACCGCTTCGTAGACACCTGGCCCTCCCTCCGTATGCCACCCCTCGATCCCACAGTTGAACTGCGCACTGGTGTTGAAGATATCCCAAAAGTACTTCTTGAATGCTACCGGCCGTGTCGCGCTGTACGAGAAACTGCCCGCAGTCATCGGACGAAGGGCGCTAGGTGCATTTCTTTCCAGAAAGGCAGCGACGTCGCGTGTCTGCGAACCATTGGCGTATCCGTCTTGTGAAGGTGTCTGGAAGTTCATAAATTCGAGTTCAACTGCACACATTAGTTGACATACTCGGCCCGAGACCACGAAACTTACCTCCAGCCATAGCCTGGCATTTTGCCTCCGCAAGCTTGTCCGTTATCGATCTCAACATACTCCGACCATCTGCAGTGACTGGCTTCTCGTTCTGGACAAAGCGCACCAGGAAGAAAGGGATGTTGTCTTCCCACGGTATCCGTCGATAGGAGCTGAGATCTGGCACCGCGATGAAGTCGACATAGCCTGATTCGGGAGGTGCGATCTTTGCATCTGTAGTGTAGAGCACATCCTGCATATCCCATCCAAACACTGCAGAACTGAAGCCAAAGCCCTTCTGCGCGATGCCGAGGAACTTCTCCTTGGCCATTACCTTTCCGCGTAGGATGCCATCGCAGTCAATGCCAGCGACTTTGACGCTGATGTCATTTTCAAGAAGGCGAGGGAGATCCTCTACTGTGATTGTATCCTGTGACATGTTTATGATAGTATGAGCTCAAATACAAGAGGAAATATGACTGAGCAGAGCAAAAGGTCTTCAAGAGCTTCTTAAAAGACGGACCAACATCGATGCTATTGTGGAGCTTGCTGGACATGCCGCATTGCTCCAGCAGCTTGGGCCACACTTTCGCGAGAAGAAGCCATTGGCCAATGGAATTACCCGCGACGATGCAATTCAAGCAAGGTCTCCATCTCAATTGCAACTTGTGAGGGAACTCAATAGTAACCGCGGGGTCTCAGCAATAATGGGGGACCGCGCTCGGTGAGGAGTGAGGGGAAAGGCGATAAGAAGACCGCGCTTATCGATAAGCGTTGGGGAATCAATACTCCAGCTGCGTACTATTATTACCAACTCGATATCATCTATCATGATGGCAGCTCAGAAAGAATCATCTACTATCTCCAGAAGCATCGATTTCAAGTATCCACCATGACTCGTCTTCTTCGTGCAGCAATCCTCGAGTGCGACACCCCCATTCAGCCCGTCAAAGACCGCTACGGGACGTATGGGGACCTTTTCGAGAATCTCCTCAAAGCAGGTCTGAAAGCGCAGGGACTTGACTCGCAGGTGGGCTTGCAAATCACCAAATGGGATGTTGTGAACGACTCCGTCTTTCCCAAACCTGATGACTGTGATGCGATACTCTTGACCGGAAGCAGTACGTTTTCTAGAGGAGATGACCGCAACAACAGCTGACAGGATTGCAGAACACGATGCCTTTTCAGACCAGCCGTGGATCATCGAATTGACAAACTATGTTAAAGAGGTATACGAAAAACACAAGAAGCCCATCATTGGGATATGCTTCGGTCATCAGATCATTGCGCGTGCGCTAGGAGCCCGCGTGGGTCGCAGCGACAGAGGATGGGAGATTGCAGTGGAGCCGATTATACTGACTGATACTGGGAGGCTACTATTCTCAAAGAACGTTCTGGTATGTCGGATGCTTTGCATATCGGACGTTTGCTGACTGTCTTGGAATAGTCCCTCCATCAGATGCATCGTGATATCGCCTATGAAGTTCCAGAGGGCTGTGTTAACTTAGGCTCGAGTTCCATCTGCGAGATACAAGGGCTCTACAGCGCTGGAAGGATTTTTAGCGTCCAAGGCCATCCGGAGTATGATGAATTTGTGGTCAGCAAGCTGATTGAGACACGGCATGCCACGGGGATTTTGGATGACCAACTGTCCAAGGACGGTTTATCGCGAGCTGGAAAACCGCATGATGGATCGGTTGTCGGGGAGGCGATTTGCAAGTTCCTTCTTGATGATCCTGTAGTCAAACATGTATAGCAGAGTGATTAGATAGCGAAATGATGTCCGAACTTTCAACCATTAATGTGACCTCGTAATTGATTCAAAGTATCCACAGCAAGAGAATAGGCAAGGGAAGAGTAAACAATATCCCCACACATTTACCGCGCTCTCCAATATTCCCCACAGCGCTATGAAGACCGCGCCGACAATAACGAAGTATGTGAGGACATAATTATTCTTATCAACAGGACATTCCGTATAATAAGTGAACAGTCAAATCAATTGTGATAGAATCTAACCTCACATATTGTTACACCACCAATCCAACCAAAATGGCCAACCAGATTCGCACCCTATCTCCCTCCACGAACGAAGTCATCTTCGAACACCAGGGCACCTCTCTGGGAGAGGCCCGCGCAATCGCAGAAGCCTCTTATGAAGCATTCAAATCATACAAGAAGAGCACTCTGTCTGAGCGCAAAAGCATCATCGTCAAAGCTCTCGACTTGATCGCGGCAAACATTGAGACTCTGAGCAATGAGCTCACCACGCAGATGGGCCGTCCGATTGCCTACAGCGCAAAAGAGATCGAGACCATGCGCAAACGCGCCGATTACCTCCTGGCAATTGCAGACGACAGCCTGCGCGAACACCCAGGACAGCCGGAGAAGGGATTCAGACGCAGCGTGAAGAAGGAACCCGTTGGACCGACATTGATCGCGACAGCGTGGAATGTATGTTCCTTCTCCAGAAGATCGCCTCGCTCAATTGTATCTAACAAGCACAGTATCCCTACCTCATCACGATCAACACGCTCGTCCCAGCCCTCCTGGCCGGAAACACAGTCATCCTCCGTCCCTCCCCGCAAACGCCCCTCATCGGCGAGCGCCTCCTCACCTACTTCACCCAAGCCGGCCTCCCGCGCAACGTCCTCCAAATCATCCACGTTGGCTCCCTCGATGTCCTCGACGAGATCGTCAAACTCCCCCAGATCAAACTCGTCTCATTCACTGGCTCCACAGCAGGCGGCGTGCGTATCCGCGAAGCAACCGCCCGCCGCATCGTCCCCGTGAACCTAGAACTAGGCGGCAAGGACCCGGCGTACGTCCGCGCCGACGCAGACATCCCCTACGTCGCAGCGCAGATCGTCGACGGCGCGGTCTTCAACTCGGGCCAGAGCTGCTGCTCCATTGAACGGGTGTATGTCCACGCGGACGTCCACGATGCCCTTGTCGCGGAGGTGCAGAAGGAGCTCAAGACGTAAGAATTGCCACTCGTCCAGCCTCGCCTCACTCTATCTCTCCACAGAAAAGAGGTAGACTGACACCTGCAATGACAATATAGGTACAAACTCGGCGATCCCACCGATAAATCCACGACCACCGGCCCCGTCATCTCCCGCCACGCAGTGAAAACCATCCAGTCGCACATCGACGACGCGCTCTCCAAGGGCGCCATCAACGCCACTCCCTCCAACGAATCCTTCCTTTCCTTCCCCTCGCAGAAGCCCGAGGGGAACTACATCGTCCCCACGGTCCTCACAAATGTTACCCACGACATGACAGTCATGAAAGACGAGACCTTCGGCCCCGTGCTCCCCATCATGAAGGTCTCCAGCGACGAGGAGGCCGTCGCGCTCATGAACGATAGCGAGTACGGGCTGACCGCCAGCGTGTGGACGAGAGACATCGCGCGCGGGGAGGAGTTGATTGCTGAGATTGAAGCCGGGACGGTGTTTATCAACCGGTGTGATTATCCTAGTCCGGTACGTACATCACATCCCCTTTTGCTTTCCGAGGATTTATGGAGTGCTAATGAGGCAATAGGACCTTGCGTGGGTTGGATGGAAGAACTCCGGATTGGGATGTACACTTGGTCCGCATGCGTTTGATGGGTTCTATAGATTGAAGAGCTACCATATCAAGGAGGAGCAGGCTTAGCTTAGCTTAGTTAATTACTGAACTGTATATACTGAATGTCAGCTTCGATCTCGTTAATTTGCTCTCTACAATCGAATACCAGTACGTCATCAATCTTGCTTCAAAGCAGTGCACTCTAAGCCATGAACATAGTGAATATACAGTGTAACTCATCGCAATCGTCGTCCAGTGCCGCTGTTGCGCGGCTTGACCCTCTGGCCATATCCAGAAAAAAATAACCGCGCAAGCTACCTACCCCACCCGCGGTCTTTTACCGCGCCGCGGGGCTACCTGCTACCCCACTATCCTTATCAGCTACCATATCAGTTGCGCGCGTGACCTCTCAGCGGCTCCGCTTATCGTCAGGGCCACTCCACGTGCCTCGCGATATCATGTAACAGAAACAAGAGCTGAAGAGTATGCGACAAAAGTGGAGAGATAAACTCACCGCGCAGCTACTGTGGGACTCACGGAACCGACCTCGGCCTGGATAGATTGGGTATAAAGATGGTAGAATCCTGGGTTGGTTTGTTGATTATACTAGATAATTATTTCAGATCGAGTGGTTGATAGGTATACAAAAACCATTACATTAATTCAGACAAAATGGTTGGAAGACTCGCTGGAAAGAACGCCGTTGTCACCGGCGCTGCTGGGTATGTTTTTCCATATTTCATATGTCCCGATTTTGTGAGCTCCAAGGAGAAAAGAAGATAGCGGCCAGCTGACGAGGGATAGTGGTATCGGGCTTGAAACTACGATTCTCATGCTCCGCGAGGGCGCCTCCGTCCTTATGACCGATATCTCTGCGCAAGGCCTCGAAAGGGCAATTGCCAAGGTTCACGAGGTCGTGCCACAGCACGACGGCCGGGTGGAATACCGTGTCGTCGACGTGTCCAAGGAGTCCGAGGTGGAGGCGGCGGTGGCACATCTCGACTCCTGGGGCGGTCTGGACGTGATGTTCAACAATGCGGGGATCATGCATCCCAAGGATGGAGATTCGGAGGAGACACCAGAGGCTATCTGGGACTTGACGATGAATATCAACGTCAAGGGGGTGTGGTACGGCTCGAAACACGCGGTCAAGAGCTTGCGCAAGCACGGCAAGAAGAAGGGCAGTATCATCAACACAGCTAGTATGGTTGCCCTGGTTGGCGCGGCTACGCCTCAGCTTGCGTACACCGCCAGCAAGGGTGCTGTGCTTGCCATGACTCGTGAACTCGCCATCGTCCACGCCCGTGAGGGATTCCGTTTCAACTCGCTGTGCCCGGCTCCTCTCAAGTATGTCATTCCGATCCCATGATCACGGGTAAAAGCTAATGATATCAGCACCCCGCTTCTGCAGGACTGGCTTGGAGACGACAAGGAGAAGCGATTCCGTCGTGAGGTCCATTTTCCCACCGGCCGGTTTGGTGAGGCGATCGAACAGGCCCATGCCGTCATCTTCCTGGCCAGCGACGAGAGCAGCTTCGTCAATGCCGCAGACTTCGTGGTGGACGGCGGCTTGACCAAGGCTTATGTGACACCTGAGGGTCCTGCCACGGAAGCGCCTAAGAACTTGGGCTCATAAGCAGGGATGCAGGGTCCGCCGATTGTATTGGCGGGTGGATGCAATGAATGATGACTGTAAATTAGCCAAATTGGAAATTATCGTGTTACCCGTTACGCAAAGGAGATCCAGATTTGATTCTGCTGCATAGCCCGACAGATATTCCATGGCCCTGCCTGCTCCAGAGGCACCTGCCACATATGTTCCAGTAGAAGTAGCGTCCGTTGCATATTCCCGAGACCAAATGTGTTTACCATTGTGTGCAGGCGCTGTCGTAAGGAATTCTGTTGGTCCATGTCAGACAGACACGACCCCACAACAGCAATAGGCCAGCAGAGTCCTGAGTTGATACGAGCCGTAGCTGAAAGTTGATGCAGGTAGGACATCGCGTCTGTGATCGCAGCATCAATAACGCCCTGATATATCCCCTGCTCGGACCGTGAGAATGCCCCCAGCGAGGTATATAGATATAGTAGCATCGCTTGCTGGAAGATTCGTCCTGCCAGGAATACCTCGGGAGTTACCGAAGGATAAGGCGCCCAGCGTAAGATTTGTGCTTGCAAGGAACCAAACATGGCAATGTCGTCCGCAGTCGGAAGACCCGGCTGGCCATCTTCCATCATCCATTGCCGTCCCAAGTCAAAAATGCACGGGATCATCAATAGCAGTTCAAGCCAGCAGCCGCAGAGATTACCGATGTATTCCGATTCTAACAGCTGGCGCGCTCGCTGCTCCAGGTCAAAGTTCAGGAAAAGTTGACGGCTGACCCGCGCGTCGATTGATATCATGCTCACTGTCGCAGTATAGGTGTAGTACTCAATGACAAAATTTTTGAGGTCTTTCGGGACTGCAGTGTCGCTCTGGGCAAGCAGACGGATAAGCAATGTATTCGCGGCTGAGAGGTGGTCAAAGATGGTCCCATTCATGTCTCCTCTGGCGGTCTAAGCTCGTCAGTCATTTTCCTCCGTACCGCTCGTGGAAACCTAACTCACCTCAGTAAAGCACATCAACAAAGCTCCAACAGTAAGCATAAGCGGGTTCGACTCCTTTCCATCAATAAAATCTGTAACACCCTTGCGAAACAACTGCAGCGCCTTGGTGTAGTGATTTTGAGCAACCTCATCCGAGTCATTGCGACAACGGAACGCTCGATGAGCCGCACTCTGCGTCAGAACCAGCTGCAGCAGAAGGTCACTGGTGAACGCCAGCGGAACAATTTGGACCAGGAACGGGTTCACCGGAGTCGATCCATTAGCCATGCAGTCGGCAGTAGTAGCCAAGTAATGGTTCAGTAACTGGAAGGACTCCGGACTGTACCCAGGCAGCATTGATAGACTACGCGGCATTACATCTCCAATCGAGCCCAGGCTGTTGCTTCTAGGATGGTGAGAATAGCCCATGGGCACTAGCGACGCAACATCAAATTCTGCCAGCCCAAGCGTCTCTGCGGGAGGTACAACTGGCAGGCTCACTGACTGCGCAGGTGAGGTCGGAGAAACAGCAGGCGAGAAGGGCGAATGCGACGAGGCACCATGTGAGATTGAGCTTCGAACGGACTGTGGGCTGCCGTGTTGACGGATAATATCGTCCTCGTCCATCTGACCACTTCCGCGTGACTGATGATCAGTCTGCGCCAGTATCGCATCCCTGTCATTTTCACCAGGTCTTGATGATACATGAGCAGGCCAGTGACAGCTGAGTTTGTTTCGCGTGCATCCGCCACAGACGGGCCGATTTTCATCACATTTCTTCTTCCGACGTCTGCATGTCCAGCAGCCGGTTCGCACACGAACGATCGGCTCTGTCCGGGGGCGTTTATTGAGTGGCATCAGGGCCTAGAAGGTGGAGAGCAAGATCAAACAAACGTCTTTAGCGTCGAGTCTGGAAGTGAAGAAGGGGAATTTGCGGGGAAACGGGACTTGTTGCTGATAAGCATACCGAAATGGGCTAGTGCTAGATGGGGCAATATGTGGGGCCAGATGAGATCCCGTCAACTGGTCAAGGATTGGATGATGATGCCCTGTACTCTGCTACCTGAACAACACTTGACATGCCTGTTTAATCTTAGCTTTCAGTCCATATTAACTAAGAGCAACTCATTATATCTACAGCATTCATTCGGTTTGTTTCTAACATGTGATAATTATATACATGTGCCTGGCTTAAAGGGAGCTTCTTCTTGAAGCATATTTACTGGGTGATGTGAGTCTCAACTTGGCCGTTCTTCTGTAAAAGTTCGTTAGTACTCCTCCGACACTGAGTAGTCGAGAAGACTTACCAGCTTGCGAGTGTACTTGACACCAACGTTGGTCTTGCTAGCCGCATCGTAAGGGACAGGGCTGGTGTAGTTGTAGGTAGGAGCAAAGTCCTTGTAGGTCTTGTGAACAGCCTTCAGGATGCCGTGACCGGCAGAGCATGATCCCTTGGTCAGGGGAACGGGCCACTTCGGCGAGTAACTGCTGGTGGAGAGGGGACCGGGGTAGCTGTGGTTGAGGTAGAGGTTGCTGGTATCAACTTCCCAGTTGACGTAGCCGGTCTTCTCGGCGACAAGGCTGAGCAGGTTGGCACCGCAGTCCCAGCGACCAAGGGATGGCAGACCCCAGTTGGCAGACAGGGAAGCGATCACGGAGTAATGGTTGTAGTAGGTGTTGTCCTCCTTGCCAATCAGGTTCTTGGGGACAGCACCACCAAGCAGAATGCTGTAGATCTTGTTGCCGATCTTGTAGGTCGAGTTCTCATCAAAAGTGAGGAGGATCAGAGTGTCCTTGGTGAAGTACTCGTTCTCAAGCAGCGCAGACAGGAAGTTCCAGGACCAGGTACCGGCAAAGGTGATGTTGGTGTCGTGAGCATCGTTGGTCATGTTAGGGGTGATAAACATGTGCTGGGGAAGACGGTGGTTCTTCAAATCATCATAGAAGCTGGTGAAGTTCTTGATCTGACGGAGTCTGGTGGCATCCTGAGTGATAGAGTTGAACAGGATCGCAGGGTTGTGCTTGCGCACGTAATCATTGGGGCCGGACTCGGGGTACCGGAAGCCCTGGTAGCCAGGGTAGGGCAGGTGCTCCTGATATTCTCCCCAGGCGATATTCTTGGTGTCGAACAGGTCGGCAATCGTAGAGACGTTGGCAGGGACCTGGTTGAAGTTATCGTTGTCCATACCGAAGTTATCACCACCAGCGGAAGAGCAGTAATTGGGCTCTGAGGGATGAGTGACGGCCCAATAGTTGGTCAAAAGAAGACCCTTCTTGGCCAGGGCAGACATGTGAGCATCAGCGGCAGCGCTGTCATAATCCTGCGATATTGAACTGGTTAGTGTAGTTCTGGCAACTAGAGTTCAGCAGTGTGTCACATACGGTATTTTCCAACCAGATGTTGACAAAGCGGTTGAAGGCAAGACCCTCGACATTGGAGACTGGGGAGTAAGGCTGAACAGTAGCCTGAGCGGCTTCAATCTCCGCGGCAGAAGGATATTGCTCAGAGGAAGTCTGAGCTAGAGCGACCGACAGGCCTCCAAGGAGGGTCACGAGAGACTTGTTAGTGAACATAGCGCCTTACTGTCTCTGTGGGAGGTCTGGAAGTAATTGGAATCCGATCGGGGGAGTCTAGCTGTATTGCCTCGAGCTGAGGCCGACAGAATCTTTATATACCCATGGATGCTCCTGCTCGGATCATAAGGTCCATCAAAGTCAACCAACAAACTTGATGGAGAGGTGCATACAGGAGGAACGTTATTGGTCCATCTCTGCAGGGCCGAACTCGCTGGGTGACATTCCGCCAGAAAGTGGTTATTTCCGAGAATTATTTCGTATTCCCGAAGCCGTCAGTGCGCCCGCTACCATTTCTGTCGATGACAATCTCCTGGGACGACTGCACGTTGCGGCCACATTATCAGCGACTGGACATACAAGATGACGCTAATAACGGGGTGGAAGTGGAGATTTGGAGACTGAGCGTTGGAGCAAGGAACACAGTCCCACTCGGGAGCGCACGTGCGGTGATTGGCATCAACCAGCGGTGCCTTCAATCCTTCCTTGGACCATTCTATCCGGCAATTCATCGTGCCATTGACCACTTGCAGCTTAGCGATGTTCGCTAAACATAGGTACCGAGTTGTGGTTGTCCTGTGCATATCAGAACTCCAAGCTTTCCAAGCTTTGCTGAAGAATTCTTGTCTTGATTGGCGTCGCTTAAGTCGGCATCTTGTTTAGCTTCGGCTTGGAATATGAAGGACCAATTGCCTACTGCATATTACCTACCGGAAGATGAGATATTCATGCATGAAGCATACTGGTGTCTTGGGGATTTGTGAATCCAGAAGCCTCGCCTCTTCTGCATCGTCGATTTATCGTTCACGTTGCGGCAGAGATGACCCACAGCGAAGATAAAGCTCTTAAGATCCACCGTACCTGGCATATCTGACTGATAATCAAGCATACCATGGTGCTTACGAGTTTGATGAGATTGTAAATGTTATTTCGGTCAAATAGTCCAGGGTTTGCTGAACCGGTGAGGGCCTGAACCGCTCAGTCGCTACGTGTCAGGGACGTTGGCGAAATCAAGTTGATAATTAAAATCTATCATCAAGTCGTTGCATATTTTGCGACAGATCTATCTACACCCCATGCATGACAAAGTAGATCATCTTCATCCGCTAGAAACTCACAAACAAAGCACGGTCTATATCGAGCCAATCATCTAAGCGAAAAACTTGGCCTCGCCATCCTTGAGCTTGCCGGCGTCGACCAGTCTCTTAACCTCCTCGGCCCACACGCCCTTGACGGCGGCGGCATCCTTGCCAGCAGTAGTGAGGCGCTCGGCCAGAGCGGCGAGCTCCTCACTATCGATCTTGCCCATGATGACGTCGACGTCAGTCAGGACAGAGTCGACCTGAGCGGGAGAAGGCTCGCCAGACTCGGCAAAGTAGTTGACATCCTTGACAGAGCCCTTGAGAATACGCTTGTTCTTCTTAGCAGCGTTCTTGGCAGCTTCCTTGGCCTTCTTGTTCTTCTCACGCTCGGCCTTGGCGGCCTCTTCGGCGTCCTTCTTGCGCTGCTCCTCCTCGAGACGAGCCTTCTCCTTCTCCTCAGCCAGACGCTTGGCCTCGGCCTCCTTCTCGAGACGCTTCTTGTCCTTGCCAGCACGAGCCTGCTGGCGGAACTTCTTGATTCTCTCATCCTGAGCAAGGCAGTCGTCAACTAGGTGACGTAGACGGGCGATATCCTCGCTCTTGCGCTTGCGGCGGGCGTTGGCGTTCTTCTTCTCAACGTGACGCTTCTGGTCACGGTTCTCGTTGTCATCGGGAACATCCTCATCCAGGTACTCAAATGTACGCCAGCTGTCAAAGTTGTACCAGAAGTTGTAGAAGGTCTCAACCTCCTCCTGGGTGCTGTTCTCGTCACCCAGCTGAGGGACGGGCTGAACCTTGGAGAAACGTCCTTCAGCAACGAAGACAGGGCCCCAGGCCTTGTAGAAACCGCGCTTTGCAACCTCCTTCTTGGAAGGGGGGTCAACGTCAGCAGCCTCATCGACGGAGTCGAACTGACGACGCTTGACGGGGTCAGTCAGCAACTCGTGGGCCTTCTGGATACACTTGAAGAAGTTATCGTTCTCGTCGCGGTCTCCCAGGGCAGCCTTCTTGTCGGGGTGGTGGCGGAGGACCTTCTTGCGGTGGGCGCGCTTGATCTGCTCCGGGGTAGCACGCCAGCGGTACTTGGACAGACCGAGAACGGCGTAGTGATCTTGGGCCTGTAGAGGTCAATATCCATTTTAAGAGTGAGATAAAATATGAATGAACGAACCTTCCAGTCCTTAGCATCTCTGGACAGCATCATGGGGTCCTCAGGCTCGGAGATCTCGTCATCATCATCATCCTCAGTCTTCTTGACATTCTGCTGGGCCTGGATTCTTTCGTCCTCGGAGAAAGTACGGTGGTGACGCTTCTATAGACTTGTTAGTCGCACCGATCGAAGCAAAATGTTGCAGAAAGGATACGAGGGTGCTTACTCTGCGAGCATGGGCCAAGAAGTGAGGGCCGACGGGCTCCAGGTTTCTCTGCGTGGTGGCAGACAGAGTGCCAACGGCCGTGAAATCCTTCTCGGCGCTCCAGGCCTGGGGAAGGGCCGGGAGAGTAACATTAATGACCTGAGAAGCCATTGTGATAATCCGAAGAGGAAAAGTATCCGTAACTTCGAAAAGGGAAGAAGAGGGTGAAAGACGAGGTCTAAAGTTGTGTGCCGCTGACGATCGACGACGACGAAAAATGCAAGGCAATTTTATTTTTTCTGCCCCGACTTCCCGCCCCCGCCTGGACCAATGGACAAGCGGGAGTTTCGGAGGTCATTGATCGAAGATAGATGTTCGAAGACTAGGACGTCAATTTCACCTTTGATTTACATTCAAGTTACTTTCAATCCGATTTGAAACATTTCGATACGTGTCATCCTTGAAAAATATCCGTTTCTTTATTATCCCAAGAACAAACCGAGGAACGGAACGTGATACGAAGCGCCACATCACCGTTAGATAGAAGATCGATCTACCTTGAATACTTCAATAATCACTCTGAAATCTGAAATCATGGCCTCGCAAACCGCAGTTTCAGCGCGCAGCGCCTACCGACAGATCCTCCGTGCCACCCGCATCGCCTTCCAAGGTCAGTTATCCAGCTGCAGTGGCTCGCATCCATCAACTAACCATTCTCATAGACGACTTCCGTGTTCTGGTCGCTGCTCGACAGGAAGCCCGTCGCCAGTTTGACGAACACCGCCGGGAGGGGATTGACACGCCAATGCAGATCAATCACGCCAAAGAGGTGGCCACTATTCTACGACACAACATTGTACAGGGCGTGAGAGATAGTAAAGACGACAATGCCAAATGGGGTACGTATTGCCTATGATTGATGCGTTTGCTGCTGCACGGCGTACTTGAACCTGAATATTTTAAGCTGCATTGCATGTGCTAACTTCTGAGTTGCATAGAGCTCCGTATTCACGACGATATCGAGCGTGGAGACAATGACACGATCCGGGTTGCTGGGAAGCAGGTCAAGGTTGATAAGCCGTGCTCCGCATAATTGGGTCGACAGTGAACATCTTATGGGGATTGGATATTGTGCTATCATGTTTGGAATGGAAGGGTGATAGCAGAAATCTTGCATTTGCAATTTGTATTATAGTATACCCATGCTTTCCTCACCTCCTGGCGTCTCTTGGGGTATTTTTCTCGAAATTAGAATGCATAGCTAACAACGCCCGCTTGAACAAAATGTACAATGCCTTTTAACCAGGTTGCGATACAAATAAGCCCAAAAATCGGAATTGAGAAGTCAAGGTTCAATCGCCCGATAAGCTCGAGTACTGGACCTCCCCACTGCCTGGGGGTGGTGCCACGAGAAGGCTCTGTGGCTTCTCTGTCGTAGCCTCACCAGCAGCTGTGATTGCTCTCTGTCCTGACTCTCCACCCTTTTGTGTCTGGGCCGTCATGCGACCCTCACGAGCATTCTTCATCCGCTCCTCTCTGTCCATGTTGTCCAGAGGCTTGGGTTTACCCCACCGCACCCGCAACGGACATCCCTGAATAACGGCCTTGCCCTGGCAATGCTGCGCGGCGGCTTCTGCGCCCTCTCGAGTCGCAAAGTTGATGAAAGCACAATGAGCGCGGTGTGAACAGATCAAAGACCGGAGCTGACCGAACTGTGTGAAGAATGCTCGGAGTGTGTGTTCCGGAAGGTCGTCCTCAACCCCTGTCACAAAAAGTGATGTGATATTCGGATCCGCAGGAGGCAGGTAATCTTCGGGAGATGGGGGGATCTGAGCAGTGCCAGGAAATGGACGGCCAGCGCGACCACCGCGCATATTGCCCCGGCCTCGGCCAGGCAGTGGTGTTCCTCTTCTACTCTCGCTCGTCCGAATAGGCCCAGGTCCGTTTCCGTAGCGGCTGTGTACGACCGGAGCGTCGGTGGGTTGTGCCTCAGTCGATCCATCGGATGGGCCTTCGAGTTGCTTCCGAGGTTTTCTGTAGTACGGTTCGCTGTTTGCCAATCTGCGCAACAGCTCGCGCGCCTTCTCATCTGTCTTCTCGTACGCTTCGACCGCCCCACGACCTTCTTCGATCTCTTTCTCGTGTTCCTGTGCGTAGTATTCACGGTTGATTGAGCTCTCCGGGCCGGGAGCGACCATCTTCAAGGCGGCGTCGCGGACAACGATCGGGAGACCAAATGATAGATCAAGCATACAGCACTGGCAGCAATTCTTCAGGCGCGCGCAAGTGAGGCAGATGGTGGTTCGCTTGGTACGTGCCGTTCGGTCCGCCTTCCAGCGAAATATGGTAAAGGGACGTGTACACTACATCATCGTTAGTAGATATTTCCATACACAGAGCAGAAGGTGCAGCTCACAATTTTACATTCAGCACCATGGTCCTCCTTGAGCATCTGAACGTAAGGATTGTCGGGAAGGCAATTCTCGCAAACCGAAGGGAAGTCGGTGGACTCCCAGCCCGACCGGTTCAGGTCTTGTTTAATCTGAGGCGGAGGCATATTGTGATTATATAAGAGTAAGGCAGATTCCACTCGTCGGCTCACTGATAGATCAGCGATAAGCTGCGGTTGCAGACGAACCGAAAGAATATGCGTTGAAGCGATGGGCAGAAGAGAGCAACGTTTATCGATAGCCTTCCAAGTTTGCTCATATTCTGTGGCTGACAGTGGCTAGGTATATTACGTAAGGATTCTGGTCATGTGACTTCTCGCCAGTGAATCGAGCGAGTCTGGAGCCTCCTCCAACAATCGATATCGAACATTTTTAGAAGTATCTGCCATCTGCGGGGTTCGGCAGTGAGCACATCTTGGAACTCCTGTAAAATAAAAGTCGAAACATCACCGACGTAAAGGTCTGCGGGTTCAAGCGAATTCATCCCAACGGATACGCAAATACGAAGGATACGCTATGCGCAATACGCAACACGACGGATCGGATCCCTTAGATCTGCCCCGATGCCCAAGGCCAGACCCGTCTCGGAATGGCCTTGGTCCACTTCGCAGCCACTCTCGGAGCACCACTTTCTCCGGCTAGATCCCCAGACAGCCTTTTCAGGTTTAGCGTCCACTTATTTTGGCTTACTGGACAGGTACCGCCGCCGTGATTGGCCTGAGGCTTCTGTCAGGACTCGCAATTCCGCCTCCTTTATTTGCTCGAACCGGGATTTTTGTCTCGCTGGCAATAATCACATTCACATTCCCCCTTCCTTTTTTCCCTTCTGCCTGGTCCGTTCGCTTCAAGATTGTGATCTTGTGGATATATTTACCTTCAATTTTCCCACTTGGGCCACTGTTTGATTCTCTTCTTTTCTGCACGACTTCATTTCTGCGATCAGTGATCCACCCCTTTTCCACTCTTACCACGTCCAAAATCCCAATTGCTATCAGCCATGGCCCCCGCTACTTTGGAACAGGAGAATCACACGCGCGATGCCGAGTTCAATCGTGCAATGCACGGAAAGTCTGCCCAGGCTCGGGGTGGCTTTGCTGCTCTTCGTGGCAAGGACTCTGCTGCTCAGAAGGCCGCTGTAGATGAGTACTTCAAGCATTGGGACAACAAGTCCGCTGAAGAGGAGACAGAGGAGACTCGCGCGGTGAGTAGACCATCTTTGTTACTATGTGGGATTCTAGCCTAATTGTTGCTTCTGAATAGGCCCGCCGTGCCGAATATGCCACATTGACCCGACAGTATGTCCTAGAACCCTGAGCTTCGGAACCATTGGACTATTCTAACGTCGCTGCAGCTACTACAACCTGGCCACGGATCTTTACGAGTATGGATGGGGTACTTCGTTCCATTTCTGCCGCTTCGCCCAGGGCGAACCCTTCTACCAAGCCATTGCCCGTCATGAACACTACCTGGCTCACCAGATGGGCATCAAGGAGGGTATGAAGGTCCTGGATGTCGGCTGTGGAGTCGGCGGACCTGCCCGCGAGATTGTCAAATTCACCGATGCCAACGTGGTTGGACTGAACAACAACGATTACCAGATTGAGCGTGCGACTCGGTATGCTGAGCGCGAGGGATTGAGCCATAAGCTCAGCTTTGTCAAAGGCGACTTTATGCAGATGAAGTTCCCTGACAACTCGTTCGATGCCGTTTACGCTATCGAGGCCACTGTCCACGCTCCTGACCTCGAGGGTGTCTACAAGGAAATCTTCCGTGTATTGAAGCCCGGTGGAGTTTTCGGTGTCTACGAGTGGCTCATGACCGACGCGTACGACAACGACAACACGGAGCATCGCAAGATCCGTCTGGGTATCGAGCTGGGTGATGGTATTTCCAACATGGTCAAGGTCTCGGAGGGTCTCACTGCCTTCAAGAACGCCGGTTTCGAGCTGCTGCACAACGAGGACMTCGCCGATCGCCCCGACGCCATTCCGTGGTACTACCCCCTGGCGGGATCGTTCAAGCACATGACCTCGCCTTGGGATTTCCTCACCATTGCCCGTATGACATGGTGGGGTCGTGGTCTCGCCCATCGGTTCTGCGGAGCTATGGAGACTATTGGTCTCTTCCCTAAGGGCACCCAGAAGACTGCCGACAGTCTTGCCATTGCCGGTGACTGTCTGGTCGCTGGTGGTGAGAAAAAGCTCTTCACGCCCATGTATTTGATGGTCGGACGCAAGCCCGAGTAACGAGTTACTTTTACACGAATTGCCTGTACAAACATCTGCCCTGTGCCTGCATCCTGAACTTATAGACGTGGCTGTCTAACCATTTTAATTCTTTTTTCCTTCTACCTTTTTTCTCAATTTTCCATTCTGTTTGTCTTATTACTGCGTTCCGCTGCTGGGATGCTATGCTGTCCTTGTTTTATGTCCTGCCCATCTTCGCAGAAGGTGTATGTTTCACTACTGGGTATGCGCTGATGGTAATGATTTCCGTTTCCCTTTGTTCATTGTATGCTAGACTTAACATGAGACCTGACTATGTAATTGGCCCGTAATTGGGAATTATTAAAAGCATACTTCATACTTGTTTTCCATGCTGATAATCAATTTCGTTAGCTGACAACTTTAACTAGTAATGATAGAATATATAAATATTCCGCTAAACCACTATATGGATATGATATCATAATCTCTCAGATAAACGGCACTGTTACTGTAGGATTTCAGCTAGCATCAACAGGAAGAACACCCGTTTTAGTCAATCCACAGAGTAGCTGCAAGGGGGATCGAATACGTGGGCTTCCTAAAACATATGCAAGGATACCTTATGAACTCTAATAATAGTGGAAACTGAAACGATACTATATTTCCATGCTCGTGTAGCCAGAAGCAGGAGGACACCCTAGAATCAGATACAAGTAGTATAAGAAAGTATGACAAATACACTCAGAGGACACAGTTCACCTATTGTAATTTGTTGGTATTTCTACCATCTATTTCAGTTTTCTACAATTAGAGATGCAGCACCGCACGTGCCTTTTATGGTTGCTATGGCAGAGGGTGTCTTATCATTCTGGGTACATATGGTGCCACAACATATACACATGTAACATGATTCAGAACTTGACTACTCCGTACACCCTGCATGATTTTAGCCGTCGATCAACCATGCTTAGTGAGATGATTCTCGACCAGTCAGTGTTCCCGCATATCTTACTTGTTCTCTTTCATACTAAGGACAACTGTTAATTAACTATTGATATTTCTTTATGGCGTTAGTTGTACCAGAACAATGATATGAAGTATGACGCAGTCATTTAGGCTGAACATCCTGTGCTTAAGTATGATGAGGCTACACTAAGGTTGCATCAATGAGACTGATCCATGGCACATCTCGCAAATCCTTCGGTAATCGAAGCAGGATCATTTAGTACCTGAGATCAAAGTTACACCAGCCGCGTCATACACCGCTTCACCTCATCAGCGTTGTGATCGATCTGAATTGGGTTCATGAGACATACGTGATCCCAGCGAAATATGACGCACGGAGTGATGATGAGACTGAACAGATCAACAGTGAAAGGGCAATGGCTAACATCGTACTCCGAACGAACAGCGAGATTGAGAACCGACTCTTAATTCCGCATTTTCTGTGGGAGGAATTAACTATGTTGTTGTCCCAGCAAAGTAAGAAACACAGCTAGCCGGAATTAAGGGCGACGGAGAACGGGGGCCAGCGCTCGGACATCCGGGGTGGTAAATATGGGGATTGCAAAGACCATGTGCCGTTCTCAGCCAGGAATTCCATCATTGACTTTCCACCAGAAGCCGGACGCTGCACGTCATGTTTGCGGCAGTATTAATATCTCTGGCCTTTCCTCGACCTTTTACAATTCATATCTTTCAATTACCCATGTCTTTGCGACGACAATCACCTCATAACCATGATTGAAGGCGGCAAGTCTGGAGGTAACAGCACCGAGTCTTTCTTGACGGAGACTAAACCCTCGCCCTCCACCTCCACCGCCTCGGTTGGCTTCTGGGATCCAGCCTTACAAGAGACCCGCAAGCGAATCATATTTCTCTGGGGTCGGACAGGTGAGTCGTCTTAGGAGTAATTTTTTTGTCCCTAAACCATTGAATGCAAACTAAAAAATTTAAATTATAATAGTTTTGGGATTGTGTGTTTTTATTCTCTGTGTTCTTTCGCTCTACTGGGCCGTCCAATTCCGGTCGGAAGACAGACTGCACACTTTGACTGTCTGGGTGGTCGATTTCGACAACCAGGTGGAACCATACAGGAATGAGAGCATCACGCCCATCGTTGGACCAGCTGTGACAGATGTCGCGAATCGGCTCATCAAGTCGGATACGGAACACGTGGGATATGAGATCAGATCTCCGGCAGACTTCAACTATGATCCTTGGGCGGTCCGGCAAGGGGTCTATGATGAACATGCATATGCCGCAATCATTGTCAACCCTAATGCTAGCACTCTCCTGTATGATGCCGTGACGAACGGCCACTCGTCCTACGATCCCAACGGCGCTGCTCAATTTGTAGTCATCAGCGCGCGTGACCAGGCCACATATTCCAACTATATCGAGCCGGCCTTGTCCTGGTTCCAGCTGGAAGTGCTTGCCGAGTTTGGCCCCAGGTGGATTCAGACTCTCACACAACAGTCTGTGGACATCTCTCGGGTGCCGCAGGCTGTCAATCCGGCAATTGGGTTCTACAAAGTTGACCTTCGACCGTTTGGCCCGGCTGCTGTGACGCCGTCCGTGACCATTGGTCTGATTTACCTGATCATTATCGCTTTTTTCAACACTCCATTCCTCATGCCTGTTCATATGCAGTTCATCAAGGGGGACCACCCGCCGCTGAAAAACTCGCAGTGGCTCATCTGGCGTCTGTGTTCGAGCATCGTGGCCTACTTTTTCATGTCGTTGTTCTATTCCTTTGTCTCGCTGGCCTTCCAGATCCCGTTCAGCAACAGTCCAGCCCCGGATACGTTGCCTGCCGACAATGCTAATGCCTACGGACACGGATCGTTCGTGGTATTCTGGATGCTGAATTGGGTTGGCATGACTGCGCTTGGACTACCCTGCGAGAATATGGGGATGATCCTCGGGTTTCCCTACAATGCACTATTCCTGATTTTCTGGGTCATTACCAACGTCGCCACTGGCTTTTACGCGTTGGATCTGGCCCCTGGATTCTTTGCTTGGGGTTATGCCTGGCCTTTGCATCGCAGTAAGTCTTCCGTCATTCGAATTGCCCTGCAGCTGTCTAACTCGTGTAGTTGTCGAGGCGCTCCGGACTATTCTCTTCGGCACGCATTCACGAATCGGACTCGACTTTGGCATTCTGTTTGCGTGGATTGGAGTTTCTATCMTATTATACCCATTTGCCGCATTTATCATGCGCTGGAAGATGAAGCGAGGATTATAATCCTCTACTACAAAAAAAAATGCATAGACTCAAACTCAAATTGTATATTCTAGATACCTCTCAGCAACATAATGTATTGACTGTGGCCATACTCAGTATGGCAGAGATCTGATCACGTGATCTCGCCTACTAGATAGCTCCTACTATTTATATAATAGTAAACATACTTCTACATAGTAATAAAATTAATAAATATCTTTATATCTTTCACTCCCTATTTACTTATTCTATAGATTATAAGCCTAGAGCCTCTTAGAGAGCTCTAGGGAATTATTCCTAAGTTCTTTCCTTAAGTTAATTTACTTTTAAAAGCCTCTTTTAGGCTAGATATTCTGCCTAAAACAGAAACCATCCTTTTATTATATCTATAGGCCCTGGCTCTGCCTATATAATATTTATTATATTTAATTATCTCTAGTAGTTGCCCCTTAGATATATCTAATACCTTATTTTTTTTCTTTAAATATATCTAATACTTTATTTATTTATTTAAATCTCCCTGTAAGATGTCTTAAGTAGATCTCTATAAGCTACTATTACTTATAGGTATAGATACCTTCTAAATCTAGTCTAAAGCTATTAAGATATACCTATATAGTTAGAGGGTATAGTATATAGTAAATAGCTTATATATAAGGCTATAGCTACTACTAACCTGGCCTAAAGTAAGTATATTAGAAGATATAAGATAGTATAAGAGAATTAAGAAGGTAATTCTAGATTAGGATAAAACTAATAATAAAGTATATAGAGCTATATACTCTACACTATCCTATACTATTAGATATAAAGTAATTAATTTAGAATCTTCTAAAGCTATTTAGGAATATCTTAATAATAAATATAATATAATAGCTAATATATAGTCTTTTAAGGGACTGTAAATAGCTATTAATATAGTATATAATAACTATAATAGAGTCTAAGATTATATATTAAAACTATCCCTTATACTAGATAAGTTTAATTATAGCCTTAGGGAAGGTAAGCAGCTTCTAGAATTTATTAAGATCTAATTCTTACTCTGTAATCTTAGTAAGATATAAGAGATATTCCTTATATCTTATCTTAATAGTTATTATAATAAGAGAACTACTATATTTGATAGTATTATATAGATTCTTATCTAGGAGGAGATATATATAAAGTTTAATATATCTTCTGTAAATATTATAAAAGTATAAAAAGGGAAGAAGCTTGCCTAGAAGGATAATAGTAATTCTAAGAATAAATTAAACTAATTAAATTAGTCTAATTCTAATTTAAATAACTAGAAAGATTCTAATGGCAAGGTTCCTTAGGAAATAAGAAAGAACTAAAAATACTATTATTATAGTAAAACAGGCTATAAGAAGCCTGACTACTAGGAGTTAAATCTAGATAAGAAGCCTAATAATAAGAAGACTTTATCTAATTAATTAAATTAATTAAATCATGCTAATTATCATTATTATACTTATATAATAGGTACTAATAATATAATACTAAATAGCTAGTATATAACTACTATAATACTTAAAGAAATAATACTTACCCTCTATACTATTAATAATAATAAAGATAATAAAGTCCTTACCCCTACTAATAATAATTTAATTAATAAAGAAGGCATCCTTACCTTATAATTAAATAAATAAGATATTAAAGATATATAGATAGTAATTATTACTATTAATCTAGCTCTATACTTATATACCTATATTAATATTTAGATTATTAATTCCAGAGCTACTAAATACTTTATTATAATACTTATAAACTTTATAGATAGCTTAAGGAAGCTATATAAATAGAGAATAAAGATAGTAATAGAGTAAATTATATATTTTAATTTAATTAGGGATATTATTTTACATCTAGTTTATCTAGGTGGATATACTAGATGTGTTATTATTACTAATATTCTCTATATCCCTAAGGTAGTAGTTAACCTTTTAGGCACTATTTAATTAGGCTGTAAGGGTCTAGGGGTTAATCTCCTACTAGATAATATTATAATTACTTACTTATTAGATTAAATAATTATTAGATATAGAGATATTATCTAGAATACTTATATTCTTTACCTTATAGGAAGCAACATAGTGATTAAAGCTAATAAGCTAGTTAAACTAACTAAGCTAGATATACTATTTAAAACCTAGCTAATTATATTCTCTTATTATCTAGAGAGAGATAAAGATTAGTTATTTACTCTATATAAATATAAGCTGCAAGAAGATTATAAGTAAACTAAGTAAGAATTAGTAAAACCTTATTATAATATTAAATCTAATATCTAATCTAGATAGCAGTTCCTGAGTAAGTAATATATACTTATTTTAGATCTACTATATAGTAATTATGCTAGCATATATATACTAAAGAAGGATAAAGTTAATTTAATAATATAGTATTACTATTTTATATACTTATTAATTCTAAATATTATCTATATATCTAAAATAGTTAATAGAATGGATATTAAGGGACTAACTATACCTAAATATACCTATAAATCCTATATAGTAGCTAATGCTATAGTCTATAAGGGATATATTACTATATCTCCTATTAAGTAATATAGGGAATATATCTTTATTAATATTAGAGGTAGATATCTTAATATAGTAGATAATTTTATTACTAGCACATACTATTAGATGCTTATAATAGATTAATTTAACTATTAGGTAATACTTTAATTACTTAAATATAAATATCTTACTTAGAAACACATCAAACTCTTTATTAAGGAGGAAGAATATACTAGTATTAAGATTTAAACTATCTATATAGATAGTAGTAGTAAGTTTATTAAGAAGGAGCTTCAGGCCTAGGCTAGAAGTAAATCTATTAAATAGGAACTTATAGTACTATATACTTATAGCTAAAATCCTATTATAGAATATCTTATATATACTATTCTAATAAAGATTTATACTATTATTAATAATAAGACTATTCTATATAAACTCTAGGGAGAGATTATAAAGGGAGTTATTCTAATTAAGAATATTTTACCTATTTAAGGTAAGAATATAACTCTATATAAGATATACTTTAATAAATATCTAGATATTAGC
Source organism: Aspergillus pseudoviridinutans (assembly GCF_018340605.1). Lineage (NCBI taxonomy): Eukaryota > Fungi > Ascomycota > Eurotiomycetes > Eurotiales > Aspergillaceae > Aspergillus > Aspergillus pseudoviridinutans. The sequence goes on along the minus strand of NW_025091285.1, from coordinate 362,357 downwards.
TCTTTGCAGATCTTAGGCTTAGTTAGATATCTTACTATTACTAATAAAATAAGATCCAGGCAGGGTATTATAAAGATTAATCTATATACTATTTACTACTACCTAGTTAGCTATACTAGCTTAGGTAAGTAGTATATTATCTAGATACCTATAACTAATAAAGTTAAATATGCCTATAATATTATTTTTAAGGAAGGAAGTAATCTAGATCTCTATAGTAATCTAGATAATAATTATAGTAAATTTATTTATTTACCAGCTATTCTACTAACTAATTATAATCTAAATAAGATTACTAGTAATGATAATTCTGATTAAGATATTATTAGAGACTAGAATCTAACTATACCTAATCTACTAAGACCTAAGGATAGTATTCCTATACTATAAATATAAGTAGAAGCTAATCCTAATATTACTAAGGATACTAACTTTCTATATAGAGGCCTGTTTAGTAAGCTAGTAGAAGATCTTCTAGATTATTCCTAGCTAGAAGTAATTTAGCTTATAGAATAGGGGGTGCAGTATATTAATACTAAGACTATAGAGAAGTATATAAAGAATTATATTATTACTAGGCATACTTATATAGGTAATGATTACACTAATATTATTAAACCTTCTTCTTTTAAAGAGGCTATTAAATCTCCTAAGGCAGAAGACTAGTAGAAGATAATAAAGATTAAGATTAATAACCTTATTAAGTAAGGCACCTAGGTATTTAAGGCTCTACCTTCCAGCTATAAAGCTATTAAAGAATATTAGGTATATAAAGTTAAGATTAGTACAGATAATAAGATTATCTAATTTAAGGCTAGATATATTACTAAAGGCTATGCCTAAATACCTAGAATTAACTTTAACTAGATATTTTCCCCTACTATAAAGCCAGCTACTATCTACCTATTCTTTATACTTATAGCTATCTTAGGCTATTATTATATTAAGGCTAATATTAAGCTTACTTTCCTGTAGGGTAAGTTCTTTAATAGTAAAGTTATCTATTTAAAGTAGCTATAAGGTTTTAATAATAGATCTAGATATATATATAAGCTACTACTTCCTTTATATAGATTAAAGTAATCTATATATATCTAGTATCTTATATTCTATACTAGAGTTATAAAGATTAGATTATAGCTATCTAAGGTTAATAAATACCTCTTCTTTAATACCTATAGTATACTCCTTATCTTATATATTAATAATATAGAGATTGCTGGACCTTCTAAGCAAATTACTAAGGAGGTATATAAGGCTATTAGGAAACTATTTAATATTTTACTTATTAGCCTAGCTAGCTATTATCTAGGTATAAAGATAGACCTGGATATTAAGAAGAGATAGATTAAGCTATCTTAATATACTTATTTTTAATATCTTATTAATATATTTAATCTGTATTCAGTTAAAACTATAGTAATACCTATAGAAGAAGATACTTAGCTAGTTAAATCAGATTAGCCTATTAGATATAATCTTAAACTTAAAGAGAGATATAGAGTAGGAGTTAGTTTAGTTATATATCTAATATTATAGACTAGGCTAGATACTGCTTTCACTATTAGAAAGCTAGCTAGATATACTATAAATCCTAATAAAATATATTATAAGCATCTTATCTATCTTATTTAATTCTTCTATCAGACCCTAGATATTAGAATTATCTATAAGCCTTATAATATAAAGGATATTATACATAAGCTAGGCATTATTATTAGCTATATTAATACTGATTATATAGGCTATATTAATATATACTATTTAACTACTAGATATATCTTTATATTTAGTAATAGACTAATCTTATAGGCTTCTAAGCTATAATTAGTTATCTCTCTATTAACTTATAAGGCTAAATATACTATAATTATTTATACTATAAAGGAAGCTATCTAGCTTACCTATCTCCTTAAAGATATTAGTTTTAATGATGTATGGCCTATGTAGATTAATACTAATAGCTAACCTACTATAAATCTAGCTTATAATATATAGTTCTATATATGTAGTAAGTATATTAATATTAATTATTATTAGATCAGAGAAGTAATTATTAAGAAGTAGGTCTTTTTATAGCATCTTTTGTTAGATAAGATAATTACAGATCTTATAATAAAGCTACTTAGTTATCTAAAGTTTAATTAATTCTTTAAGGTACTAGGCTTAGCCTAGCAGAGCACTGTGAATAGTAGATCTCAATACTATGATTATAGATTAACTGCCTAATTAGGAAGTGGCTACAACCTCATTAATCAAATCTGGGGGTGTGTGGCTATACTTAGTATGGCAGAGATCTGATCATATGATCTCACCTACTAGATAGCTCCTACCATTTATACAATAGTAAACATACTTCTACACAGTAACAAAATTAATAAATATCTTCATATCTTTCACTCCCTACTTGCTCATTCTATATTGACTTGGTTTGCCTAGCCCATCTACAAGACATGTACATAGTGTACAACATATACTCCGATCAGAGAGCAGGAACAGCTAATCACTTGGCTGATCGGGCTGCTCCCCCATCGCCTGCAATTTATCCCTCGCCTGCTTCTTCCCCATATCCGTCACGTTGGGATTATGCGTTGCCCTGTTCAGCATCAGCATCACCAACACTCTCATTCAACTCTCATCGAAAACTACATACGCCTTCAACCCCCTCTTCACATTCGACGCATGGCGCTCATCCTCGCTCGTGCTGGTGGCTTGACCACTCTCGTATCTATCGAGCTCCTGCTGCGCGTGTTGCTTGGCCTGGTCCGAGACGTTTGGGTTCCGGAGGGTGCTGCGACTTGTCAGTCTACGTCTTTTTGTGGGAATATGAGGCGTACGCTTTGTATCCCCTCATTACATTCTCGGGGTCGCGGCCTTCGCTGGGCTCGCGGCTTCGGCTTCGTGCTCGGGGCATGGTTTAGTGGTGGTGTTGGTTGATGGTGTAGTAATGGATGTATCATATATCATGTATGTCTCCTGAGTTGCGGTGTTGGACTTAGGGGTTTAAGTAGCTCGAGGAGACGCCACTGCATCTTATCATGATGATGTTGTGCTACGCTACGTGCTACGTCCCATGTGTGATGATGAGTGTATGACATGATTGTGTTCCGTGGTTGAGGGTAGTTCCTTTACCTTATAATGCTATGTATTTGGATAGTGTCAGTGATGTCGCACGAAACGTGGCTATGGAGATGTTGTATGATAGATCCATCATAGATGAGATGTAGCGATATGGATTACTCGAATAGGAATTGTACCTGACGATCAGTATTAGTGCGTATACCCGTCTCCATTTCCACATGGCTGTGGGGAATAACAGGTCTCGATATATGCATATCTATACTGCAGATGTGATATCAAGTCCAGCTTGTAATCACTGTTTACTCTGTATACCATAGGTAGTGTATACAATTCATCATGCCAATCGGAAATCTACTCCGACTCGCCGCTTGCATCAGCCCTTGTTCCAGCCAAGGCGGACTTCGGGACAGATGTCCGTGAGGCCTGTTTCATCACGTGTGGCTTCAGAGGATGGTAGCACCTTGGCAAGTGCTTGTTCTGCTTCAAGCTACACTGCCATGGCTGTAGTGTACTTGGCGACAAGGAAGGCTTGTCAAGCAGATTCTGACATTGAAAACTAGCAATAATTCTAAAGCAATGGAAGTCCAGATTCAATGTCCGTCGCGGTGATCCCCGATTGCGGCAGGTAAGCCTGATAACAGGCAAGGCACACACTTCCCGCGCTAGGCGCATATCCTCCATTAGAATGTTTCATACCAACTGGGTGAAGTGGCCGAGGCACGAGCACTCCTTCTTAGAGCGAAACTAGGCACTCCGTGTACAGCTGCAAACCTTCTAGAACATCTTTTAGTCCACGTGCGTATGGCCTCGCCCCCAGCGCAAGGGATGGAATGTTGGAACGCAGAAAATTCTTCGCCCCTTCTTCTTGAAATCCTGCATCAGCATGGCGCCTGTATCATGATCTCTTTGCTTGTGAATGGCTGATATTGCCACACTGCTTCTGCTGTTCCAGGGTCGACGCCCGAACAGGTTGTGTCTAGGAGGTCCAAGTCACTTGCGTAGTGTAGTGTAGAAAGACAGCACGTGCGACAACCGCAGCGTCTCATTCATTGGCACGATGAGATGCTAGTTCGATGTCATTTGTATGTAACCTTGGAAGCAGTAGTGAAGCAGAACCTAACTAGAGAGCATGAAGTGGCTTCAGATAGTGAGACTGGGCAAGCCATCAGATGCCCTGGAGGCATCGATTTCTTGGCATGGCTGTGGGTCCCTGGCCACTCAGCACGGCGGAACTGAGCATGTTCTGGAGTACGGTGTTCTGATTGGCTGTATATTGACTGTATATTTTCCGAAAGGTTTGCAAGCTCGGACGGCCCGAACCAATCAGAGACCGGATTCTGTACGGGTTAAATGACCAATTCAGCAACGCTTAGCAAGAGTAAAAAAGCAAGCGTCGGCCGTCTGGGCAAAGGTCTTGATGAAGCTTAGGTGAGCTTGGGTCGCGATACTAGTGGCTCCCTGACTTTCTCGCAGGCGTGTAGAGTGACATGCCTTAGTCACAGGAGTGGTTGACACGAACATGGCGGGGTCCAGATTCACTATCGTGGCCCGACTCGCGGTCTCGATTCGTTGCAGCCATCGTTTAATCTTGTTCACGGGCTTGGAGCCAAGTAAGCTAAAAAAACGCCTGCATCTGTGTCGTCTCTGTACTCTTTGTACATAAGGGGGTCGATCCCATCTTTGACACGAAGTTCCTTTGAATCCTTCCGAGGACTAGGTTCGACGACTCTGAGTCCCCTGCCTGGCGTGGTCTTTTCATTTAAATATACATCTTTAATACTTTCCACTCTCCTTTAACCAACCTCAGCCATGGCTTCTACAGAAGGCGGCAACTCCGCCTTCCGGAACTACAACAATGAGTTGGCTCATGTGGAGGATCCCCGAGAGCGTCGTCGTCAGGCTCTGGCCGAGATTGACAATGCCAAGTTCGGCTGGTACCACGTCCGCGCCGTCGTCGTTGCCGGTGTGGGTTTCTTCACTGACTCCTACGACATCTTCGCCATCAACCTGGCCTCCAGCATGCTGGGTGTTGTCTTCTGGCAGGACGCCAAGTCCAACCCCGGCAAGACGCCCTCGACCGCAGATACTGCTATCAAGGTGTCTACCTCTGGTGGTACGGTCATTGGACAGCTATTTTTCGGTTGGCTTGCGGATCGCATCGGTCGTAAGCGCATGTACGGTATTGAATTGATCATCATCATCATGGCCACTCTGGCTCAGGCTCTCTCCTCGGACTCGACTGCTATCTCCATCGTTGGTATTCTCATCTTCTGGCGTGTTATCATGGGCATTGGTATCGGTGGCGATTACCCTCTGTCTTCTATCATTACTTCTGAGTATGCTCCCCTGTTTGAACGTTCGCTGCTGTTGGACTTCCGCTGACATGGTTCCTTGTTCAGGTTTGCTACCACAAAGTGGAGAGGTGCCATGATGGGTTCCGTCTTTGCCATGCAGGGTTTCGGTCAATTCGCGGCGGCCATCATCGCTCTGATTGTTACTGCTGGCTTTAAGGAATCTCTGGAGACTGCCAGCTCCGTGGGCAAGTGCTCCGGTGTCTGCCAGCTTGCTGTCGACAAGATGTGGCGTGTGGTCATCGGTTTCGGTGCCGTCCCTGCCTGCATCGCCCTCTACTACCGTCTCACCATCCCCGAAACCCCCCGCTACACTTTCGATGTTGCCCACGACATTATCAAGGCCGACGAGGACGTCCGTGCCTATATGACCGGCAAGCACGAGGGTCACCCCGACGAGGTCCGCCGCCAGTCTGTCCTCCAGAAGCACGGCGGTGACGTGACCCCCAAGGCCAGCTGGGCTGATTTCTGGCGCCACTACTTGCAGTGGAAGAACGGAAGTATCCTGCTTGGTACTGCTGGTTCTTGGTTCTTCCTCGACGTTGGTAAGTCTCGTCACCTGCCGAGCTAGCTTTGAAATGATATTAACTTTCAATAGCGTTCTACGGTCTTGGTCTCAACAACTCTATCATCCTGAGTGCTATCGGCTGGAGCGGCGGCAAGAACGTCTACGAAGTCTTCTACAAGAACGCCGTCGGTAACCTGATCCTGATCTGTGCGGGTGCCATCCCCGGCTACTGGATGACCGTGGCCACCGTCGACACCATCGGCCGCAAGCCTATCCAGCTGGGTGGCTTCATCATCCTGACCATTGTCTTCATCGTGATCGGTTTCGCCTACGACCCCCTGTTGAAATCCAACAACGGTCTGCTGGGTCTGTACGTCGTCGCGCAGTTCTTCTTCAACTTCGGCCCCAACGCGACCACCTTCATCGTGCCTGGCGAGTGCTTCCCCACCCGCTACCGGTCCACCTCGCACGGTATCTCCGCCGCGTCCGGCAAGGTCGGCGCCATCATCGCGCAGTGTGTGTTTGGACCTCTGGTGCACAAGGGCTCCAATGACCCGTCCAAGTCCCCCTGGCTCAACCACGTCATGCAGATCTTTGCTCTGTTCATGCTGTGCGGCTGCTTCACCACTCTGCTCATTCCCGAGACCAAGCGCAAGACCCTCGAGCAGCTGTCCGGGGAGGAGTTTGACACTGATACCCTGGTGCAGAACTCTCCCATGATCCAGGCGGAGAAGAAGGACAACGCGACCGTTGCCGCTGTCTAAGTAAATGATGATGTTGGATAAATGACTGCTATGTCATGACTGTGAATAAATCCGTGCCTATGGCCGTTCCTTTGTTATAGATACCATAGTTAATGTACTTTAATCAATCATCTGCACGTACATCTGTCATCTGTCCACGACATCCGTAGTAAGTACGCAGCACGCAGTACTACACTCAACCCATCCAGAACCAGAATAAAGATACAGATTAAATCCAAGTCGCATGAAAGAAAACTACAGTCTCGATTTTTATTATTTCATTCCAAACCGAGTTAGGGCAAACGAGAAGGTCAAGTGGCGTTGTGGAATTTTATCCTTAAATACCTCGACTCCCGTCCCCAACATTCTCGCACTCTCTCCTCCACCTCCACCTACCTCCCATACTCAAAACCAAGCCAAAATGTCGCCAACAACAACCACCACGGCATCAACCACTGCCTCTACAAACCAAAATGACCCCCAAGAAATCCCCGAATTAAAAACCTACCCCGCCACCACAAAAGACGACCTCATCTCCGCCCTCCGCCTCGTCGCCGATTCCGTCGCGCAACAGCGCCAAACCGCCGCGCGCGCACTCATCTTCCACCCCCTCTGGCTATCTGCCATGGCGGCCGTGATCGCAATCGTCTATAAAGCGATGTACACCAATTCCTCTGACCTCCCGCTCATCGGGACGACGAGCGCAGGGTGCGTGATGGCGGGGTTGTTGGTTGTGAGGGGGTTGACGGGGGGTTATATCGAGGAGGCGGAGAGGGTTGGGAAGTGGGAGTGGCTCTTCCCCGCTTCTAGCACTGGGACAGAAGGAGAGGAGAAGGGGCAGGAGCAGGAGGTTCTGGTGACCAAGTTCGGGGAGAGGATTATTGGCGCGGTTGTGCTGCGTGGTGTTCCTGCCGCTGCAGAGGAGAAGGGAAAAGTGACGGGGGTTATTCGGGCGTGGACGGTTGAGAGACGGTACCGCGGAAAAGGGGTGGGGGTTGGATTGCTAGAGGAGGCAGTTGAGGTCTGCAGAGAGAAGGGATGGGAGGGGCCGGTGTTTGATGAGGAGCATGCGAATGCGAAGAGGGTGTTGCCGGGGTTGTTTAATGGGGGGTTTGAGAGGAGAGAGAAACGGGCGAGGAAGGTGTTGGAGGGGGTGAAGAAAAGAATGGAGTAGAAGCCATGATTGATGTATGATAGTTATGTACCTATTTTAATAATGTTTATAGATCTCTGAGTGATTTGCTTACAGCACCATGTCCAGATATCCAACTTGGATAGATACCACGACGGAAATAGTGCTGATTCCTTCTGATTTGAAGAGAGGTAGTATCTTGAAGATAGATTTCTTTCTACCGTTCTATGTGATTGACTGTGATCCTGACCACTAATACACCAAATGACTCTGTTTCAGCATACAGTGTTGGATTAGTTAATTGTGGCTAGTCAAGACCGAAGTCTACTACGTCGAACTGTCCCTCGCGAAAGGCTCCCATCGTCTCGCCCTGCATAATGCCGTGCACATAACTTTCGCCAACAAGCACATATCGACCGTTGGGCTTCCGCCGTAGTATTATAGGTACCATGGCCCCAAATAGGATGCAGCAGATGTCGCCCTCCTTCAAGGCGCGCGGTCCGATTCCTAGAAAGCCGCGTTTCGTGATAAAGACCTGCCGATTCGCCATGACCACCTGCATGTCCATGAGGAACTGGAGACGATCGCCCTTCCCCGCCTTTGATGCACGTGTGCGCTGGGCTACAGAACGCGAGATAAAGGCGGCGAAATTCGCATCTAGTGTCTCCTCGTCCGATATCGCCGCGGGACCGTGCAAGAACATAGAGCTCTGCACAGCGCTCCAGTTAGTCAGTCCGGCCGTTAGCGTACGCCCTAACGCTGTGGCCAGCCCGTTGGTGAATTCCTTCGGATCCTGGTCTGTGTATGGCGAGCTGATGTCGTGTAGATGCTCAAGTATATCGTGTATGGAGCTAGACATCTTGATGTCGAGTGCCTCGAGATTTTTGCCATAGCGCTCGAACGGGACGGATACGATGCAACTGACAATCTCATCGAACTCAAACCCTCGCACCATTAGGACGTCGCCCTCGACGGAGATACGCTGGAGTGTGGAAGACCCAGGAGACACGTTGTAGGCGAGTTCTTCACTGGTGGTATTCAATCCGTCTCCCAGTGTAATGCAGTGTTTGCGGGTGTCCCATCTGGGGACCCATGAAGGATGACCCTCCAGCATGATGGTATGTTCGTCCTGTTCGACAGCTGCGAGGAGTCGCAGGTTGCCAGTCTCTGTCAATATTGCCTCGGAAACTTCTTTAAATACGAGAGATGGCCTCTTCGCGTAGTCAGGCTGCACATGTGATGAATTTTCCTTCGTTTGATCTGCCTGCGTATTGTCATGGCGGTAAAATTTGCGAGCTGCTTGATGTCCCAGGGTTGCATAGATGTAGTCGTGTTTAACACTTGCTATGCTTGTCCGCGAAGCCTGCAGGATGTCCAGGTAATCAACCCTGTCGTTTAAATCGACGAACATTTGATACTTGTACAAGAAAACAACGTTGAACGCTCGCGTTAGAATGGCGCCCTTCAAGTGGTACGTTTGGTAAACAGGTAGTCGAGAGCCGGCGAAGGCCATCATCGAGACGAAAAGCTCTATGGACATTTTATCGATGGTCTCCCGGCCATAGAGAAACTCGCCCTGGTATGCTAATCCGAATTCTTGGAGAACCCATGCTCGAGACCACCAGTCGCAGCTGAGCAGACTGATTGTTTCTTCCCACTCATTCTGCGAGATGGAATGGAACATTGCAGGGGACACTTGTGCTGAGAATCGTCTCGGCTCGAAGTCAGCTTTCGGTGGACTCTTGAAGTGGCGCAGCCAGGTCTCAAATATATTGTTGATTTTCTTGAGTACCTTCATGGCGCGCGTATCTCGCGAGGTATCTCCGTCGAGACAGAAAAGCACAGTTCTGGCCCCTTCATATATCTTGTCCATGATACTAACCTGCTGATTCTTCTCCAAGACATCATCCTGGTTGATACAAATTGCGTCTGCCCACAATGTCCTACTTGACTCCGATAGGCGAACTCTTAGCAGCACCTGTTCGAGACTTGCTGTGATCGGCAAAAATGCACCGTTACAGATAATGCTCCCAGTTTTTTCCACGGAGCCCCAGACATAGGAGACGGCCTCGTATCGATGTGGCCAGTTTGGTCTCTGTCCTAAAGGGTACTCATACAGGCGGCATTCTAGAGGATCGTGAGCGGAACCTGGTTGCAAATCAATAACCCGAATAGAGTCGTCTAACTGGAGCTTCTCATAGGCGAACACTGAAACGGGATGAGCCCCTGTAGATGATCCTCCGGACTGTGTCTGCCGAGCGAGGCTTCGCCGTTGTGGGCTGCCGCGAATGGGTCTAATATGCGGTACGCGCTCCTCGATAGCTCGCGCAGGTTTGTCTGGGACATATTAGTGGTTGGTTTGATCCGGGCAGAGGACATGAAGCATCACACCGCGGCGTTTTGAAGCCGACGTTGGCTGCCTGTGCTTCTTTACGGTAGACCCCATGGCGTGGTGGACACTCGAAATCAAATGTGCGGCTATTGTAGGTATAGCCCTTGAGACTAAGCTGCTGATTTCTCCGTAGTTACCAGGGAAAATAAAATCCGGCAATTTGTTTGAGTTGCTAAACAACTTCCTAGCTGGCCTGAACAGTTGGGCAGGATTATGCGCAGCTGCCTTGTGGCCTGTCCAAACGAGGTCGACTGAGCTAGCTTAGGTGTCATTCTGTGTTGTACCCTGTCCCTAGCTGTCGATCTTTAAATTTATCCTCTGCACCTGCCTTATAGGATATGAGGAAATATGGAGGTAGGACATGGAGATAGCACTCTTCCTTCTGCCCAGAGCGCTGAATAAGCCTTGATGATTTGTTTCTATACAGACCCTCTATTATGTAATGACGTCACTAGTAGATTCCCAAACAAACCAACCTTCTCATGCATCAAAATTCTGGAGTCTATTTATTCTGAGTAAAGCTAGAATCTTCTTCTATGGTCAATCAAGCGATAATCAAGGACGATAGAGTTTCACAAACGACGTGGAGCACCCCAGGATACCTAAATATAGCACTGGGATGCCCCGACAACCCACCTGATTGGCTGCGCCTGTGCCAGCTCTGACATTCTTTCTTTGTTGTCATGCGATCTCCGATCTTTAAGTTTATATAATTGGAATCTGAGCGCTCTGTTCTTTTAATTCTTCTGATCTTACTTCATACGGTCGGCTGTTGCATACAACCACCAGCCTACATCTACCTTTACTCTACGTCGACACCAAAGTCAAACTATGGACGTGGCGACAACAACAATGTCATCAACATCAACATCAACAGCAACCTCCACCACCTCAGGAGCATCAGCGACATGCACAGGCAACCGCTGGGTCCTCCCCGTCCAGGACGTCGCGTGCGCCCTCCCCGCAACAGGAAACTACTCCTCCGTCATGGACAAATGCTGCTCCCCGGCAGCCGTCACGAAATACAACGACGGGTGTGGCCTGTACTGTCTCGCACAGGGGCATAGCATGGGCGAGTTGCTAAAGTGTATTGAGGAGAATGGAGGCAATAAGGATGTGTTTTGTGGGGGGCAGTTGAATGCCACCGCGACGGCGAGTTTGAGTTCCACGGCGTCGAGTACGGGGTCGAAGACGGGGGCGAGCGCGAGTCAGACGAGTCATAGTGGTGCTGGGACGAAGCGAGTGTCGGTTTTGGGGGTGGGGTTGATGGTGTTGGTTGTTTGTGGGATGGTGATTTGATTCTTCGCTTTGCTTTGCTTCTGCGATCGGTGATGGGAATGCATATGGGTGGTAACGTGGTGTTGTATTGTACTTTTGTACTTTTCATGCTGAGTCGAATGGATATGATTTTTGTACGAGTTTGGTTCCTGGATCTGCAGGAGGAATAGCTGCGCTGTAGATGCCCTTGAGATGTATGACTTATAGCTGTCAACCAGACCACATAGGCGTAGTTGGATATCAATCTAGCGTATGCTCGTCGTGATTCCTCCGCCTTGGGAGGACACTTATCTGAGTGAGTTGGGCTTCCATCAGCATGCTGAGTATCGACAAGGCCAGTATGATGGCATACAACTGATGCTGCACCTCTGTAGATACCTCCTGAATGAAGGTCAGAATTTATGTATGGGTCAATTACTTGGATGGACGTTCATCATGCTCGTGACGACTAAAGCAAAGAGTCTGCTGTGTCCGCGCACCAAAATTCTTTACTTCAGTGACTCATCCTCCTAGTTTGATCTGCAATAGCATGCGACGGTTCGATTCTCCAACGGACCCTTCAAGCATTGGAGCCATCAGGCTTTAGACAGCGTTGGGTAGGTCCATAGCTGTTCGGAATAGTTTGAAACTGTGGATCAGGAATATGAGAACTCTGCTGTTGATTGCAAAGGTGAAAACAAGTCTTAATATTTCTTATCCACTCTCAGTTGACGGAAAGTGGATAGTGATATTCGAAAGTTGAGCAATATACCCAAATAGGAAAAACGCCCAACTACTCCAACTCTTCCCGAAACGGCAAAACACCCAACCATAGCCTCAGACCCACCACCTTTTCTGATATCAGATGTACGCTTGTCACTGCTCGCTAAGTCTCATGCTGAGCAGGAATCCCCGGCAGCCCCATCCACAACCCCATAATTCCCCCCAGCAAGCCAATCGCAAACGGCTGCAACACCTTGACCCCCTTGGCCTGCGCAATCGCCCCAACAGCAAACGGCAGCACTGAGCCGCCTCCTGCTCCAAAGGCCGCCGCAAAGCCAATCGCAGTGACGTGCAGCCCACGCGGCAGCAACTTGGTCGCCACGACCACAACAGCAGGGAACAGCGGACCGAGGAAGAAGCCCTGGAGCGAGACGGCCACGGTGGAAACGTAAAAGTTCGGAACGAGCCAGAGGATGAGACCCAAGGCGATGGAGAGGACGAGATAGATCTGCAGCGCAGCATCAGCACGGCACCCAATAATCAAGGGACGGGAAGCTTACAGAAATGGCCAGTTTCTCACCCACCCTAGGGGTCACAAACCCTAGTACCACCCGGCCCACCGTAATCCCCAACCAGAACCCGGTCGCCACCATCCCACTCGCAAAGGGCTCGCCGTGCCGCTCGCGCATCATGAAGGTGACGATCCACCCGCCCAGCGCAACCTCCACGCCGACATACAGCAGCAGGAAAACCGAACACAGCCAGGTAATCCTTCCCGCGCGTTTCGTGAACAGCGCCTTACGCAAGCTACCACCGCCGGTGCCGGTGCCACCAGTCGAATGCTGCGTGTCCCGCCGGAAGACCGCCCCAGTATCATCCCAGAAGCAGTAGACTGAGGTTGCTAGCTCGATGACCGCGCAGCCAATCTACCATTGTCAGTTCATCCGCACTTACATCCCATGGGACAGAGGAAGACAAACCATGATGTAATAGAAATACCACCAGCCCACCCCCACCTTCGTGACCAGCGCTGTGGCAACCAACGGCGCAAGCACTGCCCCCGCGCCGTAGAATCCATGTAGCAGGCCCAACACCTGGTTCGCATCCGCCATGTTGCCGACCCAGGCATTCCACCCTGAGTCCGCGAGGCCGTTGCCGAACCCCGCGAAGATGAAGCTCACCACGAGAACAGGGTATGGCGGGTGTAGGCAGTTGATAATGTACGAGAGGATATGGCACGAGGGGGCGATGATTGCCACGCCGCGCCGGCCGAGGCGCAGGTGGATGTGGTTGTTTGTTAGTGCAGCGAGGGCATACCCGCCCAGCGGGGAGAGGAAGACGAGCGAGACGATCGTGTAGGTGAGGGAGTAGTGTTGTTCCAACTTGTCGGTCAGTATTTTGGCTGGTAGTATAGGATATTGATACTTACGTAGGGAATTAGTGGCTAAGTATGTGTCAGTTATTGAAATGAATGAAGATACAGAGTAGAAGGCTTACACCGTATGCGGCGTCATTTGCGCCCATGACGAGAAAGGCCCAGAAGGTCGCGAGGGTCTTGTAGATGTTCGCCTTGGGATGGTTCCATCGTTCGATGGCGGGGAAGACATTCCCTGACGGCGGGGAATGCGATGCTTCAAGTTGGATACTGGCGAGTCCGTTATTGTCTTCATTTCGAGAGTATGTTTTTGTAGTAGTTGTAGTAGTTGTTGTTGTTGCCATGTCGCAGATATCCAGGATGAACGTTGACAGAAAATTGTAAAGAAATGTCGGACTGATCGACGCACAAGCTGCATTTATAGCTGCCGACTGTCAACTGGCTAACTTCAGTTTCCCGATTAGGCCGAGCTCGTTCCGACCTTCCTTATGGCCCACGGCGCAGCTCCAGTCTCCAGTGGAGAACTGTGGAGAACTAACACGACTACTAAGTGTTTCTTGGCTGTGCTAACTTGGTGACTCATGGGATTGGGGTAGACTAGACTAATCCTTGGCAGCTCAATTCATCATCAGAACGTCAATCATTTAGCAAATGGAATCATGATCTCTGCTTAGAGAGGTTCTTCTCTAATCCCAAACTCTGACGCCCACAAAATCCGCCGCATAAGTTTGAAAACCATTCTGTCCACCCTCATTCCCGAACACCACCTTATTCTGCCCCTTCTTCCATCCAGAGGTCAGAACCCCGAGCGTCGCTGTATCCCACCAGCCCTTGCCAGGCGAGTACAGCTCGCTATGCCGTCCGCTCAACGGGACCTCCAGTCGCACTGGCGCTCCGTCGTTGATGCTGACGGTCAGATTGCGCGAGTTGGATCCCCAGCCCCAAGATGACGAGAAGGCGACATCATTGTTGATGTAGTCGATCGCGAGGTACTTGGACCCCGGGGTGGTCGCTGGAATCGATGTGTAGGCGTTGCTATTGGGACTGAGGTAGCCGATTTTTGAGCCAACGGGGCTGCAGCCGGACCCGCAGGTGGTGTGCTGGGCGCTGCCGGTAACGTTAAAGACGGTGTTGGCGTAGTAGGTGCCGGTCGGTGGGGTAATCTGGATCGACTCAATAGGGGTCGTGTGCTGGATGGTGATGGTGTTCGATCCAGCCGTCAGGGCGATTCGCGTCGATTTGCCAGAGGTCGAGACAGTCTGGCCGGAAGAGGTCGTGATGGTGACGGTTTCGGTGGATGATCGCGAAAAGCTGATGGCCAGCGTGTAGTTTGCGCTGGTAGTAGCTGCATAGACTGACTGGAAAGTGGTTTTTTGACTGCCTGTAGAGTTCGCGAAGATATTGGCTGGATATGACCCCGATTGGACGGTACCCTGCAACTCCAGAAGCATCGTTCCATGTCCTGCCACACTCGCAGTGTACGATGTTCGCACATCACGAACCACGGTGTTGCCCCATATATTTCTGACAACTTGTGCATACTGCAGACCAACATCAGGCAGATCGAGCGTGAGATCCCTCGACTCATTTCGCCAATTGATGACCGCTACCACGGTCCTGTTGCCCGACAGTGGTCCACTCCACACCTCGTACCCTTCGTCCGACCACCTCCGCTTCAGACTCGCACTCACCCCCAGCGAATCCTGGTTAAACCCAATGACATCCTTCTGCTTCAGCACCTCCAACGATGCCTGGTTGATACTAGTGACATCATCCTTCAACGCCGCCCCAATAGTCAATGGACTTTTCAGAATCGCCCACAGGGAGAAGTGCGTCTGCTCCTCCGGCACCGAAAACACCCCGTTACCCACAAACAACATATCCAGATCTGGCCAGTGACCGGGTCCAGCAAAATCCGTGTTGGGAACGGCCTGGTTCAGCGTGCGAAAGATGGTTCGCCACGCGGGGATGATGTCGTTGCCGATGCGCCAGGAGTTCCCAAGCGCAGGGGCCCAAAGAGCAGGAAAGTCGATACCCCATTCGCAGATTTGGAAGAGGATTGGTCGGCCGACACGGGAGAGGGCAGACGACATTATCTGATAGCGGGAACTAGGAGACGTGCTGGGCTCGTAGTTGACATTGGGGTAGTTGGTGGCGTTGTCCGAGTAGCAGTTGTCATCTACATGATCAGCGGAGCTCTATCTTGTAGGGACGGACATACACTTTAACGCATCCGCCCCCCATTCGGCGAACGTCTGCGCATCCTGTCCTTCGTGGTCTGGTAAATTAGTCAAGCCCAAAATCAAGCATGACGGCACTTACACAAGCTGCCAGCATGGTCTGTCCCACACATCTTGATTCCCGAGTCCTCGTAAACACCGAACAGCAGCCCCAATCCATGAAGATACCTTCCCATGGCGGGAAACCCGCTCGGAAACAAGGTCTCGTTCCAGGTCAAGGTGCCATTCGGTAGCCGATCGGCTACTGACCAGCCACAGTCGGTGGTGACATAGCGGTAGCCTAGTGCGGAGAGTCCTAGATCAACGAGCGCTTTGGCGTTGGAGCGTACTATGGCTTCATTAGGCGAGCATGAGTAGTGGTTGTACGTGTTCCACCTGGCTAGTTAGTGAAGGCCAATCACCAGCAGGAGCAACATACCCCATTTGTGGCGTCTTAGCCAGGCCATTGTCGATGCGTGGATGAAGAGAACCAGCCGCAAGGACTGGCGAAAGTAATAGAAGTGTGACAATGGACTCCATCTTGCCTGCGGACAATAGACTGAAATCTATCAAGCTAGAGAGGTATTTATACTCTTTATGCTAAACGGGCCAATAACCCAATTCGGCGCAGTTCCTGTGGTACGTTTGTCTGAGCACTGTCGATATGCGGAGAATTTCCGAGTTGGGAGTCGAACAATGCAGATCATATTAAAAAGCGGGGAAATTGCGGTTAAATATTTCCAGCCTTTTGCAGGAAAAGCGATGCCATTCCCTCTTAGAATGCCCAAGAGTGGTGCAATAGGCAAATCCCGCTTCTCAGGAACCATCGCAGCAGATCTGCCGGCTTATGTGTCTGCGGAGAAATGACCCTTTCAAGCTAATGCAAATTGCTCGCTCCGCAATCCAAACATCTACTCTGACAGCAAGTAGTAGTCGTCGTTAGAGCTTCGGTCCTCCCAGCAGGTGTGTGTCATAAGTCCAGCTTGATCGTAGGGATCGAAACTTAGCCGTCCTTCAATCAGTTGTCTGCCAGATTGACGGGCTCAGGGTCTATCAATTCTTCTGACCAAAAAAATGATCAATTCGTTTCTGCCGCTGATCAAAAGTAGCGCTCCCGACTCCTCCTTTTGCACGCTGAAGATCCGCCAGATGTGCTCGACTATTTACCCCGAGTACCTGCAGGGAATACCCGCCCAGGACCGGCACATCCGGATCTCCCACTGAAGAACTCAATTTCGGACGAACCAACACCTCCAAGTACCCCGTATTCGTCCAGAACGGATTAAAGGCGTTGATGTCTGCGTCCCCTACTATGCGAACATCACTCGGAGGAAAACACGCGAGTAGAGCGCGCCACAGACTCCGTAGAAGTAACCCGTGCGAGACCACAGCAACGACAGCCTCATCCCCAGCCTCTTCGCCAGCGAGAAGCAAGGGGAGTAAGTAGTAAGAGAGAAATGCGTTTGCGCGCTGGCGCATGGAAGCCTCGGATTCCGGCTGCTTGGGAACAGTGCTCGATTCCCAGGTTGAATGCCACATTTGCCCCTCGAAGGAGCCAAAGTCGCGTTCGCGAAGGGATGGCAGGAGCAGCGGACTTAATTCTGGCTGATGGGCGCTGAGGCCTTCGGCCGTGAGAACGGCTCTGGAGAGATCTGACGAGAAGATATGGCTGAATTTGATGTTTTGTGAGGCGAAATATCTCCCCAGACGGGTGATCTGGAGGGCACCGTGATTTGTCAGGGCCGAGTCCTTGATCCCGGCTCTGTTGGCGTTAGTGATTGTAGGACAAGTAGGTGGGGAACTTACAATCTATGAGCGACGTTATCTACTGTTTCCGCATGGCGGATGAGATACAGTTTCATCTTGATGATTATAGCTAAATGAGGATGCTGGGGGAGATGGTTGTTGGATGAATGGAATATTTTCCGGTGGCGGACTTTTGCTGGGGATTGCTCGGGGCAGTGCGTAATCTGAGTCACCCCGGCTTTCCACCTAGTAGTTATCTACTCACGCACACATGATGCTTTTGCCTCTATTTATTGTCTATACATTTCATTCTCAAATAACATGCCACTAGAAACCTAGCCATGGTGGATGCGCAGCTTCAAGATATAAGCCCGCTCTTCAACATTGTTAATGCTAATGTGTTTATTCATGACATCTTTATAGCCCTTGGACTCGCGGGTTCATCGGCAATTCTCCTCATCAGTCCCGACCTATATGATGCCTCACTGGGGACTATACTGCCGTAAATTTAGGTCTCAGTAGAGGTTCTTTTAAAGTGCGGATCAATATTTTGATGCCCCTTTTTCCGTTTATTCTGTGTATATCCGTTTATCATCAGCTACAACAGGCAACTTTTACATGAAGACTTGATCCGGATCAAAGCTCTCATACCCCCTTCATCCTTAGAAGAAAATGAGAGGCGAAACTCATGTCATCTGTGAACACGATGCTCTCTTGGCTTCCAGAGGAGAGCCAGACTGGGAGAACCGATGGAGCCGCTTCGACTGAAATGGATGTCTAATCTTTGGAGTGTCACAAGTAGTAGAATTCTGAGTTGATTCCTTGATAAGTCCATTCGCCAGCTATCCAGAAAAGTGAATGGCAGAAGTGTCAATTCTATCCCTAATTTCCCTTTAAGCCGCTTATCTCTTATCCTTCCCCAACTCGCTCTCTCATACCCTCAGTTTACTCAGAACCCCATGGAGCTACACATTTGTCCTATCCATTGCCGTTATATGCTTTAATGCAGGAAAGCTGGCACTTCAAGAAATGATGCCAAGTCGAGGTATGCTAGCCATTATCATAGCATCCCGTTTACTGAGAACACAGTAGTCTATATACCATAAGGTGCGCCAATAGTCAACTGGCTAAATCGGTATACCAAGCATCATATTCGAAGTAACGTACTTAATACACAACATTGGTAGGTAATATGCCTTCTATTATTATTACTGAGAGTAAGCACACGTGATGGTGCTGCCTAGTCTCCTGCCCATGTTTAAGCTCTGGACTATGCGGTACGACCCTCTCACAAGACAAGCAAACGATTTCTGTTCCTCCTTTCAAATCTAGTCATTGAAGATCCATTTGTTAGCTCTCCAGCAAATTGAATCCATGCCTGCAAACAAGCTCCCCGTTGATCTAACTGCCGAGATATCCAAACTCGCCAAAACCTCTCGGTTGCAAAATGGTCTCCCCGGCTCGATGCGAGCGCTACCCGCCATTGCGCTATTTGCAGGGACAGCTTTGTCCAAGACTACTGGGGCCTCCAACATGGTTGAGAAATGGATGTTAGGGGATGAAGAAGTTCCTCTGCTTGGGAGTCCGACTTCGGGAACCGCGGACAAGAGAGTCGAGGGACAGACGGGAGATGGACAACGCAGCCAGCACGGGGTCTCAGATCAACGGACAAAGAATGGATTGTAGTTGATTATCTTGGACAGAGTACACACACTGGGCTGCATCATCTGCATAACTCATCCACAACACATATTTCTACCTCGATAGAAACAGAGGAGATTAGTCGAAGTTTTTCGGCACCAACTTAGTAGTGTCTCTTCCTATATGCATATCTATAAGAGTCTCTACGGTTGACGATGATGCAAAGCGTGTTTCAACTTGTTCGAAACATGGAGTCATGGACCTACCGAAGGCAATACGCCATACAACAGACCGCCTTAGTGTAATCACTTAGAAAGTGGCTAATTTGATGCTATCCGCTACTACACTTGCCCAGTCATATTCCTTCAACTCGCTTAACCACGGCGCAATGATTGTCAGCGAGAAGTAAAATGAAGCTGTTCGGATCCGTCCCCGCAAAGATCTGCACCCCACCGTATGTCACCCCAAGAAACCCCAAGATGAGCCCGAACTAGGGATTTCAATCAAACCCCACAAGTCCTTGGCATGTAACCCAGTTCAGAGGTTCATATTAAAGGGATCTAAGCTACCCCAGAGCCCGTCTGTACCCCACAGCATCGTATCCCCAAAATAGCCTGAGCTAAAGAAACTTCAACCCCACAAGCCTTCCCATGGATAGACTCTAGTCTATATTAGGAACGTACTTATTCAAGTAGAGATCGGATCCAGCATGAAGGAAATGATACCCTGGGGTAACTTTCTTCAGGAAAATGCGGGGTGCATGTGATATCCCTGTTTATTGTTGATGCTACATTTCCTGGGCATCTGCCCCAATGAGCAGGGAACTATAAATGCATGGTCTTCTCTCGGTCATGACCTTTACGAAGATATGGACTACTCCTCTAATTCAAAGAATAAAGCATCTCTTTCTTCTGCCGAAACAATGCCAAACGTTGCTACTTTCCTAGGGCTGGTTATGTCCGGAGCAGCGAGTGCATCAGCCGCAACGCTGGGTGCATACAATGTAGACCCGAATTCAATTTCCGTCTCTGGGCTCTCCAGTGGAGGCTTCATGGCTGCGCAGCTTGGAGTTGCATACTCTGATACTTTCAAGGTCGGGTTTGGGGTCTTTGCTGGTGGGCCGTATGATTGCGCTCGCGGCCAGTCGGTAAGTCATTTTTCCAAAACCCCAGAAATATTGACTTTCAAGTAACGAATATACTGACGCAAGGCAGTATACTACATGCATGTACAATCAAAACCCATCTATCACAGCCCCCATCGCCAACATGAAGACCTGGAGCGGCAACAAGATCAACTCAGTCAGCAACCTCCAAAACCGTAAGATCTACATGTGGACGGGAACCGCCGACACCACAGTCGGGCCGAACGTAATGAGCCAGTTGAAGGCGCAGCTGGCGAACTTTGACGCTCCATCCAACGTCTCGTACATCACGACCAGCGGCGCGGTGCACACCTTTCCCACCGACTTTGACGCTTCCGGCGACAACTCATGCAGCTCTTCTGTCTCGCCTTATATCAGCAATTGCCAGTATGACGGCGCAGGGGCTGTTMTAAAGTGGATGTATGGGACATTGAATGCAAGAAACACAGGCACGTTGTCGGGATCAATTGTGTCCTTTAGCCAGACAGGCGAGTACGGTGCCAGCGGGATGGATACGACTGGATATCTGTACGTCCCCAAGGCATGCCAGTCTGGGTCCCCGACAATCTGCAAGCTGCATGTCGCCCTGCATGGCTGCCTGCAGAGCTATAGCATGATCGGCAGCGAGTTCATTTCTAATACCGGGTACAACATGTGGGCGGATACCAACAACATTATCATTCTCTACCCGCAAGCAGTGGCGGATAACACCATGCACACAGTCTGGACGGGGATGTCGCTCTCTAACCCGAACGGTTGCTGGGACTGGATTGGCTGGTATGGAGCAAATGCGGACCAGGTCGGAGGTGAGTCTATGAAGGAAACTTACGGAGTTGGACTTGGTCAGACCTGTTACTGACTTACTGGCTCTTCTCAGGCGTGCAAATGGCTGCGATTGTGAACCAAGTGGCCCGGATTGCTAGCGGTTACGGGGCTGGCGGTAGTTCCTCAACCACTACTGCTACTCCCACGACTACCACCGGCTCTAAAACAACTACTACCACCGCGACCACAACCGCTGTTGCCCCATTGTATGGACAGTGCGGTGGACTCGGCTGGACGGGCCCGACGGCTTGTGCGACCGGCGTTTGCACGGCCTATAGCCCTTATTATGCCCAGTGTCTCCTGGTAGTGTAGCCGTTCGAATTGAAAAACGAAAAAGGACGAAGGTGTGCTCTGAGGGAGAGCTCGCTATCTCTGCGTCTAATCTTGTTTTTGTCTGTATATATCTCTAAGGATTGGCCTTCTCTCTTCTTTCTCTGCGTGCACAAGGACTATATACATTCCTGCCACTGAATCTGTCTTGCATATCTTTTACCCCTTCCAAAGAGTAGAATAGAGTAGAACAGGTGCGGCAACGCGCTCAAACCACAGAGACTGAGGAGGTACAGCAAATGCTGTTTCCCCGCTCAAATGCAAGACCTGCAACATATTGTGCAACAAGCCGTGCGGCTCCGCCGTGTAAGGGTCCGTTTGGTGAGCTGCTCAGCCATATTGCTCGTCCCATTCGGGGCCAGATCGGGAGAAGTCCGAGTTATCGAACTCAGGTTCTGCAGCCGGGTCGTATTCTTGTTCCTCCACATGCTCGCCGTAGTTTGCAATGGGCTACCTGCGTTGTGTGCAGGCATAATGGACTTCGGTTTTTCGCCCTGGGTAAGAGCGAGACGCTTCGGGGGGCATTGGAGGTGGATGAGTCAGTCTGTGTTATGGCCATCCTGGATCCACTTGCAGTCCGACCTCATCCAGCCGAATTTATTGAACCGGCTTGTCTCTCATCCATACATGCTCCGCAACCATAGCCAACTCGTCTCCATCTATGATGACGTCCCTCTCCCCCTTCTCCTCCTCTGCAGGTCGAAGGAACAGTTTCTCGAAACCTATCACGAGGGGTCCCCCGATGATACGCACTGGCGCATCATCGCTTCTTTCCTTTGACACAACCACCTTCTGGACCACCTCGGGCACCTTTCTTTCTGGATCTCCTCTCGTCGGGCGGCTGACCAACTCCCACGTCTCCAAAGTGATTCCTTTGCTTTTCCTCCACACCGAGATGGTGAGGACGGTTTCTATTTCCCCGCCGGAAGCATTGAGCCACCAGCGGGCATCGTTGGCTAGCTTGCCATCAGCATCTGAGTAGGCACACTGAAACACTACTGATGGCCAGCGATCGGAGCGGCCGGCCGGGAGCTGCATAGGCAAGTATGACATGTCGGGCGGTTTGATGCGCTCAGGAGTTATAACGTCAGCCCTTCCGAGAGTTCGCAGTTGATCATCGAGACGATTCCTATTCATGGACGCGAGCCGCTTGACTAAAATGGCATTGTTGATCCCCATGCGTGCCTGTTCGGTGGCCCGGGTGGGTGGTCTTTTGGCGACGAGAATTTGCAGCTGAGGGAAATAGTCGCTGTATAAATGATTCTGCTCCCTCGACTCGCAAAAGTCCCGCATAAAGGTTTGCTCACTGATGTTTGAGAAGATCACGTATGGGTGTTTAGATTCTGCTGCGTCTCTGTAGATGATGTCTCGGAAGTGTTGGATGCCCTGGTAGGAATATTCACTGGTTGTGCGGCTCACCCCGAGGTCGCGGCGGCTGATGCTGGGTGTAGTCACTGCCATCTCTGGAAGGAGGGACTTATCATTGCTCCGCAGAAGAGAAGAGGGAAGGCATATACCCCGTCAGCAACTACAACCACTTGACTACGGTGTCTAGATAACCGTGTCTAGTATAGTAGGAATAGTAGGAATAGTAGGAATAGTAGGAATAGTAGGAATAGTAGGAATAGTAGGAATAGTAGGAATAGTAGGAATAGTAGGAATAGTNATAGTAGGAATAGTAGGAATAGTAGGAATAGTAGGAATAGTAGGAATAGTAGGAATAGTAGGAATAGTAGGAATAGTAGGAATAGTAGGAATAGTCATGCAGGCTGTTCAACATACATTTCCATCTACTACCCTCTGAGATGAATCCTCAATATCTTCCTGATGATACCGCTGATTCAGAAATGTACTCTTCATCTTTACCGCATCTAATTACCTCACCATGATGGCATTTGGTTACAATCTCTGTTAAATCCTTAGCTGATGGAACCTCAAATGGCATATATTGTAGAAGACTGGAAGAATGCGCTTCGCAAGCGGATACCTTAACGAAGAATATAGACGGCTATGTATACGGCCACTAAATCTTAACTCCTCCTGGAACCGACTTCGCACGATGAATGTATTTGCATCAGACATAAGAAGATCTCCGGTCCAGCTGGTACATTTGGACAATATGCGCTAGTCTCATTTCCACTAAGCGTGTATAGATAGATAGAGCCTGCCCTCTCTTCCAAGTTGGACCAGTGCGGTACATATTCAGTAGCAGGCATCTATATCGCCTCAGCTCCAAACTGAGGTTCCTCGGCCTGTGATGGATGCGACAGCATTCCTGGTTCAATGTCCGATGGCCCCTGCTTTGGTGAGGTGTGTCTCTGTTGCACGGAGGAGTTCTGGGTTCTGTCACTGCTACATGCTACCCCTCTCGCTGTGCTCGAGACCCTGTGGCTAACGCCTCGGAACCAGCGCATGAGTGGGCGGAGCGTGACGAGACTTCCAGCCGTGATGCCGAGACCGGCCTCGATGTTCGACGAGATAGCGATATTAGTGGTCGCATCTGGAAAAAAGTTATTACATGCTTGTCTGACTCTCATCGTGAAAAACTGACATAGGAAGTCTGGATCTTTATAGTCCGGGAGAAAGGGGATACGGGCTGCGACGGCAGCACCTGCACTAGAAAGCAGTCAGTATAGGAGTCTTCTCTTCGGACTGCCCACATACATGCATCCCATGCCGAGAACGACTCTTAACGCCCATTTAGTCCTCCAGCTCATACGCAGGTCCTTTAGAATATATACAGGAAAGAGTCCAAGGGTGAAGTCGCAAAGACAGGCTACCGCGCTATAGAGGTACGATATGTCCAGTACATACTGGGTGTTAATGCAGTGGCCTCTGCCCGTTCGTTGCCAGAATTCTTTGGCCGGATGGCACTGCAACGTCAGAACAAGCCAGAAGGCGAGGCCGACGGTGGCCGTTAGACCAATTACCATATACATGACGGCTGATTGGCGCCGCTGAACGGTAATACGGAGAAGCAGCATTGCGATGGAGATTCTGGCGAGTGCCACGACCCACACATAGGCGCTCTCGCCTAGCCACCACCACTGTTCATGAAATGTAAGCTATGGGCAATAACCGGCTTTAGGGTACAGCCAGGGCGTACCAGGAGAGCCTTTTGAATATCTTGTTTCGAGTCGAACTGATCAAATCTTCTTCCGATCCCGGCAACTGAGCCAGCCAACCCGCATATTGAAAACCAGATATTGAATAGCTGAGTATGAGTATCAGTTTTTCTGTCCATTGTCGAGGGTTGTATCAGCTCACGTACCATGGCCAATACCATCAAGCCATCATCCCATCCAAAGGCTTTCACGAGTCTCAGTCGGACGAAACACCGCAGAGCAACGGCAGTAAAAGATATACACAAGAACACCAGGGTCACTATGAATAACGAGAGACTGCGACCGTGCAATGCCATTTGAATCAATCAGATATTCGTGCAAGTCAAGTGTCGTTGCATGATAATCACGTGGTATTTGCACAATCAGTCAGAATCCTACAGTCCCAGTAGTGCATGTCCAAGAGACTAAATCTGAATATGGCCGTCACCGACAGAAGAAGTTCGAAATCTTCTCTAGGCTGGGGAGCACAATCACAATCCCAAGACTACCGGACAAATTCCACACCGCGTACACGCTTTGGTTAGGAATGTTGGAGTCTCTAACCTGCTGATGGAGGTTCGAGACTTGGCGATTGGTGGCGGCGGCGAATTCCTTGGATGCCGCTTCAGACCCCATTCCATGGATCTGGAATCATCAGAACGAACAACAATTGGAAGGAATTACTATGCGCCTAATGACCGGGCCTTAAGAGTAAAATATATTATATATTGTAACTGGAACACAACTACAAAGTCTTGTCTTCGCTATCTAGCAGAGCGCCAGAATTTTAAAACTTCAGAATTGGCAGGATTTTGATGTCATACCTCCCATTTAATGTAGAGCAGCTACAGTGCAAGTCAATGCTAAGCATATACATAGTATTTAGCTACAAAACTTATAAGAGAAGGATGATGCTCCACGCAGAAACAGCCTGTACCCCATGGGGTAGATGTGTGTGGATTATTGGTAGACCATCTTGTGCCCCACATGTCTCTCTCACTTTAGCTGGTCATCTTTCAGCTTCATCCCTTGAATACTTAAACTCACCGCAAAGATTCATCTCTTTTAGTCTKGACGGAGAATGTGGAAGAAATTATTTATTCACCTCTACTCCTGCTTCTGATCAACACCAGGTTTTCTAGTGTCTTTCAAAACAACTCTTTTTTAAATCTAAGATGGTCCTTGCATCTAACAACACCTGAGAATGAGCCTACGATCAACAAAACCAGTCTGTCATAATCTTTATCCCTTCTTCCATAGCTAATAATGCCAGCGGCAAAGCAGCTAGCCAAGATTATCTATTCCAATACTCTTCTGGTGTTGGCTAATCAATAAGAAACATCAACTCCAGCAACATTTTATCAGGTCCAATGTCAATCACCTCTGTCATCAAGCTTCCTCCCCCTCAGCAATTCTACAAGATGCATGCGCATTATTAAGCTGGAAGGAAACTCCAACAAAGCTTTTCTTCTCACAATGGATGATGGCAACAAGGTTATCACGAAGATCCCCTATCCGAATGAGGGCAGCCCTCCTGACAACAGCATCTGAGGTGGTGATGTTCATCGCTTCAACATGCCACTTATCCATGCTGCATCTCACGGATTGACTACTAAAGTAGTAATGCAGCTGCTTACATGTAGGGAGTGATTAGACATTAACACATAAACCTACTAGAAGGAATCTGCACTGTCTCTAGTAGTGCATTAGGGAGACCTTGTGGTGAACAGTGTCATTTATAACTGCTGCACAGGCTTTAACAGTATTAACAATCGGGGATGTACTATATTATGGTGGGCGGCCTATGCAGGGAGGACAGCTGTCGTGCAATGGTTGCTGTTAGAAGACCGTATCCTGGTTAACATGAGGGACAACAAAGGGATAGACGCCCTGAATGCTGCAAGTCAACAGTATCATTTTAACTTATCACTCTTACAGGCCCACCGGCCTGGGAATCATTAGGATAGCAATGGCTCTCCCTATCCCACTCCCAGGAATTGGTAGTGTTACTTCCGGCTGGTCCATGGGCTATTCTGTTTTGTACACGGCATATGTTTTTCAGTGTGTATTAAGTGCCAGGGAAAGTCTTGTTCGGCCCAGTTCTCAGGTGTAGAGTTTTGAAACAATTGGGTTGTTTTTCAGTTGTTATGAATCCAGTATCTGAGCTAAGGCGAGCCTTACTCGCATAGCATGGAGATTGGTTGGAGAGCATAAGCCTCGCAATTCAATATCAGGACATGAGGACAGAAAGGCAGCTTTACACGGTAACCCTATGGTGTCACCGATAAATGTGTCATAGTGAAATACTATGCCTGTAGGAGGATTGGGCAGCCTTCTAGCCTTAGATGATATAGGCATATAGTTTTGTAACTTATAAAATAATGTGTGACTTTGCCAGAGCTCTGGGGACTACATATAAATATGCTTAACATAGGCCAATATTGTAGAGGATGCAAAGATTATCTTAAACAAGCCGCCCTATCAGATGTAATAGCATCTTGTTAAGTCTTACTACAGACTGAATTAGGTAGCTATCAGAGAGTTATTAGAGGTTGTGTTATACGCAAATATATGGGTTATCATAATAGGTGCAAGTAGGTCTTCCCTAAGCTCCTATGCCCTTTCAGTCAGGTCAAGAAAGACTTTAATGATACCTTAGAATTTCACACCGCAATTCCTTCCCTGGCCTTGAAAATCATGAATTCCCATCAAAGCAGGACCGCAGATCTATATATTCATTTCAAGTTATTAGCAACAACTACAGTATATTTATCAGCATCAATTAGACCTTACATGTGAGGACCATAGCCATCAACAGATCTCAGTAGAAACGGGGGACGGCTCGTCTCGTGGAGCGGACTGTTGGTGGTCTAGTCAGGTGACTATATTACATTGAATCACATGATCTACAAACCTCATTCCCTCCCCCTCTCCAGTGTAGTTGTTTTCCGTCAAATAAACTCTTGTCATTAAGATTAGACCTGGCACATCACATTAAATATCTTGTATGCACCCAACTCTTCCTCCAAACTACTTATACAGAACCTCTAAATTAAAAGTCCGTTCTTAGCCTTTTACTCAGGGAAAGAAAAATTATGACCTTCCGTCAAACAGAGTTCACCAACCCACCTCCTCCTCCACCACCAGGAACAGCAATAGGCTCGCCCTTCGTAAAACCATGGTACTCCGTGGGCCCTGGACGCTGGGCACTGATGCTAAACGGCTCAGGCGAGCACAAATCCGCGCTGCAATGGTGGGAACCGAACACCACTACGGACCCTAGCCAAATAATCACGCATACCTTCACCGAGGAAGTGTGTTTTCTCCAGGGTGGACTGCAGGATCTGAGGCTGGGTCAGTCGTGGGGTGTTGGTGCGTATGCCTATCGCAAGCCTGGAATGGAGCATGGACCTTATAGGGCATCAGCAGAGGGGTGTTTAATGTTTGTGAAGGTTTTCCCTCCTTGCACTGAGTGAGGTTGGTTTAAGGATTAAGGGGAGGAGGTAATTATGGGGTAAGTTTGCGTGTATGTATGTGCGTGTATGTATGAGTGAGTGAGAGGGAGTGAAATGGGAAAGACAACTGGAGTCATGTCTTTATGCTAATTAGGGTTTACCTAGGTACATGGTAGCCTAAATGCATCGAGCTTATAAAACCCAAGAAAAAAGTACAACATATATATATCCTAGATGTAAGTGGAGCAATTTAATGTCCCGTATGAAGTTCGCATGAAAAAAGAGCCCCTGAGGTCCTCGAATGTTGCTTACTACCCGGGTATCAGAGTGGGGGAAGGGCGGATTACTAATGATGTGCATTCACGCTCTATGTAACTGGGAGTGGAGGCATACGAGTGAGTCTGTTCCTACAGATAAGGCCTTTCAGGTCGACAAGTCTCATCATCGTCAAACAGAGCGTAGGTCATTTCCCCGAGGCAGAAGATACCACTAAGCTTGATGAGCAGGGTCATGAGTAGTATGTTAGTTAAGAAAGGTACTATTAGTCACAGTTTGTACTCTCTAGGTTCCGAGTAAGTCCCAGGTTGTCACTTGGACACGGGAGTGGCAGGGGAAGTGACCAGCTTTGCCAATTCCTCCAAGCCACCTCCAGCTATACCTGTTGCATCAGGATTCGAGAAACAATTGAGTGTAGGTGGGGACACCAATCTCAAGACGTATTGTACTGCCTTCAATTAAATGTGGCTTGTTCAATAACCTATCCACGCTAAGGCCGTGGCGGTGGGGCCAGAAAGAGTGACTCTGTGTTTTGGTCAAGCCAATTTCGAGAATCACTGTAAAATACTAACTGGGCTATTGCAGAATAGGACTAAGTGAGGTCGGCCTAGGGCAGGCGGCGCAGGAAGTCGGTATGGCCCGACAGTCTAGGCTGAGACACAGTCCCTTAAGCGACGCTTAACTACCAACCATTGAGGGCCAGTAAGGGCCGCAAGGGCCGTCAGCACATAAAAAAGAACGATGGTCTAGGGCTATGTAGTTATGTACTTATATTAAACCAGTAGCGGCCTCTTTGGTACAACTCTGACTCAGAACTTCGGCCCTGCTTCTTCCCCTTCAACTTTCTTCAATTATTTTCCTCAGTCAAACATCATGTCATCTGTTAGCAGTGTTCTCATACGTCGGGGCACCGAGTTGA
Organism: Aspergillus pseudoviridinutans; assembly: GCF_018340605.1. Classification (NCBI taxonomy): domain Eukaryota; kingdom Fungi; phylum Ascomycota; class Eurotiomycetes; order Eurotiales; family Aspergillaceae; genus Aspergillus; species Aspergillus pseudoviridinutans. The sequence continues at coordinate 333,136 of NW_025091285.1, read as the reverse complement.
TTTCCGCTCGGCTTCGAGAGCGTGGACAGTCTCCAATGGATGCATTGCTAGGCCTCTCACTTGCCATTTTGCCGGTCGTTGCATTTGGTTTCGCAATCTTTTGGGTGAGTCGGTATTAGTATTAGGCACAACAACTAGCTAAACTCATCGATAGGTTGACTACACCTGCGCCCATGTTATTGCGACTCTGGCCGCGGTCGAAGATTCCAACCCGAAGACCTATGTTCGCCTCGACAGCGAAGACCCTAACGATTCCGTCGACCCTAATGATCCCGAGGTCGCAGCTGCATCAACCACTAAGCCTATCACTAGCGGGCTACGCTCGGCCACTAAGCACCTACGCGCCCGTGGTGGTATCTGGTCGTGCTTCCGTGGATTTCGTATGTATCTGGCCTTCACGGGGTTCGCCAATCTGGGCGGGGGTCTGCTAATTCAAACTATTGTTGTTACTCCGAACCGTTCTGTCTCCGTTTCATTTTTCAGTTCCTTTTTTGCACAATTCATCGGAAGCATGCTCTTGGCCACCTGGCAGATGGCTTGGGTTCATCGTGTGATCGCCGACAAATCTCCTAGGAGCTCCTACCGGCGAATGCTTGGCCTCCGGCATTGGCCTAGAATTGCCCCTGCGGCTGCTTTGTACAATTTCCTAAGGTGTGCGGCTCTCTCTCTGCCTATAGCTGCTGTAGGGCCCGCTGGCGCTGGCTGGACCGCCATGGCCGTTGTCGCCGAGCAGGGATATAAAGGGCTTCTCCGTTTCCTAGCCATTAATGTTCTCCCGGCTGCATTTCTCCTACCGGCTTCTATTCCCGCCAGGGGAATTTTCATCCGTGTGGCTGCGTCTATGCTGCCCGAGGAGGATGATCCGATCGTGCCCTTCGACCGCCTTTTTGGCGGCAAGGTGAAACCCGAAATTGTGGGTGGTAGTGGCAAGCTCGGCCTTAGAGATGCCTGGACCACCTTTGACTGGCCTGCTCGCACACGCTTTGTTAAGGTCATCCTGAAAGCTCTTGCCATTGAGGTTACACTAGGTGTGCTTGGGATACTTCTAATAGCGCGCTGGAGCTGGCTGTTGGCTCTGATCCACTCTTAGTTCTCTGAAGTTTTGTATGCTTTCTTTTGTTCTCGAGGTCTGCATCGAGATCCCAGTTTGCCGGACAGTTTGAGGAATTTGACCTCAAGCACAAGGACCGAGCTATTAAGGAGAAGAGACTGGCCACCCAGTCGATACTATGAAAGGTCTTGCCTTGCATACAACAAACATATGCATAAGGAAATGAAGCTTGACCGGAGACTATGGGGGCCGCTTACCTTTTGCCAGCTTTCTTAAACGGCAGTATGGTCCTATTAGAGAACTGTCTGGTACGCATTTCACAGTATTGGGCCGGGACTTCCAAGAAGCTGTCCCTTTCCATTTTCTGAGGTGTTGAACATGCACGAGGAACAAGTAGCGAAATATCAGGATATGCTTTACTTGCACGACATTGTGAAGACTCCGCTCTGCACTGATGGCATGTGTTGGGTCCCTATGAACAATGGGAGGAATCCAACAAGATGAATAGATATCTTCTGACATGTATATCGAGACTATGAGTGAAGAGCTATCACCAGATGCAGCTGCATAGACATGGCCCTTTCCACCAGGCTCTTGCATCGACAAGTCCTAAACTCTTCTTTAATTGTTCAATGAGACCAGCTAGCTCGGATACGAGCTCGCCTATGTAGACGAGCATGCGAGATTCTCAGACTCAGAAAGCAGCCGCCACTTCCTACTAAACCACGGCGCAATTGTCCAGGCACGCATATCCCACGGTTGCAGCCCTCTGGCAGACTCAGACGAGCATACGATCCCACCCCTCTCGACGATATCTCGTTTAAACTCGACCGCGTCGAGGAGGGATGGCGCGGTTGCAGAAAAGGTAATTGCTTTTGCTCGCAGCGCCGGCAGCGGCAGGAGATCAAGGAGCGGGTGATGCGGGAAGAGAATCTGGGGGAGAGTCGGGCGGAGGTGGATTGGGATGGCTGGGCGAGTAACTGTAGCTAGGAGTAATGACGGATCGGCCGACATGGCGGTGTAGGGACGGTAGAAAGGCGAGCACAGGGACATGCAATTGTAGCTGGAGAATTGGTCGATGCTGATCCCGAGGGCTGCGGCGTTGTAGACGCAGGCTGTGAGGAGGAGGGTGTATGTGTTGAATAGGGGTGGTGGAATCTCCGGTACTTCGTCTCTGACGTTCTCTTCCTCGTCGCGATTGCTAGATGGATTACGCGGAGGAAAGAAATGATCTACTGTCAGCATCGCTGGCATGGTTTTCCTAGCTACGTCCAGACTTTTCGCCGTCGTGCCTTTCGGCGCAGTCGCGGGTCTCAACTCCCGTTTCGAAGCAGCCTGTCCCTGCTTTTCGGCAAGAATCTCTCTCCGTCGTTGTCCTGTTCATGTCAGCACGCTGCATAGCACACGGACAATTACATTAACGGAGAACCCACGGTAAGCCCGCTGCGCGCGACGATTCTGGTCCCGTCGGGCGGGAGTGATGATCCTCTTGGACTTGGACTGTCCGTCGGACTTTCGGGTAGATTGCATTTTGATGGCATTATCATCTATTCCATCCCCTGTATGCTCTGCAGTCGCGTTAGGAGTAGTAGTGAGGATGGGTGGTGGGGAGCCGGGAGGATAATCCACCGATGGCTTACGCCAGTTGACCAATCGGAGTACACCATTGGATAACCGAATAGCATCATACTCTCCGCGTCAGCCACCCAGTATAAGCCAGTAGCCAGTTCAACAGTTCCGAGCTTATAAGCCAGGCAGCCAGTTCAAAGATAGTTCCAAGATTATAAATAAGTACAGTCCACTCCTCAGCGTCTCATCATCATCATCATCATCAACCAATCCACACAATCAATATGTCCACAAACAAAAAAATCATCGTCATCACCGGCGCAACAGGAATCCAAGGCTCCGCCGTCGCAAACACCTTCCTGCCCCTCCCAACCTGGCATGTCCGCGTCATAACCCGCACGCCCTCGTCCCCCGCCGCGCGCGCCCTCGCCGCCGCCGGCGCAGAAGTTGTACAAGCTGATCTCTCCGACCTCGATTCCCTCCGCCGCGCCTTCAAAGACGCAACAGCCCTCTTCCTTAACACCGACTTCTGGGGGCCTTACCGCGCTACACGGGACACCGCGCTCGCATACGAAACGGAGATCATGCACGGGCGGAACGCGGCCATCGCTGCCGGGGAGGTGTCCTCCTTACAGAGACTGGTGTATTCTACGCTCCCTGGGATGAAGGAGCTATCTGGGGGGAAGTACGCGCATGCGCACCACTGCGACACGAAGGCGGAGATAGTAAAGATTCTGCAGGGAGAGCCGGGTTTAAGCGGGAAGGTGTCGTTTTTGGTGTTGGGGGCTTATGCGACGAATGCGCTTTTTTTGCCAAGGGTGGTTGCGGCTGGCGAGGGGAAGAGGGTGTTACGGTTCACTATTCCTGGGAAGAAGACGCTACGGGTGCCGATTATTGCGGCGGAGAGTTCGACGGGGGAGTTTGTTAGGGCGATGATTGAAAGTGAGAGTGGGAAGTGGGTGTTGGGGTGTGATAGCTACCTGTCCATGGGGGAGGTGGTGGATGTGTGGAAGAGGGTGACTGGGTGGGAGGCTGAGGTCGAGGAGCTGGAGGTGCGGGAGATGCATGAGCGGTTTAAGATTCCGTGGGAGGTTCTGGATGCGCCGCAGTTTATGGCCGAGTTTGGGTATACGGGCTCGCTCGAGGTGATGATGCCTAAGCAGCTGGGGATACGGACAAAGTCGTTTGAGGAGTGGCTGGCGGGCAGGAACTGGGAGGAAATGATCATGAAAGCGCAAAAGGAGCTAGCTGATATATAACCTTAGTCGCATAATTTACATCATTTGTCAGACTTTGGTCTGGGTTCCGGTTCCAACTCCAATCCCTGCGCGAGAATCAGCTGCGCAATCGCATCCGCCGTCTGTAGGTACGTCCGACTGCCCTGTATAAACCAGAACCCGACAGCCACCACGAGCATCACCCCAAACACCGCAATCGCGTAGTTCATATCCCCTGGCGCTGGGTTGGGGGAGCCAGGGAAGAAGAAGAAGACGGTCGTGATGACACAATATACGATGCTGATCCAGTTGGCTGCTGTTCCCCAGCGGCCGAGGCGAAAGGAACCAGGCGGCAGCTGGTCCCGGCCCGCGAAGAGCAGCGCCGCAATCGGCAGGGCGTACGAAATGGTCAAAGCAATGGTGCTGACGCTGAGGATCGCCTGCAGCACGGTGCTGGCAAAGAGGTAGAGCACGCCCACAAGCGCGATCAACACCCCCTGCGCCCAGAGCGCGCGCACAGGAGCTTTCCACGCGGGATCCACCACCATCAGGTACCGACTCCAGGGGAGACCGCCATCGCGGGCAAACCCCCAGGTCAGTCGCGATGCAGTCGTCAGGATACTGATGCCCTGGCCGACGCCATTGAAAATGAACAGCGCGATCAGAGTAGCGCCGCCCTTGAGCCCGACCGTCTCGAGCATCAGCTCGATGAACGGCAGTCCGCTGGGCGAGTCAAGGACCTTGTCCACATCCTGCATGCAGAACAGACAGACAACCATAAAGATGAACCCGGTGACGGCGCCCGACAGCACCGCCAGATACGTCACCCTTGGCGCGTTGATCCTCGGCGCCGGCATCTCCTCGACCATGTGGATGACCGCGTCGAAGGCAGTAAGCCCATACGCGGCCTGCACCAGCCCAGTAAACCACACCACGCCATCGCTCCACCCTGTCTGGTTGATCCACGCCCCGAACACAAACCGACCCGGCTGAAACGACAGGTCGGCCTTGGTCCCGACGGAAATCAACAGCGCAAGCGACAGCACCACAAACAACCCGGTGAACCACACGCCAACAAACCCATTCAACCACGGCAGGATCTTCTCCCGTCGACACCCCACCACATTCACCACCGTCAGAACCAGTACCAGCCCGAGATAAATCACAAACTGCAGCCAGCCCTCCCCCGCACCACTCCAACTATCATCAAACATGACCTTCATCCCGAGCAGAAACTCCGTCATAAACGCAATCTGCGACGCCGTGAGCGTCCACCAGCCGAACGTGTTGATCCACGCACACAGGTACGACACGAACCGCCCCGTCGGCGTAGGCCACAACCTGTATACCCAGTACGCTTGCCCCAGCGCAGTAGGCATGCTACTCGTCAACTCGCCCAGCGACACGGCAACGCAGAGATTACACGCCGTCACCAGGACCAGACCCCAGAGGATGGTGATGGGGCCGCCGTTGCTGAGTCCGCTGCTGAGATCTTGCGCGAAAGTGGAGTACGTTCCTACTCAGCATTAGCATCATCGTCCACTTACGAAGGGCCGAGGGAGAGAGGAAATACCTAATACGCAAAACGCCAGCGCGAGCATACTCCACAAATCGAATTTGCGGGTCAGGGCCTGGTCATGCCCCATTGCGGCGAGATCGCGCGCATCCTGCACGCTCTGGTCGACCGAAGCCGAATCAGCCAGTTTGATGTTTTCCACGTCCATCAACAGCAGTTATATCACGTATGGGATGGAATTGTGAGGTGAGGAGAATATCAGACATCCATTCTGTTGCGGTGCAGGTCTTGCACGTCATATATGTCCCGGCACAGACACTGACACTTACACTTCCCCTCACGAGGGATCCGGCATATCAAACGTAAAGATAGAAGATACAGCCTAGATACTGACTCTAGATCATTGGTGATGATATTGATAACTGGCGCGCGAGTGATTTGTCGGCGGCGCAAACCCGCAGTGCGCACAGACTAGACTTTCCACTTTGCGGGGTTAACCTTCTTCTCGGCTGGACCTCCTGACTGCGGTTGGTGCTTGGTACGTCAGTAATATCCACCACGGCTGATAGGAGCTGAGATATCTCAGGAACGTTTTCCTAGGTTGTATCGGAGAAGATAGGAGTATCCTGAAAAGGAAAGTCGATGCGAGTCTAAGACTCTCACCCGGCGAGCGTTCGCGATCTGCATCCCCATCGATTCCGTACCTTACGCTCCAATGGTTCGAAGATGAGACATTTGTTTCGCGGCACTGATGAAAGCAAATGCGGGGTAAACGTTCATTAGGCATATATATAAAGTATACTCTCCCAGTCATTAAATCAATTCATCCTCACAACAGAACAGCACCCAAAGCAACCATCCCAGCCAGAAGGGGCGCTCCCGCACCCACGCCAGAATCCCCGCCATTCGGCGACGGCGAAGCCTGCGAGAACACCGCAGTCGTCGTCGGACTATGAGTGCTACTACTAGACGTGGTCCCGGCGTCGGTTACACTCGTGCTTGACGTCGAGACGCGATGAGAATGCGAACTACTTTTCGTCTGAGTCTCAGTCTGCTGGCTCGACGTAGTTGCGGTCGCAGTCGGCGTCGCCGAAATCGCAGTAAACATCTGCTCCGTCGTGGTAGTAGCCGTAGCAGTTATCGCACCAGTCTGTCCGCCGAGTGTAACAGTCGAGTAAGGCGAGTGGACCGTGACTCTTGTCGCCTCGCCAGTGCAGCCCCTGCGACCATCAGCACTCGCACATTGATATCCAGGAAAGAAGGGACGTACCCGAGGAAATTCCCACAACACCCGACAAACACATTCCCGTGGAACTGGCACCGTTCTGCGATTCCGCAGCCCACTTGGAGTTATCCCTCGTTAGTCTAGAGGAATGGGAAAAGGAAGGGGCTGCTTACGGCCGCCGTTATCGTACGCGCAGCAGTTCAAGGCGCATCCGTCGCCGCAGCATGTCCCCAGAAGACACTGGCCGCCGCCTGCGCAGCTTGCGCGTTTCTCGAGGGATTCATCCTGCAATGCGTGACGCGCGTAGAGAATCGGCGGGCTGACGTTCGTGGCTACCGCCAGCTGGAGGATTGCGGTGACGGTGACGGCGACAAGTGAGAGGAGCATTTTGAATGCAGTCTTCGGATTTTCCGCAATTGAAGAGTTTTAGGGAACGGAGAGTGCTTTATGTGACAGGGGTATGGCTGCTGTGCTGTGTTGGACGGGAAAACCTCGTATTCCTGCTTGGCGGCTTCGAAGTTTAATTAGCACGGGGTTGTGGGATTGGATATTTCTCTGCGATACGAGGTCGGGCGTCGATCGTCTACACCCCACTGACTCGCTTCGCTTGCGTGTTTTCAGCCTCATTGCCATGAACTCAGGCTGTGACCTATCGTTTGCTCTACAGAGTATACAACTTCGATATCATAAGTGCAATGAAAGTGATTTATATTTGTATTTCTCCGACAAAATGCCGGACTATCTCCGCATAGCAAGAGACAGGAGCTTGCCAAAGTCAGGAGTGCCTAGTCCAGTGACCGGGTCCCAGCCTTCGGTGGCATTCCAGCTGGCATATGGCACCACGGGACTGCCATTGGGAGTACCTCCGAATCGGTTGCGACCATCGCAGCCCTTGCTGCCTCCGTTGACGATATCGTTGAATCCCTTGCTGGCCTTGCTATACAGCCAGGGGTTGAGGAAACCCATGACGGGCTTGCGAGCGCGCAGACGGGCATCGTTCAGCAAAGCAACGATAGCGCTGAAGGTGGGAGCCGAGCAAGAGGTTCCGTCAAACTCGTGCAGCGCCCCCTTGTCAAACACGGCGTAGTTCACGGCCTGAGCAGCCACATCGGGGAAGGCACGGCCCTTGGGGTTGTACAGGTCCTTGTAGCGAGGGCCAAGCTTCTTGAGATAGCGCTGGACCGCCGAATCCTGGTAGGAAGGACGCTCCCACAGGTCGGAGAAACCGCCGGACGAAAAGTACACGGCCTCCTCGGGCTGCGTCTTGGTTGTGCCACCCACCGAAGTCACCCATGGGCAGGCCGCAGGGAACTGGGGAGGGAAGTGGGTGCGGTTGGTGCCGTCGTTGGTCAAGCAAGCCGCTCCAACACCGGAGTCGCCGGACGAAAAAATGACCGAAACGCCGCGGCTGCCGAGCTGAGCGTACAGGTTGCAGACCGAGCGAGCGTATTTTTCAGGAATGGTCTAACAGGGTTAGTTTAGTATTAGACTGTGGAAAAGCTGACATACCTGCTCGTCCTCGCCATAGGAGGTGGAAATGACCTGAGGAAGCTGGTCCTGGTCCATCTTCAACACATTCTGCAGGAATTCCAGATAAGGCTCGTTGCTGTTGTCGTTGGGGTCGGGCTGGCTCAGGTCCGGGACGAGAAGACCCCGGCCACCGGTGCTGAACTCGGTGACAGGAATGGGGGAGCTGACACCAACGATGTACTGCAGGTCGAGATTGGCCTCACCACTGTCATTGGCGGAGTTCTGGTCGTTCAGACCGCCGTTGTACTGGATGACGCTAAAGTTCTGCCCAATGGCCCACGGGGCCAGCTTCTCCTCGAACTTGGCCAGATCGTCGTAGCGGGCGTATTCCTCCAGGAAACTGGCAAAAGCGACCTTGCTGCCCCGTTTGGGGTCGGCCTTGTAGTCGCCGATGTTGTACAGATCCTTGAGGCATTGAGGGGTAATGACCTTATCGCAGGTGGAGCTGTTGCCGGCTTGGATGGCCGCGGACAGGATGTCCGCATCCACCTGCCCGGGCCGACCGCGCATGGTCGCCCGGTTGGGCTTGATCTGTCCGAAACGCGTGGTGGGCTGGACCATATGAACGTGCGACACAACCGACTGGGGGAGCGAGTATGCCAGGGTTCTCAGACGCTCAATGTGGCCCACCTCGTTCACGTACCACTTGAAGTCGGCATCGAGCAGGTCATTGGCGACGCCAACGGTTGTGCGGAAGTTGATCCAGTCTGCATCCTCCTCAATATCCGTAACTCCAGCGGACTCCAGCCAGCCACGGACAGACTCGACAGCCTCCTGGGTGGGCAGCAGCATCCGCTTCATCTCGTCGTGAGTTTGAAAGTGTTTGCCGTAGTTTGCGTGGTACGGATCGGACATTTCGAGGAGGGCGGTCTCGAAACCTTCGACGTCCTGTTGCTGCAGGGCGATCTGCAGGCGAATGGGATCGCTGTCGCTTGGGGTGTGGGAGTATTTCCATCCTGTTTTGTCAGTCTCGTTTCCTCTTAGGTAGTGATACGGGGAACAAACCCTGTGGCACAGCGGACAGCTTCTCAAAAACCTCGGCAGCAACCGTAGAGGACAGGAGAGAAACAACCGCGAGCACAGCTCCACGGCTTAAGAGCGACGAAAACATGTCGCCGCCAGTCAATGGACAGATAGAGGAGAATGGATGGGGAAGTGAGGGTGAAGAGCGTTAGTGAGGACTGAGGAGGTGGTAGGATATTTATAACAGTGGCCGATCACTGATCGACTGCATCTCATCATCTGCAAGCTGAATATCTGTTCCTACAGAGGACAGCGACGGTGGACAGCTCCATGGAGAGAGCCTGAACGAATCGGAGGACCGACGGGGTCCTGCTGGAAACAGGACCTGATCGCCTTTCGATTGGATCTTCCCTGGCGGGAATTCCGGTGGTCCTGCAGAAGAGTTACATGGCGCGAGGGGGCGGTCTTGGTGTCTTGGAAGCTGGCTTATCAGGGAGGGGATCGTCAGGAGAGCTCCACCTGGGGACAGACTCATTTCGGCTAGGACTGGTCCTAGAGATTGAATACGCAGTGTAGATAGATAGCAGACAATAAGCATGAAGCATGTGCGGGGTTGCCATGTATGACTTTTCAAGTACTAAATTGATGAAGATAAACGAAGGAATTGCGTGATGTGGAAGTAGTCTGCCCGATTCTAATGGCCATTGTTTGTTGATCCTTGATGAAACCTTGAGAATTCGCCAAGACGGATCGCCCATTGGGGAATGGCCACATGAGTCAGGCTGCCAGGCACACCAATCCCTTCTTCGTACACAAACAGCCAAATCAATTATTGAACTGTCAACAGCTATTATTGCTGTTATGAGGAATACAATCCTTACTTTGCAGAACGCACGCAGCTCGTATCTACCTCGGTCCACGGTCAAACAGGAACTGAACTCATAATTACTCCGCCCACAGTTGCATGGTTGGCAAGGTCCGTACCGCCAAATGCAGCATAGAGATGGAGTAGGTAGTATCCATTATCCAACACGAACAGCTAAACATCGCTGATAAGACAATTCTGATAAGGACAAGATTGATGAATATGCCTATCATTGGTCTGGTCTTCGCAATTGCCAATATCCCGCCCTAAGCTTGGTCGCTACAAGCATGAGTGGTTGAGGCTTGCTATGGCTTGCTGTAGCTTGCCTCCGCTAGACAAGGTACTATATAAACGAGCTTGGCATTAGACAATGGCATCCCCATTCTTTCGCTTGGGTATTCTTATGCTTTTCGGACTCTTGCTCCTTTCTTGGCAACCAAGTAGTATCACATGAACTTGGCGGAATCAGCTTCTAACAGTTGTATGTAGTCCGCAGTAGCATAATCGGGAACAAATCTATATCTCCGAGTCAATAGCAAAGAATGCACATGTGATATTGCTGGCTTGCATATTGCGTGCTCTGGAATTTAGAATGGACTCCGGACCAGACATAACACGTGTATCTGTACCCCAGAAATCCGAACCAAGGTTGTGTTCAACTCTCTTATCTCCCCTGGACCCAGATAATCATACTGATGATCAATCATGGCGGATAAGATCACCGACAGTCTCAAGCGTCGAATCTTGTCCATAGTGTTAATGGCCACTCAGCAAGGCTACATTGGAGTGCATAACCATGACATTCTCTCGTGCTCATACCACTTTTATGTATAGAACGCTGTACGTAAAAACCTACTTTTGCAGTACAAACTTTGTCTTGCTCGGTCTGCATCAGTGTCAGGAATAGACAAAAGGACTGACTAGTCCTCAACATAATCCGGACGAAAGTGATGTATCACAAATAGCCAGAATTTTTTGGTTTGACCATGACACCATCGATGTCTTCATCACTTGGCTGAGGCTGAGGCTTGAAGATTGCGTCTTCGTGTGGCTCAGACTACGTCTACCCAGGAAAGTCAGCATGGTGCTCGGTATGTGCCATTAGTCACTCATGAAGCTGTCACCTCTGTGTAGTATCCTTATTCTACGAAGTCCGATATCGCGATGCTTATCTGATGACAAGATACTCATTGTAGCGGCAAATGGACAGCTCCAGCACTGGACCCGCCCGGCTGGCACATACCCCGGTTACCGGGATATCCTCAGCCAGATCAGACACAACAGGCATACCTTATCGTCTATAATACAGTAACAAATGCACAGCCACACACTCAGCATCTACTCGTACCTAGATCGATCCTATCCTCGTGAGCAGTTGCCCGCCAGGTCATGGCTTGGCCACCCCCGCATCCGCTCAGTATGACGCACGTCACGCACATCCAACCAGTCCACAGTCCACATCAATTCATCAACAGGAAACAGATACCATACTTCATTCTCCCTGAAGAGTACCTAGATGTAGATCATGATGTAATTATTCCTCAATGCTGATGCGTATATAAAGATAAAGTACCTCATCCATACCCCGGCCATCGTCACATCATCTATCCGTCTAGACTATCTCTGTACAACCACATACAGAAACAAGAAGAAAGATACAATGGATCTCCTCCAGAAATACGGACATCTCAAACACGACCGCAGAAAGTCCCTAGCTCAGAAAGAGGAAGCTGAGCAGCGGCGTCATCAGGCTCAGCAGGGTATGTTCATTCCTTGTGTGTGTGTGCATTATGCATGGAGATGCTAACGATGTCGCTGTGTAGAGTTCAACGAGCTACTCGGGAATTTCGGGCAGTCGCATAACGATCATCCTGATCGGAGGAGTAGTGGTGCCGGGAATATGGCGAGGGATATTGAAGAGTTTCAGAGGTTTGTCTCCTAAGTCCTAACTTGGGGTCATGGGGATAGAGCTAATGTGGTATAGGAGACTGTCGAATGGGGAGAGTTTGGACAAGAGGGAGTGATTTCGTGTTTTGAAACTTGAATTGACTTGTATATGAAATTCTTGATTTCTTGATGGAAATACTTTAATTGATTTACCTTGGGTGTTTGGTACTTTGTATCAGCCTGTGCTGCACACCACCAACCTACATTATTTGTAACAAAAATGGAAAGCTGTGAAGACCCCTCATGAGACATTATTTTGCCCCTTCTACCATCAAATGGGGTGATAGCTCAGCTGGGAGTAGCGTACGACTGAAGTACTCAGTCACTAAATCGTAAGGTCGCCGGTTCAATCCCGGCTCACCCCAAATTTCTTTTTTCTTTTTGCATTTTTATTTATTTGCGATAATATATATATTGTATCAACTGAAGTAATTTATTAACTAAATCCTATGCTACATGCTAGTAGAAGAAGTGAAGAATAACAATGTCCTGCACAAACGATCAGTAGACTGGAACCTTAAAGGCAGGGAAGGTGTAGGTCCAGCTCTCGATCGACTTCTCGTCGGTGACACAGTCGAAGGTCGAATTGCTCTTCCACAGAGGACGGGTAGGCCACTGGCAGAGCATCTGGGTTTCGCCGGCGTAGTCACCAGAGGACACTGTGGTGTTCAGCCGGCTCGGCTGCACTCCGTTCTCCACCCAGTTGATCATGATCTCCATGTTGTTCTCCGGGTAAGGTCCGGGCTGGAGAGAGTTGGTACCGCAGTGAGCCGCACCAGGAATAAGATAGAATTGGTACCACTCCTGGAGATCCTTCAGACTCTCCGAGGCCGACACACCGGAGTACATGGTCGAGCGCACAGACTGCCAGTAGTGCACGGACGACGCTGAGGGGATACTGGGGTCGGATTCACCGTGGTAGTGCAGCAGCTTGCCGCCCGAGGACTTGAAAGTGGTAAGGTCCGGGACGATGGTCTGCAGGCTGTCCAGGTAACGCCACATGGCGGTGTCCATCCATTCGACAAGGGTGTCGTACGTGACATTGTCCAGGGTGGACAGGTTGTCGAGATCCAGAAGCTGGACGAACTTGGTCACGAATTCGCCACCGGTGGACGGGATGCTAAGTTCCCAGGAGCCGGTGTCGTTGTTCCACTCGGTGGTCGCATCGGAGAATTCCGAGGCAATCTGCCAGGAGAGGTACCCGCGCTCGCCCTGGGTGTTGTGCAGACCGTCGTAAATGGCCTTGGCGACAGCTACGCCCTCCTTGGTGACGGTGCCGTTCTGTGCAGGCTGGTAGCTGGTCGTGCTGCCGGGTGCCTGGCGCTTGCTGAAGCCGAAGCCGAGCGAGGTGCTTGTCACCGCCGCACAGTAGTACGGCTCACCGACGATCTTCGAAAGATCAAAGTGCAGCTTGCAGAGATCGGTCCGGGACACAACGCCGTCAGTGCGGCCGTCGAGAGCATCGCAGGCCTCGATGGTAGCGTTGACGATCTTCGCCAGTTCACAAGGGGGAGGGTAGTAGTCCAGGGTTTTCTCGACAACCGAGGGAAAGACGTGGTTGACCTGCTGCTGGGCGTAGCGGAAAGCTGGGGCACCAGTGATGGCGCCGTCGTACAGATCGCCGTAGCGCTGAACCTGGCTCATTCCTTCACGTCMACCGTCGGAACATCCTTCGTAGTAGGTGTAGACCTTGGCATCGCTGGACAGGCCGTAGAAGTTTCTGGTCAATGTCTTCCCGAGAGTGGTCATTTCACCCAGGGCCTGGTAGGCGAACATGTACGTGGCGTCCCAGTTGATCGATCCGTTGCCGTAGAGAACCACCTCGTCGTAACTGTAGCTAAAGGCGTCGTAACCCGCATCGGTGGCACCAGACGCCGCCCCGTACTCCAGACCGCCAGTGGCATCGGAGGAGAGGGAGTAGCCACCACCGCCGGCAACGTAGAACCGGTTCTTGAAGTCGGACGGCTGGGGGAAGGCATACTTGACAACCACCTTGTCGCCTTTACCAGGGTGAGTGTAGGAGACCGTCACATTGCAGTAGGGGTAGTTGGCACTGCTGGAGCCACCCATGCCACCCATGCCGCCGCTAGAGGTAGAGTTGTAGACCGCACTCGCAGTCACGGCGGAAGGAATCAGGTTGATACCGAGAAGAGTTCCGTTCGAAGGAAGGACAGACTGCACGTGCGAGACAGTGCAGACGTCGGCGAGAGATGCAGCGTTGGCTGCCGCTGCCAGAGCAGCAACAGCTGCGCCGTGGAAGGTACGCATGACGAATGTCAAAGAGTGACAGGAATGAGTGGTTGATCAATGAATGAAGAGTTGTCGAAAATGGCCATGGCAATAGGGGCTTTATAGCAGCTCGCACCAGCTCATGTAGATCATCTCTACTCGTTAGCATAGTCAATCCATCTGTGTTAGCTGAGAACAGGCTGAGACCTCATTGTCGTCGTCACCTGCGATGGACGCCGCACGAGTACGTAAGTCTACGCTTAGGACCATACCGGCGACGGACCTGGAACACATTAGTTGATGAAATGCAAGCATTGAGACACATGCTGCCTCCTTCGTAATTTTGCAGGATATTGATGTACGTATACCATGAAGCTTAAGCAGGTAAAATTTGGGACTAAGAGCCGTTCCTGCGTCAGATCCTGAGCCAAACGTGCTGGTTTCCCACAATCAAAGATATGGCTGTGATTCCGGGTAAAGTCGTATCCGGTGGGAGGTGGGAAGAACTGTGGGGATTTTATCATCTCAAGCGGTGTTTCTCGAGCTGCCTCCCACAAGAGTCCAACACTGCGCAGATCGTGTGTTGTGGGACAGATCGGCCGCGTCATTGGCTTTCTCAAAGCCCCGTTGAAGATGACGCGTCAGCTGAAATATTGACTGAAAGAGGATAGCCTCCTGAAGCTAACGAAATTTAATCTTGCATCGATGCCTCAAATAGAATCAAAAAGAAAGGTTGTTGGCATCAGTGGGGCTGGATCTTATCAATCTATGCTTATTCTTGAAAGGTGAGTCTCCTTTCTCTTCTGCTCCTGAAGTGTTGGGTTCTCCCGTTGTCTGGTACACTATTACGGACTTTACGGGCTCTCACTTTCGTCCTTATCAATTGGGATGCGGATTCGCCTGGCTTCTCAATAAGTCCAGATTAGTGAGATAAAGACTTGCAAGAGACGATGACGGTGCTTGATAGCTGTTCAAGCTGAAAATGTGGTTGCAATTGTGACCATTCTGGCCCAGAAACGTCCTTGCTCAGCCTCAGTGATGCTCATCAACTACTGCTATCTCTGTTTCATCACGCAGACCGGCCCAAGCACCGATGTCTGACTTTCCCCTGACTGATCCTGACATTGTCTTTTTTTTATTCTGGCCGCTGATTACTGCCCGTGGATGACTTTATTTCTCCCGAGGAAACTCAACTCTCAAGTGCATGTGATACACCTCAAAATGCTGCAAACGAGTGAAAGGCCTGGGCATAGTAACCCACCCCTTCGATTGAATGCTCTAAGCTCGAGCACTCTGACTTTCGGATGACGCAGGAAAAACCAGCAACCTCAGACCCTTCCAGCCAGCGGCCCCTCAGCGCGTAGCTAGTCACTGCAGAAATACAACACTGCCCAGGTCAATCCCCAGCACACGCAGGAACTGGTATCCACCGTTCGTACATGCACCTTGTACTCATCGTTTCTCTTCACACATTGACTGTCAGCGGTGTCCACTCTAGATCCTGCCGTTTCGAACCCTAGGGCGCATACATCTGCACATACGACATGCTTCTGGTAGCTTCCGACTCACAATCGATATATTTCAGATAGGGTCCAAAGGGTCTGTGCGTCCTACATGGTTCGCGGTTATTGCTGGCTCGCTGGTAGTATATCATCGACCCCTGACACCCTGGTTTCAAGTCTCGTCAAAGCTACTCATTCAATATGAGCGGCAGCCAGGCATTGGCGGCTAGGATACTTCGCCGGGGAATGTCTTCCCTTGAGTGAGCACTCATTCCATTTTATGAGATGAATAAGTAAAGGTACCATCGACCAAGTGCAACGTCGATCTTGATCTTCATTTGGGCGCGATCCCTGCCGCATTATTGGCGGATGAAGAATAAAGTACAGCTATTTCACCTCGCATCAACGTCCATCAATTGCCACAACGCTAAGGCAATACAAACAGCAGGGATCAATCGGAAGACCCCGACACTACCCGCCAAGCACAGCGTACTTATGCGCACATTCATGTGAACTCCTCTTTACTCATGCCCAGTCGTAACGCCTAACCCTGTAGACAAGGACAGGGGAAAAATACCCAATCGAGTAGGTACCCATTGCCCTCACAGAGTCAATTGACGAGGTAGATTCCTCAAACCCATCTGCCAAGTCAGTATCCTTGTCGGACGGTGGCACTAGCCAGGGACCAAAGTACTTCCTACTTGGTACGGACTGGACAAGTCTGGTCTGGTCTGGTCTAGATCCGCCACAGGGTGCGGAGTGATCTGCATGGAGGGTGATTGCGTTACATTCACTTGCATAGAAGTACTTTCATTCATCTATTTAATATATTAGCTCTGGGGTGCCTGAGATAATGAGGTAAGGGGCGGGGATGAGCTAACCTAACTCGTTATTTTTCCGACAGGCTAAGAAGAAGGGAGTGGTTATGGTAATTCGCTCATGTCTGGGATTAAGGTTGGACACCACTTAGGTACTACTGCGTAATAGGAGAGTGGATTTGAAGGTAGCATTCATACGAATAGTACACTGAATAACTGCATAAGAACTTTTGGGTATATTAACTAGTCAAGGAATCCCAGCGCCACCGATAGGAGAGTAGCCCAATTAATAAAGTCAAGTCATTATAGTATACAGCGATCGTAAGAAGAGATGGGATATGATTCGCTATGTGCGAAACTTCTCACTCTCCTTGTTGTGTCGCCACAGCCCGCCCGGGAGCAGATTCTGTTTCAGAAGCGCCAGCTCCTTCTGCAGCGCGGCGTTCTCGTCCTGCAGCTCCTGCATGTATGCAATGGCATTGGTCAGGATCTCCGACTTCTTCAGCGAGGCGGGCCCCGACCCGCCCTTGGTGGGTTTCTGGACCCCGCTGCCGGACATGGCTTTTTCCAGGGCGACAAACTTGGCGTTCATGTTGGTGCGGTACCGCTTTTCAATGATGTTGTGGGCAGCACGCTTGGCGGCGTTGCGGCCCGTTGCTGTTTGCGAGTCACTGGAGAGACTGCGCGTGTTCTTGCGGGATGTTGAGGCCGCAGGGGGAGAGACTGGTGCAGGAGCGGGAGAGTTGGTGGCCTGTGATGTGACGGGGTATTCTTGCGGAGTCATTTCAGGGCTGGAGGACCAGCGGGTAGCTTGTTCGCGTTTTTGGGTGGCTGTCCTGCGGCGAGTTGTTGGCTTTTCAGTTGTGCGTGGCGAGACAGTGGGAGCGTCTATCGTGGCCGAGTCGAGTGATGAGACACGGCAGGCGGGAGACCACGGCTGATCGTCACTTTCCAGATCCTGGATTGTCCTTGTCAGTAAGTTTGTAAACATGGCAGTAATACGAGAACATACCGATGAGAGAGAGTCCTCGCCAGAGTGAGAGATTGCAAATCCGCTGATATCTGCCGGGGGAGCGAACAGATCCACAGGGAAATCCTTGGGATCGAGCAGCATATCATTGGGGATATCGAGAGGGAAGGTCTCAGGAAGCATGGTGTTCAGCGAAAACAGATCGATAGCGCTGTCATAACTCCAATTGGCCGATAATGGATCGGGGCCTTTGGGTTGTTGGTTGACAAAGCGGTCATCGTTGTCAAAGGTGAATGCCGTTGAGGCATCAGGTCTGTTGTATGCCATGGCAGGTGATGATGCTGGTTGAGTACTGATTGAGTACGGTGTAGAAAGGGATGTGATCGTAGCTGGAAGCGGAAATATAAATATCGAATTGTGTTCAGGTGCTGTGGATGACAGATATAGAACTGTGGATCTGAAGAAGATAATTCAGGTCGGAAGGCCGCGCCGGGAGATATATAAAGACCGTGCACAATTGAATATTTTCCGTGGTCCACGCCGAGAAGTCGCTAGAGCAAGAGGTGTATTCGCTTGTCTGGCAATCCACCTGTCACCGGTGACGCGCAACCGTGATCACCCCAGCCGGATACAGGGTATTCCAGCATCGGTGGGCTCCGATGGAGGGCCGTTGAAATCAGGACCATCTTCTTGCATAAAGACAAAAAAACAAAAAAACACCGACGTCAGAGGTGACCGGGCCAGATGTCAGAGATCGAAAGTACCACAGTGGCTGAACGATGATAACCGCACAGTGGATGCAAAAAAGGTCAATGGGCAAAAATGAGTGGACGAGCAGCTGCACCACGACCGTTGGACCAAGGGAGAAAACGGAAGATCGATGATTAGTCTAGTACCTTAGTGTCTTGGAGCGTTACCGTATAACTACGAATAGGGGCCATTGCCAAGATGCTTCGGCCGAAACTCGTCACCAGCGCATCCCTCGGCGCCGAGTCTACGGCCGGTATGTCTGCAGAATACGGGTATTATTCATTCTGGCATGCAAGCAGCAATACAATACGGTTATCAGAATACGTACAGAATTCCATGCTGAAACAGCTTGATGTACTCGGAGCTTGCAGCCAATGTTGTTGGGCTGTTGTTTCTATTGCCTTGAGACAAGCGGCGGGTTTGATTTTATCCTGTCCAAGGCCTTGTTCTTGAGCTCCATTAATCCGACAGATAGGTACTCTCTGGACAGCTGGACAGAAGCTGTGAAACTTCTCAATGCATATCGATTAGACGTGGATCCTATCTTATACAGAAGGTATAAGCGTCCATCTAATGTACCTAGGAATGAAGCAGGACAATATAAACACTTGTCGGGAGAGCCCTCGAATCCTCCTAATGTAGCGAATTGTTACGTCTGACTCTCCAATTCATTGTGCATTCTGCACGGCTTCTTCACTCTGTAGTTGTAGCTATGTCTAGCTCTCCTGCTCTATCGGTAGATACCTATACCGAGTGGGTTCGGTACCCCAGATAGCGAACCGACGCCGCTGACGATGGTAGATCTGCCAGAGAGAACAGCCAATAACAGCACACGCAATTCCAATCACCAGCCCAATTGCCTTCTTTCTCAGAATTTTCTCGGGTGTATCCGCCGGCAGTACTTGTAGACTACCGTAGCGTGACAGACAGGGTCAACCAGGCCAGTCACCGAGCCGGCACGGATTCCGGGCCTCAAGGGTCTAGCCGCATGCCACTCAGTGGTGTGATCCCGGATCTCTGATTGCGAGGATCCATCCGTGCCTGGCGCGTCAGCGGCGTGAAGTTACCTGGGCTGTGGCTGTTAAGGTTGAGCCCGTGGGTTCGATCAGGGTCGTGGATTTCGGATTCCGTGGGCGTGTGATACACCTACATGATCCATCCTACCTGGAAGTGATGCGTCGGATCTGGATGTTGTAGAGTAAGGTGATCTTTCTGTGTTGATTCCGAGTATCTCGTCCGAGAAATTTGTGACTGGGCGTGTGACCTTGCCTCACGTTGGAACATGTCGGGATAGTACAGCGGGAAAGAAATATATCTTGGATAAGTGTATCTACCATGGTCCGGCTAGATTCAGGCTGGTTCACATGCATTTCTCAGCCCTATCGGTTAGTTGGCTTCTTCGGCCTTCAGCATCACTTCGGCTTGTGCATGGTAGTATGGTATACCAATTCTCTCTGACTACATCAGATAGTGTGGAATCTGTATCTGTAGAATCGAGTATTGACTGATGCCAGGTAGCTTCAATCTTCTACATGACGAAGATAAGCAGTAGACCCCGGATGCACTGACATTGGTACCCGACTCCTGGGACACATTCCGAGCCCCATCTCGGATATATATTGAACCCCTCAACGGCTCTGCTGATACTTCAGTAGCCTTGAGCTGTTGGCTGTCATGTGATGATCCTTCGTGTCTTTCATTATCCAGCACTATGAACGTGGATGAAGTATCAGGTAACAATGAGTCGCTAGTCACCAGTGATGCAGGTGAGTCTATGCAATAAGGGGTTTCCTTTCTCAGCTATCCCGCAGAAGCACTGAAAACCACCAGAGCTGGCAGGTGTGATATTGACCCGAGGAAGACTTCTCGGAAACCATATCCCTGAAGAAAGTCCAACTAGCACGGAGTGTTTTGCAGGTCTACTGTCTACCCCCTACCAACCCCCGAATCGTAGTCTCAAAATCCTCCGGCTCCCTCCCCAGAATCTCCCCCAGAACAGGTGACACAACCGCCGTCTCCCCCGCCCGGATCGCTTCCCACGCAGTCGCCCACTCCCTCGACAGATTCACCCCGTGGTACGTATGCTTATCCCCAATCTGCGGCAACGCCACATACTCATCCGCCGTGATCTCCCGGATCCGCACAGGCTTCCCCACGGCCCGCCCCAGAACCTCCGCCGTCTCCTGCAAACTCACCTCCCTCGGCCCAGAAAGCAGCACTACCCGATTCAGATACGGGAAGCCAGACGGGTTCTTCGCATACGCATACACCATCTTCGCCGTGGCCTCGCCCAGCTCGTCGCGTTTCACCCATGCCACCCCCGGGCCCGTCCCCGGGTGCGGAATCGTGATCTCCTCGACTGGATTGTGCAGGTCGAACCAGGCCGTGTAGATCGGGAAGGACTCGGAGTACAGGCCCTCGCGGATGGAGGTGTAGGTGACGTGGCCGTGGCCGGGGAGTTCAGCGAGGTACTTCTCCGTAGCGAGGTGGGCGCCCATGACGTGCGCAAGGCTGGACTCGCCCAGGTCGCCGGCGAAGGCGAGCGAGGAGTAGAAGATGTGTTTGACGCCGCTGCGGCGGGCGGCGTCGATGGCGGCTTTGTGGGCCTGGTTGTTTTGCGTTAGCTCATTCAGGAAAAGGACCTAGGGTTGAAGAGGGAGTACCTCTACTCGGTGTTGGATCTCGAAGGAGGCGTAGGAGATTAGTATTAGCACGCCGACGTTGTCGAAGACGCGCTCGAGTGTTGCGCGGTCATCGTAGTCTGCTCGGCGGACTGTTGCGCCTTCGCGGGAGAGCGAGGCTAGCTTTTCCGGGTTGCGGGCGATGAGGATGAGCTGTGAGGCGGGGACAAGCTTGATGAGGTGGTTGATGATGCTTGTTCCTAGGCCTCCGGATGCTGGGAAGACGCCGATTTTCTGGCTCATCTTGTGTTTGTGTTGATGGCTATGATGTAATGATGGTGGTGGTGGTGGATATCGTCGGGCTGAGGGACCTCAGATGTATATCAATTGAACAACTGGTGCTTGTATGCGATCAAGGATATGGTTAAATATATAGTCTAGAGATAATTAATAATTCATCAGTGCAAATGCTGACGTCTGATGTCTTGATGCTGTCAGTCTGCTTGTGATGGTTCCGTCGTGGATTACAAATCGGGATGCTCCACCGTACACAGTAGATCACCATGGTTCTATTCAGGGGACCAATGACAATAACACAAACGCTGGCTACATCTTATTATAAGCCAGAATGAATCGCTCCCCATCATACTCCGTCACAGTGTAATACTCCTTGCGCACCTTGTTATAGCTCAAATCCTCATTCCCCGCCATGAACCATCCATTACGCAACTCCGCTGCTTTTTCAGGCTTCCACTTGAACATATCTCCGGCTTTGGGGGACCGTCCATTGCTGCGCGAGATGTAGAAGGTGTTATCGTAGGAGAAGCCGCCCTGCATGCGCAGGAAATCGGCACAGTACGCCCATGTGGCGGTGACCATGCTCTTGTCGTTGGTCTTGAGCTTGCCGGTGTTGGTGTCGAGTGGGTACTTCACGAGACGGATCGGGTCTTTGGATGAGTCGCTGATGAACTCGCCGACCAACAGCGTGTTGTCACTGCGATCGAGAGAGACCCAAGAGAAGCGGAAGGGAGACGAGGACCCCGGTGTCCATTTGTACGATCTGTCGGCGTCAATAACAATCATCCAGCCGTCGCAGAAAATCAACATACCGAATCTGAGGAAGAACATAGAGGTATCCCGCCGCAGAGTACTTGCCATCCTTCTTTCCAACATCGTCACCATCCTCAACCTGCCAGATCTTACCTAGATCAAACACCCGGATCCCATGCGACGTATCCACAACGTACAACCACTCTCCGTACCATGCAATCCCGCCTGCATGGACTGGCACAGCAGCAAAGTTATCGTCAGCAGTGGGCTCCACCAGCAGCACATGGCGGTACTTGTGCGTCTTGCGGTCGACAAAGCTCACGCGCACGCTTTTATCGTCGTCGCGGTGCCAACTGACAAGCCACATCTCGCGGCCGTCCCACTTGCCCGAGGCTGAGGCATCAGCAGAACCAGTGATGCCCTGCGGCACCCATTTCGTAGTCTCCATGTCGCCGGAGTTCCATTTCCAGGCTTCAACGGGGCTGGTCCCAACAGGAGGGTTCCCCTTGACGAGGTCACGGTTGGCAGAGTCAAGGACGTGAGGGATGCTGACATTTTTCCCGGCTGAGGAGAATATATGAGAGAGTGAAGCTAGGTGAGTGTTGTCATCGGTCTGTTGGAGGGTAAAGGCGGAAGCCGTGAGAGGCCCATTGCCTTTAGTGCAGAGACGGGGGTCTGCGGCAATGGTAGAGAGAAACAGAGAGAGGAGACTGGTAAGGGCGAAGATGGACTTCATGGTGCGTTGTTAGACCATCGTCCTTGACTCCTGCTGTTTCTATCACCCCTTATATAGTATGGATGCTTGTTGAAATGACTACTTTCTTGGCAGAGCTATGTTTAGCTGGATACGAGTTGTTCCTGTGGGGGATACGCGAACACGAGGATCAGCACAATAGGGCTCATTTCAGATCCATTCTTCGTGTTCGTGTTCGTGTAACCCGCCTTGGAGATGGTTATTAGCGCCCTGATATTGTCAATACAAATCGGGTCTATGAGTCGTGGGCGAGAGAGACATACTTAGCACTGACGAAGACGAGCTTGATTACCGACAACCTGGCGAGAACTAGCATGAAGTCTGTCGAAAAGGACGTAAACATAGAAAAGAGAGTTGCATGATGATATTATACATCATTAAAAATATCACGACGGGGCGGGTGTTGGATAAATCGACTGCTGATCGTAATATTGGGCTAGATAGATATCCCCAGGTCACACGCCTAATGAATTGACGTGTTTTTGTTTTCTATTCTCTCAATCATGCATAGTTCCGTCTTCGGCCCCATCTTTGTATCGCCAGGAGTGCACACAGGGCCAGAGTCCATCAGTGGTTACTTCTCATGATCCGATCGAGAATCGTCTGACCCTGAAAAGCTGTCCTTGGATCCAGTTTGCGTTGTGGATCTACTGCTGCCTCCCCGCCTTGCGGGAGCTCCCGAGCCGTGCCACAGCCACACATAGTTTCATGGACGGACTTCTATATTATTTACTTGCTTGATTTTTCCCTTCTAAAAGAGCAAGATGCAGATACTGCAACTTTTAACAACCCTAAAGTTGAATACACCTTACTGTTGCCCCTACCCCCTAGTCTTTCTGTGGTCACTGGTTCCGGCGTTGTAGTTACGCTGATCATGTGCACTTGATGAGCTGTGTATGCGCTTAAGTGGCCTAGATGATGATGAGATTACACCCTCAGTGAAATAAGACTAATGGCATAAATGCCTTACTAGTAATACTGTTAGCAATCCTCATGACTGATTGGAGTTCCATCCTCGACTTTCTGGCCTTCTATGCCCTTCAACCCAAGCTTGTGGAAAGAACATCACTAAAAGCATCATTATTCACAAGTTCTTATCAACAATCGCTGTGGTCTCATGACGAGTACACTGTATCTGCTCTTACTTTCAGCAATTTCCTATTGTGGGTATTGTTGGGTAAATCCTTTGGGTTGACCGAAAACTTGGCTGGGATGACTGTTTGCAATTAGCTGAGTATCAAACCAGCAGACATGCAATGACAATGTCAAGGCGCTACATAGTGTAGTTGGACTGCAGGATCTGCGATTCCTTAAACTACAGGAAAATGGCAAATTAGTGCTACTATACTCTGTTATTAAAGTGCTAAAAGATTATCCCAGCACATTAATATCTGCCTAGCTAGGGCAGGTTATAAATACCCTAGTCTATCTCTTGTTGAGCAGTTATGTATATAGCAAAGTTTATCTCTTAAATTCCATTCTGCGTTTAATTCACTTCCCAACTCTTGCCTCATCCAGTATAAACCGTCAGATTTCTTACAATGGATTTCTATTAACATCTTTATTTCCTGTCCAAAAGTCACAATTTGGCACTGTCCCTTTTCCTCACACTTTCCCACCCTGCAATTTCCCTTCTTCACTTCCATGTGGCTTGGGAGTTGTAATAGTAGCTTTGGCCCCGTGGACGCATCTGCAAATGCTCCCAAACACGACATTCCTCACAACTTAGGAGTAGCTATGCTAGGTAGAACTGTACCAGTATAAAACCAGCTGCCAGGACCATCTTTAGGCAGAGAAAATCTATTAGGGGTGCGCCAGAACACATGTACTAGGGAATAGAGTCCCGGGAGATGTCACTATCTTCTATTCACTATCTCAGACTCCCATGCAGCCCATCCCCTTCTCGCTCTCTCCCCGGTGCCCTACTTTGATCCTACTGTCCAGCAAACGAGGAGGTCCTATGACCGCCAAAAAGCTGTATGGGATCGCCGAGGCTTTACTGAACGGCAATACATGCTGTGTCTGCAGCTTTTGCTCTGCTTGAGCATGTCTGCAACTATACCGTCAGTGGCACACAATGTCCTGGTACTCTTTGCTGCCTTCAATTTGGACTCTCTCTTGCTCATAGATAGCATCAACCCATGTCTTTTTCTTCAATGACTAGCTGCCAGACGAACCCTCCTGCTTTCAATTTCTTCATCAACCATCCTCTCAACCTTGGCACTCATCAATCACTATTCTCTTTGCCTAAGCATACATTATCTTCTACTTTCTTACTCTTTTTCGATTTACCACACTCAAAGTTATTATTAAGGCTATGACAAATCGCACCCCCCGCGGCTAGACGCTGCATGGACTACGGGTTTGTGCTTGGACCACACCGATACAATGATATTATGGCTGAAAAAATGCGCAACTGCAGTAGTTGATGCGTATACCAGCTGCTGAAATTTCAGTGGCTCAGTAAACACTAATGGCTACAGCCAGGTTCTTTGAAAACCAAATGGCCGACAACACGAAACTAGGCACGCAGCCCAGGCTGCTTTTCTTATGCATATTATCGAATACGTCGCACACTGTGGACGTGATGTCCCTACCGGCACATATATATCACATCTTTGTGATAATCAGAGATGTTTTAACCCACTGCACCTCGTCGGAGAAAACGCGGAGAGAAACAACGAGCGAAAGGGTTGCCAGGGCCCGATTGCGTGCTCCATCCACGGCCATATAGTGGTCGATCTATGTGTCCACGACACCGAGCAACACTAAAAACTCGAGACGATAGTATCGCTGAACAAGCACGCTTATCCAATATGAGTACAGTAATCAGAATTTTTGGTCAACTCCATCTCACAAGTTTCTGGCGCTTGTGGCACTCGTCCTTTTTGGGGAGACCGTGGGCGGCAGCCGGAAGCTTCGTCCAAGATATGCCGCCGGGGAGCCTTCTTATAATTGAACTCTACCTTCTTCCAAAATCACTTCCTCTGCACCGGTGACCAGCGGCCAGCTAGACTGAGGAAACCCGTTTACGCATACCAAGCATTGCCGTCTGGTACATGCTTAAGACGGAGCAGTCGCGTTGTAGGGGTGGCTTCCTTGCTGATGAGATGGGCCTTGGGTTATACGGACTTTGTTTGCCTGGTGAACCTGGTAACTAGGGGCTTGCGGCGCTCGGGTGGTTCGACGAGCCACTACTTCTTGTCGTGGAACAACCCCCGGTCCTAGACGACGAAGAGCTGGAGGAGGTTTTGAACGAGCCAGCGGTGAAGAAGACAACTAGATCCGGAAAGTCATATGGAAGAGCTGTGTCCGGCACCGGAGCTAACACCTATACCCTGATTTAGACAGTCACGCTAATTGCACTCTGCATCGTGGGAAGGTGTATTCAAATCATTGTTGCAGAAGTAGAGCGGCCCCGCAAAACCGGCGATGGCAAACATTTACAGGAAAATACTGAATCTACTGGATGTCCTAGTGCCTCTGGTTTTCCTTGCTGTTGCATATATGTCCCCAACAGTCCTACATGAGAGCTGACCTCGCAGTGGAGAGGCGGAAGCCTGATCATTGTACCATTGTACCAAAAAAAAAAAAAAAAAAAAAAAAAGAAAAAAAGAAAAAAATTTCCCGCAACTGGATGGGGTCTAATCGAGAAACAGACCTTATCAATCACTGTGTGCCAAAAAGAGCTGCGCGAAGGATAACCGGCCTCTATCTATCAACACTAGACAAAGAGAAGCAGAAAGAATACCAGGAAAAGCATAAGATCGCACTAGACGAGGGCCAAAAAGAGAAAATGCCGCCGAAGCTCCGATGGTTGTCATGCAGAGTGCGCGTGGCAGGATCCCGGGCGTTGGTCTTCGTCGAGCAGCTTGCTTCGCCCAGCCCCAGCATACCTTCCTGAAAGACTTCGATGAGTCGCAAAGCCATTTATACAGTGATTCTTTCCACACCTCTGAATTCTTATTGCCAGAATGCTAACCAGCCAGGCCCACGAACAGGCACACATTGGGATCTACAATACGCTTATCAAGAGGCTCGCGGCCATGAATAATCCTTTATCAGCTGTGATTGCTCGACCAGCGGGTTTCTATTTTCTTCTTGGCGCCTGCAAAATGTCAGAGGTCCCCCAGAGCAGGGAACATTCCCATGGATGAGGCTCAGCACCAGGCATTCTTAAAGCCAACGTTTGAGACCACCTGCGGTGTCAACCTGATACAGGGGCCGCCTGAAACAGGGAAGACAAGAACTACTGTGGTCATCGTCCTCTTGCTTATAGAATTTGACMAAAAAGTCCTGCGTATCGCTGGCTCAAATAAGGGCATCAACAATCTTGCAGAGGCTGTTATTGCAGCTCCAATAAACGCCCTCAACTGTGGCGGTGGTGTGTGGCCAACTAGATGGAATCATGGAGGATCGTAGAATTCGGTGAGCTGACTACATTAACCATGAGTATTTCAGAGCTGACTTTCCAGGAGAAAATCCAACACGCTAAGATGGCTGACTCATTTTTTCGCAGGAAACCATGGCATCTAGTTCTGCTGCTGTCAGTACCAACCCTTTTGGCATCCCCAGTATCGACTATAATAAGACCTTCGTGCAGAACCTCGAGTTGAATGCCCCCCCGCCCTTGCTGGATGTTTCAGACTCCCCAAGTCTATAGCTGTCTGGAAGCTTATTAATGAGGACAAGGACACAAAGGATATCATCAATACATACATCACCCACCGTGTGAACAATTACAGCCTCGCGGAGGATTATGGTAAGTAGCCCATGCGAAACAAGGTTATCCAGTGGTCGCAGGATGCCAACATTTTTCCCGCTCTCATGGCCCCTACCACCGTGCCAAGGGTTGGCATTCTCAAAGTCAAGGACAAGTCGCTCCCGGAGCTAACAGTCCTGTAGTATACCATTCAACTCATGAGGGCGAAGCCATCGTTATTCCCCCGCACGAAGCGACGAGCACACTGTGGGAAGGGCTGATGTCACAACTTCCTGGCGCACCAAACAGCTGCTCGACAGCAGGCACAACCAGACAGCGAAGATGAGCTGAATGCTCCCGCGCAACCAAACCCTACGCCGCCGTCCACGATGTCTTACTAATACAATTTTCCATACTATTGGAAATCGTTTTGATCGACTGAACCATAATGGGATAGTTACGAATGGCTTGAGTGGCTTCGTCGGACATGGTGAAACCCTGGTGGCAAGAACTTTGGGACGATCACTGAACAACACAAGAGAAAGAGCGAAGAAAAGGAACCGGCGACATACAGAACAGAATGCTGAGTGGCGAGGCGCATGGTATGCTGAAGTATAGCACTGCACATCCCAAAAAGGATGAATGGGATGCAGCTGACCATCTTGCCCGCTTTCACTATAACGTAAAAAATGCCAACATCTGCTCGCGCAAGGGCGTCTTCTTTGGCAAAGACTGGGGGGCTTACATCATGTATGACCCTTGCCTTCCGTTTCCCAAGTTTGCTGTCCCGCCAGGTGGCTTTTTGATGAACGATGGTGCGTGCATTTTGACGGGCGAGCTCTTGACGGCCCGAACAATTTTAGCAGAATACTGCGCATATGATGCCGTAATCAAAGAGGCTTTTTGGTTGAGAAAACTATTGGGAGCACTACGTTTGGATACGTTGATCTGTCGACCCCGATAAACACGGCTAGTGACAACGCGTTTGATATCGTACACAAGAAGGGATTCCAACCACCGATTAGGTATCTCTTCGCCAAAGATGCGGTTCAACAGGTCCTTGTCTATTTTATATTGATTGATGGAAACGATAACCCCGCTGACGGCCTAACCAAGCCGTTATCTGTGTCTGGTTATGAACAGTTCCGGAATATGCTGCATATGACGAAAGTTGATTCCATAGAAGACGAGCTACCGAAACAGTTTGATTGGATAAGGCACCATAGTATGTTCCAGGAACCAACCCGTATACATAGGGAACCCCTATGTGGTGGATCCCGTGTGACTAGGTCTACCTCGCTACGCAGTAACTCTACTGTAGCATCATCATCATCATTCATCACCATTGAATACCATCAAACAACCATATACAAGGGCCTGCCCCACAATGATTCTTCAATACTGATGGAGAGTGCCTCAGAGACCCAAGGCAAGCTGGCCAGCGATGCCTGTCCAAGTTGTATCTTCTTGCATGAATGGTAGTAAATAAGTCATCATATAATACAGTAAACCGCATGGAACCATATGGAATGTTCTCAGCAAACAGCCCAAACAGAGCAGAGAAGCTCTGACGATATGGCAAGGTTGCTGCCACCTGTTCTCCTTTACGCACGCAGCCTGCGTGCACACTCATTTTATACACACCACATTCATTTATATCCTCTAGAAGGCCGCACTACGCACTTATATTTACAACACAGTACCACCCTTGATGGGAGATTTACTTCTTTATTTCAATGGTCCTTTCACGTTTACAATTCTTATTCGTTACCAGCGTCCGTCAATGGCTGATACCCTGACGTAAGCTGACTGCACAGGATGGGATCATTCTCTTGTATGTCTTCTATGCTTCTACAGATGCCACTGTATTTAAAGGCATTATAGCTCAGCTACCTCCAGCATTGTGGATAATGGCTAGAACTAAAATCTATCCTAGTCATAGACAATGCACCATTTCACTAGTTAGAATGACTTAAACAAATATGCGCGGAAGCAGGGGTGAGCTGGTCTATTATTTCTGGGAATCAACTCTGAAAAGTGAGAGGTCACACTGAATTCGATAACTACTGTAACCTTCAACGTTCCACTGACTTTCTTCTCAAACCAGCGGTGAGATCATCGTAGGACGTGTCATATTTATGCAAGACTCTGCTGATAGTCTGAAGATCTGCATGCAGTGACACTACGTAGTACAGATTCGTGGTCTACTTGTAGAAAGAAAGTTTGTTTTGCAGTGTACAAGCCTCAATGCCTAATTCAATACAACTATCTGAACCTTGACCCATATACATACAGTATCAGTCAACATACACGGGGGAACTATGATTATGAATGATTGTGTCAGTGGCCATTGGTCCATTATAAAGGTTTCCTCCCATGCTGATATCAAAGGCCTAATTTTTCCTTCAAGCAATTACTACCACTCTCGCCCAGAGTTATATCTGCTATCTTCCGACCATTCAACTTACGATCATAATTCCAAATCCATCTTTAATATGCTATTTACTATCTTTTACCTGTTGCCTGCTGTCTTAGCCAGGTCATCCGACTGCCTGCGCGCTAGTATGTCTCCCTACAAGAACTTTTCATTCCCTCTCAATGTGCATTTGTTAGATGGGTTTCCTTTCTTGCGGAGTCCATGAATTGCTTCTTTATTCTGGCTTTATAAAAATTTCTTAATACGCCTTCAAAGTCAACTCCCCTTTCATAATAGTCCACGCCTGCCGTGGCTATGTGTATGATTAATGCTAACTTCATCGACTGATAAGCCGCGGAATTCGAAGGTCAAATTTCGGGAACTCTAGTCTTGCAGCAGTGCGACGACATACTTCAGATCGAGGGCAACTTGTCTGGCGCACCCTTTGGAAGTCATGGAATCCATATTCATGAGCTTGGAAACACCGGCAACCAATGTGCCGATGCGGGTGGTCACTGTATGTCTATCACCAATCCAACCCTCCTCAGTGGCTGCAGAAGAAAAGTGAAAGCCTCCCGGGATCACTTACTAATTCTTGAATAAATATAGACAATCCAGAAAATGTAGACCACGGAGGACCCAATGATGCAGTGCGTCACGTTGGTGACTTGGGAAACATTGACATTCAGACGTCGCCTTATCATCTTAGAATAGAAGATCATGTTGCTCAGCTTCATGGTCCGCACTCTGTACTGGATGTAAGTAAGAGCCTAGATATATCATCATCTACCTTGCTAACAAAAAGAAAATAGAGATCGATAGTTATTCACGAGGGTACAGACGATCTCGGTAGAGGCGGCAATGCAGCTTCAAGAGCAAATGGTAATTCAGGGGCACGTATGGCTTGTGGTATGTGCATGAGGGTTTCTTAACTCTACGCTACTGATTTACAGAGGCTAACATACTTTATCAGCCGTTATCCGGGCAGCTTAGACCCGGCAACGACACAACTGAGGCCGCTACTGTTCCTTCAAGCCAATGTTGACTGTCGGGTCGAGGAGGTGGCATTTTACCATTGGGGTCAAGCCCATGCAGTGTCCACCCAATACCCAATATGCTTTGTATGGTAGATTTGGTCAAATGCAGAACACTGGCGGCATAACATGTCAATACTACGGAGTAGCCTTTCAGGCTAACAGACACCCTTACTGTAACGTCGACCTCCTAGATAGTTCTTCAATCAGTCAAGTGAATTGGTTCCTTTAGTGCTCGCCCGTACGGACACCCCAAACCTATCAAGCATGTTGAAATGCCCTGAAGGAAGCAGCGGAGTGGAAGGGGTTACAAACAATGGGTCTACGCAAGGCTGACTTTGAAGGCTGAGTTGACGCTGTGTGCCCTGAAATGAGGAACGAGTGAAGAGCTTACTACAGTACCCAGCACGGAGGTGGCTGAATGCTTCAGGAGGAAAAGTGCAAACTGTCCAGTCACCACCATTCATTTGATCTTGCCGGGCCTGATTCGCATATCAAAGAAGAGGCAACGTACCTTGAAATCCGTGAAGCACTTGAAGCAGAACCTTTATCATCTGCTGCTCAGTTAAGCAACTGCCATTTGACCAACTTTTACCAGCATCCGATCAAAATGCCTAAGGAGCCATTTGAAATCCCATGTGCTGTTCGGTCCGCCTTGCACGCCAGGGGCAGACAGGAGACGTCTCTCACATGTTGACGTTCGTCTGAAAGCACCCTACAGCGGATTCGAGAGGCTCATGCGTGGGGCGGAGGGATGCGGCTCTGGGATTCTCTTGTTTGGGCTTTTTCTGCGGCATCGGAGAGATTTACACGATGAGTATTGATTTAAGAGTATGTTGAAGTTATTTATGAACTCGCCTGTTCTCGTGTGATGGCAGAGAGGCTTGGAGATATTGTGGTACACCATGAGCAGGCTCGTATTACGCTGTAGTTTTAAGGTTTCCTTGGGCTTCGAAAGCATGCTTCAAGTACGATGAAACATTAGAGATGACATGACTGAGGGCAGTTTTTGTTGTACCGGTAGACGACCATGGAAATTACAAGAATGAGAAGATCACTTCACCACAGGATTTGGATGCACAGCCGTGCATGTTGCCAATATAATCTTGCAAGATTATCCAATATTGATCTTTTGTACAAGTAGATTATATGGTTATGTATCTTGACTGTGGTTAGTCCGAGAGCTTCTTTGTCGTAACCACCTGAGTATCCAAGAGCGTGAATGGACCTGAATTCGCCCAGTCTACCACATCCTATCCATATTCATCTGATTCAACATATCAAAGAACCCGTAATCAACTGGTAGAGAGTCCAAAGCAGGAGGTAACCCCAGCGTCGACGGCAGACCTTCTTCATACTGAGGTAGAAACTCCGTATTCGCTCCGTCCACAATATCAAACCCCATAGACTGAGCAAAGAGATCACCTCCAGTCTGAGACTGCAGCTGGTCCGCTTTCTCCCCCCCTGGGAGCGTCAGGTTATACCTCGCACTCAACAACCGCCGCAGATTATTCCCAGTATGCCGTGCAGGCTGCCACGAGCCCGCCAGCTCCTCGAGAACACCCACACATACCTCGAGCCGGCTCTTCTGCGACGGAAGAATGTCCTCCCCATCGATGTCCTCAAGTAACACCGTCGCCGCGGAGAGCGTGCAATGCGTCGCGGTTATGGGGCTTAGATGGAAACTGCCAAACTGCTGGCGGTATTTCTGGGCGATGGTGCAGATGGCGCGGGCGGAGTCTGTGGAGACGGATTGTGCTTGCGTTTGTACCTCTGCGTTGGCGTCTGCATCGCTGGAGGCAGATTGATGCCTTATTGTGAATGGCTTGGCCAGGAGGATTCTAGCAGTGTGATAGACCATGTGCAGGGTATATGCGTGCGGAAGATGATTTGGCTGGTCGATCCGGAGCTCTGGAGGGAGATCGTAGAGCCAGGTTTTTAGGTCCAGAAGACAGGATTTGAGAAAGGCGGGTCGTTGGCGTTGGTTCAGGCTAGGCTTGGGGGCCCACCTGCTGTTGTCAGTTTCGTTGCTGTGTTGTGGTGGGAGACGTACAAGGACAGGAAGATCTTCTCGTAGGTTTGGCAGATGCGGATTAAAGCTGTCTGTAGGGAGAGAATGGCCTGCTCTCGGGGAGATGATGGCTCTGCATTACTGGGTAGGTTGACAGAGCCTTGGACGTCCTGCGTCTATTAGTCGACTGTGGGTTCAGACATGGACGAAGGACGAACCAGCATGGAGCAGACGCGCCCTGTATAGCTCGCAGAGAGCTTATCGTGACAGTATAGAGTCCAGTAAATCTGCCGTCGGAGTTGCATTTCCGTGGGACACATACTCACTGCTCTGTCGAAGGCAGCTGGGTCCAGGTTGAGTCCCATGTCAAGACTCAGCCTGTTCGCCATGCCGTGGTGCAGCCACCCGGCTGCATCAGCGCCTGTGGCCTGCAGAGTAAGTTGAGTAAGTCATCATCCAGTAAATATAGCAAACTTACAATATAAAACATCCCAATGAGGCCTAATGCCTGGATGGTCGCCAGGCGTGGTCGTTCCATTTCCCGATGAAGTAGAGTCTTGGCCTGTTCGAAGAAGAAGCGACCGGCCGTGTTGGGATCATTTGCGTCGGTACGGGTTTCGACGCGGTCGGAGTACCGTGACCCCATGGCGAGAATGCTGTACAGAAGCAGGGGTGTGAAGTAGCGACCTCTGTTCGCCATGCTGTCGCGGAAGAGATCCTCGTCCACGATCTGGTACCATGGTTGCTCCCAGGTGAAGTACAGATCGATCAAGTGATTTTCCAGCTCTGTGGGAATAAAAGCATCGTATGTCGTTGATCCAAAGGGCTCAGGTTCAACGCATGCCTTTGATTCCTTCTCTGGCGTGGCATCTTGGGCAACGAACTGGAGCCGTCCACTCGTCGGCCCAAAGAATCGCATCTCGCCGTCGTCGTCGAAATTAAGAGATTCATCGAGCGCAAGACGTCCCTTGAATTGATCGCATAGAGCCTCCATATATGATGAGACTTCTGCAGCATCCTCTTCAAGTGACTTCTCCGCGTCTGGATCGATGCCGCGTTTGGCCAGAAACTCCTCGAGAAATTCAATACGTTGCCGAAGCAGATCAACGTAGGACTTGGATGCAGGTCGTCTACCATCCTCATTTGAGGAGTATTGACAGGAGATACTCCATTGTAGACAACGAGAGCAGGATGGTTTTTTGCCGTCGCACTAGCGAGTCAGAATCATCGCATAATGGAGTCTAAGGGACTAATGCATGTCACACCTTTGCTCGACGACGACGACATTCCTCGCATGCTTTGGTGGTATATTTCCCTCGGGATTGTTTCTTTTCAGCTGGTGGCATTTTCATCAACAATACTCATCAATTGAAGATGACGTTGTCCGTAGAACTCAAATTCTCAATATCATGACGGCCAAGTAAACTCCGCATTATTAATCAAGTCTGTCCCCATCTCATCACCACTTATTTCCACACGAACAGATACACCAGCACCATCCCTGTAACTCATCACTTAATAGAATTTCTATCTACCGATATCACTTTGGTACATGAGCCACAACCTCAATCTCAATCCTCATATCATCCTCCCCCAACCTCGTCACCCCCACACACGTCCAAATCGGCTCATGCCCCGGAACCCACTTATGGAAATTCCGCACCATCGCGTCCAGCGCCTCGTTGTTGATCGGAACATGGTACGAGTTCACCCGGTACACCTGGCTCCAGCCCTCGCCGCCTGCGTTCCGTAAATTCATGTCCACGTTGGCGAAGGCTTGGTCAATTTGTGCGTTGATTTCGCGGGGGATGTTTCCTGTGCTGGGGTCCCAGCCTCCTATTTTCATATTGATCAGTATGGCCAGTGAGTATGAGTATTGGGGAGGAAGGTGGGGGAGTGATACCCTGTCCGGCGCATTCGATGCGGTCGCCGACGCGGACAGCTTGGCTGTATTTGAATTTGGATTGGTTGGCTTTTCCAACGCCTTCGTAGTTGTAGTAGGTTAGGTGGGACATTTTGCTTGATTGTACGTTGTATTGTAGTCTGGATAGATGAGGACTGAGTAGAAGAGGTGGCTTTTATATTGTTGCATTGGTTGTAGCGGAATATGTATTCCGCTGCCTACTCTGCTATGGATGATGTCATATATGTTGTGAACAACTAAATATTTATAAAAAGTTATCTAAGTCGTAAATCGTGAGTAGGGATGATCTATGATATATACATGCAATGCAATGAGGTATTACGAAAAATTAATGAGGAACACCGCCAGTTCCAAAAAGCTCCAGCTTCACCCGGTCCTCGCTCACGCCCTTGGATTTGAGGACACTCAGCATATCGGTCATGAACGTGTCGGGTCCGCAGACGTAGTATTCCGTCGCGGCATCATCCAGGAACAAATCCTGGTTGCCGTCCAACTTGCCCAGATCCACACGGCCGCGGTACTGGTAATCCTCGCCCTCCTTGTCCTCCTCCGTGGGGTGGCTAGTGAAAAAGGTTGATTTGAGGTTGGGCAGCTTCTTCTCGAGGGAGGTGATGTGGTTCTTGAATGCGCGCGCCTGTGCGTTTCTAGCGCCGTGGATGAAGCTGACTTTGCGCTCCGGGGACTCGGAGGTCAGAGTGTTGAGGATCGATGTCATGGGGGTCAGACCGACGCCGGCTGAGATGAGAACAACGGGGTTGGCGGCCTTGGCGTCGGAGAGGAAGAAGTCGCCGTACGGATGGGAGACCTTGATGGTGTCGCCCTCCTTGATGAAGTCGTGCAGGATGTTCGATACGTAGCCCGGGTGCGCTTTTGCGCCGGGCTCGGCGGGGTTCAGACCAGCCTCCTTCTTCACGCTGATGCGGTAGTAGTCTGACCGGGGCATGTCGCTGAGAGAGTACTGGCGCGCCTGGAGGTAGTTGAGCTCGGGGACGTGGATCTGCACGGAGATGTACTGTCCCGGCCGGAAAGCGGGCAGAGGCTTGCCGTCCACCGGCTTCAGGTAGAATGAGGTGATTTCCGAGGATTCAGGGACCTTCTGCGCGACGGTGAAGTCGCGGAAGTCGGTCCAGCCTTCGGCTTGCTCGTAGAGCTGGGCCTCGCGGCCGATCATGATGTCGGCCAGTTGCCAGTAGGCGGTGGCCCAGGCGTCGAGGATTTCCGGGGTGAGGGCATCGCCCAGGACCTGGCCCATTGCTTCGAGCAGGAACTTGCCGACAATCTTGTAGTCGTCAGGCTTGATGTATAGCGAGGCGTGTTTGTGGCACATGAGCTCGACCGCGGGTCCAAGAGCGCCCAGGTTGTCGATGTTGGAGGCATAGGCGAAGAGCGCGCCGGCCAGAGCACGAGGCTGGTGGCCACTGACCTGGTGGGCGGTGTTGAAGACATTATTCAGCTCGGGATGGGCAGTTAGCATGTTCTTGTAGAACACTGTTGTGATGGTTGTTCCATGCTCTACCAGTACAGGCACGGTGGCCTTGATGATTTGAACTTGCTCTGGTGTTAGAGGCATGATATGCACTTGAATGTGTTGTGAACCTAGTAATTTGAAAATTGGTTATTCTGAGAACTATCAAAGGCACAGTCGACGTCCAAAACTGCAGTATTTATACACAGCGCCACTTGCTGGTCCGTATGGTCGTGCCATATCGAAAATTTTCTGTGGTCCCCTTTTTTTTCTTTTTTTACCGCAGCCGAAGTGAGGGCAATGACATCTCCGCGGAGGCTTTGGTATAAGGTCAGGAACATGCAAAGTCGAGTTCGGTAACGGAGGAATCAGCGTGCAGGAATAGATAAGCAAACAGGCTCCACCACTCGCTACTCTTGCTGAGAGTCAGTTCACTACCAGCTATCAAAGAAGCTGTCGATCATCTTTATCACCGTTATCGAGAAGATGCTATCCAATAGTCGAGAGGTGAATCCTGCACGGCACTGCTCGACTGCACAGGCATTCTCCAGACTCCAGATGGTCTACTTCCATGCTACTCCGTATCCATCGCCCCATAGTTCAACTTTCTTATTCTACGTCGTTTTCGATTGGTCTCACCCAATAATTGCCGTTACTTACCTAACAATTAATAACCGAATAACCTAATGTCAGGCCACTTGCGAGCGGATCCAGTGCGAAGATTTTTCGGACCGGCGACGCAGGAATTTCTCGGCTCCGAGTACGGCCGCTACGGCGGACTCTAAACTCTTTATGTGCTCATCTTCTGAGGGTGACTTGTAGAATATGCTAGCATTCTTACCAGGCACCAATTCTCTATAGTTATTAATGTAATATTTAGATTGAGCCCCTTAGAAAGGTCCTAATAGTCTCATATATGTGTTAGCGCCTCAGGCTGGTCCAGATAACTACGGTATTGGATGGGAAGATATTCTGACATGGGCATATGGCTGTGGAAGCCGAAGAAAGCTTAGCGCCGAAGTGCTCGTCCCTTATTGCCAAACTGAGCTTAGCGTCTACAATATCCTGCGTCTACTTGTTTTCAAGTCATGGCTCTCAACCATCTTATATGTACCAGTATATACTAACCCAGCGTTCATGTTGACATAGAATACATGAAAATCGAAGGTTGGATAACTGTTCAAGACGGCAGCTCAATCGGAGGACGCGGTTGATTCCTCGAGCTTTGTTGTTCATGATCGATTGCTCCTGGGACTGAATCAGGACAAGGTAGCTCAGCCTCCCCTCTCCATTTCGGGGGCATAGATCCACCTGGATGAGATGATGCTGCTCTTTTCCTCAGTAATACAGTTCCAATTGCAAACGTCAATCCTACAATCAAAAGACCCCCAATCACCCCTCCGATGATAGCGCCTACCGGGGTCGTTGCTTTTGCCGTCCCTACCACAGTTCCAGGTGTCGTCGATGTCGACGTCGCAGGGTCTATAAAACTGCTCTGCTTCGTCGGCGTCGGGATAGAGGTAGTGGTTTTGGGGGGAGTTGTCGAGCTTGAAACTTGATTCGACGAAATATTGAAATAGTGACAGCTGAAACGGGTCGAGCCACGGTCGCCGCATAAACCATACATATAGTAGACGCCGGGGCCAGAAAGTCCCATGGTACTAACAGTCCATGCTATTGAGCCATTGTTGGGAGCGTCTGCTGCATGTCAACAGCTAGGCCGAGATCCAGGTCCGGTGCAGGACAATCTCACCTGCAATTTGACTACACCGCGCATCACGCTGAAACTGGCAGTCGCCACCGTTGTAATCCTTCATTAACCAAAGCTGGATGGACTCTTCGCAGCCGCTTTTCCACTTGATGTCAATCGACTGCCCGACAGTAAAAGCTAGATTCGATATGTATTGGCCGGTGTAACCATTCTGTGGTGGAAAGATGAATACATCCGCATCCGCGAAACTTTGCCGTGGGCACGCAGTTAATATGAAAACAAAGTGAAATACAAGAATTCTTGTCATGTAGCAGATTCTCCCGCTACGTCGCTTGAATGGCATGATTGTCTGCCATGAATAAACAAAGTTGGGATGCGATGGGAGGTCGAGAAGAGGAAGAACATTGGACCATAAATAGGTCTTACGTGAACCTGGGGACATGCAATCAATTGCTTCGACTGGTTTGCCTGAAAGGCTGAAACCGCGGGGCGCGTATTTGCTGGGTACAGTGCCCTAGCAATGCAACTCAGCAGGGCCAAACTCCCACAGGCAAGATCTTCGAGTGATTGGAAATGGGACGATGCAAGAACAGATTAATCATACGCTTATATCTTGGTTGTTTGCCGAACATCGCCATGGCGGTCACTACCTGATCAACAGCTACGGCAGTTTGGGACTTGTAGTGTTCCCAAATGATGTTGGCCTGGCCGCAGGCCATTCTCGGACGGTCAGACCGCTTCATCGAAGCGGGCAACCGCAGATAGCTGCTTGCATTGCAGCACATGGTGTAGGGCTTGTGCGATGCCCTAAACATGCTGCCGGTCTGCATACCATTAAGAGCTTGAATTCCAGTAGTCCACATGTGCTGAGTACAGGGAACAAGAGCCAAAGTAACGGCAGGACCAGGTACTAGATTCACTCAATTGGCGTCTCCTGATCGTTTTCAAATCATCAGCAAAAGCAATATCTCCTCGTGATGAGGTATCAGGGAAAATATTAACTTTCATGCGTATCTTTCAGAACACTGCCGGCATGGCATCCACTCCAATGCAGGCTGGTTGCACTGCAGCCTTGGCCCAGGTCCATAAGTGTCTCTGTGTCACACTGCAGGATCACTTTGCCTTGCTGGTAAGAAATTACTAATTTCAACGGAGACGAGTCTCAATTGCTCAGATGCCAGAAATTCCATGAGAGGGGCTCGCAGTGCTGATAACCAGATTGGCGTGGCAGCCTAGTGGTTGTTGTAGTGAAAACCCTGTACAGGCCAAGCATTGAGAACAGCCGGCAATCTGACAAGTTCATAAAAAGACCCACTCAGGCTGACGCCGAGAAATGAACTCGAGATACAGGAGCTATCAGGCCGCCGTTGGCTCGACACCTCGTTGGCATCTCCGTAGCTGACGATCCCCCAACCCTGAGACAAACCAGCGTTTAAGCTGCAGCTGTTTTAGAAAGTGTTTCAGACGCAAAGCCGCAGAAGTCCTAGAAAGTTTGAGAAGCAGCCGAAAAGGAGCTTCTAGGTGTAAAAAAAAAAAGGAGTATGTTGTATGCTGTTGAGTCGAACTCGACGTTTTTCTTTTTCCCAGCCTCGGACGGGAGCAGACACTTTTCTCTCTCCTTCTCTCCCTCTTACTTGGTTCCAAATATACCAATTCGCACTATACAAAAGACCAATTATTCTTAGATCAATAATTCCCGCAACGTTGAAGTGTTAAATAGTAAAAGTCCACATCATAGAATAGTCCGCCGTCGTACCTCGATCCAGCATAATGTGCACAATTACTCAGCCTCCATTATGCTGTTTATGCTGATGTGGGGTCGTTCGCAAAGGAAGAATAATAAGATCATGGGAATCAAATATAAAGCCAGCCATCCAGTGAGTCAATGACAATATGACTGACAGACTTGTCTGTGAATTCAAATTGTCAACTTCCTGAATACTATTCGCTCCTTTCATTGACCACTCTACCAAGTGCTGACTGGTGTTCAGCATTGATTAAGCGAACCAGTGTCTGGACCCTGATCGACCGTTGGAACTTTACTGACTTCTCCGGAACCTCACTTATGTTCATTGACGATTACAGCTAGTAGGATCTCTGACGGTACCCCGGATGGCCGGAAATGGCGAGTTTCCCGCCGTGACCCAAAGATTGGCGAGCAAATGTAAGAACAAGCCAAGCTCAACGGACAGGCCAAGATAGTCATGACATTGTACATGTCGTAATCGACATAACAAAGTTAGATATGTCCTGCCGAGCATATAAGAGAATGAGAGTCGCGGATACATTAGTATTGATCGCACGGCCAGAGTCACCTATCCCAGAAATTAGTACTCTGTCTTCGACCATATCAAGCAAGATACAATGCTGTTCGGTAAAGGTAGACGTAATGGAGAGGACCGGCGCGTCGTCAGGCGCAGCCAGAGTCAGCTTCCCATGCTGGGTCTGGCTGACAATACTCGAAATAACCTGATTGCTGTGGTCGGAGAGTTTGTCGGCACGTTCCTCTTCCTGTTCTTCTCTTTTGCAGGAACTCAGGTCTCCAACACTCCTAAGCCGGTGGAGGGTGCCCCTCCCAACACCTCCAACATTCTTTTTTCCGCCCTATGCTTCGGCTTCTCCTTGACAGTCAACATCTGGGCCTTTTATCGGGTGACGGGAGGCCTCTTCAACCCTGTAGTAAGTCTTTTAACGTACAAACTGCAGCTCAGCTCTGACAGAACAGGTCTCGTTGGCACTATGTCTGGTCGGAGGCATGCCGCCCCTTCGAGGCGTCTTTGTCTTCGGTGCACAGATTGTAGCCGGCATCGCATCCGCAGGCGTCGTCAGCGCTCTGTTCCCGGGTCCCCTCAACGTCGGAACTCGACTAGGTGGAGGCGCCTCCATCTCTCAGGGTCTGTTCATTGAGATGTTCCTTACAGCGCAACTGGTGTTTGTCATCATCATGTTGGCCGTCGTGAAGCACAAGTCCACCTTCCTTGCACCGGTCGGTATCGGCCTTACTTTCTTCGTCACGGAAATGGTTGGTATGTAGACTTCAATCCGTCTGCGATGCTCAGGCTGATGAAAACAGGTGACTTCTTTACCGGAGGCTCGCTCAATCCCGCTCGCTCACTCGGCCCAGACGTGATCAACCGAAGCTTCCCTGGTTATCACTGGATCTACTGGGTCGGACCACTCCTCGGATCTCTGCTGGCCTGTGGATTCTACACCTTCCTCAGGATGTTCAAATACGAGTCCGTCAATCCGGGCCAGGACTTCAACGAGTGGGAGGCCAAGCTTGGACATGGATCGGTCGACGAAAATGGCAGAGGCTCAGCTGCCTTTTCGGATTCGACCGCTGGCCCACGAAGCCATTCGCCTCGAGGTGCAAATCAAGGAGCCGGACCGGTCAGCGCGGCGGAACCCAGCGCAGCGGAAGAGGTTTAATCGATGTCGATGGGATGGGTCGATGATAAATCGCATATTGACGCAGGGTAGTTCTGCGTGACAGGTGAGAGGTATTCAACAGCAAGGGAAACACGCAATATGTGAAAGTTGTAGTATGTTCTGAATCAGCTAGCCATCAAGCGTTGAAAAGCCACAATATAGTACGCTAAGCGATCCCCCTAGTGTGTAGAAATACCGAATCATCCTTACCTGATCTGGCAGGCTAGACGGTCGCTGCATCGCATCCTTGAGGACAGCATTCGATCCTGAGCAGAATCTGATTCGCAGAGAAATATCCGATTGGAAGCATACGGTAGAGATAGATTAAATTATATTGCGAGCCTATCGTCAAGTTTGTACAGAGCAGAGTCGTTTTCAGGGGTGGCAGTATGTCCTCAGATGTCGCTGCATCACTAGCCTCATCGTAATGTGGTAGATAATACTCAAGTATTCATCATCTGGAAGTATCAGCATTCAGTGATCTATTGCTATCAACAGTCTACCATCCTAGTCATGCTGCAACACGTCTATCTTGAGTTGAGTACGCACTACGAACACAACGAGCAGACTCTCGGCACACGCCTGCACTCCAGGATCCACACCAGCTCCAGCGCTCCACTACGCACAAATCTTGGAGAACACAGTCGCTGCACCACGAGCATCATCATTTCGTTTCATTTTACATTGATCCTGCTCTTTTCTATTTTCTATGGAAGAATTGGCATCTCGGAG
The DNA here is from genome assembly GCF_018340605.1 of Aspergillus pseudoviridinutans. Taxonomy (NCBI): domain Eukaryota; kingdom Fungi; phylum Ascomycota; class Eurotiomycetes; order Eurotiales; family Aspergillaceae; genus Aspergillus; species Aspergillus pseudoviridinutans. Next base: position 291,135 of record NW_025091285.1, on the reverse strand, counting down.
ATGAGGTCAATTCTGGTAATCGCAGGACTGCACCTGGCTATTAACGGCTATGGAGGATACTAGAAGGATTCGGTGCAGACTGCAGCCTGCAGGCCTAGCGTTCTCGGCAATTTAATTGATCAATGAAATGAAATGAACCAAGACCGTGTCTCTCCACAGGGTCATTGTGAAATGCAATACTCCTGTCCTCTTCAGCCCAAGACCACGCCCTCTGATGTTCCGACGACGCCGGCCAGACCACGATCGTGCCCATGGAACTTGGGGCATCCGTCCAACCGGATGCCACCCGCCCGTGGCCGATGAACGCGAGATCTTCCGGGTCCATGGAACCACCACCATACTGGAGGAGTGGCGGACGATACAGAGTAAGAGTAACTTCGAAATTCACTCTGCTTATCAAGATCTGTGGATATCAGTACCAGGATTAGCACCATTATCCATAAGTAGAAGAATTTGTGGACTACCGATTAGGGGGCCCTATGAGACGGCAAAGTGCATGGCTGCATCATCCATGGCCAGCCAGAAGCTGAGGAGTTGTGGAGGCCTAAGCCAGACCCCATAATGTCATCTGAATGGTCCACGACGATCATCTCCCGCGTTTCTGTCTGCCGATCCATTCCCCATCGGAGTTGCCTCGAATTCTGGATAACCCCCTTTCGTCTTGGTCTTCCACATCCAATGCCCCATCCAATGTCCTTGCAGACGGTCGTTTTTAGACTTTGCAAGTGCTCACACCATGTCCCTCTAGTCTAGACAGTGCGCGGTACCTATTTTCTGGTCCGACCCGATGCAGATAACTCCATTGTCCCCGCTGGGTTGACCTCTTCCCGTCTTCTGCAGTCTTTCCTCACCATCCTTGATGATCATCGATTCTGCAGTCATTTGAGACTGCCTGGACGCCAAGATGATCGTGAAGATGCGCTCGCAGACCACCGTTGATGCCACAGGCGCTGACCATGGCGCCGGCGGCCATCGAGAAGTGGTCGACGACACGCAACTCCTGGGTAAGTCGCAGGCTTTGACGTTTGACGCGCAGTATACTGATTACAACAGCGGAGTTGGGCTACAAGCAGGAGCTGCGACGACAGTATTCGACACTAGAAATCTTTGCGGTCGCGTTCAGTATTATGGGCCTGGTTCCTTCGATTGCGTCCACGATTGCGTTTTCACTTCCAGCTGGGCCAGTCGGGATGGTTTGGGTTCGTTACTTTCTTTCTTCCCTTTTGGACGCGACTAATAGCGATAGGGATGGTTTACCGCGAGTATCCTCATCTTCTTTGTCGGTCTTGCGATGGTATGTCCTTGATGTCGTCGATTGCGCACCGTATTAATGACAACAGGCGGATATGGCGTCCGCGATGCCTACGGCCGGCGGTCTATACTGGTGGACACATTACTTTGCGGGTGAGAAGTACAAGAACCCGCTGAGCTTCTTGGTCGGATACAGCAACACCCTTGGGTTGATTGGTGGGATGTGCTCGGTTGACTGTATGTCCATGTCCACCGCTCCATAACGAGGCGTCGCTGACAGGTACAGACACACTCTCGCTGCTGCTGCTCGCGTGCATCTCGATTTCGCGTGACGGAGAATGGTCCGCATCCAACGGGACCATCTACGGGGTTTATGTCGGGGTGATTCTCGTGCACGCCGTGTGCGCGGTGTTCGCCGGGCCGATCATGAACAAGATCCAAACGTTCTCGATATTCGTCAACGTGGCGATGATAATTGCAACGGTGGTGGCTCTTCCCGTCGGCAAGATCAACCGCGGCCAGTCCCTCAACTCAGCCTCGTATGTCTTCGGGGACGTGGAGAACCTCACGACGTGGCCGACGGGCTGGGCGTTTGTGCTGTCGTTCCTGGCCCCGATCTGGTCGATCGGCTTCTTCGACTCGTGCGTGCATATGAGCGAGGAAGCGCTGCATGCGGCCAAGGCGGTGCCCCTGGGGATCATCTGGTCCTCGGGTTGCGCCACCTTCCTGGGATTTTTGGTCCTGTCCGTGATTGCCGCGACGATGGACCCGGATGTTAGTAAGACGATGGGCACGCAGTTCGGGCAGCCCATGGCCCAGGTACGTTTAGCCCTTCAGACGTGCTGAAGCAAACTGACAGCCTAGATCTACTATGACGCTCTCGGCAAGAAAGGTGCTCTTGGCTTTACAGGTGTGCTGATTGTCATTCAATTCCTGGTCGGATTGAGTTTGGTAAGCTCTCAATCTTTGCAAAGCATGCAGAGGTACTGATGAACAGATCGTCGCTGCATCCCGCCAAGCATGGGCATTCTCCCGCGACGGCGCCCTCCCCTTCTCCGGCTACTTCCGCCACATCAGCAAACGCATCCGGTACCAGCCAGTCCGGGCAATCGTCGGGTTCGTCGCCGTGTGCATCGTCGCCGGCCTGCTGTGCCTGATCAACTCGATCGCAGCCAACGCGCTGTTCTCCCTGTTCGTGGCGAGCAACTACGTCGCCTGGGGAACCCCGATTCTATGCCGGGTGATCTGGAGCAAGAAGCACTTCCGGCCGGGCGAGTTCTACACGGGAAAGCTGAGCCGGCCGATTGCCATTGTGGCGGTCCTGTGGTTGGTGTTTGGGCTGTTGCTGTCGATGTTCCCGAGCGGGGGACCGAATCCTACTCGTAAGTTCTGTCTTTGCGGACTACGAATCATGCTAACAGCTACAGCGTCGACGATGAACTACACGATTGTAATCAACGGATTTGTGTGGATTGCGTGCATGACGTATTATTTCCTGTTTGCGCGGAAATGGTACACAGGCCCGAAGATGACCATCGATTCGTCAGAGGAGGTTGTATCCTCGCCGCCAGAAAAGGGCAACTAAGTGCATGTTTGTATTCATAAATGCAGATATTGTCATTTTGGTCTTGATCATTCAGAGTACATGTACAGGTCCAGGTATATAGACATAACGTGATCAGCGAATCATTCATCTCCACCTCAATCCTCAATCATCCTAAACCCATCTACAGGGCAGCCATAACACCCAGCACACCAGCAACACCCACAAGCCCCGCCCCCAGGAAGGGCGTCGCCTGCGCACCCGCCCCTTGAGACGACGAGGTCGACGACCCGGCAGCACCGGTGCTGGTGCTCGTTCGGGTCATGGTAGTAGTCATCGACCCACTCGTCGAGGTAGTAGTATCCGTCAGCGTCGCAGTGGTTGAGCTGCTGCTGTTGCTACCTGTGTGACTCGCCGAGCGCGTCTCAGTCGCAGTGGGAGTTCCATTCGTTCCCGTCAGGGTCGTCAGTTGATCGCTCCAGGCGGAGGAAGCCTTGCTTGCGGCATCGGAGGCGCGGGACTGTGCGTCGGACGCGACGGAGGTGGCCCAGGACTGGGCGTTTGAGGCGGCGGAGGCGCCCTCGGAGGTGATGGAGGAGACAGCTGCCGCGCCGCCGGTCTGGACGGCGGAGGCGATGGAGGTCGCGTCGGCGGCCACGTTGGAGGCGACGTTTTGGCCGTCAGAGGCAACGTTGTTGGCTGCTGAGACGAGAGAGTCGATTGCGTTGTTGTTGTTATTCTGGGCGTAGGCGGAGGTCGCCAGGAGGAGGGCAGTGAGGTGGATGAGTTGCATTTTGCTTGTTCTTGTTTGTTCTTGATTGGTTTGGTTGGTTTATGTGATGGCAAGTGTGAGTGGAGGAGTTATGAGTGTACTCTGTATGATGGAGATGGACAATGAACGAAGGTTAGGGATCGACTTCTTTATATGCGTCGTTACACTGCCAACGCAATACACCATAAATAGATCCCGAGTCAGACACCAGGTACTCCATACTGGCCCCTGGGTCTGCTCCACAAGGCGCAGTGACTGCGTGGCGATACATACATGCACTACTGTGTACAGGTACTACGGTGTGGAGGTGCAATCACAATATGCAATTCCATCCACAGTCTACCTCCGTAACCAGTCAAAAACATGGCATGACGACGTCCACGGGTCGATCGGATGAGGATCTGCCAATCGCAATATCCAGCATGATTCATCCTCGGTCCACTGTGTCAGGGTCAGGGTCAGGGGCGGTCTACACAGTTTCATTTTCTGTGTTGACGTTGACGTTGAGGATGTAAAATGCTTGCAATGCATACAGGCCAAGCTGAATACATCATAATTAATCTATCGTCGGCTACTACTGACTAGTGTCTTGTCTCCAAGTTTAGGTACTTGATTAATGGCGCGGCACACGACAGGGCTGTATTGACTGAATCGTAAAGTATTTTCCAGAACCAAGCCACGGATCCACTGCGTACGCTTTGTTTAGCCATGCCAGGAATAGCGGTGTGGGGGCGCAGTGAATAAGCAATGTGAATGGCTCTGACGTGGGCTGATCCATAGATCATCGGCTTAGTGAGACTGCCCAGGTTTGTGCCATGTCAAGCAAGGCTGTAAGCCTGTAAGACCTGTTTGTGTTACTTGAATGGTAGGTATTGTGCTGCCTGATGCCAAGACGATGACGTATGCTGGGTCGTGGTGCATTGCGTATCACCAATTTTACAAGTGATCAAGTAAGCTAGTTACAAGGCAATGATGTTGGGTCCTGGGGTACTCCGTAACTGTAGTTACTTCGTTTTTCTTAGAACCAGTAGGACTGCCGAGGTGTGGCAATCGGCGCCGATGTGGCGGTGATGATCGATTCGTGCCATGGCTCAGATGAAGTAAAATATTACTACATTTAGATGATTATGTACTCCAGACCAACGCTAGATACAGAAGATCAATGACTAGCAAACTGCCGGTATGCTTGAATGATGGCCTCCCATCCTCCCGGGTGGTTATACTCGGTCGGATTCGACTGTCCGTCCAACACCATCACGTTGGTCTTGCGCGTGCTGATCGAGTACCACACCAGATTCACTGGGTTGTTGCTCACCCGCATCATGTTGCTCTGGCAGTTTCCACTGCACTGAGTGCCGTAATTTCCGGTCCACTGACCGTTGAAGAACGCCCACGCCGCGGAATTGTACAGCAGCACGTCCTTGCCGCCGTCGACGTTGGTCGCCAGCGAGGTTCGGCACTTCTGGTCGCCGGAGGCGCACCAGGAGAAGTCCGGATCACCAACCGCAGAGTCCGCTGTCCACGGCGCCGGCGCTGTCTGAGTCGCGCCGCTGCCCTGCATGTACGGACTCTCAGACTGGAGTAGACCCGCATAGACGTTCTGCGCGTTGTGGAAATTGTAGTTATATAACCAGTGGTGTTCCGAGCCAGTACCCGTCAGCCATGTCCCCTTGGTCGACTCGACCAGCACTCCGCGGCCTGTTGAGATGACGGTGTATCCCGACCCGCCGTCCAGGTTGTGGTCCGCTGTCCAACCCCAGAAGTTCTCGATATAGGCCGACGAGCTCTTGGTCAGATGCATCACCATGTAGGCCGCCATGCACTGGGAGGTGTCCTGGTTCGTGCACTTGGTAGAGACGCTCGTTTCGGCTGTGCCGCCGACAGTGATAATCGTGTTCCACAAGCCCACGTCGCCCGGAGCGCTGCCGGCCATATTGATTTCGACGATCTTGGCTCCCGGGAGAATCTCCGACACGCTGAACCGCATGTCTTGGATCTCTGCAACGCCAACGTCACCCGGGTTGCCGATCCGGACCACAGCCTTGGGATTGCGGGCATCCTTGAAGGCGTTGCCCGCGCCGGAAATCACCGACCAAGCCTCTCCGACGATCCGAGAGCCCGGCGGAATGACCAGCGTGTCCTTGACTATGTACACACCGTATGGGAAGTAGCTGATCTTACAGTTGGCCGCGTTATCGGCCAGAATGGCGTTGAGGGAAGCAGAGTCGTCGGTGTATCCGTCGCCTTTGACGGCGTGGCCTGCGACGGCCTTGACGTTGACGATCTGGTCGCTGGCGTACTCGGCATAGGTCGGCTGGGCTTTCGTAAAGAACTTCCCTCCGGACAGCAGTACGCCGGGACGGCTGGTGCTGAAGCTGGTTCCCGTTTCGTATTGGCCTGGAGTGACGTTCCCCCAGACCCAGGTGTCGACATGAGATGTGCTGGCCAGTTTGACGTTGCCGTTGCTGTCTTGGGCAATGGGGTTTCCGTTGTCATGGGACAAATTCTCGATCAAGATCTGGCTGTTGCGGTTGCCGCCGTCATTGGACGAGTCGTGGAACTTGATCGTAGTCCCCGAGTTGACAGAGGCGGAGTCCAGCAGCACCAAGCTCCCCAGTCCGTTGCTAGTCATGTCAATGCCTACTCCGCAATTCTCAAATGTAGCGCCTTGAAGCAGAGCAGTGTGGCCACCGGACGCTTTGAACGCGGTTGTGCAGCCGTTGAAATGGATGTTCTTGAAGTTGACCTGCTGGTTGGAATTGTCGATACCAACGACACCTCCATTGATTTGCTATAATCGTTAGCTGCACGATCACCACAGCACAGAAGACAGGAACCCACCACATCGGTTATGGCGATAGTAGACCCCCCCTGGACGTGAATACCAGTATGACCGGTGGAATAATTCGGCATGTTGATCTTGACGTTGGTCAGACCCGAACCCTGCGCCACACCCCACTGCAGAGCCGTAATCTGAGTATCAGGTCGCAGAGCAGTGGTGTCCAACACCACGTTCTTCATGAGCGTCATGAAGCTGGTCTCCGGGGGACCGTTCTTGGAGTCGTATCCATTCACGAGCGTATTGCCGTTGAACCCGGCCGCCGCCTTGATCACAGGCGGGTTAATTGGGTCTCCGACAATGAGCGTGCCAACTCGGAGGTTGAGTGTGCTCCCCAGCTGGTAGGTACCACTCGGAAGATAGACCTGAGCCGGGTACCTAGTGACGCCGGAGCTTTCACGGCTTCCACCGCTGCCATTGTCGTTGATGGCTTTTTGCAAGCTGGCAGTCTGGTCGCCGGAGCCGTCATTTTTCGCAGAGTAGTCCAGGACATTACGCCAGACGGGATAGTTGTAGTTCCCTCCCGCATTAGGGGCATATCCGCGCGGATTTCCGGTGTGGTCCTGTTGAGCGAGCCAGTATGTAGTTGGAGAGCTCTTGACAGGACCGGGGCAGGAAGGAGCACGAGCCCCGACAGCTGCAGATGAGGCCATAGCCAGTGTGCTGGCCAGCGCGGTCAAGGAGAGGAGACCACGCATGCTAGCAAGACGATGATGACTGTAAGCAGAAACAAATGAATTGGGGAAGTGAGGGCCTTACCATCGATTCAAGGACACGACACATCGCTAATATATAACCCCGATCTCTAGCTCCATTGTCTCCCAGCACCACGATCAAAAGGGTGCTGATTTGTATAAAGCAATGGGATTCAGCTACCCCGAGGCTGAACAATCATCGTGCAGAAAGACCGGGCTTAAATGACCAGGTTACACCACATGTAAGACAACACCGATAGGAATTTCCTAAGAGAGAAAGGTCAGCGTCAGTACTAGGACGATATAGTGAGACGGCGCCGAATTGGCCCCGATTTGAAACGCTGCCGTAAACGCTTACAAATGAGATGCGTCCCAATGAGGGAAGTGGTGTCTGTCGACAGCGGTCATTCTGGCTAGCAGACGGCAGAGGAGAACCCCTATTAGGTTGATTACTGATCATAGGATCAGTGGATCCTTTGAAAAATTGCCAGGCTTGATGAATGATGAGGAAATTGGACCTGAATCCTAAATGGGATCAGGGGCTTACAGCGTAATACCGTGTAGAGCTCTAGTTCCTGAGGACTTGAGTGATAAATACTGTAAATACATTTCCCTTCCGGACTAGCGTATATTGTCAGGGGCTGATTTCGTGTCCCAATTGGGAAAGCTCACGGACATGGTCAGATTGCCTGATTCGATGCTGATTCTTCAGCTTGCAGGCCTGTTCTGAAGAGATGTGTGAATTCATTCCTCTATATGTTGAGTTGGTGAAAGGATGCTTTGTCCCTGACTAGATCGCGGGACAAACGAGTCTTGTCATTAGTGTACTGTGGATTGCAATCTAGCTAGCACCGCAACATGAATTTTCAACATTAAAGTGGCTTGCCGCAATCCAATACAGTACAATTGATATACGCGCACGTGAAGTTTCTCATGGAAATACGATTAGTTTCATGTGGAATAAGATGAAATGTGTATCTAAATCTCGACGGACGGAAGTCTGGTGTCGACCATGGTTCGTTCGCGGGCTCGGGAGTTCCCTCCGTTGCTGGGCCTCATCGACGTAACAACGTCAACAAACTACCGAAGTCAAGAATCCTATTGCTCTTCAGGCCATTATTCAATGCAACCGCCTAGGCCGACAACATGTCAAAAGACAATCACTCTAACAAAAGCCATGATGGTTCTTACCCGTTGCTCGGGAAGGTCTACTCCTGGGGAACATCATAGCGACTGTCACTTTATTCTCTGACAGGTGATGAGACCCGTTGGTTCATGACGTCGAGCAGACGAAGCTCATGTGGCCAACGCTATGCATAGGTGAAGTCACAGGCGACTAGCCACATCCATGGCGAACCATGCCATCTTTCTTCCTTGCGCTGGCTTTGTGGCATCTTCCCTGCTTGCCTCTGCTACTCTGAGTAGGATACAAGATCAAGCTGCATTGTACGTATATCCTTCTAAGTGTTCCTACTTCCTTCCAGTGTACGTACATAGCCAAGTCTCTGCGACGCTTCTAACAAGAGCTAGACGTAACCGATCGCGGCTTGTCATCCTGAGATAGCCATATGTCCGACTCCAGACAAGAGAGTGAGAGTTCCGCCGAAACCTATCAAAGTCAACCCGAATCAGAAAATGCCAAAGATTCCGGCAGTCCTGAAAGCCCAGGATCACCGCCGGCTCCGCCAGGGAGTCCACGGTCGCCTGAACAGCCGAGCCAGGATGAAGACAACCAAGAAGTTCCCACTATAGAGACTACCCCGACAGACGGAGAAAACGGAGAAGCATCACAGAGGAGACAGCGGGTTCGCTTCCGGTCCGCTCTCAGTGTCGACTACCCAGAGCCTGCTGGTCCCGAAAGCAGCGAAGATGAAGGCTCGATTCAGGAAAAGCAAAAAGGTCAGCGTGACCAAGCGCAACGCCAAGGCCAGCCACATCTCATGTCCACGCCCTACATCCATGGTTCGCTAGACATCACAGAAACCCCTCTTCAGGAGCGGACAACGGGAGAAGACCTTCAGCAAGCGGAAAAGACCCCTGTGGAGAAGAAACCGGCAGGCATTGGCGCAGCAGCAGCCCTCGGCGATGTCAGTCGCACAGCCAAGGACAAACTGCGATGGCTGCGAGACACGGTGCACGGCAAGTTGTCCCGGTGGAGTGATCGGCTGGGGCGCCCTGAACGAGGTGGGGATGACCTAGGACCTGGTGTCTACCACAACGAATGGGCATCAGGCGGCAACGCGCCTCTGGGAGATTTGACTGACAACAAGCACAAGACTCACGAGGAAAAGAAGACACATCAAGCCACATCCACGTCTGAAGCGCACCGCCTGGTCCGTGAGCTGACGCAGGACCAGTCCGGCAATCGGCGCAGTACGCGTGGGAATCCATACCCACACACCGATACGCAGGGCGGCCGGGGCGGTCAGGGGGACAATGCACTCGAGTCGGGGCTGCGGTATCGAGCCGGTGGTGGGGGTGTCCTGGCGCAGCTGATGAAGCTGAATGGTGGCATGCAACAAGGAGGCGGGCAAGGTGGGCAAGCCGGGCAAGCCGGACAACGATCGCCCTCGGACACCGGGACCTCAGGGACCACAACTCCAAAGAAAGAAAAGTTAAAGTGGTACAAGAATAAACAGCATACTCGCTCCACGTCGACCCTGGTTGGCGCTTCGGGCAGCATGAGTGGCGCGAGCACTCCTGTGTCTAGCGAGGTGCTTTCCGCCGCGTCAAAGCGCCTTGGTGGACAACAGCCCCAACGGGGAGGAGGCATGCGGCTGGAGGACGAAATCCAGGTGACGGTGCAAATCGCGGAGATCATTGCGCGCCAGCGGTACATTATGCAGCTGTGCAAAGCGCTGATGTCGTTTGGCGCCCCGACACATCGGCTCGAAGAGTACATGCAGATGACGGCTAAGGTTCTCGAGGTGGACAGTCAATTTCTGTATTTTCCCGGGTGCATGATCATGTCATTTGACGATCCGTCGACGAGGACGACCGAGGTGAAGCTGGTTCGGGTGGCTCAGGGAATCAACCTGCAAAAGTTGGCCAACACTCATCGAATCTACAAGAATGTAGTACATGACGTGATCGGGGTGGAAGAGGCCATCCAGGAACTGGAGGAGATCGAAAAGAAGCCACCACGATTCAACAAGTGGGTTGTCGTGTTGGTGTACGGGTTGGCGTCTGCGACTGTAGGACCGTTTGCGTTCAATGCTCGGCCGATCGACATGCCCATCATTTTCATCAACGGCTGTCTGCTCGGACTCATGCAACAAGTCCTCGCACCACGCTCAGCACTCTATTCGAACGTCTTTGAGGTGACGGCCGCGGTGCTAACCTCGTTTCTGGCCCGCGCCTTTGGGAGCATTCCAAAGGCCGTCATCGACGGCAAACGCCAGTTTCTCTTCTGTTTCTCTGCCATTGCCCAATCCTCCATTGCGCTTATCCTGCCCGGCTTCCTGGTGCTATGCAGCAGTCTCGAGCTGCAGTCTCACCAGATTATCGCGGGATCGATCCGAATAGTCTACGCGATCATCTACTCCCTGTTCCTTGGATACGGCATCACGGTAGGGACGACCATCTACGGACTGATGGATGGGTCCGCCGTATCCGACATCCAGTGTCCCAAAGCCGGGGCCTTCAAAAACCCATACGTGCAGCGGTTCCCCTTCGTGGCCCTCATGACCGTGTGGCTGCTCATCATCAACCAGGGCAAGTGGAAACAGTTACCCGTGATGACGACCATCGCCATGTCCGGGTACATCACCAACTACTTTAGCACGAAGAAGCTGGGGTCCAACTCGCAGGTCGCCAACACCGTCGGCGCCTTCACCATCGGCATCATGGGCAATCTGTACAGTCGCCTATGGCACGGACACGCCGCCACGGCCATCCTCCCCGCTATCTTCGTGCTGGTCCCCTCGGGCCTGGCAGCGTCCGGGTCGCTGATTACCGGCGTGGCGTCTGCCGATCAGATCCGTCACAATATTAGCAGCCCCAGCGGGACATCGCAGCCGGGGGCGGGACTGTCCACCAATTCGTCGGTATGGACGCTGGCGGTCGGGATGGTCCAGGTGGCGATTGGAATTACGGTTGGACTGTTTATCGCTGCGTTGGTGGTGTATCCGTATGGTAAGCGACGGAGCGGCTTATTTAGTTTTTAGCATTGTCTATATGTATGGATTGGCCGCCAGTTCTTTGGTGGAGGACAGGTTTAGAGAATAACTCGGCAGATATCGCTCGCAATGCACGAGTATCCCCGTCCCGCCGCCTCGTGAAAAGTTGCCCCAGTCATCCAGCTGAGGCCCTGCTTGAGATCTCGGCGTGCCACATTTCAGTAAACGCATCGGGCATCAACAGACAATGATCCTCCTCTTCTCAGCTGCCCTCGCGTAAGCAGTCGAATGTTTCGTTCTGCCGAATGGATCACATCGACGAATTTGGTCGTGGTGGTGTTGATATCGACGTTGATGCCATGGCTGTTGACGGCATTGTTAGACTGAGAATGGAGGAATCAAGCGAAATGATCAAGAGTCTAAGAGGGAATCATGTAAGACGGGCTCTATGGGTCTGCTAGATTAAGCTCCTAGCATCGCCCCATAGGGCCGAAGTTCTGTACAGCGTGGACTACTTTCCCATGCACTGAGGGAATATTTCCGGCCAGATCCACACGGTGCTATTCGTTTAAGTGGGGAGCTTCTCTGGGTAAGATGATCTAGGGATACTATGTGGCTACTCTTTCTTCTTTTCCTCTCCACTCAACGCCTTGATCAACTTCACGCCCATCTCCTCCGCCGTCCAGCGCTGCTCCCCCCAAAATTCAGCCTCCAGTTCACTCCCATGCGCTACCTCCTTGTGAAGCGTTGCCGACTTGGTTTTCACAGGATCCGTCGGGGACGAGTCTGTCGAGGAGCTATACACATCCACATGGTCATTGAACCGCACCCGCGGCTTCCCGTTCCCATGTCCCTTCTTGGCACTAAACGTCTCCAGGTAGCTCTTGCGCACGGCGTAGCGCTTGGCAGCTTCGCGACGGAGGGTGCCTGAGCCCAGCTTCTGGAGTCCTGTGCGCACGGCAAAGCGAACCGCAAGGTAGACCTGTTGAGCTATGAACAGGACCAGCAGCAGCGAGGACATGTGGACCTCCTTCATCCCGTCGCGGTAGAGATAGACGATACTTGCTGTCGAGAGGGTGCCGAGCCATGTCAGGAACTCCAAGCCCTGGAGGGACGGGCCGATCGAGTCCGTGCGGATGGGTGGCGGGCGCTGGCATTCGAGGGTGAGCTTGAAGAAATCGCCGCGCAGCTCCAGCCAGTTGTTGATCAGGAAGAGCAGAGGGACAAGCGGCCAGGCGACGCCGAAGAGGGCGAGATACCCGTACTGCACGCACATCTCGAGCGTGTCTTCGTGGACGTTGTACTCGTCCGCTTCGGCTTCGTTGCGGACCTGAGTGAGGAATGCTGCCTCTGAGGGTGAATCGATTAGAAGAAGATCGGTCATTTTGGAGTAGCGGCGTGGGCGGCCGGCTTGCGTTTTCTGGAGGCGGTAGTCGCGCCACTTTCTCCAGAGGACMCTTTTTACGTACGGGAGGACGACCTCCTCGCCAAAGCTTAGGACTTGGCCTGTCACGGACAGGTAGATTACTTCCTGCTGGAAGCGGGAGGTGTCCGCCTGGAAATCGGGTGATATGGCCGAGTGAATGCCCCTGACGTGAAAGATGTCCAGGTAAGGGATGATCTTCGCACCAAAGGGGACATAGACGAACGCAGTCAAGATAGTCGGTAGGAAAGCAGTAATAAAGTTCATCACGAAAGTCTTTGTCGTCTGCGCGAGATCATACTGGTCTTTGGTGCGGTAATTCTCATACTCCGTCAGTTTAGTGGCAATGTCCGTCAGCTTCGAGGTGATTGTAGGCAGCGAGAGAGAAAACAGCACGGTCGGACCAAACTCCAGATACCCTTTGAGTGGGCCCACGTAAACCTCCGAGATGAAAACCTCCAGCGCAAATGTGACAACAATCAATGTGCCGAGCGCTACAGTGGCAACCGTAGCAAAGGGGATGAGCAGGAGTTGGCGCAGAAGCTGCTTTCGCATGGAGAACACGCGGACGGTTTCTCCTGTGATAGGGTCCTGCACCTCCCTGTCCCAGACATACTGCGGCCGGTTGACCTTTAGCGCTCCAACCCCTTTGACATTCCAATGCAGGCTCAAGTCTGTCTCGCGGATCTTCCAGTACTCGACGAAAACGATGCACCAAAGACAGTTAACCACTGCGCAGTTGATAGAGTACGGGCCGAAATATGACCAGCAGATGACTCCCCATACGGCTGGGACCACCAGAAACAATGAATAAGACTGAATAAACGCAAAATAAAACGCCGTCTGCCAACGTCAGCTTTGTCTATCGTCGTTGTTGTGACCACTAACCTTCTCGCCAAACAAGGCACGGATCGCATCCAAATCCTCATCGGTCATCGCCACCGATCGACTCATCTTACGCAGCAGCTCGGCATTAGCAGCCCGATCATGAAGTGGAAACGCAGACGCAATGTTCTTCCATTTTCCTATCCTCGGGGTGATGCCAGCACCACCCAGGTGTCTCTGCCACGTTACAGCGTGATAGACCGATCGGAGTTCTTCAGCGGGGGTTTCGGCATCGGCGTAGTCGCTCGCAACAGGAAGCTCATGGACGACTCCATACAGCCAGTCTTTTACTCTGGTGAAGTTAGTCGGTGAAGACAGTAGCGTATAGACGGTGAGGTACCTCGACTCGTAAATCATCCGTCCCAAGTGGTCGCGGGGGACCTGGACACAGACCAACACCGAAGCTCCATGACCATGTCGGACTTGGATTTCAAGTCGTGCTGCTTTGAGATCATGGATTAAATTTCGGAACTCCTTGATTGCTCGAGATGTGTCTGCAGGTTAGTCCCAGTGCGTCAGTGCATTTACAAAGGATAAAGATGGTAAGTCCGAGGACGTTTTCAAGTACGAACCGACTTCTTCGAACTGATAGTGGATCACCCAGTCAACACCAAGATTGTCGAACTCCGCGTGGTCAAATCGATGATTGTGGAAGAAGAGAAGAGCCATGTTTTGAGGAATAGGGGAAGAAGCGGTGTGTGGACTGTGGAGAGGGGAAGGAAGTGCTTCGAGGTGCATTAGTCAATTAGAATTTCAGGGACCTTCACCATGCTGCATTCATTAAAATGAAGATATTCCTGTTTAGACACAACTAGCAGAAACACATGCATTGATTCTGGTCAGATTGTCCCATGAGTCTGCACTCTGCCATGATGATCCGAGCGACTCAATTAGCTATAACTCATAAATACAGAGACCTAACTGGTAAGTATAGTCCCTCAACCCTGATGCATGCTTTGAATAGTGATTTGTCAATGGCCACTCATCATTGTGGTCCTAGTGGATCTCAGTTTTAGGCATCACCATTCTCGAGCGAACCGAGGATCTGTGCCAAGCGCCAGCCCTACAGGGCGCATACCTAAGCTTTGCATGTCAAACTTAACTGACGCGCATAAGTCAACGGTCGAAGTGAAGTATTCGATCAATTAAATCCAATCCAAGATATCATTGCTCATACCCGATAGAGTCATGCACATCATTAACAACAAGCATAACCGCTCGTGACTTGGCCGTTAGCACGCCCAACTTCGAGATGAGCGGCACATAGTTCTGCAGGATGTAAAATGCTAGGACATGAACCACATGGTCCTATTCGATCAGTAGGTACGCTAGACAGCTGGAATCCTCAACTTACATCTCATAGACTATTGAAGGAAGCTTCTTCCACAGCCGCCAGCTGGTGTGGAATATGAACATTATCCCTCCAGTTACTACGATTCCCACCCCTACTGTTAGATGGGTTCGGGTCCTGTATGATCAACATCAGCCTTAACCGAGGGCCTTGCTTGATGTTTCAGTATTCACAGACACTTACACTATGCTATTGGTTATTGCCATGGCAACAGCAAGAGGTTGAGTGTTCTAACTTGCCAGCTACTCCGTCCTCTGCAGCAGTGATATAGTTTTTCTCTGGCATACCTTCTCGCTCCTCCATGCCCAGACTTTTCAGCTTCCGACTCTGCACGGTTTCTTATGTAAGTTGTTGCATGGTGTCTATCTATGTAAAACTCCACAGTAGCATGATAAAATTGTATAGACCCATAACTTGGCCCAAGAAATGCTGCTGCCTGCGCCTAATGGATTGAAGGTGTGGTAATCTCCATACCATAAAATACCCGAAGCCGGGCCGAATTCCTCGCTTTTTACGTCATTGCGTAAAATAATCCGTATTAGAGTGGTAAACCACCTCACTGTCTTGGCAAGGTCAGTGAACTCGAACAGCCAATCATCGCCGTCAACGTCCAGTGATGATCTATAGCAGCAAGGGCCAGGGTGAGGCAAGGCATCCATTTTATCCAATTGAGATATGGATAGGCAGTTTCTTATTTTTCCCATGTCAAATGAATAAACAAGGTCCATCTGTGGCAACAGCCACAGCCGAAGCATAAAATCCCCCATCTTCCAACGTGGCTGCTCTCAAGCAATTGAGCTTTAGGGCATCCGAGAGCGACAGCACTTTCCTGCGTTCCTATCTATCTACCTAAGCCAAATACTCGTCATGCTCAATTGCATCACCGACACCGTCAATGTTCACCAGCTCCTCCCGACGTCCCTTGACCTCATGGTTCGCAGGATATTCCCCGGTCAGAATGTGGCGTTTGGGTTGAGTCTGTTGCTCTTCACGTTCATGTTCCTGCCGACGCTGGTGATGCTCTTAGCCGTCATCGTGTTCTTTGCATTCTACTATCCGAGGTTGAGGAAGTTGACGGCTGTTCACAACGATCACTATGAGTGAGGGGTGTACGACCGGCTAGATGTTGTGAGTAGCCTACGAAGTATCAAGTATCACGAATATGGGTGGGGTACTGACAGGTCAAGAAGTATATGAACAGTGCACGATGCATTTGGTTTGGAGTTATGATGGTTATTGGAGTTTTGGAGTTGGTCTTCTCGATAACCAGATAGCCGACACAGCACATGCGTCGTTATTATACCCAGTCTTGCTACTTTCGCTACCATCTGGGGGTGTACTATATTCTCTCGCTTTTACTGTGGGGAAAACTGCAAGACAGCAGAGAGATGCAGCCAAGCATATTACTATGAGAATGAAAAGCATTATCTTCATGAATCTGGCACAAAGCATCAACGCTTGAGCTATGACGGACATTAAGGCTGTGGGGTAGCCAACACCCAACAGGTGTGTAATGTCTGCGATACAACTACTCTGGCGCGTCGTGCATGCTTAGTAGGAGAATTTCACTAGCCTCAGGGCATACGTGGCAATCGTGATACTTGATGGCAATGCACCTTTCAGCATCATGAGGAAAGTCCCAAAGTCCAGCTCAAGATAAGGCCGCCATGTCAACAATTAAGCATACTACGACATTCAACTTGCACTGTGAGGTTGAGAACAGTCTCTGGGAAGTTCGTTGCTTTATCATTTCTTAACCTCTTTCATTTAAATATCTTAGCTACTTGTCAGCTTTAATCTCGAGAAACTGGCGATGATCGGCTTGTAGAAGGTATTCCAATTAATCCTCTTGCTATGTCTTCTCTAGAAACCAAGCCTCAGTAACATCAACATACCTCACTCCTATACATATATACTCCGGCAACTCCAGTTGCTGCTTGAGACAAGATTATTATTTATGATTTTGATCCGTGTGCTCTGTCTCCAAAGCAGATAATATGTTTATTTATGCCTGTGAGCACTCATGCTCTACAGTTATCTATTCATTGCCACAAGCACCTGGCACTTATGCGAAATTGTCGATATTGGTATCGGCAAGTGCCCTTCAGCTGAGGAAAGTGGTCGACATGACGGTCTATTTAGACTACCTTCGCTGAAAGGACTAAGGCTCTTCCCAGTTGGACCAATACTGGAATACTGGATGAGTCATATTTATGCCTCAGGCATGCTTGATGTGGCAATGTCAAATTGTTCTATTTCAGGCTTCAGCCACATGGGGCGCAGTTTTCGAGGATCCTTGCCTACTCCGTAACCACTGGTACTATCTTCTTGGCTAGTGGCCGCTGGACTGGCCCCGTTCCAGATTGTGTTGATGACGGGAAATGCCCAACTGATCAATCGTCAGAATACTGAGCGTTCAACTACAATTTTTAGCATCTTATAATATTTTCTTATGTACCTCTCCTATCACTCCATTAATAGCAACTTTTTACGCATCAGTATGAATTACGTATGCTCAACTTTGGATGACGTATATTGTTGAGCAAGGGTGTAACTTGCCCACACAAACACGGAATATAATATCAACCACCAAGACGGAGAAACTCACCCCTTGACTTGCCTCAGCCAATCACAAGCAGAAGTCTATTT
The DNA here is from genome assembly GCF_018340605.1 of Aspergillus pseudoviridinutans. NCBI lineage: Eukaryota > Fungi > Ascomycota > Eurotiomycetes > Eurotiales > Aspergillaceae > Aspergillus > Aspergillus pseudoviridinutans. Next base: position 273,609 of record NW_025091285.1, on the reverse strand, counting down.
CTTAGCCTGAGAAACAACGGAAATCATTGGACGCCAGCCTTGTGAGGATCTTGGCTATCCACTCAAACATCCTCAGCGCATTTCTGAGAGTTTGGAGCCATGATTCGGAGATCAGCCGTGGTCGATTAAATTGGATGTATTATCTCAAAAATGGGATCCTCGAGAGGTCAAGAGTGGCGAAAGGGAAATCTACCTAAGCTGCGATGGTTGATTTTAGAACACAAGAGAATTACAGAGCAGGCTACACGAGTAGGACAGCAGCTAAGGATGACTTCAGATGACGTTCAACGTGTTACCTACAGCCACCATCCGCTTATAGAGACGTAGAAAAGTGAAGCGTGATTGATAACACAGATGAGGCGGAGTCATAGGCTAGCTGGCTTCTATTGTGGCTTTTGTGCCTTGTCATAGGCTGTTGCGGAGCCCACTTCATTCCACGACAAATGATGATCACCTCGAGCTTGGCAAGCATCATCGGCGCTCGCCAAATGCCAAGCTACTCATATAATGCTCTGTTTCTCCTTTTCCTCACTGAGACTTTGGTCACTCGCTGAAAGCCCAGCTTCTCTTCTGGAAGCTTGATTTGCTCCTTTTGTTAATTAAAAGCGCTTTTTATCATAGGCTTGTTGCCTTCCATATTGATTAAACCACAATTCTTCTTCTGAAATACATGCGTAAGTTGCTCCTGGCCATTCCCTTTCTCTACGGTTGTTCCTCCAGAATAATATCATTTCTTTGCATTTGCATAGCTCTTTTTCCTTGCTCAAGATGCGCTGTCAGAACTGTGTAACATAGTTGGCAAAGGCACAATTCCTGTCAAGTTCAGACTGACACGTTCTCTCCTTGCATACAGACCGGATTCAATCGTGGGCGAAAGCTCACGCGTCCCACCGCAGCTCAGCTCCCCAAGATCCTTCCAAAGCGCCGACCAACGAGGCCCAAGACTCGGAGACCGCAGAACCTCGACATAATGGGCGGGTGAAGGAGCAGTCTGGGGACCTGGAAGGTCCAGAATCCAACCCCCAAGATGAACAGACCACAACCAAACCAGGACCCCTCGTCCGCATGAAACATGGCGTCATCCGTTTTGGAAGACATACCAAGGAAGTTCTATGCCATAGCTGGGTCAATGTCCTGCTGGTCTTCGTGCCCGCCGGTATCGCGGTCGAAGCGGTAGGGGTAAATCCGGCGGTGATTTTTGCGATGAACGCGGTTGCCATCATCCCTTTGGCCGGTATACTGAGCCACGCAACTGAGTGTGTTGCCAGCCGTCTGGGAGATACGGTTGGAGCACTCATTAACGTTACATTTGGAAATGCCGTGGAATTGATTATCTTGTAAGTTGCGATACACTTACCTTTTTCGCGGGTTCTAACTAACATTTATTAGCATGTAAGTTTCCATTGACTCCTTTTCTGCCTCTCAACCGTAAATAACTTGATTTACCCGACCAGCATTGCACTCGTCAAGGTACATCCCCTCTCAAGCCTACTTGATGATCTAGCTAACAACCAATTGCAGAACGAGATAAGGATCGTCCAGGCCTCTCTGCTTGGCTCCATCCTAGCTAATCTACTCTTGATCCTGGGAATGTCTTTCCTTTTGGGAGGTCTTCGCTTCCAGGAACAGGTAGGATACTCTTGCGCGCAATATCAGGCCCGTGCTGATTGTCTCTAGATTTATAACAGCACAGTCACTCAGATGAGCGCATGCCTTCTGAGTTTGAGTGTCACCAGTCTTCTCCTACCTGTTAGTATTTCGCTGAAATTTACTCCACATAAACATGCTGATTATTATCTGACTAGACTGCATTCCATGCATCTTGGTCGAACAGTGCATCAGCCGACAGAAACACTCTGAAAGTTAGCCGTGGAACCAGTGTGGTAAGCATTGCTCTGATCAGCATATGTCTATGATTCTCATATTGTGAATTCAGGTGCTGCTCCTCATCTACATTCTCTACATCATTTTTCAACTCAAATCCCACTCCTATCTTTACGCGAGCATCCCACAACAGATCATTGACGAAGAGTCTCATCCTGGCGTCCTGGCGGAGTTTATGAACAGCTCTTCCGATTCATCCAGCAGCTCATCTGATGATTCCGATGACACCACAACATCATGGACAACCGCAAAGCGTATCAAACGAGCGATGAGACATCGCAGACGTCGAAAGTCCAGCACGAGCTCCAATCATACTGCCTCTGGCACTCTTAGCAAGAAGCATTCTGGCGATACAGCCCGTCCGGTACTGAATGAGAAGAGCAACTCTACAGAGGGACCTACTTCCAACCATTCAATCACCATTGATTTTGCGGACGATGGTCACTACGAAGCAGATGATGATAAGCGAATCAACGAGCCTCGCTCGATAGACTTTGGTCCGCGGTCAATTGGCGAGCAGGAGGCATCCAAGAAGGATCGCAAAGCGAAGAAGCGAAGCAAAAAGCACAAAGCCCACAAGGGAGACAATGTGAACGCCTTGAACACTGATGCATCGGTTCAGCGACCGTCCCTGCCGTCTCATCTGTCTGCACCTGCTACTGATAGCGTCAACTCGCCTCAGCCGGCTGATGTTGCTGCCGAGCTCCCGAAGAGAAAATCTCCATTCCTTCCCACGATACCGGCTTTACTATCCAATACGGTCTTTTCAAACACTGTCCCTTCCACCAACTTCGCACAGTCAGCTCCTGGAAATCCTGGTCTTCGACGCACGCGCTCTCTTCCTTCTCACATGAATCGTCCTCCCCCAGTCGGGAACGCGGTCCAGTTTGCTAGAGGCGCTGCCCGTATACCAACTACGGTTGATGTCACGGCTAACAACGCTCCTCCTGAGCACAACGAATCTGAGATATCACGCACGGCTGCCGTGGTCATGTTACTGGTCTCAACTGCGCTTGTCGCAGTATGTGCCGAGTTCCTAGTGGACGCCATCCCCGAAATGATTGAAAGCTCATCGGTCAGCGAGGCGTTTATTGGTCTGATCATTCTGCCCATTGTCGGTAATGCTGCAGAACACGTTACCGCCGTCAGTGTGGCCACCAAGAACAAGATGGATTTGTCCATTGGCGTGTCAGTGGGAAGCAGTATTCAAATTGGTGAGTTAGCAATATATGCCTGCATGGTTTCAGCTTTCTGACAGGTCCTAGCGATTTTCGTCACACCGCTGGTGGTCATTCTAGGCTGGTGCATGGACAAGGACATGTCTCTGTACTTTACCCTGTTCGAAACCATCTGTTTGTTTGTGACTGCTTTTGTGGTCAACTTTTTGGTTCTGGATGGTCGAAGCAATTACCTTGAGGGCGCGCTGCTTATTGCCGCCTATGTCATCATCGGGTAAGTCATTGCTTTTTGCTAAAAACAAAAGAAAAAGGGGAAGACCTCTTACTGACTGTACTTCAGTGTTGCGGCGTTTTTCTATCCTGGAAGTGACCAGTCTGCCGACATTGCGAGCGCTGGTTCGAGTTAACCGGATTTGCAGTGACACTTGGTGCGGATGCGATTCTGCACCCCATCACTGATTGTCTTTATATGAGCATTAGAGCGATGAGTGATTCCACCCTGATATGATTCAGTGTGGATAATGCTAGTACAAGTTGAGGCGTTAACTCGCTGCAGATTTGGCTGGACAACGGTCATGAGTTTCTAATGTATCTACTTAAATCAGAATATCTTCTACATTTTTTTAATCATTCATCTGTCGCTCACTGCTCATCGTAAACTCCAACAAAATACTACCTTGGACCACTTTGCGACGTTCGAAGCCTAGAATATCGACGCCATCAATGTCCCTGTCCAGCTCACTCTGTTGACCTATAATCTATATCGTCCATCTCAAAGATCAACTTCATAGGCCCGACATCCATCCCTGAAGACACAAGAGTATCTTCGGTCGGGAATTCCGGAAACTCCAGGACCAAAGTGGGTATCATTAAAATGGGTAAAAAATAAGAGGGGCCTGTGGCTGGACACGGAGTTCGACAGCAGTGCAGCACACAAGTCCACAGTCACAGCCACTCATTATGGCACACGTGGCTTGTCTTGAAAATACCTCACTCATTCTCTTGCATCGTTATCCACTGAAGTGGATAACGATGCAGACAGAGTAGGGAGTACTCTTTCATCTGTTAGTCTACTATCAGGCTAGAAAGACAAGGTAATGAATTCCTTCTGCCTGATTCCTTGTCCGTCAAGGGCCCTCCCTTATGTGGCTCGTTAAGGCTGAACCCGAACCGCACCGCTGTGGTGTGGCTAGTAAGGGTCCAGGAGTATCCGATTGGGTGAGGATCGTGGGTGTCACTTGAGAGATCCACACACCACCAGCCTTGATGTGGCGCCAAGAGAGAGGGACTGATAAATGTTTTGTTGCTTGCATTGCAGGTGGATGAGTTATATGGTAGTTCGGTATCCGTAACAGGAGGGGAATGGCATGGTTGGGTGTGGTGCAGGCATGCCGCCTGAGCGGTTGAGTGCTGGCGGTTAGAAGAAAGCATACATTGTGCTTGCTCGCTGCCTGCGACTCTGCGTAGAGGAATGAAAGTGGATTGCGGATTAACTTTAGCTGTTATAACGGCTAGGGACTCAGGGGTAGTGATTGATATACTCCGTACTAGGCAGAGGTATATTGTTGATGTTCCACTGCCAGACAGAATGTATCTGCCTAATTGTGAGACTATCGACTGTTCCCCATCGAAACTAATAGCCCAGTGGATACACGTCTTAGTGTCAACAATCTGCTTCGGATTTATGTATGCGGAACGGCAGTACGCGCCGACTGTATACAAATCGTTTTAGCTTAAATAGTGGTAAATGTTATTTGGGGCTGTAGGTGTCTGGAGTATCCAGGCATAGACTAAGTGTCCCCTCCCCTCCTTAGTACCACATAAAAGGCTCAACGCCTGCTCAACCCGTCTTTTTTACTTTCTTTCTTTCTGAACCTACTACCACATACTGCTACACATAAATTGCGAGCGACCATGTCCTACTACGGAGAAAGAGATAACTACTACGGCGGGCCGCCTCAACCCTCCTACGGCCAGCCTCCCTACGGGCAACAGCAACAGCAACCACCATCCTACGGCCGGCCACCTTACGGGCAACAGCAACAACAACCATCCTACGATCGCCCTCCCTACGACCGGCCCCCCTACGACCGTCCTCCCCCCGAACGCTCCCCCTCCTCCTTCGATCCATCCCGCCCCCGCTACGAGGGACCACCCTACAACAGCTCTTCGCCCGCACCTCCGCCTTCCGCCCGCCCACCCCCAGGCCCCCCACCGCCTCTTCCCCTCGGCTGGGTCCAAGAATGGGAACCTAGTCTTCGCCGCGCATTCTTCGTCGAGACTGCAACAGGCCGCTCGCAGTGGGAGACCCCCATGCAAGACTCCGACCATGCCAGGGGACTAGGCGGGCCCCCGCCGCCTCACTATGCTTCTCCGCCGCCGCCGCAGCAGGACAGAGGCTACTATGCTTCTCCTCCCCCGCCGCCGCAGCAGGACGGAGGCTACTACCCCCCTCCCGGGGGCGCGTATCCGCCTCAGGACCAGAAGAAGAAGTCCGGCGGGATGGGGAAGATCATTGCGGGAGGTGTGGCGGGTGTGGCGCTCGGTGCGGCCGGTATGGCGCTGTGGGACCATGAGAAGCGTGAGTTTTGCTCTGCTGTGAGTTTTGTGTTGGGAATATTGCTGACTGATTTGATATAGGTGAGGACGAAGAGGAGGAGGAGCTCAAGGAGCGGGTGGAGAGGTTGGAGGAGGAGAGGTATTCGGATCGTGAGGAGCGGGCTTACTCGCCTCCTGTGGATGATTGGTAGATGTTGAGGATGGGATGTAATGCATTGTTCGTGGTCTTCGATGGTTTTCCGTATTGCTGCATACGAGCAAGGCCGTTTAAGCAATTGATTGTCAGGTGTTCATTTACATCTAGTTTGAACGGAGAATCCTATTAAAAACATCTCACAAATTTAAGCGAGGCGGTGATGTCATCACAATAGCACATGCTCCGCGGCATCAATCACTTCCAACGCTCCATCGGTCCATCCAGACATTGCTGGTACATATCACCTAGAATCTAACGGTGCTCAAAATGCCAAAATACGTGAGTTAATCTCAATTATGTCGATTGCTCCTAGGTAACCCAAGCAGAGCCTTGTCATTCAATACGACAGCGTCGAAACATGGCAGAAACACAATGCCGAGATTGAACGAATGTACGCATATTCAGCGATCACGCCTGAATTGGCGACTGATATGTGACAGTACGAAGGATGGGTTCGCAGCAAAAGGGGCAGATAAATTCACGTTTTTCATTTCGACGAGAAGTCTCCCTCCTATACATACTACTTCGTAGGGCTTTCTTTTCGACGTTGAGGATATTGCTGACTGGAGGTGAAGATTCGTTGTACCCGATAATGTCACGCTGGAGGAATTGAAGGAGGTGCAATTCCCAGAGGGTGTCTCGGTGCAGTTACATCAGGAATCCTAAGTTTTGAATGTCATACACCACTTATTTCATGGTCGTGTCAACCAATGAGCTAGCTTATTTCCAGCATAGAATCTCCCCATGGAGTAACCCAAACCAAGCCTCATCGTTCTTGACAAAGTCCCTCCATCCATCTGCCATCTTCTCCAGCTCCTCCTTCGTCGCGTATCCCTCCTCCACAGCCCTCTTTGAAAACCCACTCGATCTCATCCTGGCTTCCATTGATCCACCCCAGTACTCCCTTTCCTCAGGACTACTAAAGCACCATGCCCCAGCGCTTTTCTTGATTCTCGCCTTTTCAAACCCGGCTTCCTCCGCCCAAACATGGATATACCGGCCAGGATGCGGATTACCCCCCTTCGCTTTAGCCATAAGATCTGTAACCTCTTTACATCCGGCGATTCCCGCGTTGTCAGGGTACCACGTCATCGATGCCGACTCCCTCGCCGCGACGATCCCGCCGTCACTCTTCGCAACCCGGCGCATTTCCCGTAGCGCGCGCACTGGGTCCGCGATGTGCTGTAGCACCTGGTGGACATGGACGATGTCGAAGGTGTCGTCCGGAAAGTCAAGCGAGTGGATGTCGCCGACGCGAAAGTCGATGTTTGTGATTCCCTGTGTGGAGGCGAGGGATCGGGCTGCGTCTAACGGGTCGGCGACGTACTCGATCCCCGTAACGTGGCCTTGGGGGACGAGCCGCGCGAAGTCGATGCTGATACTGCCCGGGCCACAACCTATATCCAGGATTTTCATGCTCGGTTTGATGTACGGGATGAGGTAGGCGGCAGAGTTGGCGGCGGTGCGCCAGCTGTGGGTTTGGAGAACGGAGGGGGAGTGGTCGGTGATGTAGACAGTTTTGTTAGACATTGTGGCTGTAGGTATGTTCCAGAGAATGTTGATTGATGTGTGAGAAGGAGTTTACTTTGGCAAGGAGGGAGGGCGAGAGCCGGGTTTTGATGTCGAGCTGTACGATGCTGGCGCCAGAGGACCCTGTCGATTCCGCGACTCCGATGATTTGTTTTCGGAGTTCCGTAGGGTCTTTAACAACCATGGGTATGCGCGCAAATAGCAAACAACATCATACCAAACTCGTCCACCCCTCGAACCCATTTTCCGAGCCTTTCCCGTCGTTCAGTCGACCCAGTCTCGGCTGATCGCCATAACTCCGAAATTTCCAGCATCCCATCTTCCCATTCCAGGAGGTGCCGGTCATACTCCTTCTCCCATACTCCTCGGTCTGCGGCCTCCCAAAGTACCCTGCTTTCGGGGACATAGACCCCCTTCATTTCGTCAGCCACAAAGTTTGGTAGACCCCTATCCGAATTGTAAACACTGCTGAGCAGGTACATCGTATAGATGGCACGACGTTTGGCGGAGACCACGATCCAGGACTCCCAGTTTGGCCGCGTATGAGTAATCTCCGCCGTGCAGGATAGGCCATTCTGAGCAGTACGAAAGGCAAGCTCCATTAAGGTCATCATGGTCTTATCGGTAACTGCGGATACGTTGCCGAGAGGGCTGAAGTACATCGAGATGGTATAGACAAGGTAGGCTTGGAAGGAACACAGGAGGTCGTAGTCATGTTGACTCATTGTCTATACAGTCAGTTTCTCCATCCACAGAGACCTCAAAGAAAGCTTACCTCACTTGCCAGTCTTTCCATTTCCGCCTCCACAGTGCCCATCACCATCGTCTCGCTCCCTGGCGCCGCTTGCTCCCACATTCGGACAAGGCTGTAACAGTTGGCCAGAGATTGTGGCATCTGATTCGTATTGACTTGTGTATGATGTATGATTGGTGGGAAACCGCCATCCTTCAGCATATAACGTGGATATGTCTTGAGGATAATGGTGATGTATTGCAACGTAAAGGGGTGGTAGGCCTTAGGAATCTCATCTCGTCCGAGAGGAGGGAGGAGATACGGTCTCAGCCATCTGTCTCGGATATCTACTGCGTTTGCACTAGGTGTCAGGTCGATATCTGTAAAAACGAGATCGAGGGGTCTCGTCTGTCCGCTGGTTACAGCTCGAGGACGAGGAGACCTGAAGGCCGCAGCTGGACCGGATTCGGGGATCAAAGACACAGGTTCTGGGGCTATAGCAGTGTCTGCAAGTCCCTGTATATCAAGAAGTGGTGTATAATGTTCTCGTGCGTCGCTAGCGGTACTGGTGACCTCAATCTCAGGTGTAGTGACGCGCCCTGGCGGATATTGGCAATTGCGACCTTTCGATCTGCATCGCGAACAGATAGGCTTTTCCAGTCCACATCGTACTTTGGATTTGGTGCAATTCTGACATGCCTTTTTCCGTGGAGGTGCTCTCTGTTGTCCTTTGTTTGGATTTGTGCTATATGGGGATGATCTCATTGTTAGTTGATCATGATAGTAGTTATCGGCTTGATGGTCAGAAATCGGAATTCCGATGTGGAGTGGGGTTCCGGGAGGGTTTTCTGAAGCATGCATGTCGAGCTTACTATCTGGTGCCAGTCCAGATGTCCCACGCTGCATCTTGAATGCTAATTAGAAAACCTGTCCATCCAGGGTATTGCGTTTTATCAAACAAAGGAAAATGTGCAACTCTTAAAAATAACTGGCAAATGTAAACCACTACATTAACATAAAGGTTACGATTATAGGTGCGCAATAAAAGACAGCCTAGTTAGCCTAGGTAAAGCCTCTGATTGTGTTACCAGCTCTCATGCATTGTCCATTTGCTTAGCCAGTAACCATGTGTTCCATTCATTGCCATAGCCTGAATTAGTAGGCAGAGGGGTTAACATGGGAGCTGTGAGGCCAAGGGGAATCTCTCAAATACAAAATGATGAGAGAGTCCAAGACCTCTGCTGAAAGGAAGTCACAGTGAAGATCACTCGCCACAGATTGCTGTGACACACGCCTGCAGGGTGATTAGCATCTTAGCAATAGAAATACAATAGGTATCTGAATGCACTTACCACCATACGGCCGAGGTCTGCTGGTGCAATCAAGGATCGCCCAGTCCCCGATCTGGCCACCTTGTATGAATTTGTAATAACGACAGCCGGGTGGAAATCGTTGGCACTGTTCTGCCAAGCGGTCTCCCTCTCTGAGTATTTTGGATCCCCATCCATAGGATACCGGTCCGAAATCAATCCTTCCACTGTTGTCTCCCGACCATCCAGTTGACGTCTTTGTCGCAGTTCCGAGAACTGGAGAACTGCATGTATTCCTTACTTGGAAATGGACAGGGCGAGCCCGTAAGAAAGGGTTCCACTGTTTGGTTAGTTTGACCTCACATTGTGAAATTGGGGCATCATGGGCATACTTTGCATGGAGATGGGTGGGAAATATGCAGCTAATGTCCATATCATCCCAGGTAGGTGGCTCTGAGTGGAGCCATCCTTTCTCATAGCAAAGACGAATGCCGTTTTATATAGTTAGGCATTTATATAGTTAGGAGCGATGGATAGTAAAGCCGGTAGTTAAACGGGCCTACCCATCGTTGTCGTGAGAGGCGTAGAGGCTCCGAGAATGCTGCGTATGAAATTCATTATTACGTTTGAAGAAACACATAAGTCGACGATGATAAACTCCACCCCCAGAGGTGTTTCTGTCCGCGGCCAGGCGCACTTTCCTAGGAGTTTGGTAGATATGAGCCATAATACGCGATACTGAGAATGGTAGGCACGGACGAAATCGATGAGAGTGGATGGTTCGACGAGAAAGGTATGACGGAATAGAAATGAATGATAGATTCCTCATAACCTCATAGAGTCACCCGGAAGTTACCTTAAGATACATGATACTCTTCGCCAGGGCCAGACCCAAACCGCCTGGTTTGGGTCGGCTACAACTCAACGCAACGCATCATCTTAAATAAATGCTCCATATAAATATTTACCTTATAGTTACATAAATACCAAAATTACATGCCAAGAAATTGAGCATAATAGTGATATAGATAGAATAAAGCTATTCTTAATTCTTTTTTCCTAGGTATTTATATAGAGTATATAGATCCTAATACCCCTAGCACTTGCACATACTAATTACTCATATTGTGGTCGTCTTATTTGCCCTTTCTTCAATGAGTTTTATATGTGTAGACCTTTTGCCTTGGTATAATTCGGTGCATTGAGCGGTAGCCGACCCACACTCTAATGGTGTGGGCTGGCTTTCTCATCATCCGTGGCGTATCACACTGTCATGGCATTCTGAATCGAACGCAGAAGGGAACGGGGTGGTTGTTTCTGTGCCATGGATTGACAAGACACTCCGTGATTACAATTTGACGCCGACATCTTGAAGTTGAGTACGTTGGATTTTGTAAGACGGTACCTGAGCAGGACAATCAATAGCGCGTCCGCCCTGACGCGTTCAACTCGGGCCTCCAAGCCCATGGCAACATGTACTTCACTTTGCGTCCCTATATATCATCTTTGAAAGTAAGACGCACACCGATATGGTGGAGAAACCGATACATGTCCTCCTTGTGCACGTCGCATAACTCTCGCTACTTTTCGGTATCGAAGACGGACGACAAGCCGAAAACTGCTAGGAATTGCATCAGAAAGATTCTATACGCGTTCGACCCCGTTGAAACCCAATCAGCTTCGTCGTCATGGCCATACTTCTCCTTTCTCAACCCTCAAGCTGTCGCCGACTCGCCTGAACTGCGACATGCAAATTGCATTGTTCCGTCAAGCCTGAAAATACCATGGGTTACATCATTCCCCGCCTCGCTGCAGTCCAAGTACTGGACGGAAGCGGAAGAGGCTGCGAGAGATTTGCTACGGGCGATCTTTGTCACACCTTCACGAAATGTCTCTGAGAAGTACATCGAAGCCGTGATCGATGCGGCTGCCTCATTCACTGTGAACGTTGCCCCAACAGGAAGCTTATCGAGAACGAGAGCTCTGGCGAGGGCTTATACGCTCATCTTCATACATGATGGTAAGTAAAGTCGACAATGTACTGGCACGTATCTGACCACTGTTTATAATGGTTCAGACGCCGTTGAGTCGGGAAACGTATGATCTCGAATCTCGTCAGTCCTATCCAAATGTTTGAGTGCTTATCAATGGCAGTTCGATGCAACCATTCCGAATACGTATAACAATAATGAGCGACGGTCTCATACCGGATTTGATATGGTAGCGCAGGAAGTCATGTCTGAGGACACAGTGCAAGGCAGGAGATTTCTGGATGCTATGATATCGTGGGGATCTTTGCCACAGCCGAAACAATCCAGGAAATCCTTCCCGACACTAATGGACTACCTGAAGCATCGGATAGAGGATGTGGGAGCTTAGTAGGTTGCTGTGATCATTTGCTACGCTGCGCCACTAACTGTTTCAGCCTCGTCTTTCGCAGCGCAGGATTCGCCTCGGATATCTCAGTCACAGACCAAGATGAACAAGCTCTTGAGCGCCTGAGCCCTCTCTGCGCGAAACATTTTGCATTGACCAACGATCTATACTCGTATGCTAAGGAAGTCATCGCTGAAAAAGAGCATGGAGAACCTCTACTCAACGCCGTCAAGGTCGTAGAAGATTTGTTGGATGTTTCCTCTTCGTCGGCCAAGTCGATACTGCGTGGTGTCATATTGGATACCGAGCGGCAGTTGGGCGAAGAATATGAGTCTCTTCTCAACACCAAGAGTACGACAATCACACAGCTGGTCTACGCTCGGGGATTGATCATCGCTGTAGCAGGGAACATATTCTTCTCGGCTACGAGCTCTCGCTATGCTAAAGCCGTCGACGGATCCAGGCTAGTATAGACAGTCAATAGTAGAAAGTTGTGCATCAATGAGTTTCACATATGTTTCACTTCGTTCAATCATATCTTCATCTCTATGACCGCAGTCCAGACCTTCTGTCTGCGACGAGCCTGTGACGGATCGATGACCTTTCTGCGGCGTTAATTTCAAGTCAATTACGCATAGTGTTGTCACAACCAAGCAGAACACCTACTGAAGACAAAAATAGCTGGCACCATAGCATTTTTTGAATTCGTCTACGCTAGTAATGTTTTCGGATGACTAAGAATTTTTATGTGAGATCGAAATCAAATGAAGGTCTGATTCTTTTCAACGAATG